>NC_134358.1:78871298-79528798 GCF_048569485.1 Anomaloglossus baeobatrachus | reverse complement strand
TATATATATATATATATATATATATATATATATATATATATATATATATATATATATTTTCTGAGGATAATTTTTTCCAAAAACAAGGATTTTTCCTCGGTGCACTGCCCTCATCAACATGGTAGTCATCAGGTCCTTTTTTCTTTAGTTTCATGGAATGAGGATTACAACCGAGGCTTATAGAACTTCGGTGAAAGTGATGATACAGGATAGTCTACACCTGTCAGGTATGTCAGATAAAGAGTTCAGGATTCTTCCTCCTCGAAGCCTACATGCTGGGCTAGGGAAGGGTTTTCGAATATCATAGTCTATAAAATTACTCAAGTCATCACATCCAGTCATTTTTCAATGTAAACATGAATGCCAACAACATACAGCAAATGTGTAAATCAATGCAAACCATGAACGAAATACACAGCCAAAAACTCTACAGTTAAAGTACTATAAGGAGTCAGGTTCTGTAGTGTACACGATTTCGAAAATACTGGAGGTTTTCTGTAAAACGCATGAACTCTTGTTCATAGACCTGAAGACAATTGTGACTGAGTTATGAAGATTGTGCATGTGTCTAGTCTCCAAAAGAATTTTCTTTTTGATATAACTTTATCCGTGGTATGTGCCGCCCCCGGTAGATCTCTGATGTCACGGTGGTGGGTCCGAGTGGCGAAGTGGCGGTGCTGGGCGCGAGCGGCAGGCTTTGTAATGGGGGTTTAAAAATATTAAAAAGGGGAAGAGAAAAATAAAATAAATAAATCATCAAGAAATAAAGAGCTTGTGACGTCCGTTGGGATGTTCAGCTTTGGTATGGCTGGGCATTGCTGGAGGTCCCCAGGAATTAGATGCTGATGTACAGAGCCAGGAGGTTGTCCTCTCACCCTCAACTAGGGCTGGTTCCTGAGGGATGTTGAGGTAGGGATGGTGCAGCAGAGAATAATTCAGCCAGAGACTGGACAGAAGCTTTTACCTTTTACTGGAGCTCAGCAGAACCTTTCAGATCATTTTCTCACAGACATTACAGGGATGGTGGTTTTTCCTGTCCCGATGAGAGCTTGGCTTTTTTGCTGTGCGGTGGTAGTGTATTCCTCCTGCCACTACTATATCCCTCCCTGGAATAGGTGTCTTGAAGTCCGGTATTTATTATATTATTATTATTATTATATATGAGCAATATGGATCTTTTAATCCCTTCTGTTTGAGCAGGTGACTTGAATCCTGAAGGAAAACTCACTATTTCCAGACTCAAATGTGCCACTGTGCTCCCAGAAAATTCACTGCTCCTTATAAATAGGCTAATAGTCTCTCAGTTTGCCACGGACCTCGAAAGTACTGGTGGTCTAGGGACTAATACCCTGCCAATGTGTAGCTGGCCCTTCAGAGGTTTTATCAGTCACCTCAGGACAGGACCGTCTCCATATTACAATCCTCTCATACATTCACTTTCGCTGCCACCCCAACTCGGACTCAATTTATCTCATAACTAAAGCTCCTTCCCTATCTCCTTCTAGGGCTCTCACTGAAGCGCTGGTTTTATCTCAGGTGAACAGCCCCAGTAAGGGGGAGTGTGAAAACCATATCTGTTATGATCCAATAACCGTTGAAGATTACAAGAAACTCCCATTGGTGAAAAAACACCAAGAAACAGGAGTACTGGAACCTGGGCTGACCGCAGTCCCCTAACTATCAGACCACACTACAAGTAGCCGTGGAGCGTACCTAAAAACCTAGATGCCACATAGCCTGAGAAACTAGCTACGCCTCACAGAATGAAATGAGAAAATGTACCTTGCCTCAGTAGTCCCCAAAGGAGTCGATAGCCCCCTTCATACAAAGATTACGTTGATATAGGAAAACACAATACTCAGATAGGAAAAATAGATTTAGCAAAGGCGAGGCCCAACTAACTAAATACAAAGCAAAGGAAAGGAACAGATTGTGGTCAGTACAAAATCCCTGTAGAAAAATACCCAACTCCTGATAGTAAAAAATGGCCCTGGAGGTCATACGACCTAACCCCCACTATATCAGGTACTCCTGTAATTAATGGGAGAACAAAATACCAAACGAACATAAAATACAGTAAAGAAAATAATCAAATTAGACAGGGATAAAATCCCTTTTCCTGCAGGAGAGCTAGAACAGGGGGAACCCCAATGCTCACAACACAATTGAAACAGAACTTCACCTGCAAAAAAACAGATACAAAGCAAAACAATGAAAAACACCCCCCCCCAAGGTGTAAGCCAGGAAGCAAGGCAAAAACAGAAACTTTTCTGCAGAAGTCTTGCTCAGGGAAGGAGAAATATCCAAGCAGGAAGAGAGACTGAGGAATAAACAATGATAACCGGCACCTGTAGGGCAAAAAATACTCTCGTATATAGACAAGACTTGTCTGCAATAGGATTTCCTCAATTCCCAATTAACACCGACACCTGTCTAAGTCACAGGCTCAGATTCAGCTCCACTACCATTCCTGGCCACCAGAGGAGCTTCAGAACAGCACCCACACAGACAACATTCACAACACACATCTCATTAAAGCTAACAATACATGTTATACAGATGGAAATACACATGTAGTTATTATTTGTGATGGCTAGGCACAAGGTGCCAGTGGTATACCCTACATCAAGTTAAAAATTATATTGTGCTGCAGGAAGCAGAATTGGGCTATTAACATCATCATTAGTACACTGGTATATTCCCCACACGGTCACCAGGCGTCGGCACAGACGGTAGAGCAGATTTCAGTCTACCATTTCCTTTAATGGACAGTTGAACAGTTGTTATTCTATAATATGCACAAAGACACTTCATATCCATTACAACATTCTTTACAGCCCTGGCCAATTTCTACAAGGACATTATTGCCTTGTAAATATGGCTCTTCTACAATGGCTTCTGTAGTATTTTGCCTCAGTGGTCAAAATGGTCAGGTATTGCAGTTCAGTCTGGGTTGGGCTGCAAAAATCACATACAACCCATGGTCAGGGCCTGTTCAAGGGTGGACCAATTTCTGAAGAAAAGCAGCCAAATATGTTTCCAATCCTGGAAAACCTCTTTAAGAAGTTCAACTACAAGTTTCCAACTCTTTGGAAAGCATAATCTCACCCTGCACAACAACCAAGATTGGGAGGAGCAGAGATTAGCCCACAAATCTTGCCTTCGCAAGTTAAAGGGGTCATCATATCTTGTAAAAATGGGTAAAATTAAAAAGTGCTTTTAAAAAAAAACAAACCCCCCCCCCAAAAAAAGTTGCAAATCAATAGGTTTTAAAAATCATTTCAGTTCTCAAGAGCGGAGGGATTTTTTATTCTACAGCTTATTGTAGGTCGCCTAGATTTAAGTGCAGAAATTGGCGATATAAGGGGTGGCTGATTTCTTAGACCAGGAGCTTGCAGTTGCTGTTCTAAAACTGTATCGGGGCATTCCACTGATGCTGCAGAGGCAACAGTGTCAGTGTCAAGAGTCCAGTTTGGGCCAGCGGTTCAACCATGCCACCAGCCCAAACTATACATCAATCAGGAGTACGCTGCCCCCCAGCAAGCAGGAATCTGGGAGGCAGAAGAGAGGTGCACTCCTGAACAGAGAACATGAGTGGTTCAACCATGCCACCAGCCTAAACTATCCAATCAGGAGTACGCTGCCCCCCAGCAAGCGGGAATCATGATTGCTTTTTTAAATACGTTAAAAAGTAAGAAAAAAAAACAAGGAGTTGTGAGACGACGATTTCCTTGAGCTGCCATACTAAGCACAGCCTACGGACAAGGGGGCGCCGTTTCTGTAATACAAAAAGTGAACCCTTTGTTCTAAAGACCTCTCATTCAACACTGATATCCAGAAGGAATCCTGCAAGGACATCATCATATTTACACGTTTCCTTGAACGTTGCTCCCAAATTTAGACCACTCCATGCCTTGAGTGAAGTTTTGATTTCAGGATTAGCACTTTAGCACTGCCGCCAATAACTCCCAGTCTTTAGCGGATTAATATCGTATCCTTTAAAGCCAGATGAGGCATCAGTGACTTAGCTTTTCTGAAAACTTAATTTAAAGGCCTTTCCTCTTCATAAAGAAAACTTGCAGCACCAGATAATCGAGTATTACCCAGCTACCAGGAGAACAACAATAAGACTGTGTCTGTCTGAAGGAAGGAACACACGTTCTCCAGAGCAGCTAAGCCGCTTCCCGATCAGGCTTTTTATTGCCGATATTGCTATTCATAGATTCCTAAAATGCCAGCAATTCTTTTTATTCAGGAGCAAGGAACTCAGCGGCTTAATGAATTGAAGAAACACTAGATCTTCACAAAGGCAAGGATGCTTCAAGAAGCACGAGGAATTTTCATTTGCTTTATCCCAGCTTAAGCAAAGTAGTCGGATACAAAGATGGATCACGGAGCGTCAGATTATCTATTTCGTCTATGTGGCAACAATACAGTAATAATAACAAACATTTGCTTTTAGGTAAAATTAACAACCGCTACAACTAAACAAGATGCTTAACACCAATTTATAAATGGCTCCGAAAAAACGGATACTGTACCAGAAGCGCTGATTACCAGACGCCACATGAGGCAGGGCGCTACAGGTTAATCCTTTAGTAGAACATCTTATTCCACTTTTTCTTGCCTAAAATTATTCAGGACGGTGAACCGTGGCTCAGTCGTTCACAATGTTGCTTTGCAGCGCTGGAGTCCTGGGTTCAAAACCCACCAAGGACGAGATCTACAAGGAGTTTGTATTGTTTTCTTTGTGTTTGCGTGGGTTTCCTTCAGGTTCCCCAGTTTCCTCCCATACTCGAAAACGTTTAAAGGGTGCTTTACACACAACGATATCGCTAACGATATATCGTTGGGGGTCACATTAGTGACACACATCCGGCGCCGTAAGCGACATCGCAGCGTGTGACACCAAGGAGCAACGATCAACGGTCGCAAAAACGGCAAAAATCGTTGATACGTCGCTCCAAATCATAATGTCATTGGTGTTTCATTTCGCAGGTTGTTCGTCATTCCTGCGGCACCACACATCGCTGTGTGTGACACCGCAGGAACGACGATCATTCTACCTGCGTCCATCGGAAAGGAGGAAGGAAGAAGGTGGGCGGGATGTTTTGGCCGCTCATCTCCTCCCCTCCTCTTCTATTGGGCGGCCGTTTTGTGCACCGCTGTGACGCCGAACGTACCTCCCCCTTGAAGGAGGGATTGTTCGGCAGCAACAGCGACGTCGCTAAACAGGTATGTGCGTGTGATGCTGCCATAGCGAAATTGTTCGCTACGGCAGTGACCACCACATGTCGCACGGACGGGGGCGGGTGATTTCGCTTGCGACATCGCTAGCAATCGCTAGCGATGTCGCAGCGTGCAAAGCACCCTTAAGTCTTATACACAAGTCTACTAGGCAACAACAAAAAAAAAATACAATTCCATATTTAAAGCAACCTGCTTCTTCAAGAAAGAAAAGAAAAAACAAAAAAAGGATGAAACAACCACCAACTATTCCAGAAAGGCAACAAGACACTAACAAAAACATTGTGTATAAACTATAGGACAATGTCCTATAGTCTTGAAAGATTTAAAACCACCATAAAAATCTAATACCATTCGCACTGTTGCCCTGCAGGGGCAGAGCACAGCCATATAGTGGTTAGCACGGTTGCGCTGCATGGGTGGAGCACATTCACACTGTTACCCTGCAGGGGCGGAGTACAGCCACACAGTAGTTTGCACTGTTGTCCTGCAGGGGCGGAGTACAGCCACACAGTAGTTTGCACTGTTGTCCTGCAGGGGCGGAGTACAGCCACACAGTAGTGCACGGTTGTCCTGCAGGGGCGGAGTAGTTTACACGGTTGCCCTGCAGGGGCGGAGTACAGCCACACAGTAGTTTGCACTGTTGTCCTGCAGGGGCGGAGTACAGCCACACAGTAGTGCACGGTTGTCCTGCAGGGGCGGAGTACAGCCACACAGTAGTTTGCACGGTTGTCCTGCAGGGGCGGAGTACAGCCACACAGTAGTTTGCATGGTTGCCCTGCAGCTCTGGATCCCGAATTTTACCAAGGACAATATATTTAGGAGACCTGTAGGTGCCCACCTTTGTGTATTTTTTTCTGAATGGATTCTCTGTTTTTGAAGCAGGAGAGGAAACCTAACAGATTATCATGTTGCCTGCGCAAAAATCCCCTCTCGGTGTCTGAAATTGGATTTATTAAGGACAAAGCAATAGTGTGTTGAAAGAATATTGTGAGCCACACTCAGATGGAAAAGTGAATGTCGGTCTCTGTACCGCACTACTGAATGTGATGGGGCTATATAAGTGACAAATACTACTGAGCGTGTTTGTTACTAAAGACACTATTACTTACTTCTGTACTAGTGTAATTGTCTCTGTTTATTATTGCTGTTATGAGTAGAAAGTATGACGAGTATATTAATAATTAAAGTGCATAAAATGGTGCGACTACCAGCCGGAGCACACGATCACCCACCAAGGTGCTAAACAAAAAAGGCCCAGACTACAATTGCAGCCCGTTTTCTTGGGACGAGGCTTAAAATAATTAATAATTACAGAATTATATAAATTATTGCAGCCAAGTCTGGCATAGAAGGAGTTAAGGCCAAGCCCCGAGTCAGTCGGAGCTACATTCGTTATTTAAAGCATAGCTACGTTTCCCCTGCACTACAGATTGGTGGCCCCCGGGCTCTAACTGAAAGAACACTGCAGGTTTTGTTACACAAGACAATACATTTTGTTTCCAGATGCCAAAGACTGGAAGCATTTCAAGCAAAGGTTCCAAGGTTAAAGAAGGGAAAATATGCAGAAATTGACAAGAACCTCAAGTCCATGACACGTCAACCTACAAAAACAGAGTGAGTAATTGGCAAAAAAAAAATACATATTAAAACCAGTGCATTTAGTACAGTATCGCTTTTCGCCAAAAATAGTTATTTGCTAGTAGCCACCATGCCAGGTCCATAAATCCAAAAGAACTAGGCACGTTGTACAACATTTTCTTCATCGACTCTGCAAAAACCATCTCTGTACCCGATGAAGGTCTCAGTCAAAGACCGAAACGTTGTCCACTCACTTTTGGATTGCAAATAAATGTCCTACCATTTTGTATCAATGAGTGCCTAGTTCTTTGGATTTAGAGTACTCAATGGCCAAGCTTGCCGGCATCATTGACCTCGCTCACCTCCCGATGCAGAAATGAATGGAGAAAGAATACCCCTTCAACAAATGATCAGATTCTGGCCAAACCATCTCTGATGAGGAACCCACCCTCCATGGAGGTATGAATGGCATATGGAAAGGGTTATCTTGATAGGACATCCCCTTTAAATAGAAAGTGCTGCTTAAATATATGGGGCTGATCAGTTCTCCTCTCCCGTTGCACAACTTAACAGTCAGTCCCCTCGTATCTCAGAGAAATGAATGACCATTAGTAATGTGTGAGCACTACCATTCTCAGGTTTTTTGGGTGAAGATTTCCCGGAAAAATGATAGTGTTTCCCATAGCTTTCCCTCGATTCGCACCCATCCGAGCATCCAACTGCTCGTTAAGAGTACCGAGCATGGTAGTGCTTCCTCATCACTAGTTACGAGTACCGAGCACCTAAGCATGATAGTGCCCGCTCATCACTAGTTACGAGTACTGAGCACCCGAGCATGGTAGTGCTCACTCATCACTAGCTATGAGTACCGAACACCTGAGCATGGTAGTGCTCGCTTATCACTAGTTACGAGTACTGAGCATGGTAGTGCTCGCTTATCACTAGTTATGAGTACCCGAGCATGGTAGTGCCCGCTCCTCACTAGTTACGAGTACCGAGCACCTGAGCATGGTAGTGCTCGCTTATCACTAGTTACGAGTACCGAGTACCCGAGCATGGTATTGCTCACTCATCACTAGCTATGAGTACCGAGCACCTGAGCATGGTAGTGCTCGCTCATCACTAGTTACGAGTACTGAGCATGGTAGTGCCCGCTTATCACTAGTTACGAGTACCGAGTACCCGAGCATGGTAGTGCTCACTCATCACTAGCTATGAGTACCGAGCACCTGAGCATGGTAGTGCTCGCTCATCACTAGTTACGGGTACTGAACACCCAAGCATGGTAGTGCCCGCTCATCACTAGTTTCGAGTACCAAGCACCCGAGCATGGTAGTGCTTACTCATCACTAGTGACAACCAATGGGACCTTCCTTATTCCATTGCTCTCACCCTCAAGAGTTGCCAACCGTTCAGAAATTACAGAACAATAAAAAGGTACTTTATTGCCCGGTCCATAAAAGAAAAAAAATTATGGCTTACGTGAATTTTTTTTTTCGAAGCTGAAAGTTATACAGATTATTTTGACTAATTATTTTTACAGTTGAAAGTGAATGCAGATAATGTCTTCGCAGCAGAATTTTGGGCTGTAGACATGCATCGCTTATACTCAATGATTTATGACAGTTTTCCAATGGGTTGGTAAAAAATGTCAGCTGTCCGTTTTTTTGGTGGTTTGGGTTTTTTTTTTTTTTACAAGCCATCCAGAAAAAAAAATAAAACAAGTCATCACTCCACAGAAGTCGGCTAAGCACCCTAATAGGAGTAAGTGGAGATTTTTAACTTTTGGCTGAGCTCCGTGCATTTTGATGCAGGTTTTACGTAAGGAAATTGATAAAATAAAATCTCTTGAATCCAACCTATGATTGTCTAGAAAGATGGAAAATCCACCACAGGAGCGACCATTGAAAATATAGCACTTGCATCAAACAGCAGTTTTGAAGGGACAAAAAAAAAGTCTAAAAAAAGAAAATCTCCAAGGGTTTCAGGGTTTGGATAAATCATTTCCTCCGCAGCACAGGTTGGGGTGCACCTAACTCTCGAGGCTCCAGTGCTACCCCAACATTCATGGATATTCTGTGTGTTATGGACCCGGGCTGGCTCGCCCTACAATTTCTTAGTCAAACATAAGCAAAATCTGCTTTGTGCACAACAGATGGTTGCACCAGCTGTGAGCGGTGATTTTGGTAAAGCGAAGATACACAGAACATTACATAGACAGTGATAACAACCAGAGCAGCGCAGGATTAACCCACACACGTGTGTGTAATGTGGGGGGAAGGGGCCTCATGTTGGATGAAGGCGAGAACAAATGAGAATGGATTTCTTCTGGGAGAACAATGACAAGGTCATAAAGTGCTTGGCAGACTTCCCCTGCACTTTGGCTGTAGTGAGCAGCCCAGAGCGCTGCGCTCCTCGACATGTGCTCACATTCCTCCAGACAATACACAAGTATGCCAACACCATGGTGGGATGCTACAAGGAAGGAAAAGCCTCAATGAACTGCTGGAAGGCAGGAAAATAAAATAATAATATAAGAAAAGTGACCGCGCTATAACTCGTCCAGTCATGAGTCATTCAGGTTATGCGTTTTCCGTTATGAACATAGCAACACCACATACTGCAGCGCTGTACAGAAATGGTCATCACCCACCAGTCGCCATACTCAATGGAGCTCCTATGCTCGATCGACAACCAAAGACTGCTCATTGCAGTCCTACATAGTCCCTACATAGTCCCTACATAGTCCCTACATAGTCCCTACATAGTCCCTACATAGTCCCTACATAGTCCCTACATAGTCCCTACATAGTCCCTACATAGTCCTACATAGTCCTACATAGTCCTACATAGTCCTACATAGTCCTACATAGTCCTACATAGTCCCTGCTCAGCTCCCAGGGTCTGCCGTTGTCTACAACGCTGACGACGTGCTACAGCCAATCCTTGAGCTCAGTGGCTGTGCTGAATTGATGGCATAAGTGTAAGAAAGAGGCTCATTTGTGGAGAAAGAATCATGGCTCTGAGAATATAAATTCCAAAGTTTCTGCAAATATTTATGCAAAGATTGTTGCAACAGTGACCATTTCAGATGAAAAAAAATAAACAAACAAACAACTTTTAAAGTGTGCATGGAAGCCGAAGGAAAAAAAAGGTGGGAAGAGTATGCCGCACCCATCCAATTATTTTTCTAGAATACAAGATTGGCCCCACATAGCCCGCCATACAGAATAATGGGCCCCACATAGCCCGCCATACAGAATAATGGGCCCCACATAGCCCGCCATACAGAATAATGGGCCCCACATAGCCCGCCATACAGAATAATGGGCCCCACATAGCCCGCCATACAGAATAATGGGCCCCACATAGCCCGCCATACAGAATAATGGGCCCCACATAGCCCGCCATACAGAATAATGGGCCCCACATAGCCCGCCATACAGAATAATGGGCCCCACATAGCCCGCCATACAGAATAATGGGCCCCACATAGCCCGCCATACAGAATAATGGGCCCCACATAGCCCGCCATACAGAATAATGGGCCCCACATAGCCCGCCATACAGAATAATGGGCCCCACATAGCCCGCCATACAGAATAATGGGCCCCACATAGCCCGCCATACAGAATAATGGGCCCCACATAGCCCGCCATACAGAATAATGGGCCCCACATAGCCCGCCATACAGAATAATGGGCCCCACATAGCCCGCCATACAGAATAATGGGCCCCACATAGCCCGCCATACAGAATAATGGGCCCCACATAGCCCGCCATACAGAATAATGGGCCCCACATAGCCCGCCATACAGAATAATGGGCCCCACATAGCCCGCCATACAGAATAATGGGCCCCACATAGCCCGCCATACAGAATAATGGGCCCCACATAGCCCGCCATACAGAATAATGGGCCCCACATAGCCCGCCATACAGAATAATGGGCCCCACATAGCCCGCCATACAGAATAATGGGCCCCACATAGCCCGCCATACAGAATAATGGGCCCCACATAGCCCGCCATACAGAATAATGGGCCCCACATAGCCCGCCATACAGAATAATGGGCCCCACATAGCCCGCCATACAGAATAATGGGCCCCACATAGCCCGCCATACAGAATAATGGGCCCCACATAGCCCGCCATACAGAATAATGGGCCCCACATAGCCCGCCATACAGAATAATGGGCCCCACATAGCCCGCCATACAGAATAATGGGCCCCACATAGCCCGCCATACAGAATAATGGGCCCCACATAGCCCGCCATACAGAATAATGGGCCCCACATAGCCCGCCATACAGAATAATGGGCCCCACATAGTCCGCCATACAGAATAATGGGCCCCACATAGTCCGCCATACAGAATAAGGCCGCACTCACATCAGCGGTATTTTGCCGCAAAATATGATCCGTCACAAATGCGTTTCAGTTCCATTCATTTCCGATGGACTCGCGGCAAGAGGCGGTCACATGCGGTTGTGTATGACGCACGCAACCGCATGTGACCGCATCTTGCCGTGAGTCCATCGGAAATGAATGGAACTGAAACGCATTTGTGACAGATACAGTTTTGCGGCACAATACAGCTAATGTGAGCGTGGCCTAAATAGTTCGTCAGGGTTATCAGATCAGAATGATAGACACCGCCGAGGATAAAGTATGAGCACTGCAGAGCAGAATACACTGACTGGCACAAGCTGCGAATGTGCAGCCAAAACATAGATGATTAATTGGTTGTTACATAGAAGATTCAAACTAGGCACAGTGAGAGTCGGTCACACTAGGCAGGTTTATCTAATATTTTGCTTAACCGGGTCTCTATGTAGTGCAATATTAATATTGACATCTGTTGGTGCATGTCATCAAAGCTTCCTTGCCATGCGGCGTCCATAGCAGTGCCTGAGTCCTCAAAAGCATTTATGCCCACTACCCATGGACCAGTAGCAGTCAGAGATCCTTCCAGCAGTTCAATATTAAAACACTATCCTGAAGCACATGTATTACAATTATAGCTTGCCCTTTGGGTCTCTAGTTTGTTTTTTGTTGAAATCATAAAAACAACGTTGTACATTGACATTTCTTCACATTTATTTTATGCAACTACCCTAGCACTATCTAAGAGGGGCTCAGATAGGTTTATTATATGGTCCCTATATGCACTACAATGCCCATACAGACTGTGGGTCTCCCAACGTGAACTGCATTGTTTTTGGTTCCACGAGTTTCCTCCCGATACTACGTTCTCCTTCCACACAGCACAGACATACTCAGGCCCGGACTGACAGGCGGGAGGGGCGGGACTTCTCCCGGTGAGCTGGCCGGTGGAGGGGTGGGGGGGCCGCCCCCCGCCTCTCCCGCACTCAGGGCCGGCGTCAGCAGTGCACGCGGCATACCTGGGCAAATGCCAGGGCCCTGGAGAGCCGGGGGGCCCACTCGGCCTCGTCAGTTCTGGTGCCCCTTGGCCGGGGCCCCCTCGCCTTAGTTCTGCTGCCCCCGGGCCGAGTTCCGGGGGTCTGCAGTTCTCGCCAGGAATCTGCAGCGCCGTCCCTTTAAGGCTACTTTCACACATCCGGTTTGAGCCGTGCGGCTCAATCCGGCTGTGAAGCCTATGCAACTGATGCGGTGAAAACACCGCATCCTTTGCATAAGTTTTTTACATGCGGCCGGAGGTGTGAAAGTAGCCTAAGGCGCGCAGTCTTCCTGGTTTGAACTTCATATGTGGGCGGAGCTACCGACCGGCCTGCTCAGTCCCACAGATGAAGGAGTTGCAGTGCCAGCCAGCGACCCCCAGCACAGCTCTTCTCTCCGGCGCTGTGTGGGCCCCCTCTCCACCGTGACCTGAGCGGTATGTGCCCTCCCCGTTCCCCCCCCCCCCGGTGTTGTATGTGCTGGCCCCTGGAGCTGTGTGTGGGCCCCTCAGAGCCACGTGTGCGTCTGTATGTAGCAGAGCTATGTGTGTATGTATGTAGCAGAGCTATGTGTATGTATGTAGCAGAGCTATGCGTGTATGTAGCAGAGCTATGTGTGTATGTAGCAGATTCATGTATGTATGTATGTAGCAGAGCTATGTGTGCATGTATGTAGCAGAGCTATGCGTGTATGTAGCAGAGCTATGTGTGCATGTATGTAGCAGAGCTATGCGTGTATGTAGCAGAGCTATGTGTGTATGTATGTAGCAGAGCTATGTATGTAACAGCTATGTGTGCATGTATGTAGCAGAGCTATGTATGTAACAGAGCTATGTGTGCATGTATGTAGCAGAGCTATGTGTGTATGTAACAGAGCTATGTGTGTATGTATGTAGCAGAGCTATGTGTATGTATGTAGCAGATTTATGTATGTATGTAGCAGAGCTATGTATGTAGCAGAGCTATGTGTATGTATGTAGCAGAGCTATGCGTGTATGTATGTAGCAGAGCTATGTGTGTATGTATGTAGCAGAGCTATGTGTATGTATGTAGCAGATTTATCTATGTAGCAGAGCTATGCGTGTATGTATGTAGCAGAGCTATGCGTGTATGTATGTAGCAGAGCTATGCGTGTATGTATGTAGCAGAGCTATGTGTGTATGTATGTAGCAGAGCTATGTGTGTATGTAGCAGAGCTATGTGTGCATGTATGTAGCAGAGCCATGTATGTAACAGAGCTATGTGTGCATGTATGTAGCAGAGCTATGTATGTAACAGAGCTATGTGGGCCCCTCAGAGCCACGTGTGCGTCTGTATGTAGCAGAGCTATGTGTGTATGTATGTAGCAGAGCTATGTGTATGTATGTAGCAGAGCTATGCGTGTATGTAGCAGAGCTATGTGTGTATGTAGCAGATTCATGTATGTATGTATGTATGTAGCAGAGCTATGTGTGCATGTATGTAGCAGAGCTATGCGTGTATGTAGCAGAGCTATGTGTGCATGTATGTAGCAGAGCTATGCGTGTATGTAGCAGAGCTATGTGTGTATGTAGCAGATTCATGTATGTATGTATGTATGTAGCAGAGCTATGTGTGCATGTATGTAGCAGAGCTATGCGTGTATGTAGCAGAGCTATGTGTGCATGTATGTAGCAGAGCTATGCGTGTATGTAGCAGAGCTATGTGTGTATGTATGTAGCAGAGCTATGTATGTAACAGCTATGTGTGCATGTATGTAGCAGAGCTATGTATGTAACAGAGCTATGTGTGCATGTATGTAGCAGAGCTATGCGTGTATGTAACAGAGCTATGTGTGTATGTATGCAGCAGAGCTATGTGTGTATGTATGCAGCAGAGCTATGTGTGTATGTATGCAGCAGAGCTATGTGTGTATGTATGCAGCAGAGCTATGTGTGTATGTATGCAGCAGAGCTATGTGTATGTATGCAGCAGAGCTATGTGTGTCTGTATGCATGTATGATGTGTATCTATGTATGTCAGTGTATATGACTGTATAGATGTGTCAGTTCTATATGTATTTTTGTGAGTTTGGTCTTTAAATATGTATATGTATGTGTACGTATGTGTGTGTCTGCGTGTGGATGGGGCCCACTGGGACTCTTCCGCCCGGGGCCCACAAAAACCTGGAGCCGGCCCTGCCCGCACTGCCTGCTGTTTAAAATTATTTTGTGGCTGCCGCCACCCGCCGGCCGCCACTATAGCGGCGGGGTCCGGTGAGCGGCCCCCGCCGCCAATTTTCAATGCTGCTGGCCGCCGCCGGTATTATACCGCCAGTGCGCCACCACATGTGGGCTGCTTTGGTTTGAGTTCCAGGGCTGAATTTCAGTCCCAGTCCGGCCCTGGACATACTGATTGGGAATTTAGAAATTGTGAGCCCCAATGGGGACAGTGATGATTTAGTCTGTAAAGTGCTGTGGAATGAATGGCGCTATATAAGTGACAATAATATACAATGATACTGCCCTATATGCAACCATGAGGCAGCGAGTTCCCCAACATAAGGGATCAACATGACAAATAGGATTCACTGCTCCCGGGGGCAGCTACAAGAAGAAGTGGCTCAGTGCAGCAAAGTCTTGGATTATTTGACAATGGAGTCAAATGGAGGAAAGGGCTCAGAATTTGGTGCCTTCATGGAATTTGGTGCCCAGAGCAATCAACGTCCCCCTCCCCCACGCTATGCCACTGGGTGTCTCTCTCAGATACTTTAATCTGTGCAATGTCTGTATTGAGCTTGCTTTTCTACCTTAGGGGACTTAGTCAGCACAGACTGTTCAAACCAAGCACAGACGCTAGTGAGTCGACCATCAGGGTTTTCGGTAGGGAGTACTCTGGCGCCGGGACTACGGATACTTTACTCTCGATGGCGTTATCACAGGTGGTCGGTCTCGGCTTCCTGCCCTGGGTGCTCACTCTGCGGCTGTGGAATGGGGTACAGGGATGATTTTGGGGATATACATGACGCCACCTGTGGTGTCTGGTAAGTGGGATACACCAGCGCTGCCCGCGGCCGACCTCTGAGGCGATTGTGACGGCAGCTTAAGATCTCTCAGCTCCCCACAGCTGGAGCTATTTTACCTCGGGGATGAGGGTCGCTGACCAGGAGGGAAGCGACCGAGTAGTGATGGCTGCCTTCTTCTCTGACGTCGCAGGGTCCTGTCGAATGGCGGAGAGATGACACACCAAGTCCACATCAGCTTAAACAAGTCCTTTTTACTGGCATCTGGTTTGTTTTGCACAGTTCACAGCAGAAACAGTTCGGTTACCAGAAGGCCAATGGTCACAAGTTTCGGAGGAGATTTAATGACATAGTTTTTCTCTGAGGTAACCTTTCTTTGTCTCTTTCTCGGTCTCTGCTCTGAGGGCTCTGTGACTCCCTCTTTAACCCACTCGTTAGTCTCGTCACTGGTTTTCCCAGGGGTCTGATGCTGCACGGTTTCTTTATCTATCCCACAACAGCGTCGTGAACTCGGCTTGGGGTTAGTAGTCAGACTCTTGATGGGTACCGAACTCTTATTTAAGATCCCAGGTTAACAGTCAATAGTTTGGGGATAAACCTGACAAACCTCCTCGGTTCCGTTATACCGGTGTCGACCTGAACTCTTCAGCCGGCTCTCGCCAGACCTAAAGTGTCCCCTTTCCGACTGGGTTACCCCTTTTCCAGTGTCTTTCTTTTGGGGTACCCTCGCTCAGGACGTCGGGCCTACGTTATTTCTAGCCCTTCTTTCAGTCATCAATTTACTCTAGTCTCTTCTAGTCACTCCTTACTGACTGACTGTCACCCAGTCGTCCTGGCAACCACGTCGCGTCTCACGCTCAGCTAGGCTCCACCCCCCTATGGACCTACTATATAAACAGTCCCAGGAATATGAAGGTAGGGGCTGCTGAGTCAATGTTACTCAATCTAATATCTCTGCATTAACTCTCTCTTTCACCTGTGACCAAAGGGCCCTGCACCTCACAATTAAGGTGCAGTATTCCCCTGTAGCGCCTAACCACAGGGGCGCCAGACTAGGTGCACCCTTGGTGTGGCCAAACAGCTCAGTGCGCCTCCCCACCTACGTGTTTTCATCTACCTCAGCCATTCTTTGCTTCTATGTAGCCAGAGCTGTCAATCAAAGAAGAGGGGGAGTGGAGGATAAACAAGCCAGTGGGACGATGTGCTTGAAAGGGAACCAATCACCAGGATTTTTGTATATAAGCTAAAGCCAGTGCTATACTGCAGAGGTTCCCAACTCCAGTCCTCAAGGCACACCAACAGTGCATGTTTTCAGGATTTCTTTAGCATTGCATGGGTGTTGGATTCAGCACCTTTGCAGGTGATTAAATTATCACCTGTGCAATACTAAGGAAATCCTGAAAACATGCACTGTTGGTGTGCCTTGAGGACTGGAGTTGGGAACCTCTGCTATACTGGCACTATCAGGCTGGTTCGATACATACCTGTAGTGGGCAGCTCGGATGTTTAGGTTTTGAAATCCAAAAAAGTAAAGTTTATCAAATTAGCTGCTTGTTAAATAACAGTAGCAAAGGAGCAAATAATATATTCATAGTTATCTCCTCCTCCTGTTAGAATTAGCATAAGCCTTATACAAACGACTCACTTTGTCTAGCAGGACCTGTGTGAGTCATACCCATGTGACCAGAAGGGGCAGGGCCTCAGCCACCAAAGCTGGATACCAGGTCACATGGGTAAACCTCACACAGGTTCTGCTAGACAAAGTGAGTCGTTTGTATAAGGCTTATGCTAATTCTAACAGGGGGAGGGGATAACTATGAATATATTATCTGATCCTCAGCTGCTGTCACTCAACAAGCTGCTCATTTTATAAACTTTACTTTTTTGGATTTCAAAACCTAAACATCCGAGCTGACCACTACAGGTATGTATAGAATCAGCCCGATAAAGCCAGTGCTATACTGGCACTAGGTTATATACAAAAATCTGGTGATTGGTTGCCTTTAAAATTTTTGGCCTGCTAAAATTTGGCAGATTTGCTCAAATTCAGCAAGAAAGAAAATATAATATAAAATATATTTATATATCATATGCTCCCTAATTAATCCTCCACCGCTCCTCCGTCAGGCCGACAGTGTCTGCAGTCTCCTATCCTTCTCTCCCACTATGGCTGGCATAAATTGGCAAAGTCACTCACTGTCGGAGGAGGAGAAGAAACTATTGGAAGCCATGGCCAGTGGGACTGAGGAGGCACAAGGGATCAGGAGGGGAATATATCCTATTTATTTATATACACCACTGAGGTCCTTTATAAGCTTTGAGAAAGGGGTATACAAGCACCTTTATAATATACCTAGGAGACAAAACTAAAAAACAGTAAAGAATGAAAAAAAAAAAAAAAAAAGCAATGTATTTACAGAGCTACTTAAATTTTAGAGATTATAGCTGTAGAGTATTGTAAAAAACAAACAAACCCAAAACATTTCCATTAATAGAAGACGCGTTGTGCTGGTCCTCTGTTATTCGTCTTGGATATTTACAGGTGAGCGTAAAAAAAAAAAAAAAAAAAAAAAAAAAAGTCCTCCTATGTGGTCTAGAATGGTCATCTCTGATTGAGCAATGCCAGACTGTAGGGATACACCCCCAATGGGTAAAGCCCAGTTGTCAGTTTATTACATTTCTTGGAGGAGTAACAAAGGAACGGCCGAGTTATAAGAGAAGATGTTCCAGAATTCCTATTTTATGAACAATAGAGGTGTTCTGTAAAGCAGCCATGACAGCTGACAGATCCCCTTTAAGCGTGGTCTTTCTCTTCACAGGGACTAGTGTGTGACTTGTAGCTGTGAGCAAATATCATAGATCGTAAAAAGAATATTTATTCAGTTTGTTGCCTGGCATTAGGTGAAGAAATATAAATGTTCTATAAATATCGCAGCGTCTGGCTTCCTCGCAGCCCAGGCCTCAGGTGATTCAGGAAATGGTGAACAATAGGAGTTGACGGAGAAACTAGGTCATAAAAATAGACAGTACTACAAACAGGAGCTGAGCCGGAGCGTTTGTGTCAGATTCCCATGGGAAGAGCAACAAGCAACACCGATCCTGCTCATCGATAATACAAATGCTGCGCTTGTACAGCGAGAGGAAAAACAAGTATCTATAGATCGCCACCGGCCAAGCGTGCCTGCACCTCACGGCCCGCCATTATAAATGACACTTCCGTTTCCTAACATTATATAATAGTGGCATTTAAATAATTGATATAAATGGCACATTCTTATATAAAATAATAAAAAAACAAAAGAAACAAACAGTCTACGAGCCAAGATGGTGGGGACAATCTACAGACGAAGCAACGAGGAGGATATACCGACACGTTCAGATGCCACCATATTTCCCCGTGTACAGTGGAGACCCCAATAATTAAAAAAGCGATTTATATAAAAATGTCATACAATGGAATATGTTATCATACCATGTATGTGTGGCGCCCCTGACCCGATCAGGCACCACTGAGTATTGCACCCATGCTGGGTGAGTGCACACAGGTAATTCTGAAGACTGGAATTGGGTGTGTACGCACAGACACCTAGTGACCAGGTCCTCACACACACACACACCTCAGAGCGGACCCCTGGGCAGACCCAGGAGGGGGCGTGGCCTCCACATCTCAGCTAGTGGTGAGGGGAGGGACTGGGAGCAAGTGTGGCAGTGGCAGTCAGAGAGAAAGGAGCAGAGGAGCAAGCAGAGTCTGAAGCAGGGAGCGCAGGGAGAAGGAGCGAGCAGGTGCACGGACCCGCTAGTCAGACCCTGCATGTGTAGTAGCCGTTGGCGGGGGAGAATGGTCACCAGAAGTTAGACAGAAAGACGCTGAGGAAGCCAGTTGGTCAGGAAGACAGTGAGGAAGTCAGATGGTCGTGTACGGAGACTTCTGGTGGCTAGGCACGCACAGGGAACAAGGTCCCTAGAGCCAGACATCCATTTAGTGGTCTGATAAACCTGCCGGTGGGGCGGACAACAAGTCCCACACCAACCAACACAGAGTACGAGCATCAGCAGCAACGAGGGGGCCCATAAGGAGGATCAAGCCTAGAGCCATCTTCCTTTGTCCATGCTGCCAGCAAACGGGCCAGAAAGGGGAGACAAGGCAGTTGCGACTTCTCTAGATGAATCCCACGGTACTTTAAGTCAAGGGTTGTCCGAAACAAGAAGTGCCAGGAAGGCGAGTTAGTGGTTACCCTTATACCAGCCTGACGGACACCTGGTTGCACCTGGTGTATCTCAGTATCGCCCGGGTTATCTCACACCACCAGCAGAACGTGAGTAAACGAGTTGAAAAACACTTTGGACAGACTGAGTTCTTCTGCGACCTGTTGCTCTACACACATACACCCGAGCCCCTGGGGCCAGCCTCACTCTCAGGAGGTCACACCATCCGACTGCAGATTCCATCAGCCCCAGACGCTCGTTAAACTGCAGTGGCAGTCACCTATAACCAAGAGTGGCGTCACGACTCAAAAGTAAATAACCTGTCATACCTGTTGCCAGAGAAGATCCCAGCGTCCCTGGAGGTGGAGCGGTATTCCTGGGGCCACCGCCACAGCGGTGGGCGACTCATATGCACCACCACCATATAAAACAGGAGAAATATGGGAGGTACTATATGGGCCACGAATTTTCTATACAATATGGATTGGTGCTGCAGGTATGATCCCCTGTGGACTTGGCAGACCACAAAACAGTGGCAGAACGAGGCATTTTCAAATTTAGAAAGGATTGTGGCAGCACTGGTGGACACACACTAAAAAGGGCCCCTGTGCACGGACAGAATATGCAGTCCAAAAGCTCCTCATAATGCACAATTACACTAGTTCTGGAGGTAAAAAATGGGCCCCCGAACCTCTTGAGCCCGTGCACCTGCACAGGTTGCACCAATGATATGTCCACCCCTGTGTGATACCTATCCTCTCCCTGCTCACAAAACACTATTTCCACTCTTCTTTCTCAACTACATTCTAAAGGTTTTAGTAATGTCCCCTTCGGTTTTCATCAAGGATTAAACAGAATCTGTCAGCAGGTTTTTGTTACATAATCAGCTAGCTGCATGATGTAGGGGCAAAGACTGCGATTCTGGCGATGTATCACTTACTGGACTGCTTGGTGCAGTTTTGATAAAATCCCCGTTTTCTCTGTTGTAGAACTAGCAGTTCCCTGAATGCTGAGTTGTGTATAACACCACTGACTGGCAATTCCTTCTGCACATTGAAATTGTCTCTCCAGGAAAGGAGACAAACTCTAGTGCCACCTATTGGAAGTAGCAATCCTAAAAGTCATTAACAAGCCTTTTCATATGACCTAGGATATATGCCAGATCAGAATCCCAATTTGCAGACACGGTGTTTTGGGGTGATTGCCCCTCATCAGTGCAAAGTGTGGGTAACTGATCTGACTTAACGGGCACGTTGTGCATTTTCAGCAAGTTGACAATCTGTGGTTGAGGCAGGATTACACAGATTAGCCTGACTTGTCTGCATATGAGACCTAGTCCGGCAGTGAACCTCCTGCTGATCAAACATTTTATTGAAACTACAACACAGCCTAAGGCTGGAAACACATCTATGCAAGTAAAATCGGTCCGAGTTGGCTGAAAAAAAACTTGGCTGATTTTAGTTCACGTTAGGTCAGAGTGCAATGCAACTGCACTGCGATCCTGAGATTTTTCTCACGATTGCAGTGCGTGTGCAATGCGTGTGTGATCCGTGTGATCCTTTTTTTTCTCAGCAGCTGTCATCTGCCATTCAGCTCTGCTACATGGCCATTGACAGCAGCCACAGACAGCCATGTAGCAGACCTGAATGGCAGATGACAGCAGACACAGACAGAGCCACACGATCAGAATGAACTCGGGTGAACTTCACCCGACTTCATTGTCATGCCGCGGCTCTGTCTGTGTCGCGTCCTGATTAGCCGTCACCCGTGAAGGACTCACCGGTAACCGCTAATCCCCTGAGTGACTGAATTGAGCAGCGCGATTAGCGCTGCTGTCACTCAGGTTACCCGCGGCCAGCTGGATCCTCCCCCCGTGACCGCAACTCACCTGTGACTTCATCGCTGTCACTCGGGTGACTTGCTGTCACAGTTGGAGAATCAAGCGGTGGCCACGAGTTACCTGACTGACATCAGCTGATCGCGCTTCTCACCTCAGTTGCTGTGTGGAGGTGACAGGAGCGGCCGTGTCTTCTGCAGCTCCTATCACCTTCATGTAGCAGAGCTGGATGCGATGCTGGACCTCCGTGGATTACGTCGGACAAGGATGGGTTTTTTGCGTACTTAATAAAGTGGTGAACGAGGGTCTTTGTTATTGTTTATTATTTCAAATAAAGGATTTTTTAACTGTGTGTTTATTAACTTTAATTTACAGGTTAATCATTGGGGGTGTCTCATAGATGCCTGCCATGATTAATCTAGGATTTAGTGGCAGCTATGGGCTGCCATTAACTCCTTATTACCCCGATTGCCAACGCACCAGGGCAAATCGGGAAGAGCCGGGTACAGTCCCAGAACAGTCGCATCTAATAGATGCGGCCATTCTGGGCGGCTGCTGGCTGATATTGATAGGCTGGGGGGCTCCCCATAACGTGGAGCTCCCCATCCTGAGAATACCAGCCTTCAGCCGTATGGCTTTATCTGGCTGGTATTAAAATTGGGGGGGGACTGCACGGCGTTTTTTAAATTTATTTATTTTACTGCACAGCATAGACACGCCCACCGGCTGCTGTGATTGGTTGTAGTGAGACAGCTGTCACTCAGCGTGGGGGAGTGTCTGACTGCAACCAATCATAGGCGCCGATGGGCGGGTAAAGCAGGGAATACGAGATTGATTAATGAGCGGCCGGCATATTCAAAAGAGGAGAAGCCGCCGGAGCAGTGTGAACGTCGTGCAGCCCCGCGCTGGTGATCGGGGATCGGTGAGTATGAGAGAGGGGGTGGGGGGGGGAGGTATAGACCGACATGGACAGAGTGAGGGACAGAGATAGTGACCGACAGAGAGAGAATAGAGACCGAGAAGGAGAGACCGACTGACAGAGAATAGTGATTGACAGACATTGTGACATCACTCGTTTCCAGTGTTTTAGGAAACATGCGAGAAATGTATTTAGAAAATCGGATGTCACTAGGATGGTGTGAGTGCCGTCCCGTGACATCCGATTTTTTACACGCGCCCATAGACTTGCATTGGAGAGACTCGCAGTAGAAACTCGCAAAAAAGCAGCATACTGCGATTTTTTTTCTCAGTCCGATTTGGACTGAGGAGAAAAAAAAAAAAAAAAAATAATCGCAAATGCGAGCTGAATCATTCACTAACATGTGTCCGATTCCAATGCGAGATTTTCTCGCATTGCTCTACTGCGAGAAACTCGCAAGCAGCCCTAATAAGTGACACATCCCTGGAATCAGGCTCTCTTCTCCTACATTATGATACTCTCAGATTACATATCAAATACCTGCTGACATTCCTTTTAATCACTTGCAAAGTTGGTTATATAACTTTGTTCTCCAAGGTTCACCAGAGGTGGTCATTGTCTCATTTCTGGCAAGAGCAAATCTGCGTGTATGGAGCCAAAAACACAGCCATAGGCCCTTTATACAGGCGTATAAAGTGCATTAGTATCCTTTACCTGCCAACAATCCTGAAATGTCTGGCAGGCGCTTGGAAAAAAAAAAAAGGTAAAGTTACAGGCTCCTGATACTTGGTAAATCTCACAGGTGATGGCAAAGCCTCTCAGAATGTGCCGATCTCAGGGATGCTCTGGCAGTAGACAGCTCTGCCGTCTAAATGCACAGTCAAAAGAGTGTGATGGAGGTATGGTTATGTAAAAAATACCAAAATATTCACACCCCGCACACATTAACCTTCTGGTAAAGCATCACTAAACAGATTGCTTAGCCAAAGATCGCTGTGACTATTGTGCCCATTATGACCCGCAAGGCATCAGCAAGCAAGTCGCCAAAAATCTGAATGGTTGGGATTTGTTTTAAACTTGCTTGAGGCGGCACATGGATATTTCCCCTCTGTAGTCCTCATTAAATCTGAGGCACAGAGAAAACCGTAGAAGTTGATATGCATTGTACTCTGGCTCCAGACAACTCTACCGAGCCGCCTCCTGGTCAGAGTCCACGCTGCATGAGTGGCACTGGCATATTTATTTTCAGAGAGTTTCCTGACCAGTGTAATTGTACATAACGTATAAGCAGTTTCTTCTACTCCATTCAGTAAAGATTTTCCGTTAAGCAAGAAGAACGATGTACTTATTTGTGTCACCACCCCCTGGAAGTTTTGCACCGTAATAGCAGCCATCTTTATTTATTTTACGCAGAACCCAATCTGTTCTCTAACAATGTGTTAATGAGTCTACGTTAACATATAGAATAGATTTACATATTATTAGCACGTTATTTCATTATTGCATTCCTACTGAGGATGTGGGGGCTCAAAACAATTCTGCTTTGCCTCCTGTCTGGGATAAGACGTGGTAACTTATAGGTAAATGGACCTCGGCTTTACGTCAGCAGACGGACATTAATATAAGCTGACGTAAAGCCGAGGTCCATTTACCATTAATATATATCATATTTTAACATGAGAATTTAAAGTATGAATCTCTCACATACATGCCTTCTCTCCACTTCTTAGAGACTTGCTCCTCCGTCTTGTCGAGCACTTGTACAACAAGATGATACGACCGTATATTGGAGGATTGCACAGTCGGATCTGTCATTTCAGCTAGTTCTTGCAATTCAATATATGTTTCTGCCAGAGCCATACTAATGCACCCACAGAATTGCATGGGACACTACTATTCTACAATATAATGACGGGCTCCATTATAGGTTGTATTGCAGAGGATCTCTCCAGATTCTAGGGTGCAATATCCTAGTCATAAGGCACATTAATGAGCACCATAAGGCAGCATGTATAGCCAAGAAGTGGTTCACTACTCTACAATAGTGGCCACATCTCTGTAAAACTGATAAGAAAGGCTTTTTCTAAATACCTTGATCAGCCAATTCTGCCTGTGAGTGGCGCTATTGTGGTCCGCTCATCCCCTTGTAGTAACCCCCGGGCTCTGTGACCTCTGAGATCCGGTGAGGTCACGTCAACTTCCACTTGACCTGACATCATCGAGGCGGCCCCAGAGTCCGCGAGTGATCGGGCTGTGGGCGGCATTCTACAGCTCATTACAGACCAGCGTTACTCCTGCTTGCGGTGCTCTGCAGTGAAGGAGAGAGTGCGCGAGATGCTGGGCTGTAATGAGCTGTGAAACGTCGCCCGCAGCCCAGTCACTCACGGAGTCTGGGGCCAGGCTCGGTGAGGTCAGGTCAACTGGAAGTTGACGTGACATCACCGGATCTCAGAGGTCATGGAGCCCCAAGGAAAAAGGGGGGGGGGAAATCGCTTCATGGGGATGAGCGGACTGCAATAGTGCCACTAAGAGGCAGAGTTGGCTGATCAGGGTATTTAGAAAAATCCTTCCCTATTAGTTTTACAGGGATGTAGTCACTAGTAGTGAACCACCCCTTTAAGATCTCGGACCCACCTAAGGATTCTGCTAGTTTCATCTACAGCACCAGAGATCTATGTGCTTAAACAATAAGTGCCGATAGGATCAGATTCGGCCTCGACTGTTTAAAGCCATTTTGTCCTTCAAATAAATATCGGGCTCATGTATGTAATACAATCGGTGCGTGCACAAATCCATAAAATAAACATGGGAAGCATTACAGTCACACCAAACTCCACACCTTGGGGACATGAACATTGTTAAATCAACCGCTACTTCTCAATATGTCACTTTGTAAAATCATATATCTACCACCAAAATATGGTGACAAGTGGGATGTAAAACTGTAATAAACGTTATCCGTACACCCAATCTGTTAGACCGTGATTAAAAAGCATTCAAGTACAAGCCAACTGGGTGAACCATATAGTTGACTGACTAAGCAAAGCCATAAAGTTACAAAGCAATAAAAGGTATATTGCTTAGAAGTCAAATACATTATGGGTCCAAAATACCCAAAAAACAAATTATGCAAGCATCATATATAGAGAAATAGAGGGCAGAAATAGTTCTGAAAACAGGTAAATGCCCCAGTATCTGGTCATCGTTTATCCACCAGACCAGAGGCGCGTTTCACACACTGCTTGGTCAGGGGGTGGGAATTGCTCAAGTTATGGTCATGAGACATTTACGGAGAACATTTAAAGGGGATTTTATGTGAATTAAACATTGATGCCCTATCCTAGATAGGTAAATCATTAACATGTGATGAGTAGGGGTCGGACAGATCACACCCCACTCTAATTAAAGGAACAGTAGAGGTGGCACATTGTGTATATTAAAGGGAACCTGTCAACAGATTTGGGGCCTATAAGCTGCGGCCACCACCAGTGGGCTCTTATATACAGCATTCTAACATGTGTAGAACAAAAAAATGACTATAATACTTACCTAAACGGTCGCTGTGACGGAGTTGGCTCATATGGGCGTCTCCATTCTCAGATGCCGATGCCTTCTCTTTTGGCCATCTTTGTCATCCTTCTTCAGAAGCCTGGGCTGCATAACGCGTCCTACGTCATCCACACGCGGCAGCATTGAGGTCCTGCGCAGGTGCACTTTGATCTGCCCTGAGGAAGACAGATCTAAGTATTGTAGTGCGCCTGCACGGGACCAGCGAGTATGTATGACGTAGGACGCATCATGCACACAGGCTTCAGAAGGACGACGAAGATGGACGAAAGAGGAAGCGCTGCCACCAGAGAACGGAGACGCCCATATGACTCAACTCCGCCGCAGCGACCGTTTATAATACTTACCCTAAAAGAGATTTTTACGTTCTACACAGCGGCCTGGGCTCTTTTATATACAGTATTCTGGAATGCTGTATATAAGAGTGCAGTGGTGGTGACACCGCTTATAGGCCCCAAATTTGCTGACAGGTTCCCTTTAACAAAGCCTAAAAATAGGGAAGGAGGAGAGTAATATAATGTCAAATTTCAAAACAACCCCCCAATCTCAAAACGCAATATACCATAACATGTGTCCGGGACGGCAGCCATCCAATACAGTAAGATTAGGAGAATCATCCTTGTTTAGCTTCTACTTCAATCTATTCTTGTCAGATGACAGATAAACAGTTTACCTCGAGATCCACCATTATTAGGAGCACGAGAGTCCACGCAAGGATCCCTCAGCTCTAATCAGCCATGTAATCACATTACAAAGCTCTTCACAGAATCAGATGGCAAAAGACATTGGAAAAGATTCTACTAAACAGGAGTATGAAAATGTCTATTGCGAGATGATAATATTAGTGTATTATCAGGACACAAAGGACAAAAGAGAAGTTTGGTAAATGTGGGTCTGTCATGGGGGCCACGGCCGGGCTGGTCTCATAACATCAGTCACCAGACCTTCTTCAGAACTAATGCGGAGTCTATGCAGAATAGTAAATTTTCAGCAGTATTACCAGACTTTAAAATGAACCTGTCAGGTGCAATATGCACCCAGAACCACGAGCAGTTCTTGGTGCATATTACTAATGTCGCGGGCGGAGAAGGGGACGCTGCGCTCTCCCACTGCTCGGGTCCGGCTGCTGCTGCCGCTGCTCTGTGGTGGCTCGAGCGGTGGGCCGGATCCCGGGGACTCGAGTGGCGCTCCTCGCCCGTGAGTGAAAAGAAGATTTTGATTGTGCGGGTTTTGATTATTGTCCGTGACGCCACCCACGGTTGTGGTGATATTGGTGACACCACCGCTGCTCTGGACGGGGATCCCGGGAGCAGCTTTGTTGTTAGTTCTCCTCTCCGTGGGTAGGGGGTTGGTTGTCCCGGGGCCCGGTGATTGGGTAGGGATGGATGGCAGGCAGGTTACGGGGCCTGGTGAGGTGCAGGGTCGCGGGGGCAGCGCTGTGCCGCACGGCACGGTGGTACTCACTCAGCCAATGATGAGGACACAGTTCTCGGTAAAACAAAGGGCCAAACGGCTGGATGGACGGGTCCCACAGGCGGCTGCGGTGTTGTTTCTCCCGGCAGGTTGGTGGTGACTGCCTTTCCCTGCACCTATGTACGGTAGATGGTTCCAATGGGTTCCCACCGGTAACCCGCTCCTCAGCTTGGATATGGGCTGGAGGAGCCCCTTTTGCCCGCAGGGTCTGGCCCTGAGAAACTGTTGCCTTGGCGGTGGCGGTGTCTCCCTCTCCTGGTTGGACTGTTGCCTTCTGTCGGGACTTGGCTGTTGGGAAACCCAGGATGTTCCCTTCACTAACGAATTCGGCAAATTCACGGCGACTCCTAGCCTTGCCGGGGTCCGTAAGCCCCTGCCAGATGGTGCTGGCTTCTCCTTGCGTACCGGTCCGGTACCGCCGGGCCACCGCCCGTCCACGGTCTTTACGGTAGACTCCGATAGGCCACTCCTGCAGACGGTCACCACCGTCTGCCAACCTTGCTGTACCGCCCAGGCCACACACCCGGACGCTGTCAGTTAGTTGCTCCACTACCACTTTCCTCCCTTCCACTTTCACCTCCAAAACTAATCTGTCTAGTTTTCCCGCCTCCAGGACTGTGAACTCCTCGGTGGGTGGAGACCAACTGCCTGGCTCAACCCCCTGGTGTGGACATCAGCCCCTGGAGGAAGGCAACAAGGGTTTTGTGTCTGACCTTGATGTGCCTGCCGGGAGTGTGGGGTGTGTTGGTGTTGTTCTCTGTGGCTCCTGGCTTGTCCAGGGCGCCACACTAATCTCTGCCTAACTGTCCCTGTATCTAGTACCATACATAAACATTTAGAAAAAGCATTTCGAAAGATCCTTTATGATATACTAATAAGCGCAGGGACTAGTGGCAAGGACGTTAGTTCCTGTGCTCATCCGCCCTCTTAGCAAGTTAACACACCCAGAGGAGTGTGCTAACATGCTATTCAATGCCCATTGCCCAGCGTCATCAGCTGTGACGCGTGTACCTGGGTCTGTTGCACTGCCTCAGAACACCGGGCTTTGGGTCAGTATGCATGACCAGAAAGCCCGACACTTCTGGTCATTTGCAATAGACCTCTCTGAAGCCGGGACACGTGCACTATGAAGCCATCTGTACATGACCTTCGGAAGTGCGGTGACTTCTGATCATGCGCCCTGACCCTAAAGCCAGCATCTGAAGCGGTGACGTCACCACTGATGACGCTGGGCAATGGGCATTGAATAGCATGTTAGCACTCCAACATGCTAAGAGGGCAGAATGAGCACAGGAACTACCGTAACTCCCTTGCGCAAAGTCCTTGCATTCATAAGCATATCATAAAGGATCTTTAGAAATACTTTTTCTAAGGATCCCTTTATCTATGCTACTAGATACAGGGATGGTTAGGCAGGGACTAGAAAAATGCACCCAGAACTGCTCGTGGTTCTGCGTGCATATTGCACCCGATAGGTTCCCTTTAATGGTCTCCCACTTTGTTCATTGTTTAGCAGGCAACATGAGCACACAATTGTGAAAACATAAAAGGGTTGTACCACGTTTTAAGTCATCACCTATCCATAGGATGAGTAATTACTTGCTGATGGCTGAAGGTCTGAGCACTAGGACACCCAGAGCCTCTCCATACATTATCTACAGGATTGCCGGAGAGGGTACCATGCTAGGCTTTCTCTGGTGGTCCTATAGACTAGGAATTGAGCTGGGATGCACAGCACTCACTCGGTCCATTAAAGCGCACCAATCACCAAAATGTTCCTATATAACCTAAAGACAGTGCTATACTGGCACTATGCTGATTTTATACATACCTTTAGTTGTCAGCTCAAATGTAAAGCTTTTGAAACAAAGTATAGTTTGTAAAAGCAGCAGCTTTTTGAATGACACCAGCTGCCAATCAGCTGATAGCTGGGGGGTATTCATAATGATTCCTGCCCCCCTGCCTGTTGTTCCTCCTCCTGTTATTTATGCTAATTCTATTATAGAATAATTTTACTATGTGACAAGAAGGACCTGTGCTGACACTGTGCTGTGTCATTCCCATGTGACCAGAAGGGGCATCAACTTAGCTGATACCAGGAAGCAACATTATTTTTCTGTTTGAGGTCCCACCTCTCATGGTCACATGGGTATGACATCAGCACAGGTCCTTCTAGTCAGTTAGTAAAACAATTCTATAATACAATCAGCATAAACCGGGGGAGGACGGACAGGCAAGGGGTAAGGAATCACTATGAATTTCCCACCCCAGCTATCAGCTAATCGGCAGCTGTTGCCATTCAAAAAGCTGCTCATTTTACAAACTTTACTTGCTTGTGTTTCAAAACCTATACATCCGAGCTGACAACTAAAGGTATGTATAGAGTCAGCCTGATAGTGCCAGTATAGCACTGGCTTTAGGGTATATAGGAAAATTCAGGTGATTGATGCGCTTTAAAAGGTATGGCAAAGAAGATACAGATTCTCGGGTCTTTAAAATGTCTGGACAGGGACTCCTTAAATTAGAAATAAGGTGGCCGGTCCTCAGTCCTTATTTCCCTCTGTATTTGGATGTTTCTAGTGAACTAGCTGATGAAATGTCTCACATGAGCGCTGTATATTTAGTCTATTTTTAAAAAGAATGAATCAGTCCATTACATGAGGAGTCTTAATTGTCGTCTTTTATCCCACTCTCTACAAATTATGAAACCTTTTTCAGCAATGTAATTATGCGATGGTAATTAGGAATATACAATACACAGGACTGATGGTATTAACACCAACCTCTGACCACAATAAAAGAAAATAAAAAAATATATATAAGCCCATGGCTGCCCTCGCTCATGCCGAGTCTGGATTTGTACATCAGTGAATCACCAATGTTCTTATTTGAACAACATGTGCCTCGCAGATTGCAGAAACTGAAAGAATTCTCTTCTGTGTTCATTAATCTTCAGAAACGTGGAACAAAGAACTAAAAGAAAAACCTGCAGCTGCACAATGGGAAACGGACTTTTGCCAGAAATTACTTTAAAAGAAAAATTGTACCACTTTTGCATTTTCTGCTCTAATGCAACTAAAATAAATACTATAAAATTGTGCAAAAAGGGTCAAATCAACCCTCTTACTATTTTGTGTTTATAGTTCTAGTGTTGATCTGTGTGTCTCCATGGTTACAGACCACAAAACAAATCCTGTGCTGTCTGATTCGGCAGATACCACTTCTTGTGGAGAAAACCAGCCAGTGTAAAGGTGGTGTCACACACAGCGACAACGACGTCGCTGCTACGTCACCATTTTCTGTGACGTTGCAGCGACGTCCCGTCGCTGTCGCTGTGTGTGACATCCAGCAACGAGCTGGCCCCTGCTGTGAGGTCGTTGCTCGTTGCTGAATGTCCTGCTTCATTTTTTTCGTCGTCGCTCTCCCACTGTGACGCACACATCGCTGTGTGTGACAGCGAGAGAGCGACGAAATGAAGCGAGCAGGGAGCAGGAGCCGGCGTCTGGCAGCTGCGGAAAGCTGTAACCACTGTAAACATCGGGTAACCAAGGGAAGACCTTTCCCTGGTTACCCGATATTTACCTTCGTTACCAGCCTCCGCTCTTGCTGCTAGTGCCGGCTCCTGCTCTGTGCACATGTAGCTGCAGTACACATCGGGTTAATTAACCCGATGTGTACTGTAGCTAGGAGAGCAAGGAGCCAGCGCCAAGCAGTGTGCGCGGCTCCCTGCTCTCTGCACATGTAGCGGCGTTATGATCGCTGCTGCATCGCTGTGTTTGACAGCTAAGCAGCGATCATAACAGCGACTTACAAGGTCGATGTTACGTCAAACAAAATGGTGACGTAACAGCGACGTCGTTGTCGCTGTCGCTATGTGTGAACCCAGCTTAAGACTTGTAGACTAAGCAATAAGGTCTAGGGAAAAAATACACATTGTTTAGCTTTACTCCAGGAGATAGAAAGCTGCCTGTCTAACTCAACTATTGGAGGTAACTGCCCTTTAAGGTATATTCACACGAGCGTATGAATCGGACGAGTTCAATGGGAGAGAATCTGGCATTGCACTCAGACCAATGTTATTCAATGAGGGACAGCAGATGGTCAAATTTTTTCTCATCCAGATTCTGGAGGAGAAAAAAGTCGCAGCATGCTGCGATGGTCAGCGAGAGCCGTGCCACTCGCACTCATACAAGTCTATGGGTGAGAGTGAAACATTGCACTGCACATGGACGATATCTGAGTGCAGTGAGATCATCGTGAGTCGCCCCAGCGCCGCGGCGGTCGCTTCCGGGACACCGTTCCACCTCCGGGGACGCCGCAGCGAAGGCTCTTTGGGATCTTCTCTGCCAACAGGTATGTCAGGTTATCCACTCTCTGTTCGCGGTCAGGGTTATGGGTGACCGCCACTGTAGTTTAACGAGCGTCTGGGACTAATGGAATCTGGAAGTCGGATGGTGTGGCCTCCCGAGAGTGAGGCTGGCCCCAGGTGATCAGGTGTATGTGTGTACAACAACAGGTCGCAGAAGAACTCAGTCTCAGTCCAAAGTGTCTTTCTACTCGTTTACTCAAGTTCTGCTGGTGGTGTGAGATAACCCGGGCGATACTGAGATACACCAGGTGGAACCAGGTATCCTTCAGGCTGGTCTAAGGTTAGCTTGCCTTCCTAGCACTTCTTGTTTCGGACAACCGCTGACTTGAAGTACTGTGGGATTCATCCAGGGAAGTCGCTACTGCCTTTTCTCCCCTTTCCTGACAGTTTGCTGGCAGCGTGGACCAAGGAAGATGGCTCCAGGTTCGATCCTCCTTATGGGCCCCCTAATTGCTGCTGTTGCTCGGACTCTGTTTTGGATGTTGTGAGGCTTGTTGTCCACACCACCGGCAGGTTTAGCAGACTACTAAATGGACGTCTGGCTCTAGGGACCTGTTCCCCGTGCGTGCCTAGCCACCAGAGTCTCCAAACACGACCAGCTGGCTTCCTCAGTGTCTTCCTGACCAACTGGCTTCCTCAGCGTCTTTCTGTCCAACTTCTGGTGACCGTTCTCCCTCGCCAAAGGCTACTACACGTGCAGGGTCTGACTAGCGTGGCTGTACGTCTGCCTCTTTCAGCAACTTCTGCACACTGCTCCAGACTGGCTTGCTCCTCCTCCTGACTGCCACTGCAACCTAGCGTCCAGCCCCTCCCCTACACTCCTAGCTGAGATGTGGAGGCCACGGCCCTTCCTGGTTCTGCCCAGGGGTCCTCTCTAGGGTGTGTGTGAGACCTGGTTGCTATGTGTCTGTGCGTACACACCCTATTCAGCCCTCAGGATTACCTGTTTGCAGTCACCCAGCATGGGTGCAGTACTCAGTGGTGCCTGACCAGGTCAGGGGCACCACAATCGCATCAGCTGACAATGGAGGAAATAGGGAGATTAGTTCCTCCCTCTTCTCCACAGCTCCCGCCTTCTCCTCCGCAGCTGTGATCCGATCAAAGGATGTGATCACAGTTGCATGACACTCGGCTCATGCTGGCAGCACAGCGGGAGCTGAGGGTCACTAACATGTCACTTCTGATCCACTTGCATCGGATGCTATACCATCGTGTAACTCGAGCCTTAAAAAAAAAAAAAAAAAAAAAAGCGGCTAGTAGCACAAAAATGATGGTTTGAACCATGCGCCCTTGGGTGTCGCCAAACAGTTCAGTGCACCTTCCCACCCATTTATATTCCTTATATCTCAGCTCGCCTCCTGTTTGACAGATAGTTCTGGGTTGTGGCTATGTGCGCAGACTGTGCTTTGTTAATAACAAAACTAAACCTTCTGGCAGAAAAACGCACCTTGTGCCAGAAAACGAAAGGAAAAAAAAAAAAAAAACGCATGCATTTTTTTGCCATGCTTTTCCCCCCCATACATTTTTTTTTGTGAAATCAATGGCTGGACAAAAACGCACAAACAATTGACATGCTGCAGTTTTTTTGTCAACTGAAAACTGCAGTCCAAAAAAAAAAAAAAAAAAAATAAAAAGCAGCGTGCGTGCAGCATTTCAGAATTCTCAGACTTTGCTGGGAGAAGGAAAGACATGCAGTTTTGGGCAACAAATTGCACTAAAAAAAAAAAAAAAAAGTGGCAAAAGACACAGCGTGCGCATGGAGCTTTACAGCTCAAGGATGGGAGAGATATAAAGTATACAAAACTAGGTAGAAAAATGCACTGGACTGTTTGGCCACACCAAGGGTGCATCAAGTGCATCCGCTTGGTTTGGACAGTCATTTTGGGTGAACAGGCTCTCCTCAGACTGTAAAGAAAAAGCTGTAATCATTTGAGTCAATCTTTTATTAAATTAGTTAAATCCTCTAGGAAAAAAACATTAAACACATTTTAAATGTACATTATTGCCTATAGAGATCGGTGTACCTGCTTAATTACATATAATTCACTTCCACCCCGTGTAGTAATGGGAATCGATTCATCAGTGCTTCTCTGCCAGAACACTGGCGAAAAAGTTGTAAAGATAAAGAGTTGCACAAAAATTTTGGGAATTTTTTTTTTATACCAGTGTGAATGATTTGTCGAAAAGGGTGGAGCCGGGGCAGGACAGGGGCGAGGCCGTGAACACCCGTCAATTTAGTCAGAAGTGTTTTGTACACCAGAAACACCGCTTGCTGAAGATCCAATTCACGCCATAGAGCAGATGTGCTGAATACATTAAGTGGCGAGCGCCTCATTGAATTTGGAGCAGTGTACGCCGGCAGTCTTGATGAAGACCCCCGATGTTAAGCAAAATTCAAGTACAGAGGTGATTCCTAGTGCGTACCTGTTTACTGTCCATAAGAAATGTTCACACTGCAACTGTGTTTCATTTTTTATTTTGCCACGATTGCTGTAAAACATTGTTTAATCATTATTGAAGGAGAAAAAAAAAATGCAACGTGGGAATACAGCCGAAGCCATTAAGTAGTCCGCTAAGAGCAATCGGTAAAAAGAAAAGTTGCTATATTAAGAGGTTTTTAAAGTACAACTTTGCCCAATTTGATCATAGAAAACTTTTTCACAACTTGTTAATATCCTGCCGCGTGCACTGGGGTGGGGTGGAGGGGACGGGGACCTTCCAGACAGGCACAGGTTCAGATTATTTTTCAGGGCACAATGAGGTGTCTGAAGAAACTGAGAAAAGTTGAGGCATCTGTCGGGCAGTTATAAAATGTCAGTGTCGTTTACCTGTGGAACATTTCCATACATATCTACATGTCCACGGCTGTCTCTGTGACCACCACGTGTCGTGCATAATATGCTTTCAAGGACAAGGTCAGCTGGATCTGCCAATCTAACGTCAAGATGAATTCTGAGCCCGGCTTCTCTCCGCGAATAGCAGCCTAAGGGTTGTTTAATAATCCTCAATGAAACAAGCATGTGATACATTTTATTCCATGGCAGTGGTAAATTCCACACGATAATTGGTTTAGGAGTAGGAGACACCAATCCAAATCACAAGTTTCTCCCTCCTTGAGGCCAACAGAGCCTTACAGAGGATCCGTCCACACTCATGACTTGTCCATCTTAGTATTTACTTGCATTGTCCATAAAATGATTCAAAACTATTTCTTGGAACTCTTCCTTGTTCTGTTTCCGTTATTACTCGTGGAAATCTAGTTATAAACCGACAAATGGGTTTCTCCTCAATGCCGGTAGTGACAGCCTGTGGAAGAACTCAAGGAAAAAAACATTTCCAGGACAAACAACAAAAAGGTTGGTAACAATGCTACCAAAGAGGACAGAACTCTACTGCTGAGGGCACATCAAGGTATTATGGTGCGCGTGCGGTCTTTGATCTTTCCTCATGCCTGAGCATTACAGTACCTAGATCTGCCCACAGCGGAGCATAATCAAAGTGTGCCTGTGCATTACGCATCATCCACAGGTGCTGCCGAAGGAGGAGGACAGTGTTCGCGCAATATGAAGGAGGCGCAGGACCAGGAGCAGCAACACCCATCGGACTGGACCACCCTGCAGGCGAGTATTGCAAAGGTGTTTTTTACATTACACAGAACAGTCTGGGCTCTTACTGTATATACAGTATTCTAGAATTCTGCATATAAGGGGCTCACTGGTGGTGGCCGCAGCTCATAAGGGAAAAACCTGGTGACAGGGTCCCTTTACAAATGGAAAAAGCAAAAAAAAAAAAACCACAACATAAACCGATTTGTGGATTCTTGACAGGAAGCAATGTAAGTGCCTCACTAAACCACATCCAAGTAGTTATTATTCAAAATGGGAAGAAAAATATAACATTTTCCTGGGTCATTTTTTTCCTTTTTTCTAAAGTCAACCCTCAGAAGACATTGTGGAGCACTTAGCCGGCCACTAGAAACCTTATTCTTATGAGACGTCTCATTGTAAATTACATAATCTGCTAATTGGTATCGCGGAAAGATGGATCTGGAGCAACGATCCACTTCAGTCTCAATGTTTCAGATATTGGGAGCTGAAGGTCTTTCCATTAGTGTCAGTAATCAGCCATATCATTCAGCAAAACCCAGATGCAAAAAAAAGATAGATCTTCTCAAGCTTAAAGTAGGATATAGATATGTGTGTAAATATAATATTATTATTATAATATATATATATATATATATATATATTTATTTTCCGGGGCGGCTGCTGGCTGATATTGTTATGGTTAGCCTTCAGCAAATGGGGGGGACCGCACGCCGTTTTTTTTAAATTATTTATTTTACTGCATATAGACACGCCCATCGGATGCTGTTATTGGTTGCAGTGAGACAGCTGTCACTCAGTGTGGGGGCGTGTCTGACTCTGAATGCAACCAATCATAGGCGCCGGTGGGCGGGGGAAGCAGGAAATAGTAGATTTAATAATGAGCGGCCGGAATTTTCAAAATAATTAAAGCCGCCGTATCTTTTGCACAGCTGTTCTGCGCTGCGCTGGTGATCGTGGATCGGTAAGTAATGGACGGGGGGGAGATACAGACCGACCGACAAAGGGATATTGACTGACAAGTACAGAAAAAAAAAAAAGGTAAATTGACTGATAACCAAATAAAAAAAAAAAAGAGTGACCGACATCGCTCACTTAAAAACGCACACGGTCGGTACGTGTAGCACACGGACATGTTATGTGTGCTGTCCGTGCAGGTACGGACCCATTGACTTTAGCGGGTCCGTGCCAGCGTGATGCCAGCGAAAAACGGACATGTCGAGCGTGTGGGAAAACGCACACATACGTGTGTGTGCCTGCTACCATAGGGTAGCATTGGTCTACGTGTCTCGGTGCCGCCAGTACGTGCAAAAACGTACCAAACACGTACCGGCGGTACGGATGGGTGTCGGAGGCCACACAGTGCCTTGCGAAAGTATTCAGCCCCCTTGAGTTTTTCAACCTTTTCCCACATTTCAGGCTTCAAACAAAGATAAAAAAAATGTCAATTTTATGGTCAAGAATAAACAACAAGTGGGACACAATTGTGAAGTTGAACGATATTTATTGCTCGTTTTAAATTTTTGTAAAAAATACAAAACTGAAAATTGGGGCGTGCAATATTATTTGGCCCCTTTACTTTCAGTGCAGTAAAAATCACTCCAGAAGTTCATTTAATTATTAAATATTACCAGTTATGTATATTAGATTTTTTGACAGGGTGTTGATCCAGGGAACTAGTCTGATTGCCGGATGTGGAGTCAGGAAGGATTTTTTTTCCCCATTGGGGCTTGTTTGACACATTGGGGGTTTTTTTGCCTTCCTCTGGATCAACATGTTAGGCTACGGGTTGAACTAGATGGACTAAAGGGGGTTTTACACGCTGCGACATCGCTAATGCGGAGTCGTTGCGGTCACGGAATTGGTGATGCACATCCGGCCGCATTAGCGATGTTGCTGCGTGTGACACCGATGAGCGATTTTGCATCGTTGCAAAAACGTGCAAAATCGCTCATCGGTGACATGGGGGTCCATTCTCCATTATCGTTACTGCAGCAGTAACGATGTAGTTCGTCGCTCCTGCGGCAGCACACATCGCTATGTGCGACGCCGCAGGAACGAGGAACCTCACCTTACCTGCCTCCCGGCCGCTATGAAGAAGGAAGGAGGTGGGCGGGATGTTCCGGCCACTCATCTCCGCCCCTCCGCTTCTATTGGGCGGCCGCTCGGTGACGTCGCTGTGACGCCGCACGGACCGCCCCCTTAGAAAGGATTGCTGTAAAAACGGGGATGAAAGAAGACGGGTTTTCCAGCCGCGCTATGAACCACACCGTTGAAGATTCCTTAAGATATTTTTATTGAGTCAATTCCAACGCGTTTCAAAGGCATAACTGCCTTCTTCCTCAGGGAATAAAGATATTTTTATTCCCTGAGGAAGAAGGCAGTTATGCCTTTGAAACGCGTTGGAATTGACTCAATAAAAATATCTTAAGGAATCTTCAACGGTGTGGTTCATAGCGCGGCTGGAAAACCCGTCTTCTTTCATCCCCGTTTTTACAGCAACCACTTCTGACGGGGCCGCAGCTGGAACCAGCTCAGCACTCCCATACGCTGTCATAGGGGTTGTGACTATCACAACCAGACCAGGTGAGTGCATCTCTTCTTTTTCTTACACCCTAAATATCGGGTAAGACCCTATTGCGCCCTTGTTTCCCCCACCACAGATCGTGTCCCTTAGAAAGGAGGCAGTTCCCCGGTCACAGCGACGTCGCCGGGCAGGTAAGTACGTGTGACGTGTCTGCGCGATGTTGTGCGGCACGCGCAGCGATTTGCCAGTGTCGCACAACAGATGGGGGCGGGTACCCACGCTGGCGATATCGGGACCGATATCGCAGCGTGTAAAGTAGCCTTTAGAGTCTCCCTTCAACCTTAAAAAACTATGAAACTATGAAACTATGAATTGAGGATCTTTGAATGAGCCAATGTCGTCCTAAATGACTGATAATGATAAATATAATCCCCCTGTGTGTAATAATGTCTCCGTATAAATGCACCTGCTCTGTGATAGTCTCAGTGTTCTGTTTAAAGCACAGATCGCATCATGAAGACCAAGGAACACAACAAACAGGTCCGTGATACTGTTGTGGAGAAGTTTAAAGCCGGATTTGGTTGCAAAAAGATTTCCAAAACGTTTAACATCCCAAGAAGTACTGTGCAAGCGATCATATTGAAATGGAAGGAGTATCATACCACTGCAAATCTACCAAGACCCGGCCGTCCCTCAAAAATGTCATCTCAAACAAGGAGAAGACTGATCAGAGATGCAGCCAAGAGGCCCATGATCACTCTGGATGAACTGTAGAGATCTACAACTGAGGTGGGAGAGTCTTTCCATAGGACAACAATCAGTCATACACTGCACAAATCTGGCCTTTATGGAAAAGTGGCAAGAAGAAAGCCAAATCCATAATAAGTGTTGTTTAAAGTTTTCCACAAGCCACCTGGGAGACACACCAAACATGTGGAAGAAGGTGCTGTGGTCAGCTGAAACCAAAAATCGAACTTTTTGGGCACAATGCCAAACAATAGGTTTGGCATAAAAGCAACACAGCTCATCACCCTGAACACACCATCCCCACTGTCAAACATTGTGGTAGCAGCCTCATGGTTTGGGCCTGTTTTGCTTCAGCAGGGACAGGGAAGATGGTTAAAATTGATGGGAAGATGGATGGAGCCAAATACAGGACCATTCTTGAAGAAAACCTGTTGGAGTCTGCAAAAGACCTGAGACTGGGACAAAGATTTGTCTTCCAACAAGACAATGATCCCAAACAAAGCAAAATCTACAATGGAATGGTTCACAAATAAACGTATCCAGGTGTTAGAATGTCCAAGTCAAAGTCCAGACCTGAATCCAATCGAGAATCTGTGGAAAGAGCTGAAAACTGCTGTTCATAAACGCTCTCCATCCAACCTCACTCAGCTCCAGCTGTTTGCAAAGGAAGAATGGGCAAGAATTTCAGTCTCTCAATGTGCAAAACTGATAGACACATACCCCAAGCGACTGCAGCTGTAATCGCAGCTAAAGGTGGCGCTAGAAAGTATTAACTTACAGGGGATGAATAATATTGCACGCCACAATTTTCAGTTTATTTCCTACAAAAAGTTAAAATAAGCAATAAATATCGTTCACCTTCACAACTGTGTCCCACTTGTTGATTCTTCACTATAAAATTTAAAAAATTCTTATGTTTGAAGCCTGAAATGTGGAAAAAGTTGAAAAATTCAAGGGGGCCGAATATTTTCGCAAGGCACTGTAATATAATATATACACACAAAAAAATGTATGTACTGTATACCTGTATATACGCACATTTTATATATTACATACACAAAAAATTGAATACAAAAATAGTTATTACACTATGGCGCTTTTTTTTTTAGTATTTTCATTCATTTAAACTTTACCCTGAGAGAGCGTGCTCTATGGCTAAAGGTACGGTAATGATTTTTTGTTTCATTTATTTTTTGTTATAAAAGCCAAGACACTATTACAAACCTACGAAAAATTAAAGAAAGCTAGTGTCGCGGGCGGAGGAGGGGACGCTGCACTCACCCACTGCTCGGGTCCGGCTACTGCTGCTGCTCGGTGGTGGCTCGAGCGGTGGGCCGGATCCCGGGGACTCGAGCGGCGTTCCTCGCCCGTGAGTGAAAAGGGGGAATGTTTGTGGTTTAGGGATATTGTCCGTGACGCCACCGACGGTTGTGGTGAGGTTGGTGACACCACACCGCTGCTCTGGATGGGGATCCTGGGAGCGGTTACATGGAGCAGCTTGGATGTTGGTTCTCCCCTCCGTGGGTAGGGGGTTGGTTGTCCCGGGGCCCGTTGATGGGGTAGGGATGGTTGGCAGGCGGGTTACGGGGCCTGGCGAGGTGCAGGGTCGCTGGGGCAGCACTGTGCCGCACGGCACGGTGGTACTCACTCAGTCAATGATGAATACAAAGTCTCCGGTAAAACAAACGGCTGGATGGACGGGACCCCACAGACTGCTGCGGTGTTTCTCCTCCCGGCAGGTTGATGGTGACTGCCTTTCCCTGCACCTGTGTAGTGTATACGGTTCCAATGGCTTCCCACCGGTAACCCGCTCCCCAGCTTGGATGGGTGCTGAAGGAGCCCCTTTTGCCCGCAGGCTCTGGCCCTGGGAACTGTAGCCTTGGCGGTGACTGTGTTTCCCTCTATGGTTTGAGCTGTTGCCTTCAATCGGGTCTTGGCTGCTGGGAAACCCCGGAGGTTCCCTTCGCTAACGGATTTGACCAGTTTTACGGCGACTCAAAGCCTGGTCGGGGTCCGTAGGCCCTGCCGAGTGGTGCTGGCTTCTCTTTGCTCTCCAATCCGGTACCGCCGGGCCACCGCCCATCCACGGTCCTTACGGTTTGCTTCAATTAGCCTCTCCTGCAGACGGTCACCACCGTCTGCCAACCTTGCTGCTTGTGCCTGGGCCACACACCCGGACACGGTCAGTCTCCTCTTTCACCACTTCACTCTTCAACCTCCAGAACCAAATCTGCCCTCCTTTTCCCGCCTCCAGGACTGTGAACTCCTCGGTGGGCGGGACCAACCGCCTGGCCCACCCCCTGGTGTGGACATCAGCCCCTGGAGGAAGGCAACAAGGATTTTTGTGTCTGGCTTCGGTGTGCCTGACCGGGAGTGTGGGGTGTGTTGGTGTAGTTCCTGTGACGACCTGGCTTGTCCAGGGCGCCACACTAGCACTACGAATCCCCACTTTTTTTTTTTTTTTTTTTAAACTTAAAACAGATGTATTTGGGGCTAAAGAAAAAATAAATACATTTTTTACTACTGGGTTTGAGAAAAAAAAAAGCAAAAAAAAAAAAAGCTTTTGACTTTTGCAGGCTCTCCATTTCCCTGCACAAAATACATGCATTTATAAGATAGACAGCCACTTTCCTTATGGACAATGCATAAACTACTGATAACTTTCTGCAGTTTGCATATACCATAAAGCAGCAGATTGGGAGCAGGAGCAGGAGCAGCTGCGGGGAGCAACAGCAATTTTACAGCAGAAATGGTATCACACGTCTGACAGATGTCAATATCGCGGGTCTGGTGTGGACACCTGTCTTCACCCTGGAAAATTCATTTGCAATCTGACGCGAGGGGGTTTAATCATTGCTCGTAACAGAATCTATGCGATCGATTAAGCAGGTCATAATATTACACCAACTGGGGAGATGGGAGATTTCTTTTCAGCCGCCCAGATAGACATATGTAAAGGATATTATTAGCTTGGTGCAATCGAAAGCTGAAGTGTATAAATAGGCAATAAGACGGCAGACCAAGAGGACAATCTGCGTCTGTGGCAGTGATACATTAAGCAATATCCTTCCACAATGGAGGCAGCAGCCCCTCACACCTGGGAACAGGCGAGCGGCAGTCATTTATAAGTCTGACACACCGAAATCCACTGCCTCCATAAATCTCCTCATGAAATTTCATCTCGAGCCCAGGAAAACCCAGAGAGTCAGACACACAGCTCCCGACTTTCCACCGTGATGTAAGACAGCAGAGCGCCGTGGACAAAGATGGAGAAACATCAAGTTTCTTCACAAAAACTAATGCTTTGATTCCCACCTTAGGCTATGTGCGCACTAGACCGTTTTACCCGCGGATTTAGGCTATGTTCACACACTGCGTTTTTTACCTGCGTTTTTGGTCCGTTTTTGCTGCAGAAATTTCTTGAGAAATTGTAACCTTTCTGCAGACATTCCCCAGTAAAACCTATGGCAAAAAAAAATTAGCTGTGCACACACTGCGTTTTTTTCTTAAGAAAATTCTTTCAGTAGATTTTCTTAAGAAAAAGAATGAGCAGGTCACTTTTCCGCAGCAACCTGCGTTATTTGCCATAGATAATTGGCATAATAACGCAGGGAGCAACCAGCGGTAAAAACGCACCGAAAACGCAGGTGCGTTTTTGGTGCATTTTTTAATGCAGGTGCACTAATCCTTCAATCTTAAGAAATTTCTTAAGACAAATCATTTTTCTAGTGTGAACATAGCCTTACCCTCGGATTTGCCGTGGAAATTTCTTAAGATTAGAAATCTTTCTGCAGACATTTCCCAGAAAAACCTATGTGTAAAAAAAATAGCTGTGCGCACGCTGCGGATTTTTCTCAAGAAAATTTCTTGAGAAAATTTTCTCGAAAAACTTTGAGAAAATGAGCATGTCCATTAGTACCTGCGGAATACCCCTGGAATTTCTATACTTGCATGTGTCAGGAACAACCTGCGGAAAGTCCGCGGTGAAATCGTGGTAAAATCGTGGCTAATCCGCGGTAAAAACGCATGCGTTTTTTACCGCCGATTTGGTGCGTTTTTTCCCCGCAGGTGCGGGAATCTTCAACTCCCAGAATGTCTCTCGAAAGTTTCTTGAGAAAAAGGACATTTCTAGTGCGCACAGCCTTAGGCCACGTGCACATGTGGTATTTGGGGAGGTTTTTTTACCTCGGTATTTGTGGCAAAAACCAGGAGTGGGACAATCAGAGGAAAAGTATAATAGAAACACGGGCACCACTGCTGTATTTTTTACCCACTGCTGCTGTTGGCTTACAAATACTGATGTAAAAAAACTCACCAAATACTCAGCGTGTGAATGTCGCCATGAAGAAATAAAGAAACACTAAAGGCCACGTGCACATGTTGAGTATTTGGTGAGTTTTTTACCTCAGTATTTTGTAAGCCAAAACCAGGAATGGGTGCCCATGTTTCTATTATACTTTTCATCTGATTGTTCCTCTCCTGCTTTTGACTACAAATTCTGAGGTAAAAACTCACCAAATACTCAATATGTGCACGTGGCCTTATAGACCAGGCCCTAACAGGAGTCAACAGCATTTTGCACAGAATCAGACACTCCAGAGGTTATTGTGCTGTGCAAATACCATTTTTGGATTGGAGCCACTACTATTTTTTTTTTGTTGTCAGCCTCCATCCAGATATGAGCAGATGTCCAAGTACCCCAAGACGTGGCTGTTGAGGTGCCAATAGAGCTCTTCAGACTCCCAATACAAGTCAACCTTCAGATCAGCCAAGTGTTTAATGTATTTTCAACGGGGAAAGAGGAACAAACGACTACCAGACACTGCAAGATGTCAGCCTCCTACAACAGCATCTGTCAGGGACAGTTTGGGAAGCCCCAAGCATACTGGGTGGTCATTTGCTTCTGTAAATATTGGGGGGGGTTTGGTCCTTAGACCCAGATTACCAACAGTTAGTAAATTCCTGTAGAGGACTGTAATGCAGGCTTCACACGGTATGATCTATCGCGCGATTGCACGAGCGATCGTACCCGTCGTTTGTGCGTCACAGGCAATTAGTTGCCCGTGGTGCACAAAGTCGTTAAACCGCCGTCACACGTACTTACCTGCTGAGCGACCTCGCTGTGGGCGGCGAACATCCACTTCCTGAAGGGGGAGGGACGTTCGGAGTCAAAGCGACGTCACACAGCGGCCGGCCAATAGAAGCGGAGATGAGCGGGATGTAAACATCCCGCCCACCTCCTTCCTTCCGCATTGCCGGCGGGAGCCGCGGGATGCAGGTAAAGCTGTGTTCATCGTTCCCGGGGTGTCACACGGAGCGGTGTGCGCTGCCCCGGGTACGATGAACAACCGGCGCCATTAAAAAAAAACAATTTTTTAAAAATAAGCGACGACTACACGACTCACAATTTGTGAGCGATTCTGCGTCGCTCGGAGGTGTCACACAAAATGACGTCGCAAGCGATGCCGGATGTGAGTCGCGAAAACCGTGAGCCCCGATGATGCATCGCGCGATAGCTCGTCTCGTGTGACGCTCGCATAAGACTCCTCACTGGCAGCCAGATTTGTTTGTCAGTCTCCTCAAGGAGAAAAAGGTTTCCCCTAAGACCCCACTATAGCCTCTCATACAGCCAGATCAGATCTCGTACTTTGCACTGACCGGCAATCACCCCGAAACACTGTCTGCAAATTGAGGGTCTGATCTGGCAGAAATTCTAAGTCATGAAAAGGCTCGTTAAAAGGGCCACTTTTGACTTTTAGGATTACTATCTCCAATAGGTGGCACTAGAGTTTGTCTCCGTCCTTTCTAAAGAGACATTTTTCATATTTCACAGAGGAGCATTGCAGCTTTAAGACTCCTCACCACTGACAGCCAGATTGGTTTGTCAGTCTACGCAAGGAGAAAAGTTTTCCCCTTAGGCCCGTAAAAATAGGGGCTTTCCCCCCCCTCAGTGTTCACAAAAGAAAAAATGAAAAAATAGGCATATGCATTTTAAGATTCACAGTAAAAACTACCAAGAGTTGTTGGCTGACGGCTATTCCTCCCAAACCCCCCATTCACATGTGTGCTCTGGTTGGCGGAGCATGCATGAGTTATTATAGGGGGGAAAAGGCGTAGACTCACACCGAACACTTCTGCCAGCGTTTTACCTCCTGTAAGAACAAAGGATGGGGCATGTTGAAATTCAATACTTCACCTCATTCACTTTTTTATGGAAAATAATAAAAAAAAAATTGGATTGGTCCTGCCAAAATGGGCAGGTGCAGTCGCTTTTGATACTTTACGCATAGGCACAGGTAATTCAATCATTTTGCCATTCATGAGTCACAAAAAGGAATTCGATAGAGCTTTTATCCCAGACAAATAACTCAGGAGACATTAACCAGCGGGACTCAAGTAACACACAGGCTTCTCCCAGCTTTCTTCTCCTCCCATGTCAGGCAAGGCATATTTCTGTAGTCTGACAGCTTTTAGTGAATAGTCTTGAATACACAGGACATGTTGAGGCGATGGCTGTAACAACAGGGAGGATGCACAAGAAATACGTCAGCGTTGAGTACACAAGATTCCCCCTCTGCTAAAATAACATGGGGTCCAGGCGGCCTCCGCTAGAATATCGGTGTCTCAGACGTGAGCCGCTTTGTAGACCAGGTCAACATGGTCGAAAATAGCATCTTTTCCTGAGAAGACGTCAGCTCGTAGAAAGGAAAAGGTCACAAGATGGAAAACGCAGCTACACCAAGATCAAAAGACGCTGATATCCAGATGTACGCAAAGTAATTCTTATTGTTCCCTAGAGCAAGTGTCACGTAACATGCAAATCCCATTTTATGTGCAGGTGGGGTCACATTGCACAAGACGCCATTCATACCTGGCTGGTACCATGCCATCCTCTGTACTTAGAAAACAATGCTTCCCAGCCATCGGTTAGGAGGCTGCACGCAGGGACACGCCGGTTACAGAACTCCTACACATCATTTCCAAATATGACCGACTTCTGTTACTGTGTGAGCTGTAACACTACCGGAGGCCCTGTGTCTTGGAGGTTGGTATGAAACCTTGCCCATTCTGCCTCATACCACCGTGCCATATAAACCTCTTGTGTCTCGGCAGGGTAACAATGGGTTAAATATGAAGAGCAGAAGGATGTCAGCAAAGGAAGGTGGTAAGGGAGTCTTGCAAGAAAGGTATAAAATGTGGAGAAAGTTGAGAAAACCATTTACCAAAAAAAAGAAAAATCTTTTGCTGTGAGGCCCGAGCCCAAGTCTCCGATGTAGGATGAAATAAGCAGGAGTGGAGCAGATAAGAGCCTAGAATGACGGCGGCCATTGTAGGACTGTACTTCTCACTATCTTTCTTGGTTCATCGGAGCTGATAACCACTTAATAAATGGTTTTAGTGCAGATTTTGGGGGGGGGGGGACCTTTTCTGTAGGCGGGAAAGGAAGATTGGGCAGTTGACTTTAAGGGCTCGGTTCCACTTGTGTACAGGGCCTACCCCCTAGGGCCCCAGAATACCAGTGCCGGTAGCACATAAACACTCCAGGTAATCCCAGATGGCCGCCTAGAGGTGGAGCCAGTCCAGTCCACTAGTTGACCAAGTGGGAGGGGAGGACTGTGGACAGTCAAGAGGAGAGTAGTCAGTCTAGCAGGGATGTGAGCAGACGCGCTGACTAGGAGTGAATAGTAACCTGGTGCCGAGGAGGGTAGTTGCCGGTGGAGTACAGTAGAGTACTCCCATAACTACGCACCAACGGAGTACAGGACCCTAGAACAGGCAGAAGCTCCAGGCAGTCCTATTAATACCTGCACAGTGAGGGGGACCATCAAGGAACTCGCTGACATTGAAGTCCGGGACTCCATAGCAAAGGGAGAACCGGGGACAGGACCAGAGACTCCAACCCCACAGGGTTCACACTACTGTCATACTGACTGCAGTGGAAGACCACCAGACGGGGACCCCCAGCTGCTCTACGCTACAGGGACTCACCAACCAGAGAAAGGTGCTTTGGAAGAAGGCATCAGATTTACAATTGGGTTGTTAAGTTTTGGGAGGGTGGGAAGAGAGTTTAATCGGGTTGTAGTGGCCTGGAGCAGGTTTCTTGGTGGGCCCTTGAAGTTTGTTAAAATTGGTTCGGGGAATCCATCCGGGTATGGATCCCCTCACTGGCAAAGGATGATTGGTCACCTGGTGACTTTTGGGGGATTCCGACGGGGTATATCGGGGCCTCCGTGGGTGCTTTTAGTTAATGGAGGAAATAAACACTTACTATTTGGTGCTCCTGAGCCTGTGTGGGTGACGGCTGGGAGCAAGTTGGTTTTTGGTTTGGTCATGTGAATCACCAGGGTTTTAGCTTCAAGGACCTTACCACACTATGTTTTTTTATGTTATGTATTTGTTTAATAAATGGCTACTATGAGCAAATTATCCAAAATAAAATTGGTGTCTGAGTACTCATTGTTAGATAAGATTGGGGATTGCAGGTGGGGTGTACTGTGGAGACTCCGGGATCTACAATTCCAGGGTCAGGACTTATCCAGTCTGTCTCAGAGTCGGACACAAAATCATGACGAGGACGTCCACCAATCTGGGGCCTCTAGCCAAATTAATAATAAAACAAACAGCAACACAACCAAAACCATACAAAAAATCATCCGGCTTTCACAAAAACTGTTGGATCCATAGAATCTGTTCTAAACTGGAGGTGAAAACCCAGAAAGTACAGATGGTCAGAGGGGGAATAAGATTGGAAAAATATATTCCTTTGATATTTTCTTTATGTATCAAAATATACAAATTCCATATTGTGAAGAAATTAAAGCCGTCCGACACAGATAACCTCCCTCAATAAACTTTGCGAATGTGGAGCCCGGGGCACAGATTCCTATGGTTTATATCTATCACTCGATAACACAGTTTCGCTGCTTCCACCATGACTGGCGATACGTGCACTCGGGATATATTTTGTTACAGTTTGATCTTGACCCAGCTTTGAAGCTTTCATCTATTACTGGTGACTGTGCCTTCAGATAAAGAGGCGCTTAGTGAGTGGTCCTGATCCTTAAAATAGCGGGGTTATATTTAGAAAATTAACTGTACTCAGAGAGCATGAATGTGACCTAAGTGAAAGTCAGACATGACCGGGAACACATGGAATAAAGGCAACCTAACGCTTCACCTTACAGCGTGCATATCCCAGAGCAAGCGTGCTGGATCTGGATCCCCTGATAAAAGCTGCGGCACATTTTATCTTATGTGGCTTAATTAACATGTCCAAGAGGGAATTATATTTTCTGTATGACTCAGCTTGAGGCGACAGAACAGAAAGCAGGGATATGCTTAAAGTCACAATGTGACAGGCACGGAAACGTTGAGCAGACGCAGCAGGTGGGGAGCTCACTCACTGATTCACTATAATCCCTGAATAGATGCCCCTCATGGCCAGAATAATTCGGAAAAAACTCACAAAGTACTGATCAGATGGCAATAAGAGATACTTATGTGATATGCAGGGGAGATTAGCTACAGTTGCCCCATTAAAGGGAACAGGTCGCATTGAACATGTCCTATCCATGGGCAGCATGTTAGGGAGCAGAAGGAGCTGAGCAGCCGGGTGAAAAAAAAAAAAAAAAATGCAGTAAACTTGTTTATTGAAACCCTCATCCTTTCGGTACTCAGGATCCAAGGAGTGGTCCTATATAGCGATAGCTCAGTATGCTCAATCAAATAATGAAAGTTGGCAATCACAGGAAGGGGCAGCCCCCCCCCCCCCCCCCCGGGCTCACAGAATAGGGAAGCCCCCCCCGGGCTCACAGAATGGGGAAGCTCCCCCTCCGTGGCTCAAAGAATTGGGAACGCCCTCCCCTCCCCTCTCTGGGGCTCACAGAAATGGGGATGCCCCCCCCCCTCCCCTCTGGGGCTCACAGAATGGGGACGTCCCCCCAGGGCTCAAAGAGCAAGGAAGCCCCCCCCACCCGCGCTCTCAGAACGGGATTGCCCCCTGAACCCATTGCATTTCACCATTTCCAGAAGTCCTACAGGGACCGAATAGAGTGGAGCGTTTATTGTTTGGACTAACCTTTTAAAGAGAATGGGTCATCAAAAAAAATAAATGTTTTGTTTAAATCAGGTTTGTGTATCAATTTATTTTTAAGTATTGATTTATACTTTTTCTTGCAATTTTGGACACTGGGGCTCTTTCTCCCCCCCCCCCCCCCAACTTCCTTCTCTTTTCAGGATATCCACATATATATTATCTGCAATCAATGTTCTCAGGCCCCATCATTTATATTAAAGTATCTAATGAGCGTGACCAAAAGGTCGTTATGAGTGGAAGGGGAGCAAGATCAGCTGTGACATCGCTTATTGTGACTGGTGGATTCAGGGTCATCAGCTGTTTATAGAGGTATTTTTCAGTCAGTGTAATGCTGCCTCTGACGATAATGAAACTGTTGTAAGCGTTCCTGAAAGAACAGGAAGTAGGAGTCTAAAATGCCTCCTGTGGCCAGTATGAGAGTTGCAAGATTTCTTATTTTCATCAGTACAGATAGTATGAAATAAAAAAAAATAAATAAAAAAAATAGAAAAAAATTGCAAAAAAACCCCCCATGTAATAAAAGCCTGCCTTAAAAAAAAATGTAATAGTTTGTGAAGAAATTCCCTTTAAAGTTACTGTTCTAGGCAAACTGACTTCTCTGTACAATGACCACACACAGATACTTGGCTGATGATTAATGATTGAATCCTATGGAAAACAGTCAGTACGCAAAAGACCTTGTATCCAGTTAAGCAACAGATAATGACTAGAACAAATAGACCAGGTTGTTATGAGCAACTATGAAGCCAAACAATAGAAATGAACTTCGAATATATCAGCTCACTTCCAGGTAAGTGGAGGAGGAAGGGCGAGAAGTAAAAAAAAATGAATGAGAAAGAAGTTTTCTACAGTTCATTAGAATGGAGAAAGGAAGCTGAGCAATCCACTTATGACATGTGGTCACAGGTTTAGATATTCATACACACAACCACACGGAGACAGTAAGGGGCATTCCCAGTGACACATCAATAATCTTGAGGGTGCAAAAAACAAACTTCTCACCTCATGTTGAATGCCGTAACCTACAAAAGCACAATCCACATATTTCAGATTCCATACATCGTGGAACATAAGCAGAGGCGGACATGCAAGTCTAAGGCGAAACGCGCGTCAGGGTGCTGGGCAGTGCGGCCTGTCACATTGGTACATTTACTATGGCGTCTGCTGGTGGTTAAGAGGCTTCTGCACTTTAATATAAAAGTCAGGCTTGCCTTGGTGGTTATCTAATGCTATTTATATTTGGTTACCTTTTGTATTCTCAGTTAATGAAATAAGTTGCATATAATTCCTTTCAGTTAATCAGGTCTTTGGTTGCTGGAATATAATTATTACCTTGTGTATTTGTTTACAATTGTATTCCAGCCCCATTTTTTCCCATTAAATTTTATGATATATTTTTTTCCATTATATGTTTTACCGCTGACCACACTGTCTTGTTTGGGCTTTTATGGGGTATTTTTGTTTCTTTTCTTTCTTCTGTTTTTGTATATTGTAATTAATGCAGTTATAGGTTTTTTATTTTTCCTTATAATTTCTTATCTTGAGTTAGTTATAGGTTCATATCTATTTTTTGGGATGCTAACAAGTGTATTTTTTTTATTTTCGTATAGGTTTTTTTTATCTAGTTTTTGTTAAATACCATTGGTGCAACCTGTTTAGTTGCACAGGGGTCTGAGAGGTGAAGGGGCCGTGAACATCTCCAAAGCAGGTGGCATTATGCGTTATGAGGCGTTATTGGACTGTGAAGAGCCCACATACGTCTGTGTCCGCCACTGTACATACATTTTCGCACACTAACATTTCATGTATAAAGCTATAAATCGATGCCTATGCGAGTTTCTATAAACACAGAAAACACCAGTTCTAGGAGACAACTCTACTGTATGGCAGGAGCACACTGAATTGCATTAAAGGGGGTAGTCCAATACTTGGACAGCCCCTTCTCATTCCCCATGTTCGCCCGTATAAAAATAAAAAAGCCTATACTCAACTCCGGTGCCGGTGCGGTTCCAACGATTTTGAAGCTTGCGTTGCTGTGCATACCAGTGTATGAAAATATGGCCTCATACCCAGATTTGTTTTTATTTTTAAAGGGCTTGTCCACTACTTGGACAATCCCTTCTTATTCCCAAAGTTTGCCCCAATAAAAAATAAAAAGGCCTATAGTCCCCTTGATACCAGTACGGTTCCAGTGATGTCGAAACTTGTATTCCCGGACCTAGGCAACACTGTTATAACACGAGCCCCACAGCCAGTCAGCGCCGGCTTCTTTACCCCCGCCTTCATATGATTAGGTAATTAACAGGAAGTGAATGGCAGCCTTAGCTTCCGATGGAGAGAAAGAAGCCAGCGCTGACTGGTCGCGGGCCTCACGTGTTATAACAATGTCACAATGGCCCCAGAAACGCAAGTTCTGACATCATTGGAATCGCAACGGCACCAGAGGTGACTATAGGACTTTTTATTTTCATGCGAGCGAACTTGGGGAATAATAAGGGGATTGTCCAAGTAGTGGACAACCCCTTTAAAAATAAAAACAAATTTGGGTATGAGGCCATATTTTTATATAGTGGTATGCACAGCCCTATTACAATCTATAGATTCCAATTTTGCACATTTAGGATATATCCATATTATATGCCGTAAGCATCTGAAAAGTATGTCCCACCACTGGGACGGGCTCCTGTCTCGAGAAGGCCCCAGCGCATGTTGCTGTCTTTAGAGATGTTGAAGACCATGTGGGCCTGGCTGTCACCACTCGTTTGTATGGGAGTGCCATAAACTAAAGCCATATTCAAAAGCCATATGGATTCTAATCCTAAATCATAGTCAGGCCATCCACCTACATTCAGGAGATCTTTTTACATGGTAATCCAAATGCTGCTAATAATGTGACCACCATCGCTGGGACATGATCAGGATGATAACTTGGAGGTGTAAAATTACATCTACTGGAACCGTCAGGCACGAAGACATAGAAAGACACTGCATTAGAGGAGCATTATAACTTACTGCGAGACGACGCGCACGACGTAGCAGCCAACGCTGGTGATAAATGAAAAGCCTTGAGCAACGTATTAACTTCATGGCGAGTGCTGGTAACAAATGCATCTCCGTAAAAGCGGAGGGGGTGGGTGTCACAATGTGAGACTTAGCATAGCATGCAAGGAGGAATCCTCACATGTTTGTTACAGCACCCGGATACAGCTTTGATGGCGTCTGTGTGCCATCCGGTCACATCCTGGGTCCATTCATTGAAATGGATGAGTACTATCCACAGAATGTTCCTGCTCTGGTTATTTTTTTTAGCTCTGTACTGCCATGTTGGCACATAGGCATAGACTGACCCTCCCCCCGCAATATCTATAATAGGAACCCCCCAATTAATACAATGCCAGTTTAATATTTAGGCCAAATTATGTGAACTTGGCCTATGTCTAAAGCCTGACAGTTCAATAGTTGAATATTTCCTGGTATGACCCGAATTCGACAGCAAACTTTGTACCTCTTCGCGTTCTGCCTCTGGCAACAATTCCCTGCGGGTGCCATGATGGTTGCCATTTCAATTTGTGGTCTCAATGAGTATTTGTGATTATTTTTGAAAGGAGAAATCCAGGCCTACTGATATCAGGATAGGTCCTCGGTATCACTGGATATATGATAACTGGCACTCGCAGCGATCAGCTGATGTTCTTAGGTGGCCAGATGTAAACAGGCAGAACACCACAGCTCCACAGACTGAAGTGACCATTGCCAGGAACTGCAGCTCAGCTCCTATTAAGGTGATTAGTAGCAAAGCTGAAGTACCCAAGAGTGGTACAGCAATGCATTTCCAGCTGCTTTGAGACCTGTTATCAGCCAACTGGTGGTGCCAAACTCAACCGGAATGCTTAAAGAGAGTCAAAGTCCATTACAAGAGATACAGAAAATACAGAAACCCGACTGCAGCCACGGATTTGGTTGATACTAAAGGTGTATGGGGACCCTGGACAATTAATTAGCGAGGTGTCGACCTGGCATATCAGATTTTGGATTATTATTTCTTTTGGTCTCCAAAAGATAAAATATTATCAGACATGTCTACAATGAGATGGGTTGCCAGCTATAAAAGACCAGCCGAAGAATCATTTGCCCAAAAGCCATCTTAAGGCCCCATCACACACAGAGATAAATCTTTGGCAGATCTGTGGTTGCAGTGAAATCATGGGCATATTGTTCCATTTGTACACAGCCACAAACCTGCCACTGATTGTCCACATTTTCACTGCAACCACAGATCTGCCGCAGATTTATCTGTGTGTGTGACAGGGCCTTTAGGGTACTTTCCCACTTGTGTTGTTTTCCTTCCGTTACAATCCACCCTTTTGGAAAACAGCGGAATCCGTTAACGGATTCCACTGTTTCCCATAGACTTGTATGATTGACAGATTGTACCAAAAGGACCTGCGTTGCTTCCGCTGGGCGACGCTTTGTTGCTTCCGCCCAGCGGGAGGAACGCAGCATGTAACATTGTTTTGAGCAGCGGAATCCTCTGGATTTCACTACACATGCTCTTTTTTTTTTTTTTTTTTTAATCACAAGTTTTATTTTGGCTCGCGGTGGCCGAACGTTCAGCTGAGCGCCCGGCCGTCGACAAGTGACAGCGCTCAGCTGAGCGACCGGCTGCCGGCAAGTGACAGTGCTCAGCTGAGCGCCCGCCCGCTGGCATGCCCGGCCGCCGGCAAGTGACAGCACTCAGCTGATCACCCGGCGGCCGGCTGCAGGGAGCGATCAGCTGATCACCCGGCGGCCGGCTGCACGGAGCGCTCAGCTGATCACCCGGCGGCCGGCTGCAGGGAGCAATTAGCTGATCACCCGGCGGCCGGCTGCAGGGAGCGATCAGCTGATCGTTCACAATAGTCTGCCGCCGGTAAAACTGTAAAAAAAAAAAAAAAAAAAAAAAAAAAATATAATAATAATAATAATAATAATAATAATAATAATAATAATTATTAAAAACGGATTCCGTTGTTTTGCAGCATCCGTTGCATCCGTCACACAACGCAATGCAACGGATGCCGTTCAACGCAAGTGTGAAACTAGCCTCATGTGTATGGCGAGGGTTTAGTTATGAAATCCAAAAAGGCTACATTCCCACAATGAGTATTTGGTGACTTTTAGGTGCAGAAAATCTGAAACATCTATTTGGTATATTGTTATGTTCGTCTTTTTTCAATGTGTTCTTGTGCGTTTTTGTACATCCCTTTTTGTCTCTTTATTTTAGGTTTTAAATAAAGCCGCTTTGCTTAGGCCCGTTTCACACATCTGGTATTTCGCCAGATTGCCGGATCCGGCACACTCCAGTACAGTGCAATACGGTACAATGGCATCGCGGCAAGCTCCGGTCACATGCTGTCATGTGACCAGAGCTTGCAGCGATGCCATTGTACTGTATTACCCTGTACTGGAGTGTGCCGGATCCGGCGAAATGCCGAATGTGTGAAACGGGCCTTAGGATACTGGTATTTGGCTTTGACAAAACTTTATTGATACAGTCGTGTATGGATTACAAGTGTTTTTGGAGCACTAAAACCTCATATGCATTTTTTTTACCTGCGGATTTTCCACATCTAATACAAGTCTATAGGAAAAATCCACACACAAAACTCAGAGTTCCGGCAGGAGAAATTAAAGGGGTTGTTCACTACTTTTACACTGAAGGGCTATCCTTAGGCTAGGTCATCAATGTCTGAAAGGTCAGGGTCTGACACCCGGCATCCCCAACGATCAGCTGTTCTTGGTCCCCACAGCAGACAGCCGAAAATGCTCAGTTCCGAAGCTGCTCCGTCTTCTAATAGAAGCCGTAGCCGGTCAATGCACCTCCCATTCTAAATCAATAGGAGATAGAGGTGCAGTACCCCACAGCAGCCTCTATCTCCTATTGATTTAGAATGGGAGGTGGATGTGCATTGACCGGCTTCGGCCACTATCAGAAGACAGAGCAGCTCTGGAACTAAGCATTTTCGTCTGTCTGCTGCCGGGACCAAGAACAGTTGATCGGCGGGGATGCTGGGTGTTGGACCCTGGCTGATCAGACATTGATGACGTATCCTAAGGGGTACTTTTCACACTACGACAACGCAAGCCGATGCTTGCGATGCCGAGCGCGATAGTCCCACCCCCGTCGCAGAAGCGATATCTTGTGATTGCTGCCGTAGCGAACATTATCGCTACGGCAGCTTCACATGCACTCACCTGCCCTGCAACGTCGCTCTGGCCAGCGAACTGCCTCCTTACTAAGGGGGTGGGTCGTGCGGCGTCACATCGATGTCACACGGCAGGCGGCCAATAGAAGCGGAGGGGCGGAGATGAGCGGGACAAACATCCCGCCCACCTCCATTCTTCCGCATAGCCGGCGTGAGCTGCGGTGACGCAGGTAGGAGATGTTCCTCGCTCCTGCGGCTTCTCACACAGTGATGTGTGCTGCCGCAGGAACGAGGAACAACATCGTACCGTCGCTGCAGCTACATTATAGAAATGTCGGACCCTACACAGATGATACGATTACGACGCTTTTGCGCTCGTTAATCGTATCATAAAGGATTTACACACTACGATATCGACAGCGACGCTGGATGTGCGTCACTTTCGATTTGACCCCACCGACATCGCACCTGCAATATCGTAGTGTGCAAAGTGCCCCTAAGGATAAGACATCAATGTAAAAGTAGTGGACAACCTCTTTAACATGTTGCAGATTCAAGGAATGCACCGCAGGCCAGTTTACGCCCTGGGCATGAGATTTCTGGAACTATAAGATGCTGCGTTTTCTTTGACAGCAGAAATACGCAGCGTCAACTGCTCCTTGGAGGAATTTAACCTAAAAGCTACAACTCATCATGGAGGTGAGAATCCCAACAGTGATTATCCCATCAGCAAACATAAAACAGACCTGATCTAATATTTATACCAGTAGATCAGTCGCAATAATTGCGTTTACACGTAATAAAACTTTAATTAGTGATATTCTGCCTTTTGGAGGAAATAAACATTTATTTACTCGCTGCCGAAGTCAAATTAGAATTTTCATTTCCAACCCAATAAAACATTTATAAGCGGCAGATTGCACCACGCCCCCTGCACTGTCAGCGCTTACATCAGTCCCAGGGATCTAGAAAGCACTCGCGTTTTCGGCTTCCCATTAGCAGCTTTCTGATCATGTTCCCTTCAGTTTCCAGCCAGGTGATACAAGCCGTGGAGTGGCTAGAAATGGGTTAAATACAGTGAAGAAAAAAAAAAAAATGCAAATTACGAAAGGCACCTGACTTACTCCAGAGGGTCATGTACAACCCTCCCCCCATTGCATACATTACAATGCACGGATAGCAAGTGTGATATAAAGGGCGCTACGTGTAATCTACACCATTACTACTTTGTCAGGTGCGACTTTAAATATAGTCAGGTTTATACACAGACCTTTGGTTGCCCAAATGTCGGGAGTAAATTTGCAGCATTACAACTGTGAGAAGGTCACCTATAGCCTTGTTTCCCAAAATAATATTTATTTAAAGGGATTGTCCACTACGTTAACATTGATGGCCTATCCTTAGGTTAGGTCATCAATGTCTGATCGGCCGGGGTCCATCACCCGGCACCCCCGCCGATCAACTGTTCTTGGCGCCGGAGGTGGCACCAGGCAGCTGTAAAGCCTCAGTTCTGAAGCTGCTCCGCCTTCTGATAGCGGCCGGGTACTGCACATCCGCCTCTTAATCACATCAATAGGAGACGGATGAGCCCGGCCGCTATCAGAAGACAAAGCAGCCATGGGACTGAGCATTTCTGGCTGCCTGCACTAACAGCAGCTGATTGGTAGGGGGGTGTCAGATGTTGGACCCTGGCTAATCAAACATTGATTACCTATCCTAAGGATACTCCATCAATGTAAAAGACGGACATAACCTCTAAGGGCTCATGCGCACGTTACCTAATAGCATGCATTTACGCTGCGTATGGCACTACAGCATAAATGCATGTGTCCTGCGTTCCCTGCACAATCTATAAAGATTGTACATGACAAGTGCGCACGATGCTTTTATAAACGCAGCGATTTGGGTGCTTAAATTTTGACCCAAATCCAAATTTTGACTTATTCCGTGTGCTTTGGATGCAGCTCCCACTCTGTCTATGGTGGGGGCAGCATCCCGAGCGCATGAAATCGGCTTTTAACAATAATACTGTATCCATTGCGCAGTGTTTCTGCAGCGATTTGAAGCGCACATGCACTGCTAAATCGCTGCAGAATATTCTGCAGTTACGTGCGCATGAGCCCTTACGCTATGTTCACACAGGGCTTTTTTACTGTGTTTTTTAGCTGCGGATTTGCCTTGGTTTCAAGCAAATCCAGGCTAATAAATCACTACTTTTTACAGTCCCAGAAAAGTCTGAGATTTCTGAAATCTCATGCACACACAAACACTTGCAGATTTTTTCCTGTTTTCTCAAATACCTGCGCTTTTGCTGCAGATTTCAAAGAATGAACATGTCAATTCTTTGCAGCGTTTTTGCAACATTTTTTCATTGATACAACCCATTTTGTAGAAAAAAAACCCCGCAGTAAATCCGCACCAAATATGCATCAAAACGCACATTACTCAAAGGAGATTTCCTGCCACAAGATCAGGTTTCGGTCAGGGAAAAAAAAAAAATTACCAACAAAGCCCTGTGTGAACATGGCCTAAGGCAACATTCACTTTTTTTTCCTATTAACAGTTATTCTTGGATCAGATGTACATTGAAATCCTCCTCAAAAACGGCTTGGAACTCTTCCAATTCCTTTCTATAGATAGACAATACTTTCTACTGTTCATATGAGCAGAGTTTTGAGCTTCAAGAAATACAAAGAAAAAAAGAAAAATCAAAACAAAAAATATCAAAGTTCTTTCTCTTCCTCAAAAAAAAAACAAAAAAAAAACTGTTTGAGAACAGAGCCTTAGGGTAGATGCACTCTGCAGAGTAAGGCTATGTGCGCACGTTGCGTAATTACATGCAGTTACGCTGCGCTTTGTAGCGCAGCGTAACTGCATGCATCCTGCGTCCCCTGCATAATCTATGAAGATTATGCAGGAGCCATGCGCACGTGGCGTCTTAGAGCGCAGTGCTTCGGCTGCTGCCCGAAGCGCGCATTCTAAGAAGTGACATGTCACTTCTTCCGTGCGCTCTGCATGCAGCTCCTGCTCTGTCTATGGGAGGAGCTGTAGTCAGAGCGCATGGAATCGGCTTTTTTTTTTCCACTACGGACATTTTCTGCAGTGACAGTACGCAACGTGCGCACATAGCCTAAGTGAATTTTTCTGCACCAAAAAAGAAAATAAACACCTTGTAGCAGAAAAAAAAAAAAAAAATGCGCTTTTTGGTGCATTTTTTGTGTGAAATCAATGCCTGTCAAGGGTAAAAAAAATGCAGGAAATAAAAACGCACCAATAATTGACATGCTGCCGATTTTCTCTGCACCCAAAACTGCAAAGAAGATAGAAGCAACGTGCGCACAGCACTTCAGTTTGACTTTTCTAGCATACGGATAGATATGCAGATTTGAGCAACAATCTGCACAAACTGTACCAAATCTGCAACAAGAAACTCAGCGTGTGCACACAGACTTAAAGGGAACCTGTCATCTACTTCCTTATCCTTGCGATTGCCATCCTCCGTCGTGTGGATGACGAGTCCTACATCATCCACACAGTGTCCTCCATCGCGCTCCTGCGCACGTGCACTTCTCGGTCATGCTGATAGCAGAGGAAAGTATTGTAATGCGCAGGTACTGGGAAAGGTCAAAGACCGCCCGCACATGTGCACTACAATATTTTGTTCTGCCCTCAGCATTGCAAAGAGAAGTGCGCATGCGCAGGAGGACAACGGAGGCCTCTGTGTAGATGATGTAGGATGCGTCATCTACACTGGGCTAGGAAGGAGGATGGCGATGGCAGCAGAGAGGAGGCGCCAGACCAGAGACACCCAACTGACCGGCATGCATCAGACCACTTCGCAGATGAGTGGGTGACAGGTTCCCTTTAATGCCTTCTGACAAAGAAAAAAAAAATTAGTGTCAAACACTTTTTTTTTTTTTTTTTTAAACGCCACTCTTCATTTCATTTTAAAACCCTTTACTGTCTAAATGCAATCCGGGAAACAAAGTTTGAAGAGTTTTTGTTTCCAGGAGGCCTTCATTGCTGCAACTCTTCAGAGAGTCCAAGTGTTGGTAATTAGGCCTTCAAGCCAAAATGGATGCATGACGGTTTTATTTACAGCGCTGTGTATTTTGGATACATCCACAGGCACGAGCGGCCGTGGGCACAAAGCCTTAGACCATTCTTCTTTGGCAAACTGCTCCAGGTCCCTGAAATTTGAGGGGTGCCTTCTCCAAACTGCCATTCTGAGATCTCTCCACAGGTGTTCTATGGGATTCAGGTCTGGACTCATTGCTGGCCACTTTAGTAGTCTCCAGTGCTTTCTCTCAAACCATTTTCTAGTGCTTTTTGAAGTGTGTTTTGGGTCATTGTCCTGCTGGAAGACCCATGACCTCTGAGGGAGACCCAGCTTTCTCACACTGGGCCCTACATTATGCTGCAAAATTTGTTGGTAGTCTTCAGACTTCATAATGCCATGCACATAGTCAAGCAGTCCAGTGCCAGAGGCAGCAAAGCAACCCCCAAAACATCAGGGAACCTCCACCATGTTTGACTTTGAATGCCTCTATTTTTTTCCTGCTCTACTTTTGTCTCATCTGACCAGAGAACATTCTTCCAAAACGTTTTAGGCTTTCTCAGGTAAGTTTTGGCAAACTCCAGCCTGGCTTTTTTATGTGTCTCGGGGTAAGAAGTGGGGTCTTCCTGGGTTTCCTACCATACAGTCCCTTTTCATTCAGACGCCGACGGATAGTACAGGTTGACACTGTTGTACCCTCGGACTGCAGGGCAGCTTGAACTTGTTTGGATGTTAGTCGAGGTTTTTTATCCACCATCCGCACAATCGTGCGTTGAAATCTCTCGTCAATTTTTCTTTTCCTTCCACATCTAGGGAGGTTAGCCACAGTGCCATGGGCTTTAAACTTCTTGATGACACTGCGCACCGTAGACACAGGAACTTTCATGTCTTTGGAGATGGACTTGTAGCCTTGAGATTGCTCATGCTTCCTCACAATTTGGATTCTCAAGTCCTCAGACAGTTCTTTGGTCTTCTTTCTTTTCTCCATGCTCAATGTGGTACATACAAGGACACAGGACAGAGGTTGTGTCAACTTTAATCCATGTCAACTGGCTGCAAGTGTGATTTAGTTATTGCCAACACCTGTTAGGTGCCACAGGTAAGTTACAGGTGCTGTTAATTACACAAATTAGAGAAACATCACATGATTTTTCAAACAGTGCCAATACTTTTTTCCACCCCCTTTCCTATGTTTGGTGTGGAATTATATCCACTTTGGCATGCATAAAATAATATATATATATATATATATATATATATATATATATATATATATATATATATATATATATATATATATATATATATATATATATATATATATATATATATATATATATATACACACACACACACATTTTTTTTCCTCTTCTTTTTGTTTCTTTTTTAGCTTTTCTGATGATCAACTCCTACAATAATGTGGTATAAATAGTATCAGACAGCCGAACATAGACCATTGTCCTGGGTTTCTTAAACAGAGGTACTTTGTCCACCAAGAATGTGTTTACAGGTGAGAATTTGCAGGATTGTTCACCGTGGCCAACATCATTCATCATTACAAAAGATTTCTTCTGAAAAGCCTTTCAGGATGTGCTAAAATAATCGGCTTCTTGTATTTAGCCATAGAGCGCAAGTAAAAAAAGAAGCATAAAAGAATAAAAAACATGGAGCTCATATTCAAAAGATGCTTAAAGGGGTTTTACCATCTACAAAATCCTAGCCCAATATATAGTAGGTGTAATACTACTACTATTAGCAAATACCTCCAATTAGCTACGTCTCTTATCTCATGTGCAGGGGATTGCAGCCTATGTATCCATTGTTACAACCATAGGGTACCCTCACATGATCGTATGAATCGGACGAGTGCAATGCGAGAAACTCTTGTATTGCACTCGGACCAATGTTATTCAATGAGGGAGAGCTTATTTCTGATCCAGTTTCTGGATGAGAGAAAATTCGCAGCATGCTGCAATTGTCAGCGAGAGCATGTCACCCACATCCAAACAAGTCTATGAGTGCTAGTGAAACATCGGACTACACCCGGATGACATCCAAGTGCAGTGCGATAATCGCATCAGCTGACAATGGAGGAGATGGGGAGATTCATCCCCCCTCTCCTCTGCAGCTGTGATCTGATTACAGGATCACTCTGGCAGCAGAGCGGGAGGCAAGAGTCATTAGCATATCACATCTGATGCACTCACATCGGATGACATACTATCATGTGAATCCAGCCATGTAGTGACAGTTACTACTAGATGGGGGGCTGCAATGCCCTTCACATGAAGTAAGAGACGTGACTATTTCAGGAGAGCTATACTACATTTCTAATTATAGATATTTATAATACTAATAACGGGTGAGGATTTTGAAGATGGGAATACCACTTTAAGTGTCCAAACAAACTTTTTTTTAGTCATCTTCCAAGGGCAAGTTCCCATGGCAAGATAGGTGATAATGATTTTTTTTTTTATTATTCTTATTTATTTTACTCACTTACATGATGCCATAATATTCCATAGCGATTGCTAGAGATCATCATCACTGTCCCCATTGGGGCTCATAATCTTAATTCCCTATCAGACTTTGGAGTGTGTGAGGAAATCTCCGCAAATATGGGGAGATCATACAAACTCCTTGCAGATGTTGTCCTTGGTGGGATTTAAACCCAAAAACCCCAGCGCTGCAAAGCAACAGTGGAGACTATGGCCCTGCCATTGCTCAGTTTATTACTTTATGCCTTGGCCACCTTATAAAATGATAAGCATTTGAATCTCTGGAAAACTCCCTTAAGGCCGGTTTCAAACATCAGGCTTTTCGCCGGTTTGCCGGATACGGCGCACGCCAGTACAGTGTATACAGTACAGTGGCAGCGCGACAAGTGCCGGTCACATGCGGTCATGTGACCGGAGCATGTGACCCGGAAGTTGCGGCGCTGCCATTGTACTGTATACAGTGTATTGGCGTGCACCGCATCTGGCAAACAGCTGGATGTGTGAAACCGGCCTAAGTATGACCAAAATATTTGGTCTATTTGTTCTCGAGTTGAAAAGCTATGACGATCTTTTACATTCCATTTTAAAAGAATTTAAAATGAATTTAAGAATTTAAAATTTAAATTTTTTTTTTTTTTTTTTTTTTTTTTTTTAAAAATCAAAGAAACAAAAAAAAGCAGAAAAACACAACAGCGCCTCTGTAGCTCTTGGGCTGGGTCTGGTATGGCAGTTGAGCCTCATTTAAAAGGGAACTTGTCACCAGATTTGACGCCTATAAGCTGCATTCTAACATGCTGTATGCAAGAGCCCAGGCCGCGCTGTAGAACATACAAATAACTTTATAATACTCACCTAATCAGTCGCTGTTGTGGAATTGGGTCGTATGGGTTTCTCTGTTCTCCGGTCCTGTCCCCTCCTCTTTTGGCCATCTTTGTCGTCCTTCTGAAACCAGCGTGCATGACACGTCCTGCGTCATCCACACTAGCCGGCATTGAGGTCCTGCGCAGGTGCACTTTGATCTGCCCTGAGCAGGGTAGAACAGAGTATTGTAGTGTGCCTGCGCAGGACCTCAATGCCGGCGAGTGTGGATGACGTAGGATGAGTCATGCACGCCGGCTTCAGAAGAAGGATGACAAAGATGGCCGAAAGTGGAGGCGCCGGAGAACGGAGACGCCGATATGACCCATTGCACCGCAGTGACAGTTTAGGTGAGTATTATAAAGTGATTTTTACATTCTACACAGCGGCCTGGACTTTTATATACAGCATTCTAATATGCTGTATATAAGAGCCAACTGGTGGTGGCTGCAGCTTATAGTCACCAAATCTGGTGACAGGTTCCCTTTAAGTGAATGTAACTGAACAATAATACTGCACTGATCCCATGGACAGGAGTGCTGAGTTTTCCGAAAGGTAATATTTTTTTTCTCACATGTCCCCTTTAAATATATAAACAGCGCCAGACAAAAACAAGACAGATCTGATTTTCATCCTCGGAACCCTGCGACGTATAAAGAAAAAACTGTGAAAATATAATTTTTTCCCTCCAAGTGGAGAAGGAAAAGGCGGGCGAGAAAAGTTCCAAAACATACAGCAGAATTAAATTGAGGCAATAGGTTCTCATAAACAGCCCCTATCGCCTGCAGGCGTTTTCTCTCCATCCATCATTGCTTTATAGTAAGCTGGAATTTACCACCTCCCATTAGGCAGACACCTAAAAAAATAAGACTCAGGGGTTTTTTTTTTCTTCTTTTTACTGGATTAATCGTGTGACTTACACAAAGACATGGAGGCACCCCTCCCCAGTGAGATCATTGACATCTGGATTAAACGTAGACCTGGAGGACCAGGGAATCTTTGAAGACGCAAAGGACAAAATAGGGCAACTGAATGTTAAGCAATCATAGGGTAAACCTCTGGGATAAAAATCGTGGGAACAGGACATGAAATTGTAGGGTGCAAAGAAATGAATTACTTTATCCAAAATGGTCTCCCGATACTAATAATTAGAATTTATTTTGGGCAGAGCCCTTAAAATGGTTGTCTGTTCTCAATCTTTTCCCTAGATGGAAAGGTCCTCTGATGAACCAATTATAGGATATCCAGTTCTAAAAGGACCTCCACATTTTGTAAAGTAATGGCACAGAATCAGCGGTGATCTGTCATCTAGTACCCAAAAGAGTTCTGAGAAAAATAAGCGGTCGCAACCGAGATGTCCCACAACTTGGGAATCAGTGTTTCCATTGTTGTGTATTGTATTCTGTTCCTAGGTAGAAGGTTTGACTATCCTTGTATTTTGTCCCTTCCTCCTCCCTGTAGCTCTGTGATGTCAGCATTCCCCGCCCTTTTTCTCCATGTAGTGTTTAGTGCCAGCCATCTTATGTACATGTTGTTTGCTCTCTGAGAAGATTCACGCTTTTTACCTGCTACATGTCATCAATACAAGTTTTCAGTTAAACACCCATCTTTTCCTGGAGTCTTCAACACAATGAGTTTGTGTTGGAAGAGATGGAAGAAAAGGGCTACATTATTGTACATTATTGATTTTTGATCCTGAAGAAGGAATCCTATGGCTCCGAAACACATCGAACAATAAAATCAAATATCCTAATCCCCATTGCTCTTCAGTGATCTTCTGGCATCACGGATTAACCCTTTTCTTCCATATCCTCCAACGCTATCCTCCTGGGTTCTGCAGCAGCCTTCCGCAACACGTGGTTATAGTGGTTGTGTCTAACACAACTGCACCAGGTTAGTGCACCTAATTTTATTCTGTTATATCGGATAAGACCCCATCTGCGCCCCCTCCTTTGTCATTTCAGTTTTACTACATACAATAAGATTGTGGCTGGCTCAGTTAAAACTATCTGAGAAACAGATCTGAACGGGAGTACAGCAAATACGAATAGTCCAGGAAGAAAACGGCTAGTCCAGGCGCCATCACGTTCTACATATCCGTGAGTCAGAATAGCAACGTTGGTTTACATGGTTTTCCATGCATAGTGGCGTTTTAAGCCTGTAGAAAGCCTCATTCCCTTGAATGGGGTCACACTGCCTTTTTCTCCGGCGTACGGTAAGGTAGGGCAAAAACAGTGTTCCATCAGTCCTAAGGAAAAAAAAAGGAGATGCATGTTCCAGAGGTCGGTCCACCACCAAAGTGATGGCAATTTCGAAGTATTTGTCATCAATCATTCTATAGAACTAGGAAAATCCCCCTTTCATTTGTGCGGCAAACCATCAGCCAAGTGTTTAGTTAGACTGTACTACAGACACAGGAATAAAAGACTAAAGCGGGCTTTAGATGCTGCGACATCGCTAGCCGATGCTAGCGATGGCGAGCGTGATAGCACCCGTCCCTATCGTTATGTCGATATTTGGTGATCGCTACGGCAGCGTCACACGCACTTACCTGGTCGTCGGCGTCGCTGTGACTGCCGAACAATCCCTCCCTTGGGGGAGGGACGTTCGGCGTCACAGCGACGTCACCGTGACGTCACTAAGCGGCCGAATAATCAAAGCGGAGGGGCGGAGATGAGCGGGACGAACATCCCGCCCACCTCCTTCCTTCCTCATTGCTGGCGTGTGGCAGGTAAGGTGAGGTTCCTCGCTCCTGCGGCGTCACACGTAGCGATGTGTGCTGCCGCAGGGACGAGGACCAACTTCGCCCACGCGACAGCAGCGATATTTCAGAATGTACCCCCATGTCAACGAGGAGCAATTTTGGATGTTTTAGCAACGATCCAAAATCGCTCTTAGGAGTTACACACAACGAGATCGCTACAGCGGCCGGATGTGAGTCACAAAATCCGTCACCCCAACGGGATAGCTGTAGCAATCTCGTAGCGGGTAAAGCCCGCTTTACCCTAATAAAATCACTGGGTGTGGGGTACTACCTGAGCAATACACTGTCATTGTGGGCCGTCATGTCAAGAAGTCACAAACTCTACCGGACACATCAAAGTGCCAGAAACCGTATTGTCTTCTGTACATTGGCAAGAAAGGCCAAACAATTCCATTCCTGGAGGAACGTCTGGTGCCTGCATACAGACTTCTTGCCTAGGGCTGCATTCATGAAGACTAACAATGTTAGCACTTATGTATGCACCAGAGCCCTAGGCAAGGAGCCCGTACAGATTCACAAGGCGTTCTTCTGGCTCTCTGGTAAGGAATTACGAGCACCGCGGTTGCCTCCTATTAGTGCTCAGTAGTATAGGAATATTCTTCCCGTTTCTAATGCAGAATACCTTAGTAATTTGCAACTAATGGGGCATAACTTTATCCTCGTTATTTATCTCTGACCTCGATAGCTTCAGATTCCTTCTGAAAATGTCACTTCCAAAACCCACCAGAGCTCATCTGCTCCCTCAGCTTTGTATCTTGCCTCACTCTGCTCCCAAAGAGGATTCTGCCAATAAACTTCCATGGCATGGTTGTGGAACACTTGTTGTTGCCCTGTTGACAGGCCCATGTTTTGGAGGCTCTGAACCAAGTGACTAGTTGACATGATATCAGCAGAGCAATACACAACAATCTCTGCCAGAGTTATATGACCACTGGGCAAAGAGGAGTCAACGTGAAAGACAAAGTGACATGCATTGAGGCTGAAGAGCATGTTCATTGCCTCACAGACAGCTATGATGGTAAATTCTCCAAGCTTTTGAGATTGAATTGTACTTGACTTTGGTATAGTTGAGTTCCGGTGACCCATCCATACACCTCTTCTCCTGTCCCCTTACCCCTAACGGCTATGAAATAAACACAGACAACAGAGTTGGATGAAAAGGCATCAGCAGCCTTTTATTTAACATATACACATGGAGAAAATAACTTAGATTGGGTGGGGTCCTCAAAACTCATAAAATCTGCTGATTAACTAGTAACCTTATTAACATCACCTGCCACCTGAACCACACATACTCCCAGCCGTTACCACCAACTTGGGAGCACCAACAGAAAGGGGAGGGGACGGGATAAATACAAATCACGGGACTCGAAATTCCATTGCCGGCGGTCCCCCTCAAATCATCGGACCACCAACCCAAATCGGCAAATTAAAGGGATCCATATCTTCATGAACCCCCAGTAACGATTTACTTCAACTTCAAGGACCCACCCCAACAGCCACCATGACCCTGCTACCACTTGATAGGGAGGGCGGGTGGGACTGTCCCGGGGGAACGCAGGCCAAAGGGATACTCCACCCCCAAGCTGCCCTATATAAGCCCCAATGGTCCCCTAGTCCCCACCTACCACCCTTGGGGTCACCTCACTCCCTAACCAAAGTCTTGCCAGCCTCCACCCTCCTAAAAAAAGAGAGTTACTCTTTTGCTAGGTCCTTCCCGGAGGGATATCTGGCTATTTTCTGTGTCGAGACTCCTAACAGAGGCTCCACAGACCTTTTCTGATTTGGCCTCCACCCTCAACAGGGTTGGGTTCCGGCCCTATACTTTCCACTACTTCTTTAGGGCCCACCATGGTTTAATACTAGAGATTTAGGTATTGGGGATCAAGGCTACATTGCCATCTCCACCATTAATGATTTTACGTACCTGACAAACAATGTTACACAACAAACTGATCATCATAGAGACTGTCTAATGCAATGTTGACCAAGAAGATGGGTCACACTAATCTGACCTGGACTGCGGTGCTGCAGTCGCACAGATGTCAAAGTCCCATATTTAACAAGCTGGAACCACTCGGACTAATAGGAGCTTTGTTTCTCATGCATCAGAAATATTAAAATTGTAAAATAGTAAAACCGCATGAGAAACTGAAAATGGAACCAGTCAAACGCCTTAAAATAAAGATGTCTTCTTAATAGATTTCAAGAAGAAAAAAAAAAGTCAGACACTAGCACCAGCCTTAAAGAGCCATTAATCCTAAAGTCCACAGATTAGAATAAAAAGCAGCTTATCGAAAGAGCCACTATTTTCATTCACTCGTAGGTAGATGGCCTGGTTCACACAGGCAGTTTTTCATAATTTTTTTTTTTCCTTCAAGCCTAAATCTTTTTGTTTTTAAAAAATTAATTCCTGGATGAAGCTGGAATAAAACTGCACAATGTCATCGAGCATTCTGCAGCTGCCCAAAAATGGATGATAACGGGAGGAGACACTTTGGAATTCCTGGATTTTATCCCAAAGTAAAACTTGCCCCAAGCTGAAATCGTTAGTTGCATTTAACTGGAGATACAATCGACTGTACACAAGTGCGATACCGTAAAAATAGCACCAAAAGATACGTCCATGTGAATATAGCATTGGAAACATTACCGCTATTCTCTAATGGGGTTAGATACTTTTAATTGAAAAAAATCTTCAGCTTCTCACCACTCAAAAAGACCACGGATGTAAAACTGTGTGTTGAATTCAGACAGAGGATCACAGCCCGAATGAGTTCAGACCGGTGGTGGCTGTCGCGTTTGAGTCAGGAGACCCGCGGTCAGTCGTGGAATTCATATCTGTACTCGGTAGTCTGAATTCTCTCTCAGGCCGGAGTCAGATGGCCAAAGAATATGGAGGACAATTGCATCACCGTGCTCAGAGTGGCCGGCAGCTCTCCTGACCCGAGCACAACAGTATCATATTTCTTTGTAACACTCACGCTCTGGTCAGGAGAGCCGACGGCCAGTTTGGGCATTTTGATGCAATCGTCGTCCGTGCCATACGGCCGTCTGACCCTGGCGTTACTGAAGCTTCAGGATAACTGCAGACATGGGAAGGATTGTTTCAGAGAGCACCATGGAAGTCCTTGAGCATTTTTTGCTCACTTTCATGGAGATAAACTATATCTAGATCTGCAGTTTATGTACAAAAGTGGAGGTGACAGTGTGACGCCCTGGGCAAGCCAGGGGTCACAGGTCATCACACCCTACACCCCAGTTAGGAACACCAAGGCTACCAAAATCCTTGTTGCCTTCCTCCAGGGGCTGGTGTTCACACCAGGGGGTGGGCCAGGCGGTTGGCTCCGCCCACCGAGGAGTACACAGCCCTGGAGGCGGGAGAAACCAGGCAGTTGAAGCCAGACTAGAGTCTGAGGAAGAGAACAGTTAGGGAAGTGAAAGTAGAAGGAAGTGGTAGAGGAGCTTGAGAAAAGGAGTAAAGAGTGACAGTAGTAAAGCCTGAAGTTGGTCCGGGTGTGTGCCCCGGACAGTGACAGCAAGGTCAGCAGACGGCGGTGATAGTCTGCAGGGGAGACTGCTCGGAGGTTGCTGGAAGGACCGCGGACGGGTGGTGGCCCGGCGGTCTGGAGCAGTATACGAAGAACAGTCAGCACCAGGGCAGGGGCCTTTCGGAGCCCGGCAAGGCTAGGAGTCGCCATAAATTTGCCAAATCCGTCAGTGAAGGGGACGTCTGTCTCCCAACAACCAAGTCCCAATTGAAGGCAACAGTCCAACCGTAACAGAGACACCGCCACCGCCAGGGCACCAGTTTCTCAGGGCCAGCACCTGCGGGCAAAATAGGGCTCCTCCGGCCCATATCCAAGCCGGGGAGCGGGTTACCGGTGGGAACCCATCGCAACTATTATCAACTTAGGTGCAGGACAGAGGGACCGTCACCTACTGGGGAAAGCAAGTGCAGCCGTCCGTGGGAACAGTCTTTCCAGCCGTGTGTTTTACCGAGAACTGTGTCATCGTCTCAGGCTGAGTGAGTACCACAGTGCCGCAAGGCACAGCGCTGCCCCCGCGTCCCTGCGCCCACCAAGCCCTGCATCTCCCATCTCATCACTGGGCCCCGGGATCACCAACCCCTACCCACGGAGGGGCAACACAACAACTGGCTGCTCCATACCATCCCTCCCGGGATCCCCATACAGAGCAGCGGTGGTGTCAACAAATCACCACAACCGTGGGTGGCGTCACGGACAATAAACAATCCCCGCACCCAAAAACCCCCTTTCACTCACGGGCGAGGAGCACCGCTCGAGTCCCCGGGATCCGGCCCATCGCTCGAGCCACCGAGCAGCGGCAGTCCGCAGCAGCCGCGGCAGCCAGACCCGAGCAGTGGGAGAGCGCGGCGTCCCCTCCTCCGCCCACGACAACAGAGCCAGTGAGCATCTGAGTATACCATGTACTAACTGCCCCTTGTAGAAGACTTCGTAAATCCAGACATCTGCCCAAAGTAAAGGCCCCGTCACACTAAGCAACATCGCTAGCAACATCGCTGCTAAAGAACAACTTTTGTGACGAAGCAGCGATGTTGCTAGTGATGTTGCTGTGAGGTCGTTGGTTGTTGCTGAATGGCCTGGGCCATTCTTTAGTTGTTGCTCTCCCGCTGTGAAGCGCACATCGCTGTGTGTGACAGCGACAGAGCAACAACTAAAATGTGCAGGCAGCAGGAGCCGGCTTCTGCGGAGGCTGGTAACCACGGTTAACAGCGGGTAACCAAGAAGCCCTGTCCTTGGTTACCCGATATTTACCTTCGTTACCAGCCTCCGCAGCTCTCACTGTCAGTGCCGGCTCCTGCTCTGTGCACATGTAGCTGCAGTACACATCGGGTAATTAACCCAATGTGTGCTGTAACTAGAGCAGGGAGCCAGCGCTAAGCAGTGTACGCTGCTCCCTGCTCTCTGCACGTGTAGCTGCGTGCGCTGGTAACCAAGGTAAATATCGGGTTGGTTACCTGATATTTACCTTAGTTACCAAGCGCAGCATCGCTTCAGTGCGTCGCTGATGGCTGGGGGCTGGACACTGGTTGCTGGTGACAGCTCACCAGCAACCCGTGTAGCGATGCTCCAGTGATCCCTGCCAGGTCAGGTTGCTGGTGGGATCGCTGGAGCGTCTGACTGTGTGACCTCTCATCAGCAACCTCCTAGCAACTTACCAGCGATCCCTATCAGGTTGTATGGTTGTTGGGATCGCTGGTAAGTTGTTTAGTGTGACGGTACCTTAAGAACCAGACAAAGAAATTCTACTGTGCTCGACTCAACATGGTGGGAAGATGAAAACTGTATGGGCACAATCAATTTGTCACCAGTCTGCATATTGTCCACAGCATATCCACCAATTTTTCTTTTAGGCCTCATGAAGGATGTCATCAACTGACAAATGGCCATTTGCTCATTGATTGTTGCCATGTTTAGGGCAGGTTCACACGACTATGTTTTTAGTCCGCATGCCATGCATAAAAAAATAAATGATGCAATAGGAAAAAGTTAGATTACCACCAACAATTGGTTAAAATTCCAGATTTATTAGAACATTAAAAGTAAATCCATGAGAACAATATAAACTTCATAGAAAGTCCATGGAAAAGACAGGTGGACCTTACGTGTTTCGAACATGTTTGTCTTTATTCAAAACAGACAGCACGCGGACCAATGTTATTCCATGGGCCAGTGCAGAAGACCAATTTTGGTTGAAAAATCAGAACGAATTTTCATACAGTCGTGTCCCCCGCCTTACACAGGTCAATGGTCAAGAATGAACATTCTTATGACCGATGGTTGGGCACAAGGCTTCACCCCATTTTGCCCAAGAACTGATGTAATTAGATTAAGTGAGGCTACTTTCACACCTCCGGCTTTTGCAATGCAGCACAATCCGGCACTTTGCAGGAAAACCGCAACCGGTTTTTTTTGCTGCCGGTTGCGTTTTTCCTGCATAGACTTTAATTAGTGCCGCATTGTGCCGCATGGGCTTGCGTTCGGTCCGGTTTTTGCCGCATGCGGCAGATTTAGCCGTTGCGGCGGCCGGATGGAACGTTCCCTGCAACGTTTTTTGCTCCGGCAAAAAAAACCGCATCGCGCCGCATCCGGCCGATGCGGCGCTTTTCCCAATGCATCCCTATGGATGCCGGATGCGGCACGATGCGGCAAAAACCGCATCCGGCCGCCGCATGCGGTTTTTGCCACTGCGCATACTCAGTAGCATGCCGCAAGCGGCAAAAACCGGACCGGCCGCATGTAAAAAACTTATGCAAAGGATGCGGTGTTTTCACCGCATCCGTTGCATAGGCTTCACAGCCGGATTGAGCCGCAGTGCTCAAACCGGATGTGTGAAAGTAGCCTAAGAAGTGTCCAATTCGTCTTTCCCAATCATGTGGTGTGGAAGCATTTACATCAGATGGTTTGCTAACCCTGATGAAGTCAGCGGGATCATTCAACTTTAGTCTAGTGTGTATGGGGGTCTTCGGATGAAATGTATAATTGTAGGTAAAGTTAACAAAGAAAGAGGATGGCAAAACATCTGACCACGTGCGGTGGGTCAATGATTACAAGACTGACAAAGTTGTGTGGCGATTAGCCATCGCGGTGGGCGGAGCTTTGGCCGCACCTTCTGGCGGTACCCCAACGATACAGCTTTATACTATGAGAAGCCAAAAGTCTCCACAGTGGATGTCAATAGGAGTTTTCAGTAATAGAAGCCAAGAGCGCAGCTGGTTTTGTTCAGAAATCTCATTTTCCCTCAATTGCTTCCAGAACCCTTGTTAAAAAAATAAATTTAATTTAAAATAAATAAATAAATCTGCCGCTAAAGTCAGAACAACACCCATCCCCTCCCCCCACCTCAGTACTGTGGAATGCTGAGATTTTTTTTAATCCGATTTCCTACATAACTTTCCCTATAGATAGGAAAATACGACAGTTACAAAAATTCCACAAACGTTGGAATTTCTGTTCTAATCGCAGTTAGGCTGTGGTTAACGACCATAGAGTCTGTCATAGAGAGAATCAAATCAATTATATAAAGGACACTCGGATCAAACTCTGATCATAGATGGACCCCCAAGTTTCAGCATAGCGTGATCAGATTCTTGAATGAGAGAAAAATCGGAGCAAACTGTGAGAAGATGGGGAACAAAATTTCTCCATCTTCTCCATTGTACAAATCGGCGGAAACAGGACTGCATTCAGATGTCCCCAGAGTGCAGCCCACAGATTTGAATGGGTGAGTGGCATCCAATTTGTGCCGCAAATAGAAGAATGCTGCAAATATTTTCACTGACTGATTTAGGCAGTCAAAAATCGGGCATCAGCAGTGATCCATTAAATAGCATTGGTCCAAGTGCTACCAAAAAAAAAAAAAAAAAAAAAAAAAAAAAAAAAAAAAAGCACTTGTCCATTGTACACATTCATGTGAGGGTGCCTTAAAACAGTCACACCTAATAATAATAAATAATAATAATAATAATAATAATAATAATAATAATAATAATAATAATAAAAAAAATGCACACTCTAATTTAGTTTCTTAAAGCGTACCAGTCACCGGGAATTTCCTATATAACCTAAAGCCAGTGCTATACTGGCACTATCATACTGATCATACCTTTGTCAGCTCGGATGTATAGGTTTTAAAACACAAGCAAGTAAAGTTTGTAAAAGGAGCAGCTTTTTGAATCACTGCAGCTGCCGATCAGCTGATAACTGGGGTGGGTATTCATAGTGATTTGTGCATCCTGACTGTTGTTCCTCCTCCTGTTATTTATGCTAATTCTATTATAGAAGTGTTTTAAAAGTAGAAAAGTAGCTAGAAGGACCTGTGCTGAGGTCATACCCATGTGACCAGAAGGAGCAGGGCCTCAGTCAACAGAAAAATAATGTTGCTTCCTTGTATCAGCTATGTTGGCTGAAGCCCTGTCCCTTCTGGTCACATGAGTAGGACATCAGCACAGGTCCTTCTAGCCACTTAGTAAAACACTTCTATAATAAATAACAGGGGGAGGATCAACAGGCAGGGAGCAGGAATCACTATGAAAACCCATGCCAGCTATCAGCTGATCGGCAGCTGCTGCCAATCAAAAAGCTGCTCAATTTACAAACTTTACTTGTTTGTGTTTCTAAACCATTAGATACTGGCTGACCACTAAGGCTATGTGCCCACGGGACAACGTACCCGTGGATTTTGCCACGGAAAACCTACAGATTTATCTGGATTTTCCAGATAAATCCGCAGGTTTGAAATTGCACAAGTACAGACGCTCCCCATGTTATCCTATGGGATTTGGGGAGTGCTGTATCGATGGTGCAGTATGTGAGGCTGTGGATGTCCCGCAGCAGCACGTAACTGCATGTCAATTATTCATGCGGAAATATCTGCGGAATTCCCGCTCCTCCACTATGGAGATACAGGGCGGGAATTATTATTATTATTATTATTATTATTTATTTATAGAGCACCATTAATTCCATGGTGCTGTACATGAGAAGGGGGTTACATACAAAATACGTATACAAGTTACAGTAGACAGACTAGTACAGAGGGAAGAGGGCCCTACCCTTGCGGGCTTACATTCTATAGGATTATGGGGAGGAGACAATAGGTGGGGTGTAGGTCAGGCGGCGGCTCCGCACGGTGGTCGGGCGGCAGCTCCGCACGGTGGTCGGGCGGCAGCTCCGCACGGTGGTCGGGCGGCAGCGAGTTCATTGTAGATTGTAGGCATTTCTGAACAGATGAGTTTTCAGGTTCCGTTTGAAGTTTGCAAGGGTAGGGGATAGTCTGACGTGTTGAGGCAGCGAGTTCCAGGAGACTGGGGATGCTCGGGAGAAGTCTTGGAGTCGGTTGCGTGAGGAGCGAATGAGAGAGGAGGAGAGGAGGAGATCTTGGGAGGACCGGAGGTGACGTGTTGGAGTGTAGTGGGAGAGTAGTTCGGAGATGTACGGAGGGGAAAGATTATGCACAGCTTTGTAGGTCAGTGTTAGAAGTTTGAATTGGATACGGTGGAAGATTGGAAGCCAGTGGAGGGACATGCAGAGGGGAGAAGCGGGGTGGTATTGAGGAGAGAGGTGGATAAGTCGGGCAGCAGAGTTAAGGATGGACTGGAGAGGGGCGAGCGTGTTGGCAGGGAGGCCACAGAGGAGGATGTTACAGTAGTCGAGGCGGGAGATTATGAGGGCATGCACTAGCATTTTAGTAGATTGCAAATTGAGGAAAGGGCGGATTCTGGAAATATTTTTGAGTTGAAGACGGCAGGAGGTGGTGAGGGACTGGATGTGTGGTATGAAGGATAAGGCAGAGTCAAAGGTCACTCCGAGGCAGCGAACTTTGGGTACTGGCGAGAGCGTGGTGTTGTTTATTGTATTCCGCAGGTGTTTCCGCACTTGTCCCGCAGGTTTACCACAACAAAAATGCTCGGAACCCGCAGCAATGTATAGCTGCGGATTCCGGGGAGCAGCTGCGGGAAATCTGCAGACAAACCTGCGGATATATCCACGGGCACATAGCCTAAAGGTATGTATAGAATCAGCCTGACAGTGCCAGTATAGCACTGGGTTTAAGTTATATAGGAAAATCCTGGTGATTGGTGCGCTTTAAGAAAAAAAAAAATACATAAAAATGGTTTTATTCTAAGATCTCTAAAAGTTAAAGGGATTCTGCAGCCCCCCTCACTTTCATGTTGGAAGGTAAGGAGGTGCTGATGTGGTGTCCATGTGCACAGCTGTCAGGTAGATGAACACATCCTAATCTAATGGAGAGAAGTGGTGGTCCATGAACCCACTGGACACGCATGAGATCCGAGGATATCTGGTGAGCTGACGCTCACACGCGCGTGTCCATCTGGGGACTACCCAGAAAAAACAATGGCAAAATAGCCCGTCAGCCGCAGCGTCGCCATAGAAGAATGGAATCCAGGATCCAGTACGTCGACAAAAAATAAGTATAGTTTCGTCCGGAGCAGCAGTTTGGCGGGTTTCACGAGCTCTCTGCAGTCTAGACAGTGCGCACTCCAGGGCAGGACCCTGCAGTCAACATTCTAGTGCGATCTGTGCTTTTCTTTCCTATAAACAAATGGGTTAAAAATAAAATAAAAATTCCTTAAGATTTATGTCTGTAGGAAAATGTTCACAACTGCCCTGGGGACTGAGATGACATTCCCATAAAAGAGCAAAAAAAATAAAATAAAAAAAAATAAAAAAAATAAATAATATAATATAATATAATAAAATAATTCAGATTTCCTCCTGGTAAGCACTAGCAATAACAGTCTATCCAGGGCATTTGTAACCAAATCTGCAGGAAAAACCCACCCGAAACATAAACAGCAGAAAAAGCTGCAGCAAATCCCCCCTCCCCATTACAGACTGGGACTCTCCAAACAAGTTTTCAGAGTGCACTGGTCTGCAGGCTCTGTCAACAAAGGGGGGGATCTGGAGTGGATGAGGCTCCAGCAGGAAGCGGGGGAGGGGCGCTGGATATCATAAACACAGCTGAAGCACTAGGGGGGCTTAATTCTTCCAACCATAAGTTACTGAAACTTTTAACAGCTCTTAAAGGGACCCCCCTCCAACACCATGAAATACGTGTGTATAGGATCAGTCATCAGCCTAATCCAGAATATTTACATCCTAATAACCTTTTCGGAATTTATTTCACTTTTGGCATTTACAATTCCACGACTTCGGATCATGGCGATCTGGATCAACCCCACAAGAATTTTTTTATGTACTTGGATGGAGGTTTTTGATCATAGAAAATTGATCGTCGATAAATGTTAATATGTCAAGTGCCCCCCACTCAAATAAACGACATTAAAAGTACCCTCAGTGCTATGATCATACAATGTGCTACCTAGTAAAGAGATCAAAAGTGGCCCCTAGAGACGTGGGGGTCACCCCTCTGCAGTAATTGCACCCAAGTTTGGGATTTGAGGCTCCAGACAGTAAAAACCAGGGGGTCAGTGTGGTCTCCAGCCACACAATATAAACTTTATATTGATACGACAGATTACTGAGAGAAGGGGGGGGGGGGGGGGGGGGGTGAGAATCCAAATGGGAATATTAAAGGCTAATTGTATCTCTGCCACTTATCTATGGGCTGTCTTCTGATTATAGGAAACAGATTCTACAGTCGAGTCTACATTTACTGAGTGAGACCCGAATCAGCCTAATTCCAGCCATTGTTCCCCCGGCTGATGTCACATAACCACTTTCATTTACCATTAGGGTTGGGTTACTTTCCACACGTAACAAACGATGACGACAATTGTTGCGTTTAGACCTCTGATCAGTGACATTATTACTTACGGGATCAAATTTAATTCCTGCTATTTGATGCCCAAATGATTAGATACAAGCTAGAGAAAAATATCAAAATACTATCCCAGACAATTGTACACGGCAGGAGAAATTCTAATCCCAAACGGATCGTACGAGACTGGGAGCAATCCCAAACGGATCGTACGAGACTGGGAGCAATCCCAAACGGATCGTACGAGACTGGGAGCAATCCCAAACGGATCGTACGAGACTGGGAGCAATCCCAAACGGATCGTACGAGACTGGGAGCAATCCCAATAATCTCATACGGATCGTACGAGACTGGGAGCAATCCCAATAATCTCATACGGATCGTACGAGACTGGGAACAATCCCAATAATCCCATACGGATCGTACGAGACTGGGAACAATCCCAATAATCCCATACGGATCATATAAGACTGGGAGCAATCCTAATAATCCCATACGGATCATATGAGACTGGGAGCAATCCCAATAATCCGAAATGGATCGTAGAAGACTAGGAGCAATCCTAATAATCCCATGCTGATTGAATGCATCGCAATCCTGTAAAGAAACCTAAACTGGTAAAATATAATCAAATCCTTATGAAAAATGATTGGATGTGGGAAAAGAGAAATCCTATTAAAGAATCCTAAACATTAAAATCCAATGTCACAAAGCAAAATCCTAAACAAGTGACCAAAACTCCGCTGTATGATCCAACAACACATACATATATACAGTATGTATGTATATATAAAATATATATTCCACTAGTAAAATTTTGCACTTTTTCCACCATCCTAAATGACATTATACTCTTTACTGAGCCCATCCATAAGAGACCCTGTAGCCATTTGTTACAGCAGATTGCAGATAGTGACTTTTTATCATCGTCCAAGAATTTGTTACAAACTATTTATTTCCAAATAGAAAGTAGCAGGAAACTTTCTGCAACATTTGCTCCTCAGCTGCACATTAACCCACTCACACTTCAGCCTGTGGGTTATTTCTGAAACTACAACTCCCAGCATGCCTTGGCAGCCTGCATCCTGGGACTTGTAGTTTCCAGACTCAAGAATGTTGCTGTAAACAGGAGCAAAGAATAAAGTAGCATTGAGTAAAAAGCCGAAGGCACTCACCGTCTCCGCAGACACCAGGGCCAGCAGGGCAAAGCTTAGTAGTATCCACATATTCCTCATGATTCCCCAGTAAGGCTGTGCGGGTGACACCAGAGACACAGGAGAAAGTTGCGCAGCTCGCTCACTTGTTGCTGTCGGACTCCCCAGCAATGTCTGCCTCCGGAGTGTCCAGGCGCTGCCGCAGCACAGCGCACCGCCGCCGCCTCGGTGGACTAGGCTATAACTGTGATATCACAGCGCACTTCTCCCGGAGTGTGCGGCTGCAGAATGAGGCTCCGGCTCCGTGCGCTCCTCTCCCCCCTCAGTCTGTTCCTCCCTCAGTCTCCTCAGCAATCTGTAGAGATGGAGTAGTGCGACTCCTAGTTAAAACCCGGGAGAATGAGCAGCGCAGGAAGTGACATTCCTCCTCACAGCTCCTCCATGGCCTCCTCCTCCTCCTCAGCTCACAGTCACTGCAAGCCACATTTCTTACTGCAATTTCACAAAATGAGGTGCAAAAGAAAATGGCAGAGATTTACTGAGGAGCTGGTATGGGTGGCAACACTCACCTGTGCCAGGATCATTATTTCTCACACTCATTTTTTTTTTATTTGAGTAATGCCCCTTCCTTAAAGGGGTATTCACCTACCTTAAAGGGGTATTCACATCTCTAAGATCCTATCCCAATATGTAGTAGGAATAATAATAATAATAATATAATATTATTATTTCATTAATAAATAATTAATATTGAATAATATTAGCAAATCCCTCCAATTAGAAATGTAGTATATTTGGGCGGCACGGTGGCTCAGTGGTTAGCACTGCAGTCTTGTGGTGGCTCAGTGGTTAGCACTGCAATCTTGTGGTGGCTCAGTGGTTAGCACTGCAGTCTTGTGGGGGCTCAGTGGTTGGCACTGCAGTCTTGTGGGGGCTCAGTGGTTAGCACTGCAGTCTTGTGGTGGCTCAGTAGTTAGCACTGCAGTCTTGTGGTGGCTCAGTGGTTAGCACTGCAGTCTTGTGGTGGCTCAGTGGTTAGCACTGCAGTCTTGTGGTGGCTCAGTGGTTAGCACTGCAGTCTTGTGGTGGCTCAGTGGTTAGCACTGCAGTCTTGTGGTGGCTCAGTGGTTAGCACTGCAGTCTTGCAGAACTTGGGTCCTGGGTTCTAGTCACACTAAGGACACCATCTGCAAGGAGTTTGTATGCTCTCCCCGTGTTTGCTTGGGTTTCCTCCAGGTTCTCTGATTTCCTCCCACACTCCAAAAACATACCGATAGGGAATATAGATTGTGAGCCCCAATGGGGACAGTGTTGCCAATGTATGTAAAGCGCTATGGAATTAATAGCGCTATATAAATGAATAAATATTATCATTATTCTGGTTCAGTTTGTCTCTTACCTCATGTGCAGGGCATTACAGTTTAAGTATCCATATCGCTATATTTAAGGTGCCAATCACCCCGGTAACGTAGGGATTATTAGGCTATGCGCCCACGGGACAACGTACCTGCGGATTTACCTGGATTTTCTAGATAAATCCACAGGTTCTAGCAAGTACAGACACTCCCCATGTTATCCTATGGGATTTGGTGCGGTATATGCTGTGGATTTTCCGCAGCAGCACGTAACTGCATGTCAATTATTCCTGCAGAAATATCTGCGGAATTCCCGCTCCTCCACTATGGAGATACAGGAAGGGAATTCCACAGATATTTCCTCACTTGTCCCACAGGTTTACCGCAACAACTCCGCACATATACCGCAGCAATGGATAGCTGCGGACTCCAGACAGCAGTTACGGTAAACCTGCGTACAAACCTGCAGAAATATCCACGGGCACATAGCCTCAAGGCCGCTTTACATGCTGCGATATCGGTACCGATATCGCTAGTGTGGGTACCCGCCCCCATCGGTTGTGCGACACGGGCAAATCGCTGCCCGTGCTGCACAACATCGCCCGGACCCGTCACACAGACTTACCTGCCCGGCGACGTCGCTGTGACTGGCAAACCGCCTCCTTTCTAAGGGGGCGGTTCGTTCAGCGTCACAGCGACGTCACTAAGCGTCACTGAACCAATGCTCGATAGAAGCGGAATGGCGGAGATGAGCGGGACGTAACATCCCGCCCACCTCCTTCCTTCCTCATAGCGGTCGGGAGGCAGGTAAGGAGAGCTTCCTCGATCCTGCGGTGTCACACGGAGCGATGTGTGCTGCTGCAGGAACGAGGAACAACATCGTTACTACTGCAGTAACGATATTTGAGAATGGACCCCCGTGTCACCGGAGAGCGATTTTGCACGTTTTTGCAACGATGCAAAATCATCGGTGTCACACGCAGCGGCATCGCTAAAGCGACCGGATGTGCGTCACTAATTCCGTGACCCCAACGAGATCGCTTGAGCAATGTCGTAGCGTGTAAAGCCCGCTTTAGGGCTATCAAGTGATAATACACCCTTAGGCCATGTGGCCAGCCCGCACATGTGCATACCGTGATCTCCGGCACCACTTTATTGAAGACACTGCAGAGAGGACTATGAGCGGCATCAGCATGTGGCTCAATTTATTTTTTCTTTACATCTGCACACGCGCCCCTGACTCTCATAGTCTTCACCGCAGTATCTTCAATAAATTGGTGCCAGAGATCAAGGTGCATGCACGGATTCTGGCACCATTAAAAATGCAGTGCATTTCTGGAACTTTAATTACAGATATTTCAGCGACCAAGCATCCGCTCTTTCTACAGCAGGTACGCCTGGATTCAGCATCATAATGCCTGTATGGCACTGACTTTACTTCATATAACACAATCCTGGTGGTAGGTTCTCTTTAATATCTAATATTCATCATTGATTTTTTTGTTTCTAGGTGGCTATCATAGAGTACACCACTTGTTCTATACTCTATGTGTATCTTATTTAGTGCTCCTTTTTGTCTATTGACCCATTAACGACTATGAGCCGTAATCTTAAGTTATAGCGATCGCGCTATAACTTTACTCACAGGCCAATACCGGAAGTCACGTGACGTGATCATGTGAATCCAGTGGTTGCCATGGTAGCACAAGGTCATGTGATGACTCTTGTGCTCACATGACTCAGGTCCTGTAAGAAACAGTTGAGTGCTGCTTAATACAAGAGATGATCATTTCTCCCGGTCTGAGCGGTGCTGCTCTGATCAGCAGAAATGAATGAGCGATCAGACCACTGATCGTTATAGTCCCCTAGGGGACCTAGTAAAATAAAAAAAAAGTTTAACAAAAAAGTTTTAAAAAAATAAAAAAAAACCCCAAAAGTTAAAATCACCCCGAATTCACCCCATTGAAAATTAAAAGGTTACAAAAACAAAAAATACACACACATTTGGTATTGCCACTTTCAGAAATGCTCGATCTATGAAAATATAAAATCAATTAACCTGATTGGTAAATGGCGTAGCGGCAAAGAAAATTCCAAATGCCAAAAATATGTTTTTTGGTCGCCACAAATTTTGCGCTAAATGCAATAATAGGCAATCAAAATGTAGCATTTGCGCAAAAATGGTATGCTTAAGAACGTCTGTTTGAGACGCAAAAAATAAGCCATCACTGAGCCATAGATCCCAAAAAATGGGAACGCTACAGGTCGTGGAAAATGGTGCAAAACGTATACCACTTTTTTCGGAAAAACTCTGATTTTTTTAACCCCTTAGATAAAAGTAAATCTATACATGTTTCATGTCTACGAATTTGCACCGACCTGAGACATCACACCGACACATCAGTTTTACCATATAGGGAACACAGTGAATAAAATATCTCAATAACAATGCCATTTTCCAGTACACTATATGGTAAAACTCATGGTTTAGTTTAAAAGTACAGCTCGTTCAGCGAAAAAACGAGCCCTCACATGACCATATTGCCTGAAAAATAAAAGAGTTACATCACTCAAGAAGAATGGTGGAAAAAAAATGGAAGGTATACAAACAATATCAAGATCTATTTGACCAAAGGAACAGTGATTGACCTGGAGGAGTGAACCTGAACATCTACTGAGTCTTCACTAAAGCCACTGGAAGTGGAGCTAGGCTAACATGCTGGTAGGTAGCCAACAAGGGCAGCCCCAGGGGAAAATCGGCAGCTGGTGCCATGAGTATATACACCAATAGTCTCTGATAGTAGGAGCAACAATCAGTATTGTAGGTTCGGTCGAGACAGGTAGTTGCAGTAGCAGAGGCTGAGAGAGGTAGTTGCAGCTGATGAGATGGGCAGTTGCAACAGCGGAGGCCGAGATTGGCAGCCGGTAACGTAGGAGTGGCCGGTGTGCACAATTGCAGCAGCAGTAGTAGGTATGGATAGTTACAGCAGCAGCGAAGTTGTCATGCACTGGAACACAGAAGAGCTTCTGTAATACAGCACACAGAGCAATAACAGCAGCGGCAGCACAAAGGGACATGAGACCCAGCAAGACTAGGAACACGTTGCCCAGGCATCTCCCTTAAGGGGAAGGTGCCTTAAATACCTGATGCCTCTCGGACATAGGCTGAGAGTTGCTGCTAGTTAGGGCATACTGCCCTTTTATGAGGACACTACCAGGAGGCCTGAGCAGCGTGCACAGGCCCCAGGAGTTGGCAGCATTAGCAGGGGAGGGGGCTGTCAGATGTGGGCAGCTGAGAAGGTGAGATTGATGATGTCCCTGCCAGGGAAGAGGTGAAGAATAGCGCGAGTACACCAGTACAGGCATTGAAAATGTGTATTTTACATAGCACTCTTTTTTGTCTTTTAATATATATTTAATAAAGATTTAGCTTCTTTTCTTTGGGGGGAGGTTTATTTGCTTTGGTTGGTTACTTAGGGCCCCTTTACAATATATATATTTTGACGGTTTTCTTGAAAAGGCGATAATTTCAACTTTTTCTATTGTTTTACATTTTATATGTAGAACTTGAATGCTTGTACAATATACTGGAATTTCGCATTTCATCGGAAAATTAGCTATGAACTGGGGTGGGCTGGTCAGAGGGGCAGATACCCCCCAGGCTAGTCTCCTAGTAATTGTTTAGGGCTCCATGGTTCCCTGGTACTTCAGTAGCATTGACTTTTAAATCACCGTAGGATGCATGAGGCGTGGTTCATTTAACAGATTGTGATTGAGATGCAGATGATTTAATGCAAGGTACAAAAGCATCAGGCGGCCCAAAACAGTTACTAGGATAGCACTTGTTTACGGCTGCATGGTTTCCGCATGTTTTAGTGGCGCTGTTACTTTAATTATTTTGCCACGACAAAATTTGGAGTATGCACACACGCAACAACACGATGTGTGCGTCTGAAGATGCTTCTTGTTAACTGCTGGAGATGAGCACAGGTCTCTTAGGCACAGCAAGATGAGACTGTGTATAAGGGAGGCCAAGGGGAACAATATACTGCATGATGGGGCTGTATTCAACGGGTGTTGAAAGGAGCAATATACTGCTGGATGGAGGCTGTATATAGAGGGGTAAAGATAAATAATATACTATAGTATGGGAACTTTATATACAGTGGGCTGAGTGGAGCCATGTACTGTAAGATGGGAGCTGTATGTATAGTGGGCCAAGAGCAGCAATGTACAGCAGGATGGGATCGGTATATATAGGGGGCTGATAGGAGCAATACACTGCAGAATGGGAATTGTGTATATAGGAGTCTCAGAGAAGAGGTATTCTGCAGGATTAGACTGTATATACAGAGGCCAAGAAGAGCAATGTACTGCAGGTTGGGGACTGCATATACAGGAGGCTGAGAGAAGCAATGTCCTTTAGGATGGGGGCAGTATATATAGTGGGCCAAAAGCAGCAGAGTACAGCAGGATAGAGTATGTATATACAGGAGGTGAGAGAAGCAATATACTGCTGAATCGGGGTTGTATATACAGGTAATGAGACAAGTGATATACTGCAGGATGGGGCTGTATGTACAGTGGGCCAAGAAGAGTGATGTACTGTAGTTTGGGGACTATATATTCAGGGGTCTGAGAGAAGCAATATACTGAAGGATGGCGGCTGTACATACAGTGGACTGAGAGGAGCAATATACTGTAGAATAGGGCTGAGATAAACGGTATACTGCAGGATGGGGTTGTATATACATGAGGCTGAGAGGAGAAATGTACTGCAGGATGGGGCTATATATACAGGGGTCTGAGAGAAGCAATGTACTGTAGGATGAGGGCTGTATATATAGTGGGCCCAAAGAAGTAACGTACAGTAGGATGTACCATCCCCCTGAAAAAGCAAAACTACAAACATGCGAAACGCACATTGAACTTCTCTTTATGTCTGGCTAACTAGGTTTGGTGTATTTTATGATGGGTCAGATGGATTTCATTATCCTATATACAATGAAGGAAATAATTATTTGATCCCTTGCTGATTTTGTTTGCCCACTGACAAAGACATGAACAGTCTATAATTTTAAGGGTAGGTTAATTTTAACAGTGAGAGATAGAATATCCAAAATAAAATCCAGAAAATCATATTGTATAAATTATATCAAATTCTTTGCATTTCCCCTCTGGCAATCAAGAGTTAATACTGATTCTTCTTATATAATGTTATAGTTAGGGATGAGCGAACCCGAACTGTAAAGATTAAGGTCGCCCTTCTCTTAAAGATGGTCCTTGCTGCACTAGTGACTCTGCCTGTTTGTCCAAGTGTCTGTCCCTGCCCTGAGGGTCAGCAACCACAGACCCAGTCGCTGTCCTGGCACTGGCATCTGCCTCGCGGTGGGCGCTTAGTGAAGCTCATCCCACTAAAGGGAAAACCTGGCTTCTCCCTGTGGTCCAGTGGTTCATGGCTGCTTGCCACTTTACCATCTGAAGCAGTGAGCATTACAGATTGATCAGGACATGGACTACGCTTAGGGGTACTTCACACACAGCGAGATCGCTGCTGAGTCACGTTTTTTGTGACCTCATTAGCGATCTCGCTGTGTGTGACACTGAGCAGCGATCTGGCCCCTGCTGTGAGATCGCTGCTCGTTACACACAGTGTTGGTTCGTTTTTTTTATTGTTGCTCTCCCGCTGTGAAGCACACATCGCTGTGTGTGACAGCGAGAGAGCAACAATCCTGAATGTGCAGGGAGCAGGAGCCGGTGTGGCGCCCCTGAGGCTTCCGTCGCCACAGGACATTGCACCCCATCCAGCGGTGTGATGCCCCATTCTGGGTGAGGAAAGGAGTGAACACCGGTCCCCTGGTAAATCTACACAACACCCATTGTTAGGTACATACTGGGACCAGGGACAGTGGCAGTTACCCTCCCATGCTGCATGCTGGGAGGGGCCGTAAGACCCATCCCTGCTCCTATAGGGTACAGCTTAGCAACTGGGGAGGTGGGAGGAGCCACCAGAGAGCAGTCAGAGAAAGGAAGGTCAAGTTAGTTTCAGTTTACCTCAGAGAGTGAGAGAGTGAGGAGACAGCATGTAGCTGTGAAAGAGAAAGGAGCTCTGTGAGCTCAGAGTGTCCGCAACAGAGAAAGAAAGCAACAGAAGAAGGAGAGAGAGTGGGGAAGGAGGAGGAGGCCTGCAGGAGGCAGGCAAGGAGGAGAGAAGGAAAGAGAGCTCCAAGTCAGTCAGGAGCTGAGAAGAAGAAAGAGACGCTTCCTGGTGAAGATCCTGGGACTCAGAGGGTCCAGGTGACACCAAGCAGAGAGAAGAAGGGATTCCAGGGCCACGGATAGCTGTAGAGCTGTGGTGGCCTGTTCCACAGGAACATCGGTGGAGGGATCAAGCTGCAACAGGGGACGGTCCCTAGAAACCGGAGGAGTGCAAAATCATCTCCAAACAGTAAAAACCGAGGCCCAGGGAAAGTTGTAAACTCCCCGGGCCACAGCCCACAGCAGAACCTCTAGAAAAGGGAGAATCATCCGACAGGTGACCCCCCAGCCTGGAGGCTGTAGTGGAGGCCGAGCAGGTTCATCCTAAAAGAGCTAGGCTTAGGAAGACAGCTGAAGACAGAGACACCTTAGAGAGAAGGGTACCGGTATTTACTCCAAGAATCACCCAGAAATGGCGGAGGTCCCTGACAGTGGGTTCCAGTTGTCTGAGGGCACCAGTGTGCACATACCAGGACGTGTGAGTAAAGAACTTGAAACTGCACCCTTGGAGTGGTCTCTGTTATTTTATCTGCTTAGCCTTCCATTACACCATAGACTCTCACGAGCACCAACTGTGCCCCGGGGCACCGCTCCACCTGTGGGGAGAAGTACCACCATTGCTGCCATAACATCACCCCAGAGGCCTCACACAGCAGCGGCGGCTTAATAGCCGCATACCACAGGTGGCGTCACGAACACAAACTTTATTCAAACCCCAAGTCACCAGCCATATTTAAACTGACACCCACCAGGGCCACGGAGTCGGGCCACGCCACCACTGACGTCCCCCGGACTAGTCCGGCCCGGCACCGGGTGTCCCATAGCCCTGGGGTGGGCGAGTCACCGGCGTCTGACAGCCTGCAGTAAGCTGTAACCAAGGTAAACATCGGGTAGCCAAGGTGGTTACCCGATATATACCTTCGTTACCAGCCTCCGCAGCTCTCACGCTGCCAGTGCCAGCTCCTGCTCCCTGCACACGCTAAGTTTAGCGGTGTGAGCTGGTAACTAAGGTAAACATCGGGTAACCATATCCGATGTTTACCTTAGTTACCAGTGTCCGCAGCTTCCAGATGCCGGCTCCGTGCAAGCGCAGCATCGCTTGCACGTCGCTGCTGCCTGGGGGCTGGTCGCTGGTGAGATTTGCCTGTTCGACAGCTCACCAGCGACCATGTAGCGATGCAGCAGCGATCCTGACCAGGTCAGATCGCTGGTCGGATAGCTGCTGCATCGCTAAAGTGTGAAGGTACCCTAAGGCCCGTTTCACACGTCAGTGAAAAACAGTGACGTTTTTCACTGGCGTGTAAAACACGCACATGTTCCTGCGTGTGCTGTGAATCACGGCACACGTGGGTTGTCTAAGTGCAATCCGGGCTCCGTTCTCCGTGGCCCGTGATTGCACTTAGAAATCAACTCACCTGCGCCCGCTCCCGCTGTCCATGGTGCTGATCGCTCCCGCGACGCAGCATCCAGCCGGCGCTGACCCCCGCAGCAGCTGCTTCCGGGTCGGCTGTGTCGCGCATAATGAATATGCGCGACAGTAATCAGCCGGCACAGAAGGAGCAGGGAGAACGGGCTGCAGAGGACATCGCTGGACGCCGGGTGAGTTAAAATGTTATTATTATTTTAAATGCACGTTTTTTTCTGGCATGTGTTTCACGGACCACACCACTGCGTGGTCCGTGGAATATCAGTGATGCCAGAACAAAATGGACATGTCTCCGTGCAGCAATCACGCACACGCGGGTACGCTGCACGGAGACACGTGCAGTGAAAAATCACTGACGTGTGAGCAGACCCATTCATTATAATGGGTCTGCGTATGTCAGTGATTCTGGTACGTTTAAAAAAAAGCACAAACGTACCAGAATCACTGACGTGTGAAAGGGGCTTTACTCTGGCTCTGTGAGTGTTTTCTGAGCCGGGCTGTGTCATATCTGCTGCGACTTCTCTTTTGCAGTTGCGCCAAGGAGTCCAGACTGTGTGTTAATATGTAGTTCAATTCCGCACTCTCTCTTCTCAACTTAGATGGAATAATCAGGCACTAGTGTCCGCCTTTTGGGAAGGTGTATCTGGGAAAATTAAGAATGAACTGGCTGTCCGCGACATTTCTGTTACTCTGGATCTTATCTCTTATCTCCTTAGCCACATGGGTCGATTACAGGTTCCAGGAACAATCCAAGGAAGTATACCATGTAAGGAGACCTACGCGCCTGGTTCCAGCCTTCCAGAGAACGTTGGCTCCTCAGGCTCCAGCTTCTGCCCCGGTTCCTGAACCCTTGCAGGCGAATGACATCAAGATGTGTGAACAACGACAAGGACATCGCCAAGCCTTGGAGTTGTGCTTCTACTCGTGCTGTGGAGGAGCAGAGCACTTCATCCAGACCTGTTATTTGAGACCGGAACCCTCTTACCTTGGCTCAGTAGGGGGAGTCTCCCATTGTGAAAGCAGTTCCTTTTCTGTGCCTTGTCTGTGTCCATATCATATGGAGGAGTTTAGTTCTCTGAAATGGCTCATCTGAACTCCAGTTCTGTTGGAAGTTTCGTTCAGCGAGCTGTAGTCGATCGTTACCAGATTCCCATTCGATGCCTTCTGAAGCCCTTGTTGGTGTCGTCTGTGAATGGAATGCTCCTATCCGAACCCAGAGGTTTTGTTTCTGAGCCTGTGCAACTACATGTGGGAGATACGCATTCGAAGATTTCCTTCCTTGTTCTTCCAAATTTGTTTTGTACGTTTCTTCTAGGTCTGCCTTAGCTCCATGCTCATGAGCCAGTTCTGGATTGGAAATCTGGTAAGGTACTCCGTTGGGGGAAGAGATGCCATGTGAAGTGTCTGGTTAATGTCCATCCATCCAGGTCTTCTAAGGTACCATCTTGCCATACGCTCCTGTCTTCTGCCTGTCAGCCAGCTACCATTGACTTCTTCTAGAAGAAAGAGGAATCTCAAGGTGTCCGTGAATCCTCTGTGATGTCTGTCCCAGTTACCGGTTCCATATCTTAGCGTAAGCCTTCTAAACAAAGGTCATCCAGCTACCCCTTCCACCAGCCATCTCTTCTTCATCAACTCTGAGGACATAATTCTGGAGAGGAGATCTCCTTCTGGCTTGGTGAAGAGGGGGTGTAAGGAGGAGGGTACTGTAGCTCCGGCATACTGTAGCGTCTGCGTTTCTTCACCGCTCGCCTTCCTCCCTGCAGGAACGCCCAGTCACTCACCACTGCAGCCTGCCCGCACCACACTGCATGGCTTCCCCGCGGTCCTCCACTTGGGTGTTCCCCGCTTCTCTCTCCCGGGACCTGTGCACTCTGCACAGGCCCTCTGGGAGTGCTTCTATGATGTGCGCGTGCACTGCTAACCTCCTCTTAAAGGGCCAGTGTGCCATTTCCTGGAAATGCCTCTTAGCCTATTGATGAGAGACACTGGGTACTTAAGGCACTATCCAACTAGGGGAGGTGCCTGATCAATGGGATTAGTTAGTGGTTTGTTCCCTAGCCAGCTAGTTGTCAGATCGCCTTGTCCACTGTACTTCTCCGTTACAGTGCACAGTGTCCTGTTCGTACCCCGGTGTCCATGCCACCTGCATCAGCTACCCTATTGGTTCCAGCATTACTAATGACTGTGTCCGCCCACCCTGGCCATGCCACCTGCCTAAGCTACCCTGGTGGTCCCGGCTATACTAGTGACTTTGTCCACTAAGCCCGGCAATGCCACCTGCCTCAGCTACCTCATGGTCTCAGCTATACTATTGATGTTTTCCGTTTTACCTGGCCATACTCTCTGCCTCAGACTTCCCGGTGGTCCTTGCTGCACTAGAGAATTCTGCCTGTTTGTCCCTGTGTCCGTCCTTGCCCTGGGAGTCAGCTGCCACAGTCCCGTCGCTGCCCTGGGAGTGGCACCTGGCATCTGCCTTGCGGTGGGTGTTAGTCAAGCCCCTCCCACTAAAGGGAAAGCCCGGGGTCTCCCTGTGGTCCAGTGAGTCTACTCCTGCTTGCCACTTTACCATCTGCAGTGGTGAGCATTATACATTGCATCCCCCATCCAACCTCTGTGCTAGTGTCTGTGATTGGTTGCACACTGCTATACACCTCCCACCCTGTGTCCGTATCTGTGATTGGTTGCAGTCAGTTTGCTGTATGGTAGTTCAAAAATAATGAAATAATTTAAAAAAATGACTTGGGCTTCCGCCATATTTTGATAGTGAGCACGTGTAACACAATAACTACAGGCTGCAGCACACACCTGTGAGCTTTACCGTGGCTGGATATCAAACTGGAGGGCATCATACAGCATTTTGTTGTTTTTTTTTTTAAATCAATTAAATAAATATTTAAAGAAAAAAAAAAGACAAAGGTTCCCCTTCATTTTTGATAACCAACTATGGTCAAGCAGACATTGGGGCCTGGTATTATCAGGATGGGAGGAGTCATTGTTATTGGGCCCCCTAGCTTAAGAATACCAACCTGCAGCTGCACAGAATTGGCACATCACATTAGATGTGCCAATCCTGGTGCTTTACCCAGCTCATCCAGTTTGCACTGGTGCGGTGCAATTGAGGTAATATATGGGGTTAATGACTGTTGTGATTTGTCAATAAATTACAGCTGTCATCAAGCACTGGATTAGTAATGGGAGGCATCTATGAGACATCCTCATTACTAATCCTGTGTTTAAAAAGAAATAAACACAAACACAGAAAAAATCCTTTATTCTAAATAAAATACAAACATCCTCTTTCACCCTTTATTTAAATCCAAAAACACCCTTGCAGATTCAACGAAATTCATACAAAGCCCCACGACAATTCTCAGCTCTGCTACATCCAGAGGCTGCAGAGAGGGAAAACATGTTTGCTCTCTGCAGTCTCCGTGAATCACAGGCAGCCGATGGGGACCTGGCTGTGAGCAGGAAAAATCACTCAGTTCACCTGAAGTCACACCCGGGTTCCCACAGTGTGACCTTGAGGTGACCTGACTGCCAAACTGTTGGATTGCAAGACATGGCATAAAGGAGTACTGTTCTACAGAAGGCGGGTGTATACCAGGGACTGAGAGAAGCAATGTACTTCAGGATGAGGCTGTGTATAAAATGGCTGAGACAAGTTATGTACTGCAGGGTGGGATTGTAAATAGAGATGGCTAGGAGGAGTAAATCATTTGCAGCCTCATTAAAATCTGCTACATGCTGGAGAAAAGTTGGGAAATGGTCTGGTTTGGTAACTTACATATTTTCCAACATGGTGGCAACTGACTAACATACAACTTTGTGATTACTGTAATGCCAGCGTCCCTCCATTGCCCCACTTCCCCTTCTGCGCAGGTCTCCTGGCAACGTGTTTAAGACGCATGTATTCACCAGACTTCTTAAAAGGAAATGTGCGCACTCTGGAAGTGTCCCCAGTTTATGACTGGGAAGCACTGGATATTTAAGGCACCCTCCCCTGTAGGGAGGTGTCTGAGCAATGTACGTTACTAGTTTACTAGTCTGTGCCTACTAGTAACGTTGTCTAGTCCCTGTGTACCTGAATCTGTACTCCGTAATCTATACTCACATTAACCCAGGGTACCTGAACCCATACTCCTGAGACCTTAAACCTGACACCGTCCTGTGATCCCCCACCCGTCTTGTGATCGGTACTGCTAGATCGTCTTCAGTACTTGTACCCGACCTGCCTGTCCGTGTTCCTGAGTCCATCCTGCCTGTCCATGAACCCAAACCAAATCTGTCTGTATCTGGAGTCTATAGGCAAGTCAGCCCATCCTCAGCATCGGAGGTTCTGGTGAAAACCAGATAGGTACTTAGTCATGCCCTTCCTGGGGTACGTAGGCCTGGTTTGTGGCACAGTAAGTCCACACTTGCTAGCAAGTCAGTTACTCTTTATTTCCTTTTCCTGGTAGGTAGTGAGTGACACGCCCGCGGGATCTTGAGAACTACTCATCACCGGGCCGGTGTTGGGGGTTTAGGTTGTCACAGTGGCCTGGCCCGGCTCCGTGATCCCGTGGTGTCAACCAAAATGGTAGGGATGGGATGATGGCGATAATGAGAGTAGTTGTCTTTCGTGATGCCACCTGTGGTATGCGGCTATAAGGGGAGCTGCCGCTGCACAAGGTCTCTCTCTGCTGGGGCAAATGGTAATGCAGATCAGATATTGCAGCTCTCCACAGGCAGAGCTAGGCCACAGGGAGGATGTTGAGAGTAGTTGTCCAACCACTGTGGGAAGCGCAGGACGCGGTAAGGATCAGACGACCCAGCGGTTGCAGTTTAACCCTTTCACGACCGGCCGATTTTTCGCTTTCCGTTTTTTTTTTTCGCCATTCTTTTTCTGAGAGACGTAACTTTTTTATTTTTCAGTCAATATGGTCATGTGAGGGCTCATTTTTTGCGGAACGAGCTGTACTTTTAAATGAAACCATCAGTTTTACCATATTGTGTACTAGAAAATGGCAAAAAAATTCCAAATGCTGAAAAATAGCAAAAAAAGTGCGATAGCACTATGGTTTTTGAGATATTTTATTCACTGTGTTCACTATATGGTAAAACTGATGTGTGGGTGTGATGCCTCAGGTCAGTGCGAGTTCGTAGACACCAAACATGTATAGGTTTACTTTTATATAAGGGGTTAAAAAAAAATCGGAAGTTTGTCCGAAAAAAGTGGCGCACGTTTTACGCCATATTCCGTGACCCGTAGCGTTCTCATTTTTCGGGATCTTAGGCTCAATGACGGCTTATTTTTTGCGTCTCGAGCTGACGTTTTTAACGGTACCATTTTTGCGCAGATGCTACGTTTTGATCGCCTCTTATTGCATTTTGCGCAAAAGTTGTGGCGACAAAAAAACGTCGTTTTGGCGTTTGGAATTTTTTTGCCGCTACGCCGTTTACTGATCAGATTAATTGATTTTATATTTTGATAGATCGGGCGTTTCTGAACGCGGCGATACCAAATGTGTGTATATTTTTTATTTTTTTAACCCTTTAATTTTCAATGGGGCGAATGGGGGGTGATTTGAACTTTTAGGTTTTTTTGTTTTTTTTTAATTTTTTAAAACTTATTTTTTAACTTTTTTTTTTTATTTTACTAGTCCCCCTAGGGGGCTATTGCGATCAACATTCCGATCGCTCTGCAGTATCTGCTGATCACAGCCACAAGGCTGTAAACAGCAGATACGCTGTCTTTCTCTTTTGCTGTGCCCCGGGCACAGCGAAAGTGAAACCAAGTCATGTGTAGTACAGGAGTCATCACATGACCCTGTGCTACCATGACAACTATCGGGAGTCACGTGATCGCGTCACGTGACTTCCGGTTTCGGGTGGTAAGTAAATGCTTACCGCAATCGCGCTTATAATGGCGCTGTCATGTATTGACAGCGCCATATAAGGGGTTAATCGGCACGAGCAGATAACGATTCTGCTCGTGCCTAGCAGGCACACATCTCAGCTGTGAAAATCAGCTGAGATGTGTGCCGATCGCGGCATGCTGCCGCCGAAGGACCGCGGGCAGTAAGATTATGTCATTTAGGACGTAATTTTACTGCCCGCGGTCGTTAAGGGGTTAAAGTGTTTACTCACTGAGTTGCTCCAGCCGTTGGACTGCCAGACTCCGCTGTGTTGGGCTCCAGACAATCCCGGATTGTTCTGGGGCTGGTACTGGAGGATACTTTGTGAGTCCTTCTCCCTGCGCTGTGTTTTTTGAGTCCCTGCGACTTGAAGCTACACAGGGACCTGAGTCCTTGGGGTGGTTATGTGTAGCCCAGGGAATGGGACTGTCCCGGACAGTGTATCACTGGGGAATGTCACTTTGGTGGCCGTTACCCGGGCCCGTGCCCTGGGTGCTTTTTAATTGGGAGTATTTACAGGGGAGATTAAAGTCATTTGTGTGACGCCACCTTAATATGGGGAAACCACCGCTGCTGGATTGGTTACTCCCAGGGCTGGTGGTAATGGCAGCTGTGGTGGTAGGGCCTCCACAGGTAGGGCTGAGCCCGGGGAGATGTATGATGGAATAATAAGGGAGGCCACACCGTAGGTTGTAATTAACAGTCTCTACTCACTTCGGACTCTTGGACGGCTGGTTCAGGTCCCTGTATTGCCAGTGCCAGTTGATGACTTGGTTGCTTTGTCCCCGACACTCTCAGTGGGGTTGAGTCCCCATAGTGTGGAGCATTTGGGGCCCGACTGTCCCTTTTTAGTGGCAGTCTCCTTCTCCGTACAGGCAATGTGGACCCTGTAGGGCTGGTCTGTGTCCCGAACCCTGATTCTTGCTTTACTGCTTATGCCCCCGGATTTGTGGGTCAGTGAGGTCCGTGAAGGTCCCCTCACTGTGCAGGTATTTGCCAGGCCGTCTGGAACTGTCGCCTGACCTAGGGCCCGTGTACCGTGCGTGCTCTGGTCCCAGCGGTACTCGGTTGTACCCGCCCTGGCGACCACTCTCCTGTGCCACCGTTACACGATCCAGCTCTAGGCACGTCTGTTCACTTCACTCTCTACTTCAGACTCACTGCTGTCCCCTCCCACCAGGCTGTCTAGTTCCCTAGTCAGGCTCCGCCCTCTAGGTGGCCCTTCCCTTTGTCTGACTAGGCAGTGTCCCTGGTGTGGAGTGGTAACTAGGATTTTGGTGTGTCTAGGTGTTGCTGGCACAGGTGTTCCTGGGCCCAGGGGTAGGCCCTGCATCCCTGTGAGGATGCAGTTCCTAGTAGTGCCCTGAGTAGTTCAGGGGCACTACGGTTATGTTCTCCGTCTAGCAGGCAGCGCAAGTCCGTTGATAGGCCACCCTATGGTCACGGCTCCTGGCTCTATATGCTGCTTTGCCCCGGGTGCGGTTGTGCGCCAGAATATTTGAATTGGTGGATTCTACTGGCAGGCCGTAAATTTCCCACCAGCCTAGGGCTTCGCACCCTGAGATGTGCGCCGGTCTTGAGGGAGCTATCAGCTCTCCCCTCAGCGACCGTATTCTCCTGCGTCTCACTTGGTTCCCGGTGGTGACAAGACTGAATAAGTGTGTGTGTGGCTCCTGCGTCCCAGATCAGTCACCCCGCCCCCTCGAGTACCTGAGCTAGTGGGTGGCAGGCCCCAGATGATATGGTGACCATCCTAAATGACCCTGTCCTGGCCTGTTTGAAGTTCGCCACTGACCATCTGGGTGATCCAGAGGAGGCATGGGAGAAAGTCTTGTGTTCAGATGAGACCAAAATGGAACTTTTTGGTATCAACTCCACTCACCATGTTTGATAGAAGGATGAGTACAACCCTAAGAACACCGTCCCATCCATGAAGCATGGGGGTGGAAACATCATTCTTTGGGGTGCTTTTCTGGAAAGGGGACAGAACGACTGCACTGTATTAAAGGGAAGATGGATGAGGTCATGTACTGCAAGATTTCGACCAACAACCTTCTTCCCTCAATAAGAGCATTGAAAATGGTTCATGGCTGATTCTGCCAGCATGACAATGACCCAAAACAAACAGCCAGGGCAACTAAGGTGTGGCTCCGTAAGAAACATTTCAAGGTCCTGAAGTCTCCAGACCTGAACCCAATAGAAAATCTTTGGCGGAAGCAGAAACTTAATGTTACCCATTGACCAACCGATACCTGACAGATCTGGAGAAAATCTGTATGGAGGAGTGGGCCAAAATCCTTGCTGCAGTGTGTGCAAACCTGGTCAAGAAATATAGGAAACATTGACCTCTGTAATTGCAAACATAGATTTCTACCAAATATTAAGTTTTGTTTTTCTATTTTATCAAATATTTATTTCATGCACTAAAATGCAAATTCATTATTTAAAAATCATACAATGTGATTTTCTGGATTTGTTTTGTATTCTGTCTGTCACAGTTGAAGTGTACCTACAATAAAACTAACAGATTTCTCCATTCTTTGTAGGTGGGATAACTTACAAAATCGGCAGCGTATCAAATACTGTTTGATTTCTGTGAATAGGTTGTGTTATGATTTCATATTATATAAAGCCTTTGTTTTTATATGTCATTTGTAGAAGGATACAAAAATCCTATACTTACAAAAATACCAATATATATTAAAAAATGTCTATTATATGAACCTTTCGTGGCTTACTATTGGTTTAAGGCTGCTTTACATGCAGCGACATCGCTAGCGATGTCGCTCGTGAAAGCACCCACTCCCGACGTTTATGCGTCACGGGTAAATCGCTGCCCGTGGTGTACAAAATCGCTAGTATCCGTCACACATACTTACCTTCTTAACGACGTCGCTGAAAAAAACTGAGATAAAAAGGCAATTTGGATGTAATTTCACACAAAATCCCCAAAATGTTGTAGATAGAATTATTCAAACCTTTCCAAAATGGTGGGTAAACAACTTTGCTTGAAGCATGTGATGCTTGTTCAAACTCACTTGTGACAAGTAACAGGTGTGGGCAATATGAAAATCACACCTGAAACCAGACAAAAAAGGGAGAAGTTGACTCAATCTTGTATTTCTGTGTGCCACACTAAGCAGAGGAGAAAAGAACTGTCTGAAGACTTGGGAACCAAACTTGTTGAAAAATATCAACAATCTCAAGGTTACATGTCATTTCCAGAAATCTTGATGTTCCTTTGTCCATGGTGCACAACATAAACAAGAAGTTTACAACCCATGGCACTGTAGCTAATCTCCCTGTACATGGATGGCAGAGAAAAATTGTTGAAAGGTTGCAACGTAGGATTGTCTGGATGGTGGATAAGCAACAACAATTAAGTTCAAAAGTTCCAAAAAATGCAAACTGTCCTGTAGGCTCAGGGTGCATCAGGATTAGTGTGATCTATCCATCAACATTTGAATTAAATTAAACACTACGGCAAGAGACTCAGGTGGACCCCACTGCTGTCACAGACATAAAAAAGCTTGATTGCAGTTTGCAAAACTATATGCGAGAAAGCTAAAAATCCTTCTTGAAAAGCATCTTGTCAACAGATGAGACCAAGATACAGCTTTTTGGTAAAGCACATCATTCTACTGTTTACTGAAAATGGAATGAGGCCTACAAAGAAAAGAACACAGTACCTACAGTCAAATATGGTGGACGCTCAAAGATATTTTGGGGTTGTTTTGCTGCTTCTGGCACTGTGCCTTGATTGTGTGCAAGGTATCATGAAATCTGAAGATTACCAAAGGATTTTGGGTTGCAATGTAATGTCCAGTGTCAAAAAGCTAGGTTTACATCCTACGTCACAGGTCTTCCAGCAGGACAATGACCCCAAACATACTTCAAGAAGCCCCCAGAATTGGATAGAACCAAAGCTCTAGAGGGTTCTGAAGTGGCAGCAATGAGTCCAAATCTAAATCCCATTGAAAACCTGTTGAGAAATCTTAAAATTGCTGTTTGAGAAAAGCCGCCTTCAAATATGAGAGAGCTGGAGCAGTTTGCAAAAGAAGAGTCCAAAATTCCAGTTGAGAGGGGTAAGAAGCTTGTGGATGGTTATAGAAAGCAATTGGGTGCAGTAATTTATTGCAAGGGCTGTGTAACTAAATATTAAGTTGAGGGTGCTAAGGGTACTTTCACACTTGCGTTGAACGGTATCCGTTGCATTGCGTTGTGTAACGGATGCAACGGATGTGTTGCATATAGTGGCACAACGGATGCAACGGATGCTGCAAAACAATGCAATTAGTTTTGATTTTTTTTTTACAGTTTTACCAGCGGCAGACTAATGTAAACGATCAGCTGATCGCTCCCAGTAGCCGGCCGCCGGGTGATCAGCTGATCGCTCCCTGCAGCCGGCCGCCGGGTGATCAGCTGATCGCTCCCAGTAGCCGGCCGCCGGGTGATCAGCTGATCGCTCCCTGCAGCCGGCCGCCGGGTGATCAGCTGAGCGCTGTCACTTGCCGGCACCCGGGCATGCCGGCGGGCGGGTGCTCAGCTGAGCGCTGTCACTTGCCGGCGGCCGGGCATGCCGGCAGCCGGGCATGCCAGCGGGCGGGCGCTCAACTGAGCGCTGTCACTTGCCGGCGGCCGGGCATGCCGGCGGCCGGGCATGCCAGCGGGCGGGCGCTCAACTGAACGTTCGGCCACCGCGAGCCAAAATAAAGTTTGATTTAAAAAAAAAAAAAAAGAGCATGCGCAGTGGAATCCAGAGGATTCCGCTGCTCAAAATAACGTTACATGCTGCGTTCCTCCCGCTGGGCGGAAGCAACGGAGCGTCGCCCAGCGGAAGCAACGCAGGTCCTTTTGGTACAATCCGTCACCCATACAAGTCTATGGGAAACAGCGGAATCCGTTAACGGATTCCGCTGTTTTCCAAAAGGGCGGATTGTAGCGGAAGGAAATAAACGCAAGTGTGAAAGTACCCTAACACTTTAGTCCATTTTTGGAGCTTTGTATGAAATTATGTCCAATTTGCATTTTTTCTCTCAGTTTTTTGCTGTTGTTCCAATACATACAGAGGCAATAAACAATTGTATGACAAAACATGTGTAATTGCAATAATTTTCTGGGAGGAATATTTCATTTTCTGGCACAGTTTCAAGGGTGTCAACACTTTCGGCCGTGACTGTATATTACTTTTCATTCCATTTTTGGGAGGCAGCAATTTTTGGCATTATTTCTTATTTTTTGTTTACAGCGTACACTGTGTAGGAGAATGATCATACAGTATGAGTCATTAAAACGTAGTTCATACTTATTTTGTATAGGTTTTTTTATTGATTGTTTTTGTCATAAAGCATCTTACATTGTTGGAATGTGATTTTTTTTAATTTTTTTGTTTGTGTTGTGAATTGAGATTTTTTTTATTTTATTTTTTCAATTCTAACATTTTTATTCTCACAAGGGCACCTCGCTTTCCATGTATGATATATCCCTCACTCATATTTCTGCACATCCTTATGGCATATTTATTAGCAGTCTCATTAGCGCTTACATTTTTGGGCTTTTTTCTCCCTTAATTTTGATATTTAGTTATTTCACAGTAGAGGCCATTCCCATGTTTAAACCTGAATCCTCCATGAGGAGAGAACAAGCAGTGAGAATCTGAGGTATGTTTAGTAATAGAATTCATATTTTTATTTCAATGAATTCTTTGAACTCTTGGAATTCCTTCCTTTCTTCCTTTGTTCTCGGTATAGTAAAACCTGTCTTCATACCACAAAGCTTTACTTCAGCCTATGAGAAACAATATCAGTACTGTACTAAGGTCACGGTTATGATAGTTGAGCATTTTCTCATGCCAGATTGAAGTATTGCATTTTTCCGAAATATGGTGGACTGTAAGGTGTATACGTAAAGGCAACCATTAGAGTTGAGCGAGTATCTAACTATTCGTACTTGCTATACCCATAACGAGTACTGTCTAATACTTGCGTATTCGTTCCGAATAGCATGTGCAATGCAAGTCAATGGGGAAAAACTCACAAAGTAACGAGTAGCCCGAATGCTGTACTATTCGTGCGAGTAGCGAATAGTGTGGCGTTCGGGTTACTCGTCGTTACATTGCGAGTTTTTCCCCGTTGACTTGCATTGTACACACTATTCTTTACGAATACATGAGTATTAGACAGTACTCATTATGAGTATAGCGAGTACGAATAGTGAGGTACTCACTCAACTCTAGTAACCATTCTTGGAGCTATGGGACCCTTGGCTATGGAAGGTTCGTAGCTTCGGTATGTTATGTTTGCTTACATAAAGTTCATATTCAGATTCAAAATAGCTTTATTGACAGATCCAAGTACATGTTGGCAATGACAAGCAAGTAGTAAAAATGGGGATAGCAGTTCGTCCATGGTGGGGTATAGAGGCCCATCCAGGGTTAGGGGAAAGAGGTTCCTCCAGGGTGGGGGATGGAGGCTCCTCCAGGGTGGGAGTTGGAGGCTCCTCCAGGGTGGGGTATAAAAGTCCATGACATATCAGGCTCCTCTTAGGGGTACTTTGCACGTTGCAACATCGCTAGCCGATGATAGCGATGCCTAGCGCGATAGTACCCGCCCCCGTCGCACATGCGATATCTTGTGATAGGTGCCATAGCGAACATTATCGCTAAGGCAGCTTCACACGCACTTACCTGCCCTGCGACGTCGCTCTGGCCGGCGACCCGCCTCCTTTCTAAGGGGGCGGGTCGTGCGGTGTCACAGCGACGTCACACGGCAGGCGGCCAATAGAAGCGGAGGGGGCGGAGATGATCGGGACGTAAACATCACGCTCACCTCCTTCCTTCCCTCCGCATACCTGTTGGAGGCAGGTAAGGAGAAGTTCCTCGCTCCTGCGGCTTCATACACAGCGATGTGTTCTGCCGCAGGAACGAGGAACAACATCGTACCTGTCGCTGCAGCGAAATTATGAAAATGACCGACACTACACAGATCACCGATTTACGACGCTTTTGCGATCTATTCTCGGTGCATCTAGGCTTTACATGTTGCGACGTCGTTACCGGTGTCGGATGTGCGTCACTTTCGATTTGACCCCGGTGATATCGCAGCAGCGATGTCGCAACGTGCAAAGTACCCCTTAGGTTTCCATGCTTGTAGCACATTGCCTGACCCACTGTGGTTTGACAAATCTACCAGCAACACCAAATACCCTGTTAGGGTATGTGCGCACGTTGCTTTTTACCTGCTTTTTACCTGCTTTTTTGCTGCTTTTTCTTCTGCGCTGTTTAATGCCAAAATGGATGTGTTCTTCTATTCAAGCAAAGTCTATGGGAATTTGGGTTTCTTGTTCACACTATGTTGTTCAAAATGCTGCCTTTTTGTGGCAGAACTTTGGTCAAAAACTCAGCTTTTCAAAGAAGCAACATGTCAATTGTTTTTGCCATTTGGGTTTTCCACTGCAAAGCTGAGTTTTTGACCAAAGTTCTGCCACAAAAAGGCAGCATTTTGAACAACATAGTGTGAACAAGAAACCCAAATTCCCATAGACTTTGCTTGAATAGAAGAACACATCCATTTTGGCATTAAACAGCGCAGAAGAAAAAGCGGCAAAAAAGCAGGTAAAAAGCAGGTAAAAAGCAACGTGCGCACATACCCTTAGACATGACACTGCCGGCTAGACAAAACAGTACTCCCATTGGCAGTTCTTGCCACTTGTTCAATTTGTTGACCCGAAATCAATGTAATCTGGGATTAGGGTGTCTGCCTGAGAAAGGATATAGTTTGGGTACAACTGAATCAAGCTGTTCAGATGGTGTGTCTGTGTTTTTGAAGTGCGCCAGATTATCGCAATGTCAGAAAAAATTATCTGGTTCATAATGTCAAATATACTTTAGGTGTTGCTGCATCTGCCTCGGCTTCTTGTTGTAACCCTTTTGCTGGCACAGTTGTGGAAATACTGTATCTGCGTGTATTGCAGATTTGTCTGCTGGTCACGCATGCAGACGTTTGATTGTTGAAAGATTTGCTGAACAAGTAACAGAGCTTATCCTGGAAGTAAGCCAATTTGGACTCCTTTTCAGAAGGTGAAAAAAAATTCCCCAATTTGCTTCTAAAACAGAAATCTAAAAGCGTAGCTATCCAATATCATGTTAACAATGCTCATGCCCTCCAGCATGACCAAGGGACCCATTGTTTCATTGTTATAACCTTACTAAAATAATTGATTGTCATGGCACTGGGTTCTTAGGACACTCTCCCACTAAGGGAGGTGCCTGAGCAACATTTTCACTTAGATTGTTCCTGCTTGCTAACTAGTTAACAAGTCCCAAACCTCCTGTTCCTGTCACCTGTACCTGTGCACTCTTTCCTAGACCCTCTGTACCTGCTTGCCTCAGATGCCCAGTCCGTATCAGCCATCCAGCCTGCAACTGCCTGCACTAAAGACTCTACCTGTCTGTAACTTATCCCGTCCCTCCCCTGGGAGTCAGCTGCCACAGTCCCGGACACTGCCTTGGGAGTGGCACCTGGCATCTACCAACAGCTAAACCCATCGGCTCTGGTGTATACCCAGTAATAATAATAATAATAATTATTCATTTATATAGCGCTATTAATTCCACAGCGCTTTACAAACAATGGCAACTCTGTCCCTATTGGGGCTCACAATCTAAAATCCATATCAGTATGTTTTTTTCTTTTTTGGACTGTGGGAGGAAACCTGAGTACCCGGAGGAAACCCACGCAAACACGGGGAGAACATACAAACTCCTTGCAGATGGTGTCCTTGATGGGATTTGAAACCAGGACCCCAGCGCTGCAAGACTGCAGTGCTAACCACTGAGCCACCGTGCCGCCACCATAGGTCCATAGTTAAACCTCTACCACGTCAGTGTAAGCGCAGGTCCCCCTGTGGTCAACTGGGTCCACTAGCGCTCGCCGCCTGTGTAACAGTTTGTGGAATAGTTTGTCCAGGCCATGGATCCCGCTGACTCCTATACTCTGTCCCTGTACAAACTATACCATGAGATGTCGTGCATGCGGAAACAAGGCCAAATCCTGGCCCACCTACAGTTGCTGAATGTCAGCCTGAATGCTTCAGCTCCGTCCATATCCGGACATTGTCTGTCTGCTCCATCTCGTTTCGACAGCGACCCAAAGCAATGCTGAGGGTTCATCAAACAGTGCACTTTGAACTGTTGGCCCACCAATTTTCTTCAGTCTAGGCAAAAGTAGCATTCCTGATGTCGCACCTCGGTGGGAAGGCAAGGGACCCGGTTACCTCTAACGTCCTGGACTTCCTGGAGGCCTTTCAGAAACTTGCTTATGAGCCTGGCCAAGTATCTTCTGATCCATCCTCTCTTCTGCAGTTGCATCAAGGAGTTCAAACTGTGGGTTAGTATGCAGTTCAGTTCTGCACCCTCTCCTCAGAACAGTTATGGAATAATCAGACGCTGGTGGTCTTTTGGGAAAGTCTATCTGGTAGTATTAATGATGAACTGGCCAGCCATGATATACGCTGGATGATCTGATTTCCTTGGCTACTCGGGTCGAATTGCAAGTTTCAGGAACTTTCTATGGAATTGTCACGGGAAAGGAAACCTATGCGCTTGGCTCCATCCCTTCAGAGGCTGCCAGTTTCCCAGTTTCCAGTTCCTGGGCCAGCTCCTGAGCCAATGCAGGTTGACTGTATCAAGATATCCAAGCAACGAAAAGAATGTCACCGAGCTATGGGTCTGAGTCTCTACTGCAGAGGAGCAGAGCACATACTTATTATGTGAGGCCAGGACCCCATTCCCTTGGGCCGGTAGGAGGGGGCCACACTCAGCGAAAACAGTCTCTCTTCTTCTTTGACCCTATCTGTGTCCATATTGTATTGAGGAATTCTGTTCTCTGAGAATGGCCCATATTGATTCCAGATCTGCTGGAAACTTCCTTCAACAGGCAATGGCGGATCGGTACTAGATTCCCATCTGACACCATCAGAATCTCTTGAGGGTGTCGTCTGTTGATGGAGTACTCCTGTCTGAACACATACGTTTAGTTTCTGAACCAGTGGAAATACGGGTGGGAACTTTGCATTCAGAGAAGATCTCCTTCCTTTATGTTTCCAAACTTGTCTTGTTCATTTTACCTGGGTCTACCGTGGCTCCGTTCTCACGAGCCTGTTCTGGACTGGAAATCTGTAGAGGTGCTCTGTTGGGGTCAGAATTGCCACAAAAGGTGCCTGGTTAGTGCTCATCCGTCCTGGTCTTCTAAGGTACTAGCTTACATCCGGTTCTGCTTCCTGCCTGTCAGCCTGTTGCTATTGACTTCAAAAAAAGGAGAGAGGAGTCCCAATGTGTCCTTGAAGCCACTGAGATGATTACTCTGCACAATGGTTCCGTTTTCCATTCAGTGTCTGGGAGAAAGCCTTCTAAGCAGCAGCCATCCAGTCTAAACCTTCCACCTGTCAGCCTACTCATGTCAACTCAGAGGACATCATTCTGGAGAAGGAATCTCTTTGTGGCCCGGTGAAGAGAGGGTATAAGGTGGGAGGGTACTGTAACGCCGGCGTCCCTGCAGGCCTACACCCTCCTCCGTATCTCCATGGCCATCAAGGTGCTCTCCTGCTGCCTCCTGCTTCCAAGGCCTGTGGCTGAGAGGCACCCTCTTACTAAGAAATGTGCCTGAGCAACATGGTCACTTACTTAGGTGCCTTCTTGCTAGCCAGTTGTCAGGTAGTTGTCAGGTCCCATGTCTCCACTGTCCATTACCTGCACGTGTCTGCTATCCCATACCTGTCAGTACCTTCTGTATCCACCGTACTTGCCTGCACTTCCTATCCTGTCTGAATCAGCCTTCCTGGTTACACCTGTTAGCACTAGAGAAAAAGAATAGGAAGTCAGCTTACCCCATTGATGTATTGTTTCCACAGGTATAGTCCTTGAGGATACCCGCACGGACCCAGTTGGATTGTCCATGAACAATAGAATGTATAGAGAGAACTAATAATCCAGCGATAATCCAGGAAGTTGTTGAATGAAAAACTTAACATTTATTCATGTATTTCATTATATTAAAATCCCAACTTCGAAAAAAAATCACTGTGGACGTGTCGTGTGACAATCACATATTTTATACAGTGGGGGAAATTCGTCCACTGACAAAGACATGAACAGTCTATAATTGTAAGGGTAGGTTAATTTTAACAGTGAGAGATAGAATATAAAAAATAAAATCCAGAAAATCATATATAATTTATATACATTTATTTGCATTTTGCAGAGAGAAATAAGTATTTGATCCCTCTGGCAAACGAGGATCAATACCTGGTAGCAAAACCCTTGTTGGTAAGCACAGCAGTCAGATGTTTTTTGTAATTGATGATGAGGTTTGTGCACATGTCAGGAGGAATTTTGGTCCACTCCTCTTTGCAGATCATCTCTAAATCATTAAGATTTTGAGGCTGTTGCTTGGCAATTCGGAGATTCAGCTCCTCCATAAGTTATCTATGGGATTAAGGTCTGGAGACTGGCTAGGCTACTCCAAGACCTTAATGTGCTTTTTTTGAGCCACTGTTGCCCTGGCTGTATGTTTTGGATCATTGGCGTGCTGGAAGACCCAACAACTACCCTTTTTCAATGTCCTGGCGGAGGGAAGCAGGTTGTCACTCTGGATTTTATGGTTCATGGCTTCACCCATTGTCCCATTGATGCGGTGAAGTAGTCCTTTGCACTTAGCAGAGAAACACCCCCAAAACATAATGTTTCCATCTCCATGCTTGACAGTGGTGATGGTGTTCTTTGGGTCATAGGCAGCATTTCTTTTCCTCCAAACATGTAAAATATATCTTTGTACCGTGTTAGCCAGTTTCCTCCAAACATGGTGAGTTGAGTTAAGGCCAAAGAGCTCAATTTTTGTCTCTGACCACAGCACCTTCTCTCAATCACCCTCAGAATCATTCAGGTGTTCATTGGCAAACTTCACAAGGTCCTGCCTTCTTGAGCAGTGGGACTTTGCGGGCACTGCAAGATTTTAAGTCATTACGGCATAATATTTTACCAAAGGTTTTCACTGACAGTGGTCCCAGCTGCCTTGAGATCATTACCAAGTTGCCCCCGTGTAGTTTTAGGCTGATCTCTCACCTTCCTCAGGATCCTGGATACCCCACGAGGTAAGATTTTGCATGGAGCCCAAGATCGATGTCGATTGACACTTATTTTGTATTTCTTCCATTCCATTCCTGCCTTACATTGCTCATATACTGTAGACTCTGCAACACAATCAGCATTGACATCCATCACGTTCCAATGTCCCAAACCGGGTAGAGCTCAGTCATATCGTTCCGAGACCTTAAATCTGGAGGCCGTTCTTTTACAGCAGATTAACTCACTGACTGCCTATTTATCGTTGATCGCCCACGAGACTTCTCGGCCTAAAACGCAAAGATTTAAAAGACTAAGATAAAAATTAATAATTTCCTACAAACCAATATATCTATCCGCTCAGTTCCTTCTATGCTTTAGGACTACGTGCAAAGATATACACTATTGTAAAACATGTCATCATTTGGCATCGCATCTACTCAGGTTATTCTAGGTTTTTTCCTTTAAATTTCAATGAATGTAGATTTCTTTTCTCTTTTCCTTAAAGCCAGCTGGGTAATGGAGTCAGCTTGTTTTATTACAGAAGTGTGACGGTTTATTCATGTCCCTCGTTCTGCATGATTTGTGATCACTATTAACAATTTTCTTTTATCTATTTTTATTCCTAAAAGCAGTTACTCCAGCGATGTTGAAGTAGAGGAAATGTTGGCTTGACATAAAAAGAAACACGAGATCTGAGATGTCCCAGAATAGGTTGTGGGAAGGTTCACAATGCGGAGGAACCCGTAGCTAAACTATAGAAAGTCCTCCACTGGAAAGAACACAGATAAAGCCGATCTATATCCTCGCTATGGTTCTACCTACCTATAGAGGAGAGAAGGTGGTAAACAACCTAGTGCAACACCTGTGTATAGATGGCAATGTAACTGCATGCTTCAGAAAACCCCAATTACTCTCATATTAAGGTTAAATGTACAAATGTATGTATCAGATCTGTTCACACATCAAGTGACATATTAGATATGCTGACAGGTTGGCTGGTGAGATCATCTGAATGCTGTCTATTAAATGGCCTATAAGTGCTTCCAAAATGCTTTCTTAAAAGAAATGGTTGGGTGGTGTGGGTGGTAATAGGAAGGTCAGAGTTTTGATTATTGTTTCTATGTAAAGGGAAGCTCCAGTATTCTTTCTGATTTATATGATGGGTATATATGTATGTGTGTATATATATATATATATATATATGTTACGGGGGGCTGTCTGATAATAACTTAAAGGAGTATCAGACAGTCAGGGTCCACCGTGCAAAGACTCTGCTGCAGACTATGGCAGAGTGCAATACCTCTGTTAACTCACAGAAGGATATAATAAGTAAGTAAAGCAATTCCTCCCTTACTTGGAGGGTGTGTGGAATGATCTCTGTTAATAATCACAGAGACAAAGGCAATGTGTGTGAAATGGCACCTACCTAGGTCCGCTCTTCTAGTGGTGCAAAAGAGACGAACAGCAGCGTAAGCCGCACAAAGCTCCTACCTGCGTTCGCTCCACTAGTGTGCGAGGACACGAACCACTAGATATGGCACCTGCCTAGGTCCGCTCTTCTAGTGGTGCAAAAGAGACGAACAGCAGCGTAAGCCGCACAAAGCTCCTACCTCTGTTCGCTCCCCTAGTGTGCGAGGATACGAACAACTGCCAGACGCAGTATAAGGAACGTTACTCTAGCGGCAACGTCCACCTACGAGTCGAATCACAAGGCCCAGCCAGACCATGTGCCTCAGGCACCTGCCTATGTCCGCTCCCCTAAGAGGTAAGGATACGGACAGCAGCCAAAGCTGTAAGGTATAAGAACGCTACCCTGCCGGTAGCGCTCACATAGCATAGACAGAGGAATGCCTAGAGGAACGCACACAGAGCGTCTACTCTTATGCATGAACCAAGAGGACTGAGCGCCATGCGGCGTGTGTCAGGGTCTTATATAGACTCTGTGCCTCATCCAAGATGGAGGACACCAGAGCCAATCCGCTGCCAGAACGACAAGAGTGACGTCATGCTGGCCTATCACCGAGCAAGGCGTCACAAGCACATGACCAGCGACCAATCGGCATAGAAGGTGTCAGAGACATGTGACCTCGTGTCAGCGATGATGTCACCCGCACATGTGCAATGGCTCCAAGATAGGACTTAGTCTCCAGTGCTCGCACATGTGCAGTAGCAAGAAATCTGGACTTAGTCTCCAGCGCTCGCACATGTGCAGTAGCAAGAAATCTGGACTTAGTCTCCAGCGCTTGCACATGTGCAGTAGCAAGAAAGCTGGACATAGTCTCCAGTGCTCGCAGCAACCGTAACAGTACCTCCCCCTCAAGGGCCCCCCTCCCGGCGACGCAGGTAATCGGCAACTAAGTCGGGAGCATGGACAGCCTCCTCAGGCTCCCAAGAGCGATGTTCCGGGCCGTAGCCCTCCCAATCTATCAAGAAGAACCTGCGCCCTCTAACCATCTTAGAACCAACTATGGCTCGTACCTCATAGCTAGAGCGAGAGGAATCAGAATCAGGAGAGCGCACTTCACGAGCGTGAGGTAAAATTGCCGGCTTTAGCAGTGAAACATGGAATTTGTCATGGATCCTAAGATGGACGGGTAACTTCAATTGGTAGACTACAGGATTTACCTGTCGAAGAACTTCATAAGGACCCAGGAAGCGAGGAGCAAATTTGACAGAGCTCACTCTAAGTTTCACGTTTTTTGCAGAGAGCCACACAAAGTCCCCTGGAGAAAAGACAGGAGCCGGGCGACGAAACCGATCGGACACCGTCTTCATACGGTCCTTAGCTGCTTGTATCGACTCTTGAGTCCGATCCCAAACCTCTCTGGCATTAGTTGCCCAGTCGGCCACAAGAGGAGGAGGTGCAGCAGCGGGAAACGGTACCGGTACCCTAGGGTGTTGCCCATTATTGAGTACGAACGGTGTCTGCCCAGTGGCCTCAGCCAGCGAATTGTTAAGGGCAAATTCTGCCCAGGGTAGGAGGGAGGACCAGTTATCGTGGTTCTCAGCAACAAAGTGTCGAAGGTATATAATCATGGATTGATTGGTACGCTCAACCAAACCATTGGTCTCCGGATGGTATGCCGAAGATAGATTCAACTCAATTTGCAGAAGGCTACAAAGATCTCGCCAGAAACGGGAAGCAAATTGCGGGCCTCTATCACAAATGATACGATCTGGCATCCCGTGAAGCCTAAAGACATGCTTGAGGAATAGTTTGGCTAGTACCCTGGAAGATGGGATTCTCGATAACGGTACGAGATGAACCATCCGGGAGAAATGGTCCGTAATGACCCACACAAATCTATGTCCCTGTGAACATGGAAGATCACCCACAAAGTCCATGCCTACCACCTCCCATGGTCTATCTGGCACTGGTAAAGGATGCAAGAGCCCAGCTGGTCTCTGCCGTAATGGACGGTTGCGAGCACACGAGTAGCAGGAACCGACATATCTCTTGACGTGGCTGGCTAAGTGTGGCCACCAATACCACCTCTCCAGTAACTCTCGTGTCCGCCTAATACCAAAATGCCCACCCACCTTTGAGGTGTGGGCCCATGACAGTATATCATTCTGTCGATCAGGCGGAACAAAGGTCTTGCCCGGTGGGATTTGGTCTAACGTCACAGGGGAGAGCGTATGAAAAACCCTGGAGGGAAGGATAAGACGAGGTTCGTCAATCTCTTCCTGGGTAGAAAGCATAGAGCGAGATAGGGCGTCTGCCTTGTTATTCTTACTCCCAGACAGATAGTTGATGGAGAAGTGAAAGCGGGAGAAAAACAAGGACCAGCGGGCTTGGCGAGGATTCAGACGCTGAGCGGTTTGTAAGTACGTCAGATTCTTATGGTCTGTATAGACCTGGAAAGGATGTTTCGCTCCTTCCAGCAAGTGACGCCACTCCTCCAAGGCTAATCTCAAGGCGAGCAGTTCCCTATCCCCAATGGTATAGTTTCTCTCTGCCGGTGAAAAGGTTTTAGCAAAGAAGAAACACGGCCTTTTTCTACCTGCACCATTCTTTTGATACAAGACCGCACCAGCACCCACTGAAGAGGCATCAACCTCTAAGAGGAAGGGCTTACTCTCATCGGGTCTTTGAAGAACGGGAGCAGTTGAAAAGTGTCTTTTTACTGCCTCAAAAGCCTGAGATGTCTCAGTAGACCAGGCTTTGGGATTAGCACCTTTCTTAGTCAAGGCCACCAAAGGGGCCACCAAAGTAGAAAAATGGGGTATGAACTGCCTGTAATAATTTATGAATCCTAAGAAGCGTTGCACCGCCTTCAAGGAATGAGGTTCGGACCATTGCAGGACAGCAGAGAGCTTCGCAGGATCCATAGCCAGGCCCTCTTGTGAGATAATGTAACCCAAAAAAGGCAATGAGGACTGCTCGAATACACATTTCTCGAGTTTAGCAAACAATGAGTGCTCCCTTAAACGGGAAAGGACACGAACGACATCCTGACGATGAGTCTCCAGATCAGGAGAAAAAATCAGGATGTCGTCCAGATACACCACTACTGAGGATAACAGTAAATCCCTGAACACATCGTTTACGAAGTCCTGAAATACTGCGGGTGCATTACATAACCCAAAAGGCATGACGAGGTATTCATAGTGACCGTCTCGGGTGTTAAAAGCGGTCTTCCATTCGTCACCCTTTCGAATTCGTACCAAGTTATACGCACCCCGCAGATCCAACTTCGTAAAAACTTGAGCTCCTCTCAGTCTGTCAAAGAGCTCCGAAATTAAAGGTAATGGGTATTTGTTCTTTATTGTGATTGCGTTGAGACCCCTGTAATCTATGCAGGGACGCAAATCACCCTCTTTCTTCCGAACAAAGAAAAACCCAGCTCCCGCGGGAGAGACAGACTTACGAATGAACCCCTTCTCTAAACTCTCTCTTATATAGGTCGACATGGCCTCCGACTCAGGTATCGACAGGGGGTAAACCCTGCCTTTAGGTGGAACCGAACCTGGGATAAGGTCTATGGCACAGTCATACGGCCTATGGGGTGGGAGAACCTCAGCACCCTGTTTGGAGAACACGTCAGCGAAATCCAGATAGGGTGTAGGTATGGGAGAGAGATCAGTAGATGCAACCGCAATGACCTTAGGTGGTAAGGGAAGACATCGGGACTGACATTTCGAACCCCAACTAATAATGCTGTCAGACTCCCAGTCAATGTGAGGAGCATGAGTCCGAAGCCATGGAAGACCCAGAAGGACGTTGTCTATACCCTCAGGCAAAACAAGAAAAGAAATCTCCTCTATGTGACCCTGAGACAGGGAAAGGCGCAAGGGAACTGTCCTCAATGTAATGGAGTCAGACAACATAGTTCCATTAACAACACGGACAGGAATAGGCGCCTCTAACATGATAGAGGGAATATTGTGTCCCTTTACAAATCCTGAGGACACAAAAGTCCCGTCAGCTCCGGAATCCACAAAAGCCATAATAGGCCATGTATTCTCAGATAACGAGAGCTGACCTGGGATACAACACTTAGAGGGTGCAGAAGACGTCTCTAGTAACCCCCCTCTAATGGTTACTAGGCCAGGGAGTTTCCCTGACGACTAGGACACTTGTTGGCATAGTGCCCAGCCTGACGACATACGTAACATATAGGAGGACCAGACTTGCGTAGTCTGGGGGACGTATGACCTAACTCCATAGGAGTGGGAGATGTTTCAGATGCTGAGGAAGATGGTAGTGGACCCTCAACAACTGGAATAGCCCGATGCTTAGGGCGTGAGGAAGAGACCTCGTGTCTACGTTCCTTATGGCGTACATCAATCCTCGTTGCTACTGTGATCAAGTCCTCCAGAGAAGCAGGGACCTCACGAGTAGCAAGAGCATCCTTGACATAGCCTGCCAACCCTCTCCAGAAGATAGGAATCAACACCTTCTCTGGCCAATCTAGTTCTGCCACCAGAGTTCTAAAAGCAATGGCATAAGAACTAGTGGATAACGAACCCTGAGATAGATCTAACAGTCTCAGAGCCGCATCATGGGTAACCTGCGGACCCATGAATACCGCCTTAAGAGCATCAAGAAAGTCTTGATGTCTCAGAGTAACCACATCAGAGCGCTCCCATAGGGGAGTCGCCCATTCTAAGGCTTTGTCCTGAAGTAAGGAGATGATAAAGCCTACTCTGGACCTCTCCGTAGAGAAGCGAGAAGAGTTGACCTCTAGGTGTATCTGACACTGACTAATGAAACCACGACATGATCTGGCATCGCCAGAATATCTGTTTGGCAGAGCAAGTCGAGGATCATGTGCAGCTGTCACCATGGTCTGAGGTTTATCCTCTATACTCTTGAGCCGTGACTCAAGTACTTGTATGTAACGGTGTAACTGCTGATATTCTGCCATAACTGCCAGACCCTTGGCTCAGTCCTAATGTTACGGGGGGCTGTCTGATAATAACTTAAAGGAGTATCAGACAGTCAGGGTCCACCGTGCAAAGACTCTGCTGCAGACTATGGCAGAGTGCAATACCTCTGTTAACTCACAGAAGGATATAATAAATAAGTAAAGCAATTCCTCCCTTACTTGGAGGGTGTGTGGAATGATCTCTGTTAATAATCACAGAGACAAAGGCAATGTGTGTGAAATGGCACCTACCTAGGTCCGCTCTTCTAGTGGTGCAAAAGAGACGAACAGCAGCGTAAGCCGCACAAAGCTCCTACCTGCGTTCGCTCCACTAGTGTGCGAGGACACGAACCACTAGATATGGCACCTGCCTAGGTCCGCTCTTCTAGTGGTGCAAAAGAGACGAACAGCAGCGTAAGCCGCACAAAGCTCCTACCTCTGTTCGCTCCCCTAGTGTGCGAGGATACGAACAACTGCCAGACGCAGTATAAGGAACGTTACTCTAGCGGCAACGTCCACCTACGAGTCGAATCACAAGGCCCAGCCAGACCATGTGCCTCAGGCACCTGCCTATGTCCGCTCCCCTAAGAGGTAAGGATACGGACAGCAGCCAAAGCTGTAAGGTATAAGAACGCTACCCTGCCGGTAGCGCTCACATAGCATAGACAGAGGAATGCCTAGAGGAACGCACACAGAGCGTCTACTCTTATGCATGAACCAAGAGGACTGAGCGCCATGCGGCGTGTGTCAGGGTCTTATATAGACTCTGTGCCTCATCCAAGATGGAGGACACCAGAGCCAATCCGCTGCCAGAACGACAAGAGTGACGTCATGCTGGCCTATCACCGAGCAAGGCGTCACAAGCACATGACCAGCGACCAATCGGCATAGAAGGTGTCAGAGACATGTGACCTCGTGTCAGCGATGATGTCACCCGCACATGTGCAATGGCTCCAAGATAGGACTTAGTCTCCAGTGCTCGCACATGTGCAGTAGCAAGAAATCTGGACTTAGTCTCCAGCGCTCGCACATGTGCAGTAGCAAGAAATCTGGACTTAGTCTCCAGCGCTCGCACATGTGCAGTAGCAAGAAAGCTGGACATAGTCTCCAGTGCTCGCAGCAACCGTAACAATATATATACAGTTAGGTCCAGAAATATTTGGACAGTGACACAAGTTTTGTTATTTTAGCTGTTTACAAAAACATGTTCAGAAATACAATTATATATATAATATGGGCTGAAAGTGCACACTCCTAGCTGCAATATGAGAGTTTTCACATCCAAATCGGAGAAAGGGTTTAGGAATCATAGCTCTGTAATGCATAGCCTCCTCTTTTTCAAGGGACCAAAAGTAATTGGACAAGGGACTCTAAGGGCTGCAATTAACTCTGAAGGCGTCTCCCTCGTTAACCTGTAATCAATGAAGTAGTTAAAAGGTCTGGGGTTGATTACAGGTGTGTGGTTTTGCATCTGGAAGCTGTTGCTGTGACCAGACAACATGCTGTCTAAGGAACTCTCAATTGAGGTGAAGCAGAACATCCTGAGGCTGAAAAAAAAAAGAAAAAATCCATCAGAGAGATAGCAGACATGCTTGGAGTAGCAACAACAGTCGGGTACATTCTGAGAAAAAAGGAATTGACTGGTGAGCTTGGGAACTCAAAAAGGCCTGGGCGTCCATGGATGACAACAGTGGTAGATGATCGCCGCATACTTTCTTTGGTGAAGAAGAACCTGTTCACAACATCAACTGAAGTCCTGAACACTCTCAGTGAAGTAGGTGTATCTATCTCTAAGTCAACAGTAAAGAGAAGACTCCATGAAAGTAAATACAAAGGGTTCACATCTAGATGCAAACCATTCATCAATTCCAAAAATAGACAGGCCAGAGTTAAATTTGCTGAAAAACACCTCATGAAGCCAGCTCAGTTCTGGAAAAGTATTCTATGGACAGATGAGACAAAGATCAACCTGTACCAGAATGATGGGAAGAAAAAAGTTTGGAGAAGAAAGGGAACGGCACATGATCCAAGGCACACCACATCCTCTGTAAAACATGGTGGAGGCAACGTGATGGCATGGGCATGCATGGCTTTCAATGGCACTGGGTCACTTGTGTTTATTGATGACATAACAGCAGACAAGAGTAGCCGGATGAATTCTGAAGTGTACCGGGATATACTTTCAGCCCAGATTCAGCCAAATGCCGCAAAGTTGATCGGACGGCGCTTCATAGTACAGATGGACAATGACCCCAATCATACACCCAAAGCTACCCAGGAGTTTATGAGTGCAAACAAGTGGAACATTCTGCAATGGCCAAGTCAATCACCAGATCTTAACCCAATTGAGCATGCATTTCACTTGCTCAAATCCAGACTTAAGACGGAAAGACCCACAAACAAGCAAGACCTGAAGGCTGCGGCTGTAAAGGCCTGGCAAAGCATTAAGAAGGAGGAAACCCAGCGTTTGGTGATGTCCATGGGTTCCAGACTTAAGGCAGTGATTGCCTCCAAAGGATTCGCAACAAAATATTGAAAATAAAAATATTTTGTTTGGGTTTGGTTTATTTGTCCAATTACTTTTGACCTCCTAAAATGTGGAGTGTTTGTAAAGAAATGTGTACAATTCCTACAATTTCTATCAGATATTTTTGTTCAAACCTTCAAATTAAACGTTACAATCTGCACTTGAATTCTGTTGTAGAGGTTTCATTTCAAATCCAATGTGGTGGCATGCAGAGCCCAACTCGCGAAAATTGTGTCACTGTTCAAATATTTCTGGACCTAACTGTATACAGTACAGACCAAAGGTTTGGACGCACCTTCTCATTCAAGTAGTTTTCTTTGTTTTCAGGATTCTAAAAATTGTAGATTCACATTGAAGGCATCAAAACTATGAATTAAAACATGGAATGAAATACTTAAAAAAGTGTGAAACAACTGAAAAGATGTCTAATATTCTAGGTTCTTCAAAGTAGCCATCTTTTGCTTTGCACACTCTTGGCATTCTCTTGATGAGCTTCAAGAGGTAGTCACCAGAAATGTTTTTCCAACAGTCTTGAAGGAGTTCCCAGAGATGCTTAGCAGTTGTTGGCCCTTTTGCCTTCACTCTGCGGTCCAGCTCACCCCAATCCATCTCGATTGGGTTCAGGTCTGGTGACTGTGGAGACCAGGTCATCTGGTGTAGCACCCCATCACTCTCCTTCTTAGTCAAATAGCCCTTATACAGCCTGGACGTGTGTTTGGGGTCATTTTCCTGTTGAAAAATAAATGATGGTCCAACTAAACGCAAACTCGATGGAATAGCATGCCGCTGCAAGATGCTTTGGTAGCCATGCAGGTTCAGTATGCCTTCAATTTTGAATAAATCCCCAACAGTGTCACCAGCAAAGTACCCCCACACCCTCACACCTCCTCCTCCATGCTTCACGGTGGGAACCAGCCATGTAGAGTCCATCCGTTCACCTTTTCTACAAAGACACGGTGGTTGGGTCCAAAGATCTCAAATTTGGACTCATCAGACCAAAGCACAGATTTCCACTGGTCTAATGTCCATTCCTTGTGTTCTTTAGCCCAAACAAGTCTCTTCTGCTTGTTGCCTGTCCTTAGCAGTGGTTTCCTAGCAGCTATTTTACCATGAAGGCCTGCTGCACAAAGTCTCTTCTTAACAGTTGTTCTAGAGATGAGAAGGTGTGTCCAAACTTTTGGTCTGTACTGTATATCATATATATAATTAGCACTTTTCATTCTTTATATATGTAATCAAGGTTGTATTTACAGCTCATACTGCCCTAAGCAGATGTAATACTGACTGCAGAGTGAAATATAACATTTTTTTGTTTTCAAATTTTGCCTCTCCATTGCAGAGATACTTCCAAAGTATTTGGCACCTACTGAATTTACTTTTGTTAAGTTCAAGTGGGTGTTATTAAATTGGTTTAACTGGGTGTACCATGTACTTCTTCGTCCTGAATGATGCTGACCAATCATAAGCAAGCAGTGACACAGCAGAAAAAGAACACGCCCCAAGAATAGCTTAGAGCAGATTTCTCTGTATATGAGCTCTCCTGTGTGATATAAAGCACAGATGATTAACATCTTTCAGTAAAGGTTCTGGGGGAGGGGTCAACAGTAGAGATGAGTGAACGGGGTCCCGTTTTTGAACCAAACCCAAAATTTCAAAATCAAGGTTCGGGTTTGGGGATCGGATGCTTTACATACATACAAAACTCATGCGAGCAATTCTGTGCTCAGGTATGCTTGGTGCTCAGTCCTGTGCAAGCCTCTTGCAGTGGTTGAACGGCGCACACTGGGGGTAACAACAGTGTGCTAAGATTTAGCGTGAAACAAAAAAAAGAGAGTTTGAAAAAGTCCACCCACCCTCCCCAGTAAGTGATCAAACTGTCAATCAGTGACTGGATCCAGGGTTCGGGTCAAGCTCGAGCCTGTGGAGCTAGGCTTATTTGCTGCCTCTGAACTGAGCCTCAACGGAACCGCTCATCTCTAGTTGGCAGAGCTGAGTTTAACTGTGTCACATTACAAACCATTCTAATGTTCCTAAAGGTGGCGTTACACTCAACGACAGATCTAACGATATATCGCCGGGGTCAAGGATTCCGTGATGCACATCCGGCATCGTTAGCGACATTGTTGTGTGTAACCGCTCCGAAGGACTGTTAACGATCAAAAATACTCACCTTATCATTGATCGTTGACACGTTATTCATTTTCATAAAATCGTTGCTGTGGCAGGACGCTGGTTGTTCGTCGTTCCCGAGGCAGCACACATCGCTATGTGTGACACCCCGGGAACGAGGAACAACACCATCCCTGCGGCCACCCACAATGAGGAAGGAAGGAGGTGGGCGGGATGTTACGCCCGCTCATCTCCGTCCCTCCGCTTCTATTGGGTGGCTTCTTAGTGACATCGCTGTGACGCCAAACGAACTGCCCCCTTAGAAAGGAGGCAGTTCACTGGACAGAACGACGTCGCTAGGCAGGTAAGTCCCATGTAACGGCTCCTAACGATGTTGTGCGCCACGGGCAGCGATTTTCCCGTGACGCACAACCGACGGGGGCGGGTGCTTTCTCCATCGACATCGCTAGCGATATCTCTGCATGTAACACCGCCTTTACTCTTCTTCAGGCACCGTCAGCTTTGCTGTACTGCTCCTTCCCCCCACACTGCCTGAGATTTGTCAGTAATCACATTAATGTTTGTTGTTCTCACAGCAAGAGTAGCCGAGAACTGACTGCTCCTGTTTGAGATAATAAGGCTGGGGCCACACGGGGATTACTGCGATCCCCTCGAATGATACTCGGTTCACGCTGGCAGTACAGCATAGCCGAGTGTCATGTTAGTGTCCCTGCGACTGAGGTCTGACTGTGCGAGCGGACCTCAGCTGCGGGGGGCGGGCCGGCACTGAGGAGGTGAGGGAGGGATTTCTCTCTCTCTCTCTCCTCTGTAGCTGGCTATTGCCATTCTCGCACTGCACTCGCGGTACACCGGTGTACCGCGAGTGCAGTGTGATTTTTTTTTCTTGCCTTATACACTTAAATTGCATGCTGCGATTGTTTTCTCAGTCCAATTAGGGCTCAAAAAATAATCGCTCATCTGCACTGACACACAGGCTAATATTGGTCCGAGTGGAATGCGATGTTTTATCGCACTACACTCGCACTGTTTTTCTCGCCGTGTGTCTTAGGCCTAAGGCCTAAGCCACACGGCATGAAAATCGGTGCGAGTGGAGTGCGATAAAACATCGCATTCCTCTCGGACCAATATTAGCTTGTGTGTCAGCACACATGAGCGATTATGTTCTCAGCCCTAATCGGACCGAGAAAACAATCGCAGCATGCTGCGACTGTAATGCGAGACTCTCTCTCGCACCCATTCAAGTCTATGGGGCGAGAGAAAAATCACACTGCACTCGCATTACACCGGTGTAACACTCGTTCAGAGCGAGAATCGCAATAGCCGGCTACAGAGATGAGAGGGAGATAAATCTCTCTCTCCCCTCCGCAGCGCTGGCATGCCCCCCGCAGCTGAGGTCCGCTCGCACGGTCGGATCTCAGTCGCAGGGACACACGCATGACACACGACTCTGCTGTACTGCCAGCGAGAGCCGAGTGTCATGCGAGGGGATCGCAGTAATCCCCGTGTGGCCCCAGTCTAACAGCTCTGATCTCACTGCGGTGCTAGTACAAGTTTCCCTGAGCACAGCAGACATAATAGTAAGTAAATCTCACACACTAAGAAACCTGCTCTAAGCTATGGTTGGGGTGTGCTCTTTCTCCAGTGTGTTGCTGTCTGCTTATGATTGGGCAACATCATACATGGGGAGAAGTAGACGCCCCTAGTGATAACTCTGATAACTTTATTAAGTCTAATTGGGTGTTAACTCATTAGGACAGGTGTTACATACTTGGATTGCTAATATCATCACAAAAAAAACAAACAAAAACTTAGGCACTATTACGTACATTGTGTGTATAGTTGACCAAAAATTTGGTGAAAACTCCTCTTCAAGCCATTGAAAACTTTTTTACACAAGGTAATCGTAATGATTCACTCATTTTGGATGTCCTTTACAATAATTGCCCAGTGTAAACATTGTTGTTGATCTTCAGTTATGCTGCTTTAGAAAAGTAATTTGTAAAAAATATCAACACACTGTAAATGGATATTACACTTACTACAATACAAAAATGAAATACTACAATACATTATAATAAATATCACAAGAACTTGAATAACACCACTAAAGTGTAAACAGCAAGCCATACAATAATTGAATAATAGCGCCACACCATGAATAAATAACACAATAGAATGCTCGAAAATTGGTAAATAGCCCTATAAAACTAACAGAATTTAACAAAAATGATGCCATACACATAACACTGTCCATTAAAATGTTTTCATACAAATATTATCCCCCCATAAATTGTGCCATACAGACAGTGCTCCTTAAAGAATAACAGTCATTTAATTTTTTTTTTCATACATCAATAGTACACATGGATATAAGAAACATTCAATTTGTCTTATCAGAGAAATCTGCTTTTTGTCCTCTTGGACTTATCATTCACTCTCAAAATTCGGAATTCATAGATGATCGAATCTGTATACAGTGAATACAGATTTCACCATTACTGAGGAATTGACAGTTGGTGCTCGTAAAGCTCTATGGAGAAGTGTAACTGTCGTTTCAGGAGAACTTGCAGCAGGATGTCTGTCTGTCTCTAGCTTCTCCTTCTCCTCTCCATACAACTTAAAAATAACCAACTGCTCTCTCCTATTTCAGTAATGGGGAAATCAGACTTCACGGGCTATAGATTTAACCATAAGTAGTGATGCGTGAATATACTTTGCACTATTCATCACTCACACAAATATTAAGGTATTCACGATATTCATTGCAAGTTTTGCCCCTGATTTTCAGGCACTAAACATGCGGGGATTACCCTGCCAATCACAGTAATGCCGTAGCCATCTTTGCTACTGGCATTACTGTGATTGGGAGGCCCAGTTAAAAAAAATTACATGCAGTCATTAAAGCAGGAGAATAATACATTCTTAAGGCCGCTTTACACGCGGCGATATCGGTACCGATATCGCTAGCGTGGGTACCCGCCCCCATCTGTTGTGCGACACGGGCAAATCGCTGCCCGTGCCGCACAACATCGCCCAGACCCGTCACACTACTTACCTGTCCGGCGACGTCGCTGTGACCGGTGAACCGCCTCCTTTCTAAGGGGGCAGTTTGTTCAGCGTCACAGCGACATCACAGCTGCGTCACTGAACCGTTGCCCAATAGAAGCGGAGGGGCGGAGATGAGTGGGACGTAACATCCCACCCACCTCCTTCCTTCCTCATAGCGGCCGGGAGGCAGGTAAGGAGAGCTTCCTCGTTCCTGCGGTGTCACACAGAGCGATGTGTGCTGCCGCAGGAACGAGGAACAACTTCGTTACTGCTGCAGTAACGATTTTTGAGAATGGACCCCCATGTCACCGATGAGCGATTTTGCACGTTTTTGCGACGATGCAAAATCGCTCATAGGTGTCACACGCAACGGCATCGCTAATGCGGCCGGATGTGTGTCGCCAATTCCGTGACCCCAAAGAGTTTGCATTAGCGATGTCGTAGCGTGTAAAGCCCCCTTTAGTTTCTACATGGTTGTCACACTACTTCCTGGTTCGATCATTAATCTTCATGAATATGTACTGATTTCCCAGTAACAATGTCTGTGATTGGTTGCAGTCCTTCTTCCCCTGCCCACACTGTGTGCCGGTATCTATGAGTGGCTGCCCTCACACTAGCTGTCTACTGGGTCCCTGGAGTGGAGTGTAAAAAAATAACTGATTGAAAAAAAATGGTGCCGGATCTCCAGTATTTTAATACCTAGCGCAGATAAAGCAGATGGATAGAGGTTTGCATTCCCCAGATGTACACGTTATCTTGGCTGTGTATCAAAATACGAGGGACCCCATTCATTTTATTTAAAAAAATTTCAATAACTAATTAAAAAAAAAATGTTTTGTGGTCCCCCAAAATAAAAGAAAAATCAGACAGCTGGGGGCTGGTACTCTCAGGCTGAAGAGGCCCATATTTATTGGACCCTCCACAGCCTAAATATAGCAGCCTGCAGCCATCTCAGAAATTGATGCATCCATTAGATGCGCCAATTCCGGCACTACACCCTGCTCCTCCCAACTGACCTGGTGCAGTGGCAATTGCGGAACTATAAGGGGTAATAATAGCTGTGATTTGTCAAAAAATGACAGCTGTCATCAAGCCTTGGGTTAATAATGGGGAGGGGTCTATGAGAACCTTCCAATACTAATTGTGTAAGTAAAAAGAAATAAACACAAAACACACACAAAAAAAATGTATTTGAAAAACAAAAACGAAAACACCCACTTTCTCCAATTAACTAACTATTAACCCCTTAATGACCACGGGCAGTAATATTACGTCCTAGCAGTCATGTTACTGCCCGTGGTCTGCTGCCGGCAGCTTGCCATGATCGGCGCACATCTCAACTGATTTTCACAGCTGAGATGTGTGCCTGCCAGGCATGAGCAGAATCGTTATCTGCCTGTGCTGTTTTACCCCTTAAATGGCGCTGTCAATATGTGGCAGCGCCATTATAATGGCATCGGCGGTAAACATTTACTCACTGGTGGTTGTCATGGTAGCACAGGGTCATGTGATGAGTCCTGTAGCTCACATGAATTACTTTCGGTTTCACCTGGCCCAGGGCTGGGTGAGGCAGAAAATGAGCATATATGCTGTTTACAGCTGTGTAGCTGTGATCAGCAGATAGGGCAGAGCGATCAGATTGCTGATCCATATAGCCCTCTAGGGGCGGGCATTTCTGAACGCGGCGATACCAAAAGTGTGTAGATTTTTTAGTTTTTTAACCCTTTAATTTTCAATGGGGTGAAAGTGGGGTGATTTGAACTTTTAGGTTTTTATATTTTTTTTCATTTTTTAAAACTTGTTTTAACTTTTTTTTTATTTTACTAGTCTCACTACAAATTTTGTGCAAAGTGCAATAACAGGCGATCAAAACATAGCATCTGCGAAAAAACAGTATAATTAAAAAAGGCAGCCAGAGATGCAAAAAATAGGCCATCAATGAGCCATAGATCCCAAAAAATGAGGCCGCTACGGACACTGAATATGGCGTAAAACGTGCACCACTTTTTTCAGACAAACTTCTAATTTTTTTTTAATCCTTTATATAAAAGTAAACCTATACATGTTTGGTGTCTACGAACTCGCACTGACCTGAGGCATCACATCCACACATTAGTTTTACCATATAGTGAACACGGTGAATACCATATCTCAAAAACAATAGTGCTATCGCAGTTTTTTTGCATTTTTTCCGCATTTGGATTTTTTTTGCCGTTTTCCAGTACACTATATGGTAAACCTTATGGTTTCATTTAAAAGTACAGGTCGTTCCGAAAAAAAAAAGCCCTCATATGACCATATTAACTGAAAAAAAGTTACGTCTCTCGGAAGAAGAATGGCGAAAAATAAAAACGGAAAGCAAAAAAATCGGCCAGTCGTGAAGGGGTTAAACAAATCCCTCCACACTGCAAATACAGGGGCCTTTAGCATAATCAGCAAAAAATGAGCAGGTTTTCCATCACAGTTCGTGTCCAAAAATTTGGAAAAGGGGAGCATCATTCTTGTATTACTTGTAGTGGAATGTAATGACCAGAAGGACATCTACATGTTGACTACCCTGTATGTGGACAACACTGTGATGATCAGAGAGAAGGGTGCACAATATGGGACACTACTACAGGATGGAGCAAGAGGACCCTAAGGGGACATTACTATTAGAAGAGAACCAGTAAAGGGGACATTACTAAGTGCAATGTAAGTGCAAACCTGGATATTGGTAATGCAGCTGATGTGATTTATTTGGACTTTGCAAAGGCATTTGATACTGTACCACATAATAGCCTTATACTAAAGCTCCAGAAGCAAGGACTAGGGGAAACTATATGCAACTGGGTAAGGAATTGGCTAAAAGATAGGAAACAAAGAGTAGTCATAAATGGAACATTCTCTAAATGGGCTATAGTCAGCAGTGGGGTGCCGCAGGGATCTGTGCTAGGACCGATTCTTTTTAATCGCTTTATTAATGACCTTGTGGATGGGATTGATAGTAAAGTGTCAGTCTTTGCTGATGACACCAAACTATGTAGGATATTAAAAACTGACCTTGATAGTATAATATTACAAAAAGATCTGGATAAGATGTCAGAATGGGCAGATACTTGGCAAATGAGATTTAATGTTGATAAATGTAAAGTAATGCACCTAGGACGGAGTAATCCTATAACTGTGTATACATTAAATGGAAGTAAACTCGGGACTACAGAACAGGAGAAGGACTTGGGTATTCTCATTACAAATAAGCTGAGCAGCAGTACTCAATGTCAGGCAGCAGCTGCTAAAGCAAACAAGATTCTAGGGTGTATAAAAAGAGAGATTAGATCCCGTGATCCCAACGTATTGTTACCCCTCTATAAATCACTTGTAAGGCCACATCTGGAATATGGGATCCAGTTTTGGGCTCCACATTTTAAAAAGGACATTCAGAAGTTAGAGTCAGTTCAAAGGCAGGCAACTAGACTATTACAAGGAATGGAGGCCTCCCATATGATGACAGGCTGAAAAAGTTAGATATGTTTAGCTTAGAAAAAAGACGTCTCAGAGGAGATCTCATTTATATGTATAAATACATGTGTGGTCAATATAAAGGACTGGCACATGACTTATTTCTTCCAAAGACAGTACTAAGGACCAGGGGGCACTCACTGCGAGTGGAAGAAAAGCGATTCCGACAGCTAAATAGGAAAGGGTTCTTTACAGTTAGAGCAGTCAGACTGTGGAATGCCCTACCACAAGAGGTAGTAATGGCAGATACTATAACAGCTTTTATAAAAGGGCTGGATGATTTCCTCAGTACACAAAACATTGTTGGTTATAAATGACTTTGTGACCAAATGTAGAACTGGTGGAGGAAGGTTGAACTAGATGGACCTAGGTCTTTTTTCAACCTTAGTAACTATGTAACTATGTAACTACAGGATGAGCAGAAGGATGGGGCACAATACTATAGGATGGGGACAGGGATGGGCACATTACTACATTATATGTGCTGTGGATGTGATGTGATTGCGCTGTCACAGATGAGAGGTAGTATCACTGCTCTGTATTTTTAATGTTGAAGCGATCAGTGCTGAGCAGAATACTGACATCCAATGAGTGTGCAGGGGGCGGGGCTGGACAGTGAGGACAGGCGGTGCCAGCTCTGACTGAGAGGTTTGGCAACCAAGGAAAGGGAAAAGTCAAGTTTGCTTGAGCTGCAGGTAAATAAAGTGTCTGCAGAGAATAAAGTGATAATTCAAGAGGAACAAAAGTTAGAAAACAAAAAAAAATAATGTAGGGATGTTTTAGATGACAATACAGCACAGATTTACTTAATTTTTTTTTTCGAGTTTATGTCTGACATCTTCTTTAACTATTTTCTGTGACATAACTTTGGTTTGAAAAGTTTGAAAATTGCAAAACTTTCAAAATTTTCACAGATTTCCTTTTGTTTTCACAAATAAATGCAAAGAAAAAAAAAAATCTCAATTTTACCATTTACATGAAGTACAATACGTCACAAGTCTGAGAATCTCTGGGACTCGTTGAAGCGTTCCATAACCTCATAAAGTTACACTGGTCAGATTTCTGAAATTGTGCTGTGTGATAAAACTGCACATTTTAGTGTGTCCTTTTATTGTGGCCAGCCTAAGGCACACCTGTGCAATAATCAGCATCTTGATATGTCACACCTGTGCAATAATCATGCTGTCTAATCAGCATCTTGATATACAACACCTGTGAGGTGGATGGATTATCTGGCAAAGGAGATGCGCTCACTAAGACCCGCAACACACATCCGTTTAATTTGTACGTGTGTGGTACGTATTTGCACGTACCGGAGACACGTACACACGGAGACCCATGTTATTCAATGGTAGATGGCACACACACGTAAAATCACACGGAACGTGTGACCGTGTGGTAAGTACGTGTGTGCGCTTTTCTACACGGACGACATGTCCGTTTTTGGCCGGCAGCACGCAGGCACGGACCCGCTTTAGTCTATGGGTCCGTGCCTGCACGTACCGCACACGGAGTATGTCCGTGTTCAGCATGTATCGTGCGTGTGCGTTTTTACACTAGCGATCTTATTTTTTGTTTTTTTTAAATTAAAGTCAGTATACTTACCTTTTTTTCTGCTGTTCTCAGTCATACTTACATTGGCGCTCGTTTTTTTCTTCCCCCGGCTCATACCACTCCCCGATCACCAACGCGGCAAGGAACAGCTGTGCAGAGAATACGCGGCAACAATTACATTGAATATGCCGGCCGCTCATTAATCAATCTCGTATTCCCTGCTTTCCCCACCCACAGACGCCTGTGATTGGTTGCAGTCAGACACGCCCCCCACGCTGAGTGACAGCTGTCTCACTGCACCCAATCACAGCAGCCGGTGGGCGTGTCTATACTGTGCAGGAAAATAAATAAATAAATAATTTAAAAAAACGGCGTGCGGTCCCCCCCAATTTTAATACCAGCCAGATAAAGCCATACGGCAGAAGGCTGGTATTCTCAGGATGGGGAGCCCCACGTTATGGGGAGCCCCCCAGCCTAACAATATCAGTCAGCAGCCGCCCAGAATTGCCACATACATTATATGCGACAGTTCTGGGACTGTACCCGGCTCTTCTTGATATGCCCTGGTGCGTTGGCCAATCGGGGTAATAAGGAGTTATTGGAAGCCCATCAATTAAGTTAAACTTAATTGACACTCAGCTGAACAACTCTTTGCGTATAATATCTGGTGCTATTAGACCTACACCTGTTCACTGGTTACCTGTGCTGGGTCATATCGCACCCGCAAATCTAAGAAGACAAAAGCTCCTACTTAAAGAGTACACTAAAGTAGTGAATAATGAAAAACTTCCAATACACCAAAATATCAGAGATGTTACAATACAACGATTGAAATCAAGACATCCACCCATCCGAACTGCAATCACCTTGCATGAACAAAACTTCAATTTAGAGGAGAAATGGCGAGAACTTTGGGTCAATGTAGTAGAAGGTGATCCCCAAATGTTCCCTAATTTACAAAACCCTCCACCAGGCTTCAATCTACCAAGGAAAACATGGGTTACTCTAAATCGTATCAGAACAAACTTTGGCGTCTGTGCAGATTTTATGTATAAGTGGGGAAAATATGACTCTCCGACCTGTGACTGTGGAGCAGATGGTCAAACTATCCAGCACATTGTTGAGGAGTGCCCCCTGAGATCCTACCATGGTGACAAGAAGGATTTCTATATTGTAAATGATAACGCTATTGCATATATAGAAAATCTTGATATTCAAATTTGATTTTTATCCTGTTGATATTTTTCAATCACTGTCTATTGTCTGGTGTTTATTTTTATATGATGGTAAGATATACGTTCATACGATTAAATTAAATTGGAAGCCCATAGCTGCCAATAAGTCCTAGATTAATCATGCCAGGCGTCTCCCCGAGATACCTTCCATGATTAATCTGTAAATTACAGTAAATAAACACACACACCCGAACAATCCTTTATTAGAAAAAAAACCACTAACAAATTGCCTTGTTCACCAATTTAATAAGCCCGAAAAAGCCCTCCATGTCCGGCGTATTCCAGGATGGTCCTGCGTCGCTTCCAGCTGTGCTGCATGAAGGTGACCGGAGCTGCAGAAGACACATCCGCTCCTGTCACCTCCACGCAGCTAATGAAGACAGCCGCGCGATCAGCTGAGCTGTCACTGAGGTTACTCGCGGCCAACGCTGAAAACAGCTGATCGCGCTATTCCCTTCATTAGCTGTGTGGAGCTGACAGGAGCGGATGTGTCTTCTGCAGCTCCGGTCACCTCCATGCAGCACAGCTGGAAGCGACGCTGGACCATCCTGGAGTACGCCGGACATGGAGGGCTTTTTCGGGCTTATTAAATTGGTGAACAAGGCAATTTGTTAGTGTTTTTTTTTCTAATAAAGGATTGTTCGGGTGTGTGTGTTTATTTACTGTAATTTACAGATTAATCATGGAAGGTATCTCGGGGAGACGCCTGACATGATTAATCTAAGACTTATTGGCAGCTAAGGGCTTCAAATAACTCCTTATTACCCTGATTTGCCAACGCACCAGGGCAAATCGGGAAGAGCCGGGTACAGTCCCAGAACTGTTGCATATAATGTATGCGGCAATTCTAGGCGGCTGCTGACTGATATTGTTAGGCTGGGGAGCTCCCCATAACATGGGGCTCCCTATCCTGAGAATACCAGCCTTCAGCCGTATGGCTTTATCTGGCTGGTATTAAAATTTGGGGGGACCGCACGCCGTTTTTTTAAATTATTTATTTTCCTGCACAGTATAGACACGCCCATCGGCTGCTGTGATTGGGTGCAGTGAGACAGCTGTCACTCAGCGTGGGGGGCGTGTCTGACTGCAACCAATCACAGGCGTCTGTGGGTGGGGAAAGCAGGGAATATGAGATTGATTAATGAGCGGCTGGCATATTAGAAAGTAATTGTTGCCGCGTATTCTCTGCACAGCTGTTCCTCGCCGCGCTGGTGATCGGGGAGCGGTAAGTATGAGAGAGGGCTGCTCACTTCTGTCACTCGGGGGATTAGCGGTCACTGGTGAATCCTTCACAGGTGACGCTAATCAGTATGCGGCACACAGACAGAGCCGCGGCATGACAATGAAGTCGGGTGAAGTTCACCTGAGTTCATTCTCATCGCGCAACTCTGTCTGCTGTCAGCCGACATGTATCAACGACATTGTGCAACACACAAACGGACATTCCACACGGACATTCCACGTACACATACACGGGCATTTTACACACAAACACGGACATTTTACATGTACACACGGCTCGCATACGCCATCACTCGGATGCCATACGTACCGGAGAAACGCCCCAAAAAAACGGAACACGGACCCGAAAAACGGACCTTGTCACACGGACGTTTTTTTTGCGGAAGTGTGTTATAGGCCTAATACAGATATAGACACATTTGTGAACAATATTTGAGAGAAAAAGGCCTTTCTGTGCACATAGAAAAAGTCTTCAGCTCATGATCAATGGGAGCAAAAACAAAAGTGCTGTGTTTAAAGTTTTGTTCCATGTATCATTATATTCTTGGCTTAATAAAGCTGCACTAACCCCTCCTGCCATGGTCAGTTTTTATGTTTGCACTTGTGCTATTCCCTCCCATACATACATAACTTTTTTAATTTTCCATCCTCATATCCTTCCATAATGGCTTGCCTTTTATAGGATGAGTTGTAGTTTGGAATGACAAAGAATCTGTCACCAGGTTTTTGCTCCCCCATCTGAAAGCAACATAATGTAGGGTAGAAATCCTAATTCCAGCAATGTGTCACTTACTAGGCTGCTTGCTGGTGTTTTGAAAAAAAAATAAATTAAAAAATATCACTATTTTATCAGCAGAAGATTATCAATAGAGGTCTAATAAACCTGCTGCCGTGTACTCCTCCATATTCATCAGCTCTGTATATCCCCATAACCACCACTGATTGGCAGCTTTCTGTGTACAGTGTACATGAGCAGAAAGCTCAGTGGTTTGGGTAGGGTTATACAGAGCTCAGGCTGCTCTCAGATGAATTTGCAAAAACCTGCTGACAGATTCTCATTAATTTCTGTATTGTACAAGGCATGTTGTATGTAACAAACCACGTACACATCATGGCAGAAACCGTGTGCGAAGTGTCACAATTATTGAGGGAGCGAATTATACACATAATGCCATTATTGGCTCTAAACGCATTAGTCTCATCTGTATAGTAGCATGTTTTGCATTTACAGTCACCGCACCTAAGAAAATAAACCTTCAAAGCAAAAGCCCGGTGTTACCGAGTTTAGCAGAGTTGGACCAAAAATAAGTACGGCATAAAACATCGCCAAGAGACCAGACTGGTTTATAAACGCATCTGACTCCGTCCCCAAAGATTTCTTCAGGCACAGTACCTTGGTTAAGATTGGGAGAACAATTCTTTTGATTTCTTTGTATTGCAAGATATAATTAATTTATAAAAAATGGTAAATGTTTTTGAAATTTTGAGTTATTGTCATTTTACTTAGAAAAGGCAATTCTAATTTTGAATTTTTTTATGGTTTTTACAATACAGGTAAATAATTATACATATTCATAGATCGATCTTCAACAGAAGCCACAATAGCATATATTTATTTGTTTTGTAGTTTATTTTTATATTAATAATAAACTATGTTTTATTTTTTAATATTTTTCTAAAATTATTTTTTTTTTAAAAAACTATTTACCTGTTTTTAGTCCCTCCGCTGTCATTTGATTTCTTGAACTATATGCTGCAACACTTGAATGGATGGGCTTCGAAGAGTACTACGATGGTGGTGACGCCTGTCTCCTGACTATTATTGGCATACTGTGATCCCTGGTGATGAGGTGACAGATGGGTGCCAGAATGGACCTACCAAGCTTGTACAGCGAGCAAAATGATACTGTTAGAGACTGACAGTGGCATTGAAGCAGTTTAACAGTTTAACAGCAGTAAGTGGAGCTATCTGCTATCGCTGCTATTAGACACAGATACTGAGGGTTGGCACTGCCCTATGTGGAGCGCGCTACCATGTATAAATACTGTATTTTTCATTTTATAAGACGCACCGGATTATAAGACGCACCCCAAATTTGTATTTGCATTTGTAAGATGCACCCCCATTTTCCCCTCAGTTTTGGGGGAAAAAAGTGCATCTTACAGGCTGGAAAATACGGGAATTACATAGAATGTCCATTTGTTATGTTGTTAGTTTTCACCTTTAGAACTCGCTCACACTATCATATAGATGGGAGAACAGAGAAAGAAAAATTAACAGGGCACTAATCTGTGGATATCCGTCAGGTAGATAACCAGGATTCACATTAAGCGTTTTACCGCTTTATCCTGTGATGACTGGGTAGAAGGACTTTGGCTGAAAGCACTGACAACAGCTACGCGGTGCTCATTCAAAAGGCAGACAAAAACTCCAGTATATGTAGAGGTAAGAAAAAAGAATAAGCTCTCACCGGTTATTGCTGTGCGGTGGTAAGAACATTTATTCATGCTTGGAAGTTACATGCTGTGGCAAGCGGGGAGGGGGTAAGACAGGACAGTACATTAGACGACGGCCGTTTCGCACTCTATAGTAGTGCTTCAACGGGTCTAACCAGGTTAGACCCGTCGAAGCACTACTATAGAGTGCGAAACGGCCGTTGTCTAACGTGCTGTCCTGTCTTACATTCTGTGGCAAGCGGGGAGGGGGTTACTTCCAAGCATGAATAAATGTTCCTACCACTGTACAGCAATAACCGGTGAATGCTTATTCTTTTTTCTTACCTTCACACTATCATATAACTCAGACGAGTACAATGCTAGAAAAAAGAGATCTTCCGGTAAAATGCTCGAGTGAAGCCTGTCCGAGCGTCCCACTGCTCTGTACAAAGCATGATAGTGCTCACTCATCACTAGTAGCTAGAAATCTAGGCTTTATCTGTTTAGGTCTTTGTGTTGTTGGGTTTCTTTGTTAGTTTAGCACATTTGCTAGTTTGTTACTTTTTAGATCTATCTGTTGTCCCCTCTTAGAAATTGGCATGTGTGCCACAATTATATCCATAAAGTGATCTGCTAAATGAGATGGTGATCATCCTCAGGGCTCATTCAGACGTCCTATCTGATTGTAAGAGTGCTATCCATAGTTTGCATGGTTTTCAGAGAAAGCACTCTGTAATATTGTATTGGGCCATATCTGTGAAAAATCGCAGACCCATGTCCAATTTTGATCACCCTCTTTCACCACTTTATTAATCCCCAAATACCCCTCCAGGTCTGACGTAATCCACATGAGGTACCACGATGCTTTCAGCTCTGCTACATGAAGCTGACAGCGAGCGGCCACAGACCACGACCGCTCTCTGTCAGCTCCACGCAGCAACTGAAGTGAGCCGCGCGATCAGCAATGACGTCACTCAGGTTACCCACGGCCACCGCTCTCAGGTGGAGGACTGCAGCTGTGGCCGCGGGTCACCTGAGTAACGGCACCGCTGATCGCCTGGCTCACTGCAGTCACTCAGGGGATTTGCGATCACAGGTGAGTCCTTCACGTGTGATCGCAAATTAGGCAGCGACACAAAGAGAGCTGCGCAATGTCAGTGAAATCGGGTGAAGCTCTGATGTCACTGCTGTGGACTCCTGTGTCCTGGCACTGACCTTGGAGGTTCATCTGAGTTCATGACAGCACACAGAGACAGAGCCGCGGGAAGACAATGAAATCGGTTGCAGTTCATCCGAGTTGATTCTCATCGCCCGGCTCTGTCTGTGTCTGCTGTCAGCGGGCATGTAGCAGAGCTGAATTGCCGGGGGACGGCACTGACAAAAATACATCCAAAACACATGCAAAATGCATCCAAAATACATGCGATTTGGATGCATTCTTTTTTTCAACACGCAGCGTCAAGTCTGCCAGAGGGGGCATTTATTTCTGCACTGGTCAGGACGCAACGTGCGCATGAGCCCTAAAAGTATAAAATTAGATGCCATATGGATGTAAAAAATGGACACACGGGTGGATAAGGCTACTTTCACACATCCGGTTTGAGCACTGCGGCTCAATCCGACTGTGAAACCTATGCAACGGATGCGGCGAAACACCACATCCTTTGCATAAGTTTTTACATGTGGCCCGTCCGTTTTTTTCCAGTTGCGGCACGCTACTGAGCATGCGCAGTGGAAGAAACCGCATGCGGCGGCCGGATGCGTTTTTTGCCGCATCGCGCCACATCCGGCGTCCATAGGCATGCATTGAAAAATGCGCCGCAGCGGCCGAATGCGGCCCGATGCGGTTTTTTTTGCCGGACAAAAAAAAGTTACAAGATACGTTGCCGCCGCTTTACTTAATTTTGCCGCATCCGGAAAAAAACGGATGCAACGCAAAGCCATCAGGCACAATCCGGTAACAATAAAAATCTATGGGGATAAAACAGATGCGGTACCGGATCCGTTTTACCCGTTTTTTTCCGGATTGTGCCTGATGGAAAAAACCTGATGTGTGAAAGTAGCCTTACAGGTAATAATTGTAATGTAAATTGTCCATTTTTTTTGCCAGTATGACAATCAGATGATTTTTCATATGCTAATCTGATTGCATCCTTTATGTTGCAGATGTCAATTATTTGTATTTTTTACTTTTCTCACTTCCTATATTTTTTCTTATGTGATCACGTGATCCGCACATTTGCCATCATTTCTATTAATAATTGATATCTGACAGCTTGTCTGTGATTCGTAGCGACCACATTCAAGCTGTTTGCTGATATAATATAGGAACAGTTTTTCAATTAAGCTGGGTTCACACTAAGCGACAGCGACAACGACGTCGCTGTTACGTCACCATTTTCGGTGACGTAACAGCGACCTTGTAAGTCGCTGTTATGATCGCTGCTTAGCTGTCAAACACAACAGAAGCAGCGATCATAACGTCGCTGTGCTACATGTGCTGAGAGCAGGGAGCCGCGCTTAGCGCTGGCTCCTTGCTCTCCTAGGTACAGCACACATCAGGTTAATTAACCTGATGTGTGCTGCAGCTACATGTCACAGTGCAGAGAGCAGGGAGCCGCGCGCACTGCTTAGCGCTGGCTCCTTGCTCTCCTTGCTACAGCACACATCAGGTTAATTACCCGATGTGTGCTGCAGCCACTTGTGCACAGAGCAGGAGCCGGCACTGGCAGCAAGAGCGGAGGCTGGTAACGAAGGTAAATATCGGGTAACCAGGGAAAGGTCTTCCCTTGGTTACCCGATGTTTACGCTGGTTACAGCTTACCGCAGCTGCCAGAGACGCCGGCTCCTGCTCGCTTCATTTTGTCGCTCTCTCGCTGTCACACACAGCGATGTGTGTGTCACAGCGGGAGAGTGACGACCAAAAAATGAAGCTGGGCATTCAGCAACGACCGGCGACCTCACAGCAGGGGCCGGGTCGTTGCTGGATGTCACACACAGCGACAGCGACGGGACGTCGCTGCAACGTCACAGAAAATGGTGACGTTGCAGCGACGTCGTTGTCGTTGTCGTTATGTGTGACACCAGCTTAAGTCTATAGAGACCTTCCCCCTGACAAGTCCACTTCCTGACTGATTCATGTAATGTGATATGATTAAAGCAATCAGGAATCTGGTTACATGCAGCTGAATGTTGTCATCCTGAGGTTAACACTCTTGGATGGGAACATGACTCGATACAGGATTTGGTTGCAATAGACATTCTTTAGCTCGTTAATATTTGGGCGGGATAACAATTCAATTTTCTTGCTTAAAGAGGTCCTGTTATCAGGAAAAAAGTGGACACTTTTTGTTCTTATTTTATTCTCGTGATTCCCCTAAGTAATCCGTTTTTGTTGTTTTTTTTTGTTTTTTTTTATTTTAAATCCACCATATGTACAGTTGTGCTCAAAAGTTTACATACCCCGGCACATTGTTTGCTTTCTTGGCCTTTTGTGAGAGAAAATGAATAACACAAAATCTTTTTTTCCACTCATGGTTAGTGGTTGGGTGAAGCCATTTATTGTTAAACTACTGTGTTTTCTCTTTTTAAATCATAAAAACAACCAAAAACATCCAAATGACCCAGATCAAAAGTTCGCACAACCCAGTTCTTAATACTGTGTATTGCCCACTCTAACATCAATGACGGCTTGAAGTCTTTTGGGGTAGTTCTGGATGAGGCGCTTTATTTTCTCAGATGGTAAAGCTGACCATTCTTCTTGGCAAAAAACCTCCAGTTCCTGTAAATTCCTGGCTTTCTTGCATGAAATGCGCGCTTGATTTCTCCTCAAAGTGGGTCAATGATGTTGAGGTCAGGAGACTGAGATGGCCACTCAAGAACCTTCACTTTGTTCTGCTGTAGCCAATGACAGGTCGACTTGGCCTTATGTTTTGGATCAATGTCATGTTGTAATGTCCAAGTACATCCCATGCACAGCTTCCGGGCTAATGACTGCACATTTGCTCCCAGTATTTGTTGATTCATCTTTCCTTCAACTTTGACCAAGTTTCCTGTGACTTTGTAGCTCACACATCCTCACATCATCAGCGATCCACCTCCATGCTTTACAGTAGGAATGGTGTTCCTTTCATCATAGGCCTTGTTGACACCTCTCCAAATGTAATATTTTGGTTGACCCACGGGGTACGAAGGGTTACTCATCACCGGGTTGGTGGAAGGGGTTGGGATGTCACAGCGGCTATGCCCAGTTCCATAACCCGGCGGTGTCAATAAATGGGGGAGATGATGGAGATAGTAGTTATTCATGACGCCACCTGTGGTGTGCGGCTGAGATAGGAGCCGCTGCTGTTAGAGGTTTTCTCTGAGGGCAGATGGTAGTGCAGCTAGGTTGGTACAGCTCTCCACAGGCAGAGCTCAGGCCCCCAGGGATGTTGGGAGTAGTGGTCCACTCTAATAAAGTAGCTCGGGGCGCGGGAGGGATCAGACAACACAGCGATTGCAGTTTAAGTTCTTTACTCACTGGGATGTCACCACCTTTGAACTGTCGGACTCCGCTGTGATGGGCCACAGCCGATCCCAGATAGTTCGGAGGTCAGAACCTGTGTTTTACCCATCATGAGATGTTTCTTGTGTGGCACCTTGGTAATGAGACAACTCTTTATAGGCTATCAGTTGAACCAGCAGATATTAGTTTTCACTAAGTGACAGGATTGCTTTACAATCACGGATAGATTTCAGCTGGTGTCATGACTTTCCATGACTTTTTGCTTTTGCACCTCTCTTTCTTCATGTTTCCAATACTTTTTCCCTGTGTCATTTCTCATAATTACACATAACTTAATTTATGGACATCTATGGTTTGATTTCTTTGCCTGTGTGGATTGGATCGGTTGTTACCGACATCTGGTGAGTAATTCATGTCAATAGAACCTTAGAAATATATTTACGTAAGAACATTTCTGACAGGTTCTAAACATTTTTCAACCTCTACATACTGTTAAATGTTTGCTGTCTGACAAGGGTATATTTTACTTTAAGATGATTCTTGCTTAAAACATGAACTGTGAATTCAGTAGATTACAAAGTGTCTTGCTATAAAGCTTCCTTCATGAAGGGAGATTTCATCAGGTCAGGGTTTCATCCCCAGCATGTTCCATGGAAGCTGAAGTAGGACAACGCTTTGAGAAAAACAACAAAACAAAAGGAAAACCTATTAGATCAGAGACATGTGAAGAATGTGTTGTCACTCAGTCAACACAGATTATATATGTACCGCCCCCACAACAGCTGACGGGCTGCTCGGATCCGGATCCGCAGTGGCTCGAGGGGTCTCCGAACCCGAGGCGGGGTCGCGCAGCCTCTCGAAAATAAAAGGGGGTTAGAAAGGGTGGATTTGATAATGTTTGTGACGCCACCCACGGTTCGTGGTAAGAATTGGGATACCACCGCTGCTGCGTTTAGGGGAGAGGGGAGCGCCCGGGAGCGATGGAATGGCAGCTATTGGGCAGGGGAAGGTGTCCCGGGGCTCGGTGTTGGCAGGCTGTGGACCCATTGGGAGCAAAGGGGCACAACGTACTCACACAGTCCAGAGATGCTGACACTGATGTCGCGGGCGGGGAGGGCGGCGCCGACGCTGCGCTCGCTAACGCTCGGGTCCGGCGCTGCTGCTGCTGCTGCTCGGTGGCTCAAGCGGTGGGCCGGATCCGGGGACTCGAGCGGCGCTCGTCGCCCGTGAGTGAAAGGGGTAGTTTGGTTTGGGGATTTGGTCCGTGACGCCACCCACGGTTTGTGGTGAAGGTGGGCACCACCGCTGCTGGTGACGGGTTCCCGGGAGCATTGTTAGGGAGCAGCTGAGATGTTTTCCCCCTCCGTGGGTAGGGGTTGATGGTCCCGGGGCCCGGTTGGGGTGACGGGGAAGCAGGGCTGGCCAGGTGCAGGGTCGCTTGGACTGCGCAGCGCTGTGCCGGTCGGCACGGTAGTACTCACTCAGCCACAAATGGAGGCACAGTCTCTGGTAAAACAAACGGCTGGATGGACGGGTCCTGCAGCCGGCTGCTGTGGCTCCTCCCGGACGGTTGGTGGTGGCTGCCTTTCCCTGCACCTTTTGTGTGTGTTCGGTCCCGATGGCTTCCCACCGGTAACCCGCTCCCCAGCGTGGATATGTGCCGGAGGAGCCCTTTTGCCCGCAGGCTCTGGCCCTGGGAACTCTAGCTGTGGCGGTAGCTGTATTTCCCTTTTGCTGTTTGGACGGTTGCCTTCAATCGGGTCTTGGCTGCTAGGAAACCCCTGGGGTTCCGGTCACTAACGGATCTGACCTATTTAACGGCGACTCCAAGCCTGGTCGGGGTCCGCATGCCCTGCCGGTTTGTGCTGGCTTCACTTCGCTCCCCGGTTCGGTACCGGCGGGCCACCGCCCGACCCCGGTCCTACGGTTCCGCGTTGATCTGCCTCTCCTGCAGACGACCACCACCGTCTGCCAACCTTGCTCTCGGTGCCCGGGCCACGTACCCGGACACGGTCAGTTTTTGCTCCTCTCCTAACACTTCCCTAACTCAACTAACTTCCTTTTCCCGTCTCCAGGACTGTGAACTCCTCAGTGGGTGGGGCCAACCGCCTGGCTCCACCCCACCTGGTGTGGACATCAGCCCCTGGAGGGAGGCAACAAGGATTTGTGTCTGGCTGATGTGCCTATCTCGGGGTGAGGGGTGTTGTGTTGTAGTCCCTGTGACGACCTGGCTAGTCCAGGGCGCCACATTCCCCCTTGGTTAAATGCAGACCGTCCGCGGGCTGCCCGTCCATCACCGGTTTTATTTTTCAAACTGTAAAAAAAAGGTAGAAAACATATAAAACATTTAACAAGGCATCTTTATGAATCTTCCCATAACGGGAGGCACGGTACTTTAACGTTACAAAACACATTTTTATTTATAACGGTCGGCTTCCGCTCTCCCACACAAACAACCTGGCCCTGATGCTGCCCCTAAGAAGTGGGCAGCACCCCTTGACCCCAGTCCAGATCCAGGCTGCCCGAGCGGGTACGGGTATGGTGTTTCGCACCCTACGGTCACTTCAGGGGAACCCACGTCCATGGGGGACCCCTGACCCCCGGAGGATGGCCACCGGTCCCGGTGGTGGCCGGGCCCCAGCCTGCTCTGCTGCGGGCCCTTCCTCCAATCTGCCTCTCTGGAGGCGGCAACGGAAACATGCCAATATATTTACATTTCCACTAGTTTGTGGGTGCCCTGCTAGTTCTCAGGCATGTCCATAAGCAGTTTCTTATGCACGGTAACAAAGGGTCCCTACGGGGACAACTTGCCGGCAACGGCCGGGTCAATCACAGTCGACAATCAGGTGACATCTTCGGTTTAATTATTTTTCATTTAACAGGTAACGGTACTGGTGGTCCCAACGGGGACAACTGTGCAACGGAGGGACCGCTGACTTTACTTTAGATCTACACCGCAGGCTGGAGAAGGGGACTGGGCCGCCTCTTGGGCCTCCTGGCCTTCTCTCAGCTTGGCATCCAGGGAAAACCAGCCCCTCTCTCCGCAGTGCCGCGTGTATTGTACCAGATCGCCGGGGAGCAGGTTACGGCCCGGGTGGCCCTCTGGCAGGTGGGCATTCACATCCTGACGGGCCACAAACACCTCGACCTCCAGGCCCGGCTCGAAAATAAATCCATACCCCCGGCGTGGATCAAATCTTCTCACTTGTCCTTCGTGGATCGGGCCCCGCACCCGGAAGGTAGCTCTGCGGAGGCTCTCTTTATCCTGTATGGTGCGGGCTATTAGCTCAGCTTTCCGCTTTCCCCTCTCCGCAATCTCTCGGCCCAGCGGGGTCAGTTCCCTGTCCCAGTAAGGGGCAGCTGCTTGCCCCTGCGCGCGGGTCGGGCCCCGCGGGATTTCCACTACACTGCCCACTACTAGCGGCCTTGGTGGAAGATCCAGCGGTGTCATGGCCTGGGGCGCTGCCTTGCAGCAACGACCCGGCGCAGCCTCAGCCGACGTGTGGGGGATGGGTACAGGGGTCCTCTCCCGCTTGACCTCTGCCTCCTCCTGCACGGGACGGATCACTGGAGCCGGAACGGGACTAGGCACGGTCACTTCTGGTGCCACTGGTACGTCTTCGCCGACGGGTAATGCCTTCGGAAGCTTCCAGGGAAGCGGCTCGGGGCGGCTACGGGCTTTAGCTGCAGGCTGGTCCGCTTGGGCGGACTGGCAGGGTTCCGCTACCGGTTGTGCGGGTAGCAGGCCTAGTGGCGGGGCGGTAGCGACTAACACGGATAGCGGGGGAGGCAGCAGGGTGAGCGGGCGCAGACCGGGCCCCTCAGCCGCAGCGGCCGATCACTTAGGAATACAGGGGCGTGGGTCACTTAACCGCTCCTTCAAATTTTCCTCCTCCTCGCGTCTCCGTATGGCCGCCACCACGTACGCCATGTCGGCCTCCCACTTCTCCAGGAGGAGCTGCATTCGGACCTACAGGCGGCTGCTCAGCTGGACGGTCCGGATCTCCACCCACGCTGCGGTACCAGGCGCGGGCGCGGGGACTGCGGTGTTAGCGGACGGACTGTGCATACTGGCAACGGTATCTTTCAGGAACTAAATATGGCGCCAGAGTCCTGGCGTCCCTGCTTTTATAGCCGCGGTTTACATGCGGCCGGACGCCATCCGCCCCCCCTTGGTCTTTTCTCAGCACCTCCTCTTATGGGGCGGGGCTTCGGCTTTCGCGCCTCCACTGCTCGAGAAGACGCTCGAGCGGGAATATCTTCGCGCCCAAGATGGCGGATTCTGAAATTTTTCGGCCGGACACCGCCGGCGGGACACAAGGCGCACTTCTACCAGCTGGTAGAATGGTAAGATCCTGTTTGTGACGCCAAGTTGTCGCGGGCGGGGAGGGCGCCGCCGCTGCTGCGCTTGCTAACGCTCGGGTCCGGCGCTGCTGCTGCTGCTCGGTGGCTCGAGCGGTGGGCCGGATCCGGGGACTCGAGCGGCGCTCCTCGCCCGTGAGTGAAAGGGGTAGTTTGGTTTGGGGATTTGGTCCGTGACGCCACCCACGGTTTGTGGTGAAGGTGGGCACCACCGCTGCTGGTGACGGGGATCCCGGGAGCGTTGTTAGGGAGCAGCTGAGATGTTTTCCCCCTCCGTGGATAGGGGTTGGTGGTCCCGGGGCCCGGTTGGGGTGACGGGGAAGCAGGGCTTGCCAGGTGCAGGGTCGCTTGGACTGCGCAGCGCTGTGCCGGTCGGCACGGTAGTACTCACTCAGCCACAAATGGAGGCACAGTCTCTGGTAAAACAAACGGCTGGATGGACAGGTCCCGCAGCCGGCTGCTGTGGCTCCTCCCGGACGGTTGGTGGTGGCTGCCTTTCCCTGCACCTTTTGTGTGTGTTCGGTCCTGATAGCTTCCCACCGGTAACCCGCTCCCCAGCGTGGATATGTGCCGGAGGAGCCCTTTTGCCCGCAGGCTCTGGCCCTGGGAACTCTAGCTGTGGCGGTAGCTGTATTTCCCTTTTGCTGTTTGGACGGTTGCCTTCAATCGGGTCTTGGCTGCTAGGAAACCCCTGGGGTTCCGGTCACTAACGGATCTGACCTATTTAACGGCGACTCCAAGCCTGGTCGGGGTCCGCAGGCCCTGCCGGTTTGTGCTGGCTTCACTTTGCTCCCCGGTTCGGTACCGGCGGGCCACCGCCCGACCCCGGTCCTACGGTTCCACGTTGATCTGCCTCTCCTGCAGACGGCCACCACCATCTGCCAACCTTGCTGTCGGTGCCCGGGCCACGTACCTGGACACGGTCAGTTCTTGCTCCTCTCCTACCACTTCCCTAACTCAACTAACTTCCTTTTCCCGCCTCCAGGACTGTGAACTCCTCAGTGGGTGGGGCCAACCGCCTGGCTCCACCCCACCTGGTGTGGACATCAGCCCCTGGAGGGAGGCAACAAGGATTTGTGTCTGGCTGATGTGCCTATCTCGGGGTGGGGGGTGTTGTGTTGTAGTCCCTGTGACGACCTGACTAGTCCAGGGCGCCACACTGACAACAGACAAACTAAAGTCTTCAACGCCCTGTAGCCTTATTCCGAACACTTTGGGTCCGTGCCCTTTTGGCGTTGTTGATTGGTCTGAAGCCTTGTCCCTTGACTCCGTGTTTACACTTGGTGGATCCCTTTCACCTAAAACTACTAGGGTCCCACTCACCTGCGTGGCTAGCAGGGTGAGCTTGCTCTCAGGGTTCACGCTTGGGATTTTATGGACGGTTTTGGGAAGTCCTATCCCTCTGTTGCACTAGTACCCCGATTTTGGAGCGGGTGGAGAGCAGTTCATGAAGATTCCGTTCCCGTCGGGTGAATTCCTGGGTTGCATGAAGCCACTTCCCAGCCTAGGGTCCGCGTACCCCGTTGTGCCCTGGCCCCTGCCCGGTTGTAGCACAATGCCGCCGGTCTGCCCTCTGTGGCAGTACCGTGCCCCCTGTCACTACCCCCTGCGATCGAGGTTCCAGCTCCTTCCAGGCCAGACCAACGTCTGGCACCTGGGACGGTTACAGCAGCTCAGCTCTCCTTTACTCCTGACACTTCTGGTCCTCTTTCTACCATCCCTCCATTTGGGTGGCCCTATTCCCCTCAGGCTGTCCAGTGGGTGTTTGGTGGGTGTGGTGCAGAGTGTTCCTCATGATTTGTGTATACCTGTTCTTACCAACACCAAAGGGACAGGACCCGTAACCAAGGAGGAGCGGGTACCATGCAGAAGGGCAGATTTCACGGCACCCTTGTGACGACCTGATAGGCCAGGGCATCACAATATATATGGATAGCAAGGTTCCGGGTCAGAAGCACATCATGCGCAAGAGCGATTAGTTGGCAAATGGGAGGCCTGTGGTAGACCCAGTCCATCCTTGTATGACATGGATGGGCATCCATCTGAAAGGCTACCATATACTATTACATTTCCACCACAGTGGATGTTGGCTGCTCCTTCTTTACAGGTGATTGCTAGTGATTTCAGAAGTCAGGTTCACAATGACCAGCTCTTTGCCAATCCAACTTCATTCCAAAAAAGGGGTTATCTCACCAGTAGATGAGACACCGGCAAACCAACTTATTGGGTTTATGAGAGATTTTTGACACTACCGCAATGGATATATATATTTCCAATTATTATATTCTCTCTGTAAGGCATCAATTTATTATTATAGGAAGTTAACTTGATTTACGCTATCAAACCCATGTAATTATACTGCCACACAATGCTATGATAAGTATGTCCTCCTGCAGATGGAACATATATGTAACCTCCGTATTCTCCTAGACTCCCTCAGTATTAGCTTCTATGTACAGTGGGTATGGAAAGTATTCAGACCCCATTACATTTTTCACTCTTTGTTTCATTGCAGCCATTTGGTACATTCAAAAAAGTTCATTTTTTTTCTCATTAATGTACACATTGTGCCCCATCTTAACCGAAAAAAACAGAATTGTAGACATTTTTGCAAATTTATTAAACAAGAAAAACTGAAATATCACATGGTCATAAGTATTCAGACCCTTTGCTCAGTATTGAGAAGAAGCACCCTCCTTTTGAGCTAATGTGACGCCCTGGACTAACCAGGTAGTCACAAACACAACATCACACACACCTCCTCCCCTGGATAGTCAACAACAGTCAAACAAAATCCTTGTTGCCTCCTCCAGGGTCTGATGTCCACACCAGGTGGGGCGGAGCCAGGTGGTTGGCCCCACCCACCGAGGAGTTCACAGGCCTAGAGGCAGGAAAAGTGACAGATTCGAGTTGGAGTTGAAAGTGAGAGGACAGAAACTGTTAGTGTCTGGGTAGGAGCCCAGGCACTGTCAGCAAGGTCGGCAGACGGTGGTGACCGTCTGCAGGAGTAGGTACAGGTCAGCGGAACTGTAGGACCGGGGACAGGCGGTGGCCCGCCGGTACCGAGCCGGAGAGCAGATCTGTACCAAGCACAAAGGCAGGGCCATCAGACCCCAACCAGGCTAGGAGCCGCCAAAAAGGTCAAATCCGATAGTGACTGGGCCCTCAGGGGTTCCCTCACACCCAAGACCCAACAGAAGGCAACCGTCCACACAGTGAGGATCAAAAGCCACCGCCATAGGCTAGAGTTCCAAGGGCCAGCGCCTGCGGGCAAAATGGGCTCCTTCGGTACATACACGCCGAGGAGCGGACTACCGTTGGGCAACCATCGGAGTCAATACTTACTACAACGGTGCAGGGAAAGACAGCCACCATCAACCTGTCCGAGGATAGCAAAGACACTGCAGCTGGCTGCGGGACCCGTCCATCCAGCCGTTTGGTTTACCAGAGACTCTGTGAATCTGTGCCTGAGTGAGTACAACCGTGCCATCCGGCACCGCGCCGCACTGCCTCCGCAACCCTGCACCCCAGCTATCCTGCCTCCCCGTACTGCCACCGGGCCCCGGGATCACCAACCCCTACCCACGGAGGGGGAACCGACATCCTAGCTGCTCCCTGCCATCGCTCCCGGGATCCCCGTCACCAGTAGCAGTGGTGCCCATAATCACCACGACCCGTGGGTGGCATCACGAACTATCTCCCCAAACAAACGACCCCCCCTTTTCACTCGAAGGCGAGGAGCGCTGCTGGAGTCCCCGGGTCCGGCCCACCGCTCGAGCCACCGAGCAGCAGCAGCCCCGGACCCAAGCGTAGTGAGCGCGGCCCCTCCGCCCGCGACACTAGTACAGTCATGAGTCTTCTTGGGAATGATGCAACAAGTTTTTCACACCTGGATTTGGAGATCCTCTGCCATTCTTCCTTGCAGATGCTCTCCAGTTTCGTCAGGTTGGATGGTGAACGTTGGTGGACGCCATTTTCAGGTCTCTCCATAGATACTCAATTGGGTTTAGGTCAGAGCTATGGCTGGGCTGGTCAAGAATGGTCACAGAGTTGTTCTGAAGTCCCTCCTTTGTTATTTTAGCTATGTGCTTATGATCATTGTCTTGTTGGAAGGTGAACCTTCCGCCAAGTCTGAGGTCCAGAGCACTCTGGAAGAGGTTTTTATCCAGGATATCTCTGTACTTGGCCGCATTCATCTTTCCTTCAATTGCAACCAGTCGTCCTGTCCCTGCAGCTGAAAAACACCCCTATAGCATGATGCTGCCACCACCATGTTTCACTGTTGGGATTGTATTGGGCAGGTGATGAGCAGTGCCTGGTTTTCTCCACACATACCACTTAGAATTATTACCAAAAAGCTCTGTCTTCTATCTAGCTTTCTTGTGTCTTGCACTGAGGAGAGGCTTCCGTCGTGCCACTCTGCCATAAAGGCCCGACTGGTGGAGGGCTGCAGTGATAGTTGACTTTTTGGAACGTTCTCCCATCTACCTACTGCATCTCTGGAGCTCAGCCACAGTGATCTTGGGGTTCTTCTTTACCTCTCTCACCAAGGCTCTTCTCCCACAATTGCTCAGTTTGGCTGGACAGCCAGGTCTAGGAAGAGTTCTGGTGTTCCCAAACTTCTTCCACTTAAGGATTATGGAGGCAACTGTGCTCTTAGGACCACTGATTACTGCAGAAATTCTTTTGTAATCTTGTCCAGATCTGTGACTTGCCACAATTCTGTCTCTGAGCTTCTTGGACAATTCCTTTGACCTCATGATTCTCATTTGGTCTGACATGCACTGTGAGCTGTGAGGTCTTATATGACAGGTGTGTGCCTTTCCAAATTATTATTATTTATTATTATAGCGCCATTTATTCCATAGCGCTTTACAAGTGAAACAGGGTATACTTACAACAATCATTAACAGTACAAAACAGACTGGTATAGGAGGAGAGAGGACCCTGCCCGCGAGGGCTCCCAGTCTACAGGAAATGGGTGATGGTATAATAGGTGAGGACAGAGCTGGTTGCGCAGTGGTGTACTGGAGTGAGGGCTATTGTAGGTCCAATTCCTATCAGTTTAATTGTTTAATTAAACACAGCTGAACTTCAATGAGGGCGTAGAACCATCTCAAGGAGGATCACAAGGAAATGGACAGCATGTGACTCAAATATGAGTGTCTGATCAAAGCGTCTGGATACTTATGTGATATTTCAGTTTTTCTTGTTTAATACATTTGCAAAAATGTTTACATTTCAGTTTTTTTCTGTCAAGATGGGGTGCAGAGTATACATTAATGAGAAAAATAAATGAACTTTTTTGAACTTAACAAATGGCTGCAATGAAACAAAAAGCGAAAAATTTCTGAATACTTTCCATACCCACTGCATAATGCGTTTTATTCCCAAAAGTATGTGTACCACCCCGCTATCGGCTGCCGCTCGGATCCGGGCTCGTTGGTGGGTGGCTCGAGCGCCTCCGGACCCGGGGTCACTTCGCTCTGAAAGGATGCTGGCGCTACGCCGGAGCCGTGTTTGAGTTCGTGACGCCACCCATGGGATGTGGTGAAGGTGTAGACACCACCGCTGCAGTTACAGGGGAGATGGTTATGCAGCAAGATGTTAACCCCTCCGTGGGCATGGATGATGGCCCTGGGACCCGTTGGGGAGAGCTTGGCAGTGCAGGGCGATGCGCGGCCGGAGGGCACTGTGGTACTCACTGTTATTGACACACACAAGTCTCTGGTAAACAAAGTTGATGGTGGTCGGTGCCCGCAGCCGGCTGCGTATGGTCCCCCACCCGGTTCGGTGGTCTTTGCCTTTCTCCTGCACCGTGTTGTGTATGTAGACTGCCTTCACTTCAGCGACGGGAGTCCGCTCCCCGGCGGTATGTGTGTCGGGAAAGCCCGTTTGCCCGCAGACGCTGGCCCGTGGGATCTCTTTGCCTGTGCGGCTGTTGTCTTCAGTCGGGACTTGGGTGGGAAAGGACCTATAGTCCAGACCTCAATCAGTAAATTAACTCGGTCCAGTGGCTTCTGGACCTCGTTTCAGGGTCTGAGTACCCCCCTGTGTGCTCCGGTTTCCAGTCGGTTCCCCGGATCGGTACCGGCGGGCCACTACCCTGTCCCGGTCCACCACGGTTCCAACTGGTCGTCTTCCCGGCTCCTGCAGGCTAGGCCACCGTATGCCTCCTAGCCGAGGTACCAGGGCTACGACCCTGGCACCTGTCAGTTCCCGCTGCAGACCTGTCACCACAGGCCTCCTGCACTTGAACTCTCCAACTCCTCACCACTCTCTGACTACCACTGACTGAACTGCACTTGATTGAACTGTTTGTTTTCCTGCCTCAGGCCCTCTGAACTCCTCGGTGGGCGTGCCAACTGCCTGGCTCCGCCCACCTGTCCATTAAGCACTGAGGGACGTGACTAGGGTTTATGTGTTTGGCTGATGTTACCTGTGTGAGACTGGTGTTGTGCGAGGCGCTATTTGTGACTACCTGGCTAGTCCAGGGCGTCACACTCCCCCTTGGTTAACTACAGACCGTCCGCGAGCTGTCCGACCACCACCATTTATTTTTCTTTCTGAACTGGAAAAAGATAAAAGAGACATTACCAGTATAATAACATATGTACAATTATGAAGGCTTTTTGGTTCTTCCCTTGATGGGAGGCATTCTGCTTTAATGTTGCAAACATGTAAAAACATTTGTATTAACCGGGAACGGAACGGGACAGGGTCATTTCAGTTGTCCACCCAAACAACCTGAACCTTGATGCTGCCTCTAAAAACAGGTCAGCACCCCTTTTCCCCAGTCCAGGAATCAAGTTCGGGTCCGGGTGTTGCCCAAATGGGTTGGTACAAAGTTCCATATCCGGCAGTCTCTCAGAGGCCCCACGTCCAGGGAACCCCTGACTCGGAGGGTAGTCACCGGTTGCTATGGTGACAGGACCTCGGCCTCCTCTGCTGCAGGCCCTTCCTCCAACCAGCCTCCCCAAGGGCTGCAGGACCTGAAAGGGTGGTCCGGGATTATTTACATGCCCAAAAGTTATTGGGTGGACTGCAAGTTCTCAGCCTTGTTCATATAACTGGGAAATAATGGGAAAATCAACAAAGTCCCAACAGGGACGGGCAGTATAGTAGCCGGGAACCGCTACCTTTCAACATTTTTCTTCATCCTTAAACAGCAATCTCGTGGCGCAGCTGCCGTTGCTGCCGCTCCCAGTATGGGGCACGGGCTCCGTGCTCCCCTTCCTGCCCAGGAGCCAGGCTCACTCGGATGCCCCTAGCGCAGGCTACGACCGGACTCACATTCTGCCGTGGGCCTCACTGCTCAGTGGCCTGCTCCTCCTCCCTGCAGGGGCTCTCCGGCTGCTCCACAGCCAAGACTGGGTACCTGGGAGCGACCAGCGTCGCTGCTGCGGTCGACTTCTGGGCGAGGATTGCCTCCGTTGCGGCTGGGCGGACTGCCGGAGCCGTCGTCATCTCTGTTGCGGCCATGCTCGGGGCCGGATGGGATGTCGTCGGCGGTGCTGGAGCCATGGTGACGGTAAGGCCTGAGGGCCCAGCAGCTGGGTCCTCCCCCGTAGATGGTACGGGCTTCGCTGCCTCGGACTGGGGCAGCGGGTCGGTTGGGGCATTGGCTGCGGGCACAGGCGACGAGGGAAACGGCGTGGCGGACGGGAGAAGGCCGGGCCCCTCAGCCGGGACGGCCGGTTTCTGGGGAACATAGGGGCGTGGGTCACTGCTTACCCGCTCCTCTGAGATCATCTCCACTTCACGCGCCCGGACGGCTACAGCCATGCCCTTCATCTCCGACGCCCACTTCACCAGCATGAAGTGGGCTTGGGCCTGGATACTCCGACACATCCTGCCGCGCTGGTTTCCAGGAACGGGTTTCTGCAGAGTCCTGGCGTCCCTGCACTTATCAGCCGCAGTTACATCAGCTCTTCCCGCTTCTCCCCCTTGGTCTTTTCGTGGCACTCGCTTCTTTTTCTGCTGGGCAGTTTCGCTTTCCGACCGTGCGCTTTGCTGCACGACCGTGTTCCCAGGGGGCGGGGCTTCGGCTTTTCGCGCCCTTTCTGCGGGGTAGAAGACTCTGGTGGGAATCTTCGCGCCAAAAGATGGCGGACTCTGAAAATTTTCAACGGGTCACCGCTGACTTCAACTTCAAGGCGCACTTCACTAGGTAAGTGATTAGGTAAGTATCCAGTTCGTGACGACAGAAGAGTCCATGTGTACTGCCTCGCGTTCGGCTGCAGCCGAGCCGCTCGGATCCGGGCTCGTTGGTGGGTGGCTCGAGCGCCTCCGGACCCGAGGTCACTTCGCTCTGAAAGGATGCTGGCGCTTACGTAGGGGGGTGGTAGGTAGGTATATGGCCGGAGCCGTGTTTGAGTTTGTGATGCCACCCACGGGATGTGGTGAAGGTGTAGACACCACCGCTGCAGTTACGGGGCACCCGGGGGAGATGGTTATGCAGGTTATACACGAGCATGGATCCGGGCGGCTCGGCGGCCGCAGCCGAGGCCGCAGGGCGGTACACATGAGGTTGACATTAGCGTTAGTGTGAAACAATGTGATCAACCACGAAAGTATTCCATGGCCACTGGACGGGAAAAAAGAGCCACCTCTGACCATACAGCATCTGTGGCTCTACTTCTGATTAGCTAGTCTGGTGCAATGTTAAAGGGAACCTCTCAGGTCCAATATGCAGCCAAAACCACAAGCAGTTCTGGTTGCATATTTCTAATCCCCGTCTAATTGTCCCTGTATACACTAAAATACATAAAGAGTTATTTAAAAAAGTATTCCTACAGATCCTTTATGATATGCTAATGAGACCATGGACTAGTCGCAAGGGCGTGATTTCTCCCAACTAGTACGCCCTCTTGGACCCATGCTATTCAATGCCCATTGTCATCGGCACAGAACTCTTTATCTATGCTAGTGTATACAGGGACAGTTAGGCAGGGATTAGCAATAGGCACCCAGAACTGCTTGTGGCTCTGGGTGCTTATTGAACCTGACAGGTTCCCTTTAAATATGCGTCGAGCTGTAACAATGACATTGTGCCAGGTTGGATTATAATTAAAAGAAGAGCCATGGATGCTGTCAGGTAAGAGGCAGTTCTCACAGCTCCCATGCCATGGCCAGAGATTACTGTCATTGCTACGCTAGGTATGGGAAAGTACCAAGTGCACTGCGAAAGGAAAGGGAAACTGCTGGGCTCTAAATCAGGAATGGATGGGATGAGCTCTTCGTCAACCCCACTAAACAACAATAGAAAACACAAGGAGGACACACAGGGGGAAAAACATGAACTAGTTATCATTAGATGATTAGGTAGGAGTTCAGCAGAGTTTTCAGCAACAAAACCACAGAGGAGTACAAGCCACCTGCTTGTAACCTCGGTTTGAAGGAACTGAAAATATCACCAGCACCAGACCAAAGGAAGGAAGGAGTATTTAAAAACCAAGGGAATACTGATAATCAACAGCTGGGTGGAAGCCGAGCTCCTGCTGGGTCCAAAAGGGAGGGAGAGATGAATCCATCAGGAAAGCTACCTATACCAATGAATACTGATAGCAGAAACAATGGGAAGTCAGGGAGCATTCTGCGCCACCAAACACTGTGACCTTCTATCGCCAGAAACCATATGACTGTCTGATACACGTGACACACCCGTGACAATCATGGCCGATAGACAAGGTCGTGTGGATCTATTTGCACCAACTGTCATCAATATACTGTACATCATTTCTATAACTTTGCAATGATTTTCATGCCTCAGCCTGTCAAATATCTTTGAGACTATTTTACACTAATGATGTTTACTTATGTCTTTGTCTGATCTCTTTCTCTCCAGCTACTTAAGGTCCAGTCACACTAAGCAACTTACCAGCGATCCCAACAACGATAGGGATCGCTGGTAAGTTGCTAGGAGGTTGCTGGTGAGCTGTCACACTGCGACGCTCCAGCGATCCCACCAGCAACCTGACCTGGCAGGGATCGCTGGAGCGTGGCTACACGAGTTGCTGGTGAGCTCACCAGCAACCAGTGACCAGCCCCCAGTCTCCTAGTTACAGCACACATCAGGTTAATTAACCCGATGTGTGCTGCAGCTAAATGTGCACAGAGCAGGGAGCAGCGCACACTGCTTAGTGCTGGCTCCTTGCTCTCCTAGTTACAGCACACATCGGGTTAATTACCTGATGTGTGCTGCAGCTACATGTGCACAGAGCAGGAGCCGGCACTGACAGTGAGAGTGGAGGAGGCTGGTATCAAAGGTAAATATCGGGTAACCAAGGACAGGGCTTCTTGGTTACCCGATGTTTACATTGGTTACCAGCCTCAGCAGAAGCTGGCTCCCTGCTCACTGCACATTAGTTGTTGCTGTCTCGCTGTCACACACAGCGATCTGTGCTTCACAGCAGGACAGCAACAACTAAATAATGGCCCAGGACATTCAGCAACAACCAACGACCTCACAGCAGGGGCCAGGTTGTTGCTGGATGTCACACACAGCAACATCGCTAGCAACGTCACAAAAGTTGTTCGTTACCAGCGATGTTGCTAGCGATGTTGCTTAGTGTGACAGGGCCTTTAGATCCTCTATGTGTTTGTTCAGTCTTTGCATTGGAACAAATTGCTCACCAGGTAACTTTGTTGCTCTATGGGGAGTCAGGAACTTAATGTTTCCTTCATGTAAAAGCACAGATGGAAGCCAGCTAAATGGAAAATTGTTGTTTTCATTGTCATTCATTACTTAGGATTTGTCTTACTAACCTGTCTATTTTAAGATATCAATTTCATCACAAACTAAATTTTCTATAATCATCTCGTATCTTCAGTATCTTCATTCTACAAAAATCTCTCGTTAAATTGAAAAACCGTCAAGAACTCTTTACGAGTGCCCTAAGGTGATGTACAGTAAATAATGATCCAATGTGTTTTTTAAAAAAAGTAATTCAAAAATTGACATTTTTTAAAATAAAATACGCATGAATAAACAGTAAAATACTAAAATGGACTATTTAAAGGGATATTTTAAGAAAACTTGTAACCTTTTTTTCAGGGTGGATGAATAATGTTAGGTTGGTGGGGACCTCCACATCTCTTACCACGAACGCTTGTCCTGTGCAGAGAAGTTGTAAGGAGCAATGACTGAACACGCTTCATCCAGGGAGATGGCCGTGTGAAAGCTGTTAAGGTCTATTTCATCAGGCCATGTCCACATGTTCAGTATTTGGTGAGTTTTTACCTCAGTATTTGTAAGACAAAACCAGGAGTGGAACAATCAGAGGAAAAGTATAATAGAAACTTGAGCACCACTTCTGTATTTATCACCCACTCCTGGTGTCACTGTGACTTTGGAATAATGGAGAACAGGGGATCCTAATCTGTCGCTCAATCTAGGGGACCATATGCTATCCCTTATCTCAGGGATACTCCTGATGGTGGAGAGGTCTGACTCTCCTTCATGGTCTTGCTCCTGACCAGTCCTGATCTGATTCCCCCTCCCCCTCCCCTCCAGGGAGAGAACACTAGTGTGTAGAAATCCACAGATGAAGACAGACAAGGGAAAACCATTATACTAAAACCACAGGTAGGTTTTTATGATTCATGAGGACTGTGATAGCTTATAAATAATAATTACATTGTAATTCCTGATATTTGACCCAAGGCTGCAAAGTATAAGCCCATGGTGTCCTGTTGTAAAAAGAAAATGTATACTGTGCATTATATGTTTTCGTACTAGATGTGTTTATATAGTTCAGTCTACTATAAAGTTCGAAATAGAAAAAAGGCCACTGTTTTGCCATATGTCAGATGACTCATGATAGGCAACTAGTACCCATTCGTGTTTGCATTATTATAACGAATCCCAAAGTACTATTCCGGTATTCATCACGATTAAGAAACCTAATTCAAGTGAATGAGAAACCCGAGCATTTTTCTTGCGAAGACGAATATTGGAATAGTACTCGGTATTTGGTAAGCATTATCCGAACACAAATAGTTACTATTCACCCATCACTACCGATGACCCTAAGGAAATATTTAGATATTGTGACCAGCCTTGCCTGGTGCACTTAGTGAACATGATGTTCATGCTCTTTTGTTCCCTTTTCCCACTGCGTTTTCTCCTAAATACTGTGGCCCCCTTGAGCTTACTCCCGAACTCCTAGCAAAATGGGATTTGGGTGTATGCACCAAGAAGGCCATTGACTATGACGATGCAGATGGAGTCACCGTGTGCTCTATTATGCACAATTTTCTACCATATATGCTATTTGGAGGCAGACACCAAAATGTCACCTAATACATCTAGCTGATTGCTTCAAATAGACATATACAGCCGAAAATTATGCAAGACAGAGCACACGGTGACTCCATCTGCATCATTATAGTCAATAGCCTCGTTGGCACATACACCTTAATCCCATTTTGCAGGGGGGTTCGGCCATAAGTGTGGCGCCCCTGACCTGGTCAGGCACCACTTAGTACTGCACCCATGCTGGGTCAGTACAAACAGGTAATCCCAAAGGCTGAATAGGGTGTGGACACACAGACACATAGTGGCTAGTTCTCACACACATCTTAGAGGGGACTCCTGGGCAGACCCAGGAGGGGGCGTGGCCTCCACATCTCAGCTAGTGGTGGGTGGAGAAGCTGGTTGCTAGGTTGCAGTGGCAGGCACAGAGAGGAGGCAGTAGTGAACCAGTCTGAAGTGAGGAAGCGCAGTGTGCAGTCGCAGAAGGAGGACGTGCGCAGAGTCACTAGTCAGACACTGCACGTGTCGTGGCTGTTTGCGGTGGAGTTTGGTTGCCACACAGTCAGACTGAAAGACACCTCAGGAAGAAGGTGTTTATTGAGTACGGGATTCCTGGTACACCAGTCATGCAGGGGAAACAAGTTCCCGAAGTAGGCTCAAGTTTAACTACCTACTAAACCTGCTGGTGGGGTGGACAACAAGTCCCACACCAAACATACAGAGTCCGCAGCATCAGCAGCAATGAGGGGGCCCATAAGTGAGATAGGGCAAGAAGCCATCTTTACTTGGTCCACGCTGCCAGCAAACGGGCCAGAAAGGGGAGAAAAGGCAGATGCGACTTCCCTGGATGAATCCCATATACTTCAAGTTGGGGGTTATCCGAAACAAGAAGTGCTAGGAAGGCGAGCTTACAGTCACCCTTACTTTAGCCTGAAGGATACCTGGTTCTCCCTGCAGTCTATCTCAACATTGCCTGGGTTACCTCACAGTGAACAATTGAATGTGAGTATAAACCCTGAAAGACATTTCTGGACTGTGTGTGAGTTCTTCTGTGACCTGTGGTACTACGCACCTACACCCAAGCCCCTGGGGCCAGCCTCACTCTCAGGAGGCCATAACACCAAACTGCAGACACCATCTGCCCCAGACGCTTGTTAAACTGCAGTAGCGGTCACCCCTCATCCTGACCGCAAAACCGAGAGTGGCATCACGACTCCTATTAAAGTTAACCTGACATACCTGTTGCCAGAAGATTTCCAGCACGTGAAGACCCAGCGGCGTCCCTGGAGGTGGAGAGAAGTCCCTGAAGTCCCGGAGGCGATCGCTGCAGGTGAGGTTCTTCACATAAGCTTGACAAGGGCCACTGAACGTAGGAGAAAACGCAGTGTGAAAGTGACCTTATACAACACATTGATCATAGTCAGAGAAGGTATTGTTACGCGGGGGGACGATGAGAGCAAAACTAATAATAGCTCTAATGTCTCCCGAGGTCCTCAAGGTAGATGACAAAGCCACAGATGGACACGTGGCCGTGTGACGCCCTGGCCTATCAAGTCGTCACAGGGTATTGTGCAATCTGCCCTCCTGTGCAATATCCACCTCCTCCTTGGTTAGGGGTCCCTAACCAATGGTATTGCGAAAACCAGCTAATCAAAATCCTTGGAACACTCTGCACCACACCCACCAGACACACCAGTGGACGGCCTGAGTGGAATAGGGTCACCCACTTAGGGGGTTGGTATAGGGAGGTCAGGAGTGTCAGGAGAAGGAGAATCTAGTGTTGGACGTGAAGGAGAGAGGAGGTCAGGAGCTGGGCTCCTTGGAAGTACTAGGTAGCAGACGGTGATCTAGGCCTGGTAGAAGTTGGACCTCCGGTCGCAGGGGATTGTGACAAGGGGCACGGTATTGTCATGAAGGACAGCCGGCAGCCTTGTACCATCACCGGGCTGGGACCAGGGCACGACGGGGTACGTGGAACCTAGATCAGGGAGTAGCTTCAGGCAACCTGACAATTCACCCGACGAGAATGAAGCCTTCAAGATCCGCTCTCCACCCGCTCCAAAATCGGGATACTAGTGCAATGAGGGGGATAGGACTTTCCACTAAAACGATCCAAGAAATCCCAAGTGTGAACCCTGAGAGCAAGCTCCCTCAGTTAGCCACAATGGGGAGCGGGACCCGCATAGTTTCAAGCTATAGGTGCCAACTAGAAGAGAACAAGGTGCCAAGGGAAAGGTCACAGATTATCAGGCAACACCAGCAGAAACGGGACCCAAATGTGCACCCCCTCAGCGGCAGCGGTGTCTAGAACTTTGGTTTACTAAGTTGTTGGTGTCAGCTTTATGGACTGATTGAGTACGCAAGTGACCCTTACCTCCCCAACGGCACATCCTGCCACCATCATTGAGTCCCCGGGTATCCCCCCCTACCCGTGGAGGGGTTAAACACCTGGCTTCCCACTCCATCACCACCGGGTACTCCCAGCTGCAGCAGTGGTACTCCACCTTACCACACACCATGGGTGGCGTCACGAACTTTAGACACAATCCCCCTGTAGATACCCCCTTTAATTTGAGTAGCCGCATGACCCCCGGGTCCGGGCCCCTCGAGCCACCGCGGATCCGGATCCGAGCAGCCTAGCTGCTGACGTGGGGGCGGCACAGCCGGACGGCACAACCTTAGAGGGACACAAAAATAAAAATACAATTGGTGGTGTTCACAGCACACCACCGAGACCCGGACCTGTCCTGTTTACGGCACAGGGAGACCTAGAGATCATTGACCATGTGCGTTGGGGGCACACTAGATCAACAGAGGCAGCTCAGTTAGCATCACTGAACTGCCGTAGCACTACTGGTACAGTGGGACTGGAGTAGGGTAACTGGCCCTGGCTGTGCCTTGCCGCAAATCTTGGCGTGACAGGCACCGGACATCTAACCCTGCCTACTGCTTCCAGTCACACACAACCCTGCCACAAACACTGCACAGCCATGGGCATCATCCAGGGTCCTTTATAGCCTAAGCCCTGCTCCAAACCAGATGCCAGATGGCAATGGCACTGGTCACGGCCATTCAGGGACCACGACACGTCACCAATGACATCATCGACGGCCATCAGAGGCCACCGCATCACTGCTGACATCAGCGATGGCCAATCAGGAGCCACCGCGACACTGGTGACATCACGAGCATGTGCAGTAGCGGGAATATCGCTCTTCGAGCCTGGAGAGGCACATGTGCGGTATGGCAAAAGAAGGGACTTAGGCTCAAAATGAACCAAGACCCTGGACATCTGACACCTAGCAATCAAGCGCCTGGAGCGGTGGACAGGTGGCGCAGGTGAGTCATAGACACCACTGCAGGAGATGAGGACAGGCCAGCAGCGGCTCGGGAGAACCCTGAACCGTAACAGGTATCGTTGCTTTTGGAGCTATCAGAATAGATCTAGTTATAGACATTGGTTCACAGCTACCGTCGTACATTTTTACAGCATGGTCACGGCCTTTCCATCTATTTTTGACCCTTAAAAGGGGTTTTTAATAAACATTCATGAAAAATAACTAGAACTAGAGATGAGCAAATTGCCTGAAATTCATTTAAACACTACAAATGTATTCACAGTTATAAGAACTCACATATCACTGGGACATCACAGTGCCAAAAAGTGTAATCTGACACCTAATGAGATCAGTTGTTGGCTTTTGCAGTGTTAACGAATTTTAATCCACTTATGTGAGATAAGTTTCTGAGAAAAGTTATCAAGATGATATGTTATTTGTAAAGTTCAATTTGGCCACATTTGTAATAACTCACTAGAGTTGGTGCAAATTAATTCTAGGGTCCTATTCCAGCAACTTCATGGAATGGAGCTATGGGTGGGAGCTCTGAGAATTGTCTCCTACGTTACCTGCCAGCATCTGCAGCTCTTCTTTAGTTTAGCCTGTCTGGTGAGATGTCATAGTTGTGCCATGCTTCACACATGGTTTTGCTCCAGACCAGTTGATCAAAATAAGAATCGCGGATGACAGGATGATGGAGTTGGTTCTCAGGTTTCCTGTCCAGCCACTGTGCCGTCCCCACGCCCGCAGCAGCCGGGCTGCTCGGATCCGGACCCGCTGTGTGGCTCAAGGGATCTTCTGCACCCGGGGGTCACGCGGACACGCCGAATGAAAAGGGGGAAGTAGTTGTACGGCCTTGGCCGTATTCAGTTTGTGACGCCACCCACGGTGTGTGGTGAAGTGGGACACCACCGCTGCTGTTGTGGGACACCCGGGGAAAATGTAGTGGCAGCCGGATGTTAACCCCTCCGTGGGTAGGGATAGTTGCCCCGGGGCCCAGTGTCTCTGTGCAGGGTATGGCGATGGCCGGGGCTTGCACGCCCGGACGTACCAGGGGATGTTTAGTTACTCACAATTAAATTAATCACACGAGTCTTTTGGCAAACCAAGGTGCTGGTGGCCAGCCGCCGCGGCCAGTTGTACTCTGGTCCCCCACCTGGGCTGATGGTCGCCGTCTTCTCCTTTGCTCTAGTTTTGGTTGTGTGTTTAGACTTCCCGGTATGGAACATGGGAGTCCACTCCCGGCTTGTTGTGTACTTGAGGAGCCGTGCCCGCTGACGCTGATCCGTGGGATCTATGGGCCCTGGCGGTTGCCCTATCCCTCTCTGTGGGTGGTTGTCTGCTTTTGGGACTTTGGTTGGGACAGGACCTATAATCCTGCCCTCAATCGGTTGATTAGCTAGGCCGTTGGTTCCGGTCCTGGCTTCAGAGTCCGAGTACCCCCTCTGTGCACGGTTTCCGGTCGGGTCTCCGGTGTCAGTACCGGCGGGCTCCAACCCTGTCCCAGTCCACCTCGGATCTGCCGAGCCGTCTTCCCATCTCCTGCTGACGGAGACCACCGTCTGCCACCTCGCCAAGACACCAGGGCTCCGACCCTGGCACCGTTCAACTTGAACTTCAGACTTTGACTGCCTGACTTCGACTCTCTGTTTTCCCGCCCCAAGCTGTCTAGACCCCTAGGTGGGCGTTTCCTAACCACCTCGTCCAACCCACTGGTGGGCCTGTCTTGCCCTGAGGGGGGTGACTAGGGTTTCAGGTCGGCTGTCTGTGACCTAGGTGAGGGAAGGTGTTATGCGGGGGCCTAATGTGTGACTACCTGGTTTTTCCAGGGCATCACACCACCAGTGATTACCGATTTGGCCACTGGACCAAATCCTACTAATGGATGTGTACCAAGACCTCATTAGGCCTCATTCAGACTTCAGGTTTTTTAACTTATGGGAAATCTAGACTCATCAGTATTTCATCAGAGTTCCATCTGAGTTTCATCAGTATTTTTCTGATTTGAAAAAAGAAATGAAAGCTTCTCCTATCTATCAGATTATAAAAAATGGACAACATATGGCTGGCATCCAACTGCTTGTAGAAGGGAAGACGGGGTGCTTTGGTAGTCGCAGAGGGTATCACTGTATGGCCGCAACGCAGCCCCGGATCAGCAATTTGCACCACCGCCTCCGTTCCACTACAGGGGAAGGGTTGCTGGGATGTGTAGTGTGGGACGTTTACCTTCAGGCCAGAGGCCAAAACCAGTACTCATTTCTTCTGGGCCCTTTCACAGCTGCCAACTGCAACAGGCCCCGAACCACACATGGACACGTTCTTTCTTAAACAACAATATTCCTTTACTCAACAGATGCTTAACATGCCATCGGCGGGCATGCTCCTTAAATGTTATAGTAGCCATGGACAACGTTACATACAGTCCTTTGGACCTCCGATCCGGTACTTCACTGTGGTTGTTGCTACTAGCAACCGGAGCTGCATATAATTTGCTGGTTAGCCTCCTCTCTGGTACTCGGGCCTCCGAGCCCCTCATCCCCTCCCTCATCTTCATCTGTCGGGCAGATTCATCAAGTCCTCACGGTGGTCTGTCTCCCACTCACAGGGATAACTATAAGCCGTGACAGGGGTCCCTGGGGACGGTACTCTTCTGTCCCGGCTGGTCTGGACCTACTCCTGTGGAGCCCACTGACCTTCAGCCTGGAACGGGGGTTCGTTGGGCATACGCCAGGGGACAGCCACCATCAAGGCCGACCAGACTTCCCCCCTATGGGACGTGGTTCGATCAGCCCACCTCTCACGTGTCCGGTGCCAGGATATGACCCAGCGGGTCAGAATTGCTTCTCCTGGGGGGTTCTCCTCACACCTCCCACAGGTGTGGCATCTCTCCTCTGTTCTGTTGGACTCTCCTGTCATTTCCTGTCTTCCTAAGCTCTTTACTAACTAAACTCCTTCCTGCCATTAAGTCTCCCTAGCCTGAGAGCACCAAGGGAAGTAGCTTACCCCATGTGGCCATCTAGTTGCTGAACAAAGAATATATCATAAACCATGTTTTCATTACACACATTATATCAACATTAAACAGTACATTTACAGACAGGGGATTTGCAGGTTTGGGGTGGTAGAGCCTTACTGTTACGTCCGGGTGGTGGAAACACTGGACCGTACACCGGTTTACCCTGAGGAGGCAGCCAGGCCGGTCACCCCGCCCGAGGGTCTTGATGCACGGCAGCCGAAGCACTATTGGTAGCCAGACAGTCCGTAGGGGAGCTGGAAAGGTGGATGTTGCTGAGCACACGGAGTTCTGGATGGTAGTCCGGGTGACGAGGCTCAGGGTCCAAGGCCGGGTTGAAGGGTCAGGCGGGATCCGGAACCTGCTGAGCGATGGGACGGGTCACCCAACGGAGCCAGGGACTGGAGACTGGCGGAGCTGCAGAGGTGGTGGAACATCCGCCGAAGTCACCGTCAGGGTACTGGAATGGACGTGGTTCGGAGCGGCTGGCATGGCAGGACTAGCTCTGCGAGACAGACAGGGTTAATACAGGGCAAAGCAATACGGGGACCTGAACTCCTAGCTTACTAAACACGTAGAACAGACCCCGCCCACCAGGAAAGAGAATCCTAATATACCCTGTACCTGTTTATGCAATTTCCTGTTTCAAGGTGCTGGCCCTTTAAGAAAGGGTCAATGACCGCGCGCGCGCCCTAATGCGCATGCACGAGGCCCATGTGCCAGAAGCCAGTCCAGGGAGCGGTGCAGAGGAAGCAGGGGTGTCCGGCAGGGTGTCCCACGTCGCTGAGGAGCGCCGGGAGCGGGGAGCTGGATGCATGGAGGGCACAGGCGAGGAAGAGGAGGCCGGGACCGGAGTGGTGAGTCGGGGACGCCGCCGGGAAGCGGGGAGCGGGCCACGGGGACCGGAGAGCGGGCCACGGGGGCCGGAGAGCGGGGCACGGGGACCGGAGAGCGGGGCACGGGGACCGGGAAGCGTGACAGTACCCCCTCCCCCACGCCCCCCTCCCCGCAACCGGGACAGGAAAGCACGAATCAGAGGAGTGCCAACATTCTCCCGGGGCTCCCAGGACCTATCCTCGGGACCATAACCCGCCCAGTCCACCAGGAAGTATTGCCGACCTCGTACGGTCTTCATGGCCACGATATCCCTTACCGCATAGATGTCATCGTCAGCGATAGGAGGAGGAGCAGGACTGGCAGCAGCGGAGAAGGGACCAAGGACGACAGGCTTGAGCAATGAGACATGGAAGGAGTTGGGTATCCGCATCGTGGCCGGGAGCTGCAGCTTGTAGGAGACTGCATTGATCTTGCTGATGACTTTAAACGGCCCGATGTAACGAGGACCCAACTTGTACGATGGTAACTTCAATCGGACATATCTGGATGCAAGCCAGACCAGATCACCTGGGGAGAAACACGGGGGATCCAGGCGCCTCTTGTCCGCATGTCTCTTCATCCGCAAAGAAGCACGTTCTAGGGAAGACTTGACAAAGTTCCATATAGCTGAGAAGTCCCGAACCAGAGCATCTGCTGCGGGGACATCGGAAGCCGAGGATACTGGCAACGGGACAGAAGGCTGAAGTCCGTAAACGACCTGGAAGGGAGAGCTGGAGGTGGACTCGCTGATGTGTTGGTTGTGGGAGAATTCAGCCCAAGGTAGGAGCGTGGACCAATCGTCATGATGGATGTTGACGTAGTGGCGCAGGAAGGAGGTCAGGATCTGATTGACCCGTTCCACTTGGCCATTCGACTGAGGATGGTAGGCCGGAGAAAAGTCCAAGGATACTCCCAGATGTTGGCAGAGAGCCCTCCAGAAGCGCGAGGTAAACTGAGTTCCTCTGTCGGACACAATGTGTGCGGGAAAGCCATGCAATCGGAATATGTGTTGTATGAAGGAGTCAGCTAGCTCCTGAGCAGAGGGCAGCCCGGCCATGGGAAAGAAGTGAGCCATCTTTGAGAAACGGTCCACCACAACCCATATGACCGTGTGTCCGGAGGATAAGGGTAAGTCCGTAATGAAGTCCATTGCAATATGTTGCCACGGAACGGAAGGAATGGGCAGAAGCAGAAGACGTCCATATGGTAGGTGCTTGGGTGTCTTGTTCCGGGCACAGGATGGACAGGCTGAGACGAAGGTTGCGACGTCTTTACGGAGGGACGGCCACCAGTAGTGACGGGCAATCGTACTCCAAGTCTTCTTCTGACCAGCATGGCCGGCGATCTTCGAGGCATGGCCCCATTGCAGAACTCTCTGTCTGTCAGTATCTGAGACATAGGTTTTCCCAGGGGGTATCTGAGTCAGAGCGACAGGAGCCACCGGAATGACTTTACTGGGGTTGATGATGGGCTGGAACGTCTCCTCCTCCAACTCCACGGGCACGAAGGACCTGGACAAAGCGTCTGCCCGCACGTTCTTATCCGCAGGCCGAAAATGGAGTTGGAAATCAAATCGAGCAAAAAACAAGGACCAGCGGGCTTGTCGCGGGTTCAGTCTTTGGGCTGACCGCAGGTACTCCAGATTCTTGTGGTCCGTGTATATGATCACAGGGTATACTGCTCCCTCTAAGAGGTAGCGCCATTCCTCCAAGGCCAGCTTAATGGCCAGTAGCTCCCGATCCCCGATGGTGTAGTTGCGTTCGGGTGCCGAGAAGCTCTTGGAGAAGAATCCGCAAGTGACCATCTTTCCGGAGGAGGAGTTCTGCATCAACACTGCCCCGGCTCCTGAGGAAGAGGCATCCACCTCTAAAGTGAACTGTCGGTTCAATTCAGGGCGATGGAGAACCGGGGAAGAAGCAAACGCCTGTTTCAAGGAGCAGAACGCGGCATCGGCCGCCGGTGGCCAGTCCTTAGGATTAGCTCCCTTCTTAGTCAAGGCAGAGAGAGGCGCAGTCAGGGCAGAGAAGTGCGGGATGAATTGACGATAATAGTTTGCAAAGCCAAGGAAGCGTTGGATAGCCTTCAGTCCAGAAGGAGGAGGCCAGTTGAGGATGGCAGACACTTTCTCTGGGTCCATCTGCAGGCCAGTGTCCGAGATTACATAACCCAGGAAGGGAAGGGACGACTTTTCAAAGACGCACTTCTCGTACTTGGCGTACAGACGGTTCTCTCTAAGCCTCTGGAGAACTAGCTGCACGTTCTCTCTGTGGGTCTGTAGGTCCGGAGAGAAGACCAGGATGTCATCCAGATATACCACGACACAGACATAGAGGAGATCTCTGAACACGTCGTTCACCAATTCTTGGAAGACTGCCGGAGCATTACACAGACCAAAGGGCATGACACAATACTCGTAGTGCCCATCCCGAGTGTTGAATGCGGTCTTCCATTCGTCTCCAGAGCGAATGCGAACCAGGTTATAGGTCCCACGGAGGTCCAACTTGGTGAATACACGAGCTCCTCGGAGCCGATCGAATAGTTCGGGGATAAGTGGCAGAGGGTATTTGTTTTTTACGGTGATCTGGTTTAATCCCCGGTAGTCAATGCAAGGGCGCAGATCACCTTCCTTCTTCTTGACGAAGAAAAAACCTGCTCCGGCAGGGGACGAAGATCTCCGAATGAACCCCTTAGCCAGGCTCTCGGTGATATAGGCAGACATGGCTCGTGTTTCAGCAGGGGACAAGGGGTATATCCTTCCTCTAGGAGGCGTAGTTCCTGGCAGTAAATCGATGGCACAGTCGTAGGGACGATGAGGCGGTAGTACCTCTGACTCCTTTTTATCAAAAACGTCCAAGAAGGACCAGTAGGCAGAAGGCAGTCCTGGTAGAGACTCTGGAACCGGAGGTCGTCGGATGGGCTGGATGGATTTCAGACATCTCTCGTGACACGAGGAGCCCCATCGGGTAATTTCACCTGTACTCCAGCTGACCGACGGTTCGTGTGCCCGTAACCATGGGAGTCCCAGCAGGATCTGATGAGACATGCGCGGGAGGACGTAGAAGGTGATCTTCTCGGTGTGCAGGGCACCGATCCGTAATTCCACAGGCTTGGTGATCAGTGAGACGGTGTCAGAGAGGGGTCTCCCATCAACAGAGGCGATCACCAGCGGTTTTTCTAGTGGGAGAACAGGCACCTGGTACTTATCCACCGTGGCCTGCTGGATGAAGTTGCCTGCTGCTCCGAAATTGAGATACACCTCTGCCGTGAACCGGGTCTCTTCTGTAGTGACTTGAATAGTCCATGTAACGGAGTCTGAGAGAGTCCCAGCACCTAGGGTCGCCTCTCCTACCAAGCCTAGGCTTTGGAGTTTCCCGGCTTCTCGGGACAAGAGCGTAGCAGGTGTGTGCCATCACCGCAGTAGAAGCAGAGACCCTTTGCTAGTCGTTCTGCTCTGCGTTGCTCAGACTGCCTCAGGCGGTCAATCTGCATGGGCTCGTAGGTAGACGCGCCAGGTGACGCCAACTGGGGAGCGATGGACTTCTGTGGTGGGGAGGAGTGCCTTATCGGACGCCTCTCGCGGGACACCTCTTTGGATCGTTCCTGAAAGCGAAGATCCACTCGAGTCGCTAGAGCAATCAGGGCATCCAGGGTGGAAGGCACGTCACGACCAGCCAGCTCATCTTTAATACGACCCGAGAGTCCCTCCCAGAAGGCGGCGGTTAGGACCTCATTGTTCCACCCTAATTCCGAGGCCAAGGTGCGAAAACGAATAGCATATTGGCCCACCGTCAGACTCCCCTGACGTAGCCGGAGGAGGGATGAGGCAGACGCGGAGGCGCGTCCGGGCTCGTCAAAGGTGCTACGAAAAGCCTGCAGGAACTCCTGGATGTCGGTGGTTACCGGATCCTCCTTCTCCCACAAGGGGTTCATCCAGGCCAGTGCCTCTCCCTCTAGATGGGACATCACGAACGCGACCTTGGCTTGGTCAGAGGCAAAAAGGTGCGGCAGCAGCTTGAAATGGAGGGAGCATTGATTTATGAATCCCCTGCAGGTCTTGGGATCTCCGGCGTACCGGGGTGGTGAGGCCAAACGAAGTTTGGAAGTATCCGAGGAGGCTGCCACGGGAACTGCGGCCGTGGATTGTGCAGTGGAAGCCTGAGATGCCAAGGACGTGGCCGTTGCTTGTAGCGTGTTCAGGCGGGTATCAACAGAGGACATGAAGGCCAGCATGCGGGACTGGGTCTCGCGCTGTCGTACGAGTTCCTGCTGCAAGGCCGCTAGTGCTTCGGCGGGATCCATGGCCTGTTCTAGCTGTTACGTCTGGGTGGTGGAAACACTGGACCGTACACCGGTTTCCTCTGAGGAGGCAGCCAGGCCGGTCACCCCGCCCGAGGGTCTTGATACACGGCAGCCGAAGCACTATTGGTAGCCAGACAGTCCGTAGGGGAGCTGGAAAGGTGGATGTTGCTGAGCACACGGAGTTCTGGATGGTAGTCCGGGTGACGAGGCTCAGGGTCCAAGGCCGGGTTGAAGGGTCAGGCGGGATCCGGAACCTGCTGAGCGATGGGACGGGTCACCCAACGGAGCCAGGGACTGGAGACTGGCGGAGCTGCAGAGGTGGTGGAACATCCGCCGAAGTCACCGTCAGGGTACTGGAATGGACGTGGTTCGGAGCGGGTGGCGTGGCAGGACAGGCTCTGCGAGACAGACAGGGTTAATACAGGGCAAAGCAATACGGGGACCTGAACTCCTAGCTTACTAAACACGTAGAACAGGCCCCGCCCACCAGGAAAGAGAATCCTAATATACCCTGTACCTGTCTATGCAATTTCCTGTTTCAAGGTGCTGGCCCTTTAAGAAAGGGTCAATGACCGTGCGCGCGCCCTAATGCGCATGCGCGAGGCCCGTGTGCCAGAAGCCAGTCCAGAGAGCGGTGCAGAGGAAGCAGGGGTGCCCGGCAGGGTGTCCCACGTCGCTGAGGAGCGCCGGGAGCGGGGAGCTGGACGCATGGAGGGCGCAGGCGAGGAAGAGGAGGCCGGGACCGGAGTGGTGAGTCGGGGCCGCCGCCGGGAAGCGGGGAGCGGGCCACGGGGACCGGAGAGCGGGCCACAGGGGCCGGAGAGCGGGGCAAGGGGACCGGAGAGCGGGGCACGGGGACCGGGAAGCGTGACACTTACACCCCTTTACATGTTGATGGATTTTTTTCATGAACCTATAAACTTGCAATGTCAATTTTCATCCAACACTGTGATCAATATCGGACAAGTCTCACGATTTTGCATAGACAACTCGGTCTGAGGAAAAAACAGACATGTAAACTACCCCATACACCATTATAGGCAAGAATATTAGCAGTAAATACACATAAAAAGAACCCTAAGAAATTTGGGAAAAACGAAATAGCACTCTTGCGAGAAAAACTGATGTTTGAATGATTGCAAATATTCACCTGCTCTAGATCTGCCCCTCATCTGTCCTTCACCGGCTACAGCTTCCCTATACTTTTAACTGGTCTTCAGATGTTCTGAAACTACCTTGGTAAGGCCTGTGATTGGTTGCCTTTTAGAGTCACATGAGGTCAATTATAGGCCTCGGAGCATCAGAATATTCAAAATCCGGTGTGAAGGTTTGGAGCGCTGCGGTGGCATAATGACATGCAAGGTGTGGACCTAGAATTGGTGGGTACAGAATATAATGCCTATTATTTATTAAAGGGAACCTGTCAGCAGATTTGGGGCCTATAAGCTGCGGCCACCAGCACCGGGCTCTTTATATACAGCATTCTAACATGCTATATATAAGAGCCCAGGCTGCTGTGTAGAACGGAAAAATCACTTTATAATACTTACCTAAATGGTCGCTGTGGTGGAGTTGGGTCATATGGGTGTCTCTGTTCTCCGGTGCCGGCGCCTCCTCTTTCGGCCATCTTCGGCTTCTTTCTGAAGCCTGTGTGCATGACGCGTCCTACGTCATGCACACTCACCGGTCCCGCACAGGCTTGCTACAATACTTTGATTTGCTCTGCTCAGGGCAGATCAAATTATGCCTGCGCAGGACCTCCATGCTGGCCAGTGTGGGTGACTTAGGACGCGTCATGCACCCAGACTTCAAAAGAAGGACAACCAAGATGGCCAAAAGAGGAGGCTCCGGCACTGGAGAACGGACACGCCCATATGACCCAACTCTACCGCAGCGACCGTATAGGTAAGTAATATAAAGTGATTTTTACGTTCTACACAGCGGCCTGGGCTCTTATATACAGTATGTTAGAATGCTGTATATAAGAGCTCACTGGTGGTGGCCGCAGCTTAGAGTCACCAAACCTGGTGACAGGTTCCCTTTAAAACACCCTTCCCAGCACTCTACAGAAGACATCTAATATGGTAGCTGGTTGGCCAAAAATTTTCTTGGGGAGGAAGTCAGTAATGAATTTCGATCAGTTCCAGATCGATTCTCTCATCTCTATTTATTGACATCTTCTGTCGTTCTTCTGAGTTGTTTTATTTGCTTCACTCCTTCGGGACATACAAATGCATTCTGGAAAAAAAAAATATCTGTTTTCCCTTAAAACTGTGTGGAAATCATTCACAGTTGGAAGCATCTTGAATCGCTCTTCGCAGAAAAGAGAGGAGCAAAAGAAAAGTTCTGCAGAAGTTTACTAAGTAAACATTTTGTATAATAATGAGAAGCGGCTCGGAGCGATGCTGTAAGTAAAGCTTGTACGAGAATATTGCTGAATGTGTGCTGTATCTATGCCAACAAGGGGGTTCAGCAAGGTATTTCGTTGCTGGCTTGGTATCCTTGATTATAACTGTGTGGGCGTAAATGCCACTTTATCTCAGCTCACAATTATACTGCTTATTAGGCTATTTCTAAAATGCCCTAAAGGTAATGAGAATAAAACATTATTATTATTTTTTTAAATAAGAAGTAAAAATTGGATCTGATTATTAACCTAAAATAGGGTGACAAAGTGCAAATACAATAAAATATAAAGTAGAAAGTTCTATTTTTTTCTTACATACTCTCAGAAGTGGCAATGCAAATTTATGCATTATATTCATATTAATGATTTTAAATTGCAGGGCGTTTTATTATTATTATTATTATTATTATTATTATTATTTTTTGTTTTTGGTGTATAAACAAAAACATGTGATGCAAATGTGACGCCCTGGACTAGTCAGGTCGTCCCAGGTAGTCACACACAACACCACACCCCATCCCGAGTAGGTGACATCAGTCAAACTAAAAGCCTTGTCACCACCCTCCAGGTTTGATGTTCACACCAGGGGGGCGGAGCCAGGCAGTTGGCTCCGCCCACCGAGGAGTTCACAGGCCTGGAGGCGGGAAAACACAGACACAAGTTCAAGTTGACAGAGCAGAGTAGTTTTGACAGTGAAGGAGGAAGGTTGGGTTCAAGGGCAGACCTGCACCCAGGCCTGCCATAGACTACTCAGGTGGCTGGGTCAGAGCCCAGTCACCTTTGGCAAGGAGGCAGACGGTTGTGGCCGCCTGCAGGAGCTGGGATTACGGCTGGTGGAACCATAGGGATCAGGGTCGGGCGGTCGCCCGCCGGTACCGAACCGGGGAACCCCTTTGGAAACCGGAGCACCAGGAGGGGTACTCAGACCCAGACGAAGCCCCGAACCGACATGGCCAAGTCAAATCAACTGATTGCGGACTCGACTTTAGGACTTATCCCACACAAGTCCCGTTAGAAGACAATAGCCCAACCATACAGGGTAAAGCCACCACCAAGGCATAGAGACCCAAGGGGCCAGCGTCTGCGAGCAAATGGGCTCCTATGGCATATACAAGTCGGGGAGCAGACTACCGGTGTCTACGTGTGTCAACGTGGTCACGTCGTAAGTGATGCACATCCGGTATTGTAAGGTACATTGCAGTGTGTGACAGGTACGTGCGATTGCGATTGAACGGTAAAACATTCATCGCATGCACATTGTACCTGTCTCTAGAATTGCATGGCAGATTGTTCATCATACCCGGGGTAGCACACATCGCAGTGTGTGACACCCCGGGAACGATGAACAGATCTTACCTGCGTCCTGCGGCTCCCGGCCCACAATGCGGAAGGAAGGAGGTGGGCGGGATTTTTACGTCCCGCTCAGCTCCACCCCTCCGCTTCTATTGGCCGGCTGCCGCGTGACGTCGATGTGACACCGAACGTCCCTCCCACTCCAGGAAGTGGACGTTCGAGGTCGTATGGACGGGTAAGTACGTGTGACGGGGGGTTACTCGTATGTGCGGCGCGTTCAACAAATTGAACGTGCCACACATACGATGGGGGCGTTGCAAATCGCATATGAAATCGTATGCGAAATTGCAACGTGTAAAGCAGGCTTAAGGGTGTGCCCACACGGCGATTAATACGGAGTGAGTGGAATGCGAAAAGAAATCGCATTCCACTCGAACCAATATTACTCTATGGGGCCACTCCCATGAGTGATTATGTTCTCAGCCCTAATCGGATCGAGAAAACAATTGCAGCATGCTGCTGGTTGAATGTGATCCTGTTTCACTCGCACCCATTCAAGTCTGTGGGTGCGAGAGAAACATCACATTGAACTCGCATTATAGCGGAATGCAATGCGATTCTCGCATCAGCCGGCAACAGAAGAGATGGGAGATAAATCCCTCCGCAGCACTGGTCCTCCCCTCCGCAGCTATGTTCTGATCGCAGGATTGAACCACAGTCGCATGAGACTGTGCTGCGAGCATGAGCCGAGTGTCATGCGACACTTGTACTAATCCCCATATGGCCCCAGCCTAATTGTAAAGGTAATATGAAAAAAGGTCAAGTTGATGACAGCCACATGTGGTCACTGGTTCCCTCTGGATAGGATTATCTTCCGTTAGGTTTTTGCGGAGTTAAGCATAGCTAGACAGGTAGGGGGAGCAGGGTTTGAATCTATATAGGAAGTTGTATTTCATGGTTAGGGAGGAGTAGTGTGGAGAGTGGGAAGTACACCTGTTGGGAGTAGACAGAGGTAGCGAGCTGTTGTAAAATACTAGGAAGCATGAACTAAGAGAAACATTACTGGCGACAGAAGCGAATACTGGAGAAAATGAGCGCAACTTGCTGGCAAGTAGTCCTAGCCAAGAAGTGAGGCCAGTGGTATCCAGAGAAGAAAAAGGGGACCCTGGAAGAGAAGGGATTTGCCTAGCCGGTGCCATAGCAAGAGGACTACTCTGAGTACCTAAGTGTGGTGGCCATAGTGTAACATATTGACCCGTGTGGTCCTGTAGGAACAGAGGAATGAGGCGCCCCCATTTGTATTATCTGTGTATTATTAAGGAGGCAAAGGTCTTCATGGAAATAGCGTTATGCCACTCATATACACAGCAATCTCCTGTTCCTGTAGCGTGTCAAGGCGAGCGAAGAAGTGAAGCCCTCACCCATGACTACTGCCCTGGGCACTCTTAGATGAGTGTAGATAAGGTCTATGGAGCCAATGATGGCAACGTAGAGTCAATTAAGTTTAACGACAATTAATGGTAAATTTAATGTGATTCTGTCACCAGGTTTCTGACATTTAATCTGACAGCAGCATAATGTAGAGACAGAGATCCTGATTCCAGTGAATTGTCGCTTCTTGCTGCTCGCTGTAGTTTTGATAAAACCACAGTTTTATCACCAGCAGGAGATTATCACTACTGGATTAGTAAACCTGCTGCCATGGAGTCCGTTATATTCATGAGCTCTGTAGAACCCCGCTTCCACCACTGATTGGCAGCTTTCTTTCTATGCACAGTGTACTCAGGAATCTGCCAACCAGTGGTTTGGGCAGGTTATACAGAACTCAGTATTGAGAAAACTTGTAGATCTGCAGCAGATAAAACAGTGGTTTTATCAAAACTGAAGCAAGCAGCCCAGTAAGTGACACATTGCTGAAATCATCTCCTCTGCCCCTATATCATGCTGAAGTAGCAAAAGCTAGTGAGAAATTCCTTTTAAGTAACGCCTATTATGGAATATTATGAAGAGGAGCTGTGTGTGTAGGGGAAATTATGGAGAGGAGCTATGTATGAGGAATTTACGCATAGGAGCTTTGTGTGGGAAAATTCCAGAAAGGAGCTGAGTAGAGGAATGTTATGGAGAGGAGATGTGGGGTAACATTAAGGAGAGGAGCTACAGTATGTGAGGGAGCAATATGGAGAGGATCTGTGTGGGGAAATTACGGAGAGGAGCTGTGTGTGTGTGTGACATTAAGGAGAGTAGCTGTCTTGGGGAATATTATGGAGAGAAGCTGTGTGGGGAGTAATAGATGAAGAGGCGCGGTGTGGGGCCACATTATGGGTAGGAGCTGTGTGTGGGGAAATTATGGAGAGAAGCTGTATGGTGGATATAACGGAGAGTAGCTGTGTGTGTGTGGGATATTACAAAGAGGCTTTGTGTGGATGGACATTGTGGAGACAGGCAGTGTAGTGGGAAATTACGGAGTGAGGGGCAGTGTGCGAGGGACATTCTGAAGTGGGGGAGTGTGGGGAGGATATTATGGAGAGGAGAAGTGTGGGGAGGATATTATGGAAAGGGGCAGTGTGGGGGGATAATTTGTGCATGAAGGGGCAATTATTTATTTAGGCGTGTAGCATGGGAGATATCTTTATTTATGGGGCAGTATAATGATACTTTTATTTTTAGGGGCATGGTGTCAGAATGTGCTCCTGAAGATGGAGAAGAGGGAAGTCTGCAGAGATGAGCTCTGGGAATGAAATTTCATCATTGCATCTCTACTACATGTCAATAAAAGGGAAGGGAACGATCAGAGATGTCACCTATAACATACCTGGATGTAAATATTTTTGTGATACTTCCTGTCTCTTATCTGTAATGTGGTTCCTGTATGGTTCACAGTCTGATGAGGGCTGGTAACAACTCCCAGCATCTCCTTACCATTGTTAAGGACATACTGGGAGTTGCAGGTTCATGTGATTCAAGTGTATATGGGGCTGACAAGAAACTGCAATTGATCACTGTACTAAGCTTGATGATGTATTCTTGTACTGCCGGTGGGTCTGATCATGTAGCAATCCATAATATGCTTCATGTGAAAACAGAAACATCCTCAAAATGTATTTTTGAGATTCTGAATAGGATTTAATTATTCTTATTTATTTTAGGACCTTATATTCCATGGCGCTTTACATCATGTGAAAAGGAGTATAAATAATAAAAACAAGTACAATAATCATGAACAATACAATACACAGACAGGTACAGGAGGAGAGAGGTCCCTGCCTGCGAGAGCTCACAGCCTACAGGGAATGGGCGGGGATACAGTAGGTGAGGGTGGAGATGGTCATGCGGCGGTATAGTGGACTGAGGGCTACTGCAGGTTGTAGGCTTGTCTGAAGAGGTGGGTCTTCAGGTTCCTTTTGAAGGTTTCCATGGTAGGTGAGAGTTTGGTATGTCTGAGTTTCTGCTCAAAAAACTCATTTTGCGTTGGGAGTGTTCACATTGATATTTTGTTTAAGAAACTCTAAAAATTCTTCTCAAATACTCAAATATTGGTTCTCCAGATGTATTCATGTAAATACCGCATTTTTTTGCGGCCCTTCGGGTTGGTTCAATGTGACAGCATGGCCTTTGGACCAAGCAATATTGTGCATCCCTGCTCTAGCATAAAGGCGTGCATACACATGACATAATACACAACCAATTCCATTAATTTTGGCAGGATCGGCTGACCATCTAATGTGTATGTCCCTTGACCAATTATGCTGGGAGAAGTGAAAAACAAAAGGATTGGTTGTTTTACATTGAATTACCCGAACCTTTAGTCCAGCCATAGGTAAGAAAGATCATTTATAAAAACCTCAGATAACTATTTGGAAAAAAATAAATAAACTAGAATTACAGCTTTACAAAACTAAATATGTCTTCTAAAAACTTTATATCAAAGTCTACAATATATAAAATATAGTTTAAAACTATTCAAAAGGTTTTCTGGGATTTTCATTGAAAGCCAGTCCTTAGAACAGATCTCTTATTAACATCAAACTTCTCTGTGCTCTGTTGTTGGGGTCTGTCTGAACCCTAGTTTTATGCTACCTACTATGTACGTGGAATGTAGGCAGAAGCGTAGTCAGGAAAGCCAGGATCTGTTAACAGGAGGACACGTATAAGCACAAGGAGAATACAGAGGGGTAGTCAGGGCAATATCCGACAGTCAGACGTCTAGGAGAGCATGCAATAAGTTCAAGGAGAAAGCAGAGATGTAGTCAGGTAACGGTCCGAGGTCAAACAGGCAGAAGGTCACGACAGGAACAGAGAGCAGGCAGAGAGGAGTCAAATAATTGTCCGGGGTCAGAGAAAAAAGATCAGAACACTATCAGAGACACAAGCCAACAGCACAACTGCAGAACCAGAAAATACAACTGGCAATGTCCTGGGAGAGCATGCTCAGTAAAGTAGCCTGAGCAATTACCAGGTAGGTGGGACACCTGAGTAATTAGCATCAACTTGGAATCCTGTGCTGTCAAACACACTGGTAGCTGGTAGCACAGGAAAGTGCAGCAGAGCATCTCCAAAGGCAAGATGCTTTGTACAAAGGAATCATAAAATTTACAGTAGATTTTAAAATGTCTTTGATTCTATCCTTAGAATTGGCAAGTAATATGAGATTCTGCCTGGATAATCAGTCAAACATCACATAAAGTCTCTAAGCTCTCTTTGGATGTCTAAGTGTATATAACAATGTTGACAGTACTTTTCTACCAGAGGACATACTGTACCTACATTAATTATTTAACAGTAAAATGGAAAACAATAAATAACAAATAATAAAAAGTAACATGTAAAGCAAAAAAAAAATATTTCAGAAATCTGAATTGTGACTCTCTTTATCAGAGATTCCTGACATCCCTCCTATGTTGCCGCCTGCATTCTGTATTCACTTTCGTAGTGATGTTATACTCATTCAGTGCTGATTCTGAAGCCTTAGTATTTGATCACTTTAAAAAAAGAAATAGCAAAGATCAACACATTTCGGATGCTGCTGCCACCACCTAGCAGTGTGGTTCTTTATAACTCAGATTAATGTCAGAATGCCGTGTATCCTCGGAGATGTGTCTTCAAACTGTGTCGTCTTTTGGATGCCATTTCTTTCTTGAGCATTGCAAACAAATCAACCTACATCGTGAAGTAATGTCAATAATAATGTGAAATAGGAATTCTGTGTGAAGATATGACAGTTCAGGTAAACAACATCTACAAAAAAAATGTACCATACTTTATTTACTAGTTATTAGAGATGAGCGAGCACTACCATGCTTGGCTCTCGGTACTCGTAACAAGCAGAACGGATACTTGGACGGGTGCCACTCGAGTACCAAATATAAGAGTCACGTGTCTGTGGAGCCCCATGCGGTCATTACCGGTAAACAACCACCACAACACATCCAACACATAACACGGGAACTCTTGCACTGGGACTGGGCTAGGGTAGGTGCCAGGGGTGGCCACCATGAGGTATGGGACCTCTTGCCCGCTAGTTCAGCAACCCGGGAGGCGGGGCACCTGCCGGGGAAGTTAGGAGCCATCTCACACAGCAGTTAGTTAGCTCCAGGCGCAGCAAGTGCCAGGTTGCACTCAGGAAGAGACAACAGTCAGAAGTGACAAGGACAGACAGAGGCCCGTGGTCCGGAGCTGGAGGTTCTACCCGGGTTCTTAGGAAAAAGGGGGATCCCAGGCAGGGCCGGCGCCAGCACCCGGCAAACCCGGTCAAATGCCGGGGCCCTGAGCTGTGGGGGGGGCCCACTCGCGGTGGCAGGAGTGGCGCACCGCTACTCAGGGGGCCCCGGTGGCCGCGCTGTCACCGACCCCCGCCGAGGATCGAGCTTTCAATTGCATAGGCATCGCAGGTGCCGATACAAGTGAGAGCAATGATGAGAGAGTGAGCGGCGCGCTCCCTCTCTTATCATTCTCCCCGCTGTAACTGTCGGCGTTCTGACAGCTCTGCAGAGGACCGCGGTGACGTCATCACTGCGCGCCTGCAGAGAGGTCAGAGCGAGCGACAGCAATGGACGATGCGCCGAGGAGACCGGATCAGCGGGGGAACGAGGAGAAGTGAGCTGCCCCTCTACTGACACTGGGCTCCCCTGACTCACAGGCCGGCCACTACACAGCGACACTACACATAGGGGCCCGGCAGCCGCTCTGCGTCTATGTGTAGTGCCCGACCTGTGAGTCAGGGGAGCCCAGTGTCAGTAGAGGGGCCCCTGACCTGGAGAGGCCACCAGCCGTGTCTGAGCTGCAGGAGTGCTCCTGACCTGCACAGCAGACGGAATACTCCATCCTGCAGGACCTGCGATGATGTCACGCCCATGTGACTGTGTGGGAGGAGACACAAGATGCCGGGCAGAAAGCAAAGATACTGAATCCTGAAGGAGATTTGGACACATGATGACTGGTAATAAGAAAAGAGGGGACATGAGGGTGAGGGGGGCTGCAGGGTGAGGGGCATATGAGGGCTGCAGACTGTGACAGAAGCATGTGAAGGGGTGCAGAGTGTTTGAGAGGGGTAAGTTGGGGTACAGGCAGGGTGAGATATGTGAGCAGGGTGTGTGAGATATGGGGGTGTATTGTGTGTGATATGGGGGTGCAGGCTGTATGGGGAGCAGGGTATGTGACATATGGGGGTGTAGTGTGTGAGATCTGGGGGGTGCAGGCTGTATGGGAAGCAGTGTGTGTGTGTGGGATATGGGGGGTGCAGGCTGTATGGGGAGCAGTGTGTGTGTGATATGGAGGGTGCAGGCTGTATGGGAAGCAGGGTATGTGACATATGGGGGTGTAGTGTGTGGGATATGGGGGGTGCAGGCTGTATGGGAAGCAGTGTGTGTGTGTGGGATATGGGGGGTGCAGGCTGTATGGGGAGCAGTGTGTGTGTGATATGGAGGGTGCAGGCTGTATGGGAAGCAGGGTATGTGACATATGGGGGTGTAGTGTGTGGGATATGGGGGGTGCAGGCTGTATGGGGAGCAGTGTGTGTGTGTGTGTGTGTGTGTGTGTGTGTGTGTGATATGGGGGGTGCAGGCTGTATGGGGAGCAGTGTGTGTCTGTGTGTGTGTGTGATATGGGGGTGCAGGCTGTATGGGGAGCAGTGTGTGTGTGTGTGTGTGTGTGTGATATGGGGGGTGCAGGCTGTATGGGTAGCAGTGTGTGTGTGTGTGTGTGATATGGGGGTGCAGGCTGTATGGGGAGCAGTGTGTATGTGTGATATGGGGGGGTGCAGGCTGTATGGGAAGCAGGGTATGTCACATATGGGGGTGTAGTGTGTGAGATCTGGGGGGTGCAGGCTGTATGGGGAGCAGTGTGTGTGTGTGTGTGTGTGATATGGGGGGTGCAGGCTGTATGGGAAGCAGGGTGTGAGAGATATGGGGGTGTAGTGTGTGTGATATGGGGGTGCAGGCTGTATGGGAAGCAGGGTGTGTGAGATATGGGGGTGTAGTGTGTGTGATATGGGGGTGCAGGGTGTGTGACATATGGGGGCAGGGGCGTAACTACCGCAGTCGCAGGGGTCGGAAGGAGAAGAGAGGTACTTGTTTTTTATTTTGCTGGCTGCATGACACATGGAGGCCTGGAGGGGCCTGGCTCCATGATACATGGAGGTCTATGGGACTGCATAATAAACATGAAGGACACCTTATACATGGACTAGGGGTGCATTATACATGGAGGAGTATGGGGCTGCATAATATAACATGATGATTTATGGCGCTACATTATAATACATATAGCATTATAGGGGCTACATTATAATAAATGGAGAAATATGGAGGCTACCTTACACATGGACACACATGGGTGTGCGTTATAAAACATGGAGGACTGTGGTGCAGTATAATATATGGAGTACTATGGGGTGAATTATAATATATGACGGGTTATGTGGGGCCCTTTATATTATACGGAAGGCTATGTGGGGACCATTATAGTATTTGGAGATCTATATATAAGGAGGACAAAGATACAAGTATGGGATGGGAATGTTTTGTGCTGAGTGAAAAAGGCTCTTTCCCTCAGCACCCAGCTTTCCCATTCTCTGCTATACATCTTCTCTCAGCACCCAGCTTTCCCATGCTCTGCTATACATCTCTCAGCACCCAGCTTTCCCATGCTCTGCTATACATCTCTCAGCACCCAGCTTTCCCATGCTCTGCTATACATTTCTCAGCACCCAGCTTTCCCATGCTCTGCTATACATCTCTCAGCACCCAGCTTTCCCATGCTCTGCTATACATCTCTCAGCACCCAGCTTTCCCATGCTCTGCTATACATCTCTCAGCACCCAGCTTTCCCATGCTCTGCTATACATCTCTCAGTACCCAGCTTTACTCTGTTATGGGAAAGCTGGGTGCTGAGGGAAAGATGGATATCAGAACATGGGAAAGCTGGGTACTGATAGAGGGATTTCAGATAATGGGAAACCTGGGTGCTGAGGGTAAGAGCCAAGTGTCAGCATCATTTTCCTGTACCCCGAGTGTCAGTGTCATTATCCCGCACCCTAAGTGTCGGTGTACGTGGAGGGGGGCCCCGGTCCAAATTTTGCACCAGGGCCCATCAAACTCTAGTTACGCCACTGAGTATTAATCACTGTATTCTACATGAGGGTGCCTACTGCTATCTGGCTCTGCACTGTGCTATATACAGGCTATGCTATATACAAGCTGTATGCTACATGAGGGTGCCTACTGCTATCTGGCTCTGCACTGTGCTATATACAGGCTATGCTATATACAAGCTGTATGCTACATGAGGGTGCCTAATGCTATCTGGCTCTGCACTGTGCTGTCTGGGTCTGCACTGTACTGTATAGGTCTGTGTACTACATGAGGGTGCCTATTGCTATCTGGGTCTGCATTGTGCTATATGTGTGCTGTATACTACATGAAGGTGCCTAATGCTATCTTGGTCTGCATTGTGCTATATGGGGGCTGCATAGTGCATATGGGGGCTACATAATACTATATGGAGGACAATGGGGGCTTCATAACACAATATGGGGGCTGCATACTACTATACCCCCAGAGTTGTATGTCCCCTCCACCCAGGTGCTGTATGTCCCCCCCACCCCAGAGCTGTATACACCCAGAGCTGCATGTCAACCCCCCACCTCACAGCTGCCCCCCCCACCTCAGTCACTGCCCTCCTCTAGAGCTGTATACCCCTTTCCTCAGTAATATCTATTCCTCCCAGTAATGTGTTTGTCCCCAGCCTCTCTTGTGATGTATATACTGCAGTGTTAGTGTGCCCTATGTGCGGCCATGTCTGTTAGACAAGCCGGGAGGTGAATGAGGCTGTTGCCGGCTTCCCAATATTAGAAATATATATACAGGATAAATATATAAAAATAATGTGTGTGTGTGTGTGTGTGTGTGTGTGTGTATGATGTGTGTGTATGATGTGTATCTATGTATGTCAGTGTATATGACTGTGTCTAGATTTATGTCTATTTATGTGTTTTTGTGAATTTCTCTTTAAATAAGTATGTGTACGTGTGCCTGTATGTGTATGTATCTGTGCATGTCTGTGTGTGGATGGGGCCCACTGAGACTCTTTCGCCCAGGGCCCACAAAAACCTGGAGCCGGCCCTGATCCCATGGCTCGCGGGGAGTGCTGCAGGCAGGAGCTGAGGTGGAGGGATGACCATTGAAAAGGACACACAGAAGGAAACGCCGGCCTTGACCTCCAAACTATCCGGGATCGGCTGGAGCCCATCACAGCGGAGTCCGGCAGTCCAAAGGTGGTGACTTCAGTGAGTAAAGAACTTGAACTGTACCCTCTGTGTCGTCCCATTATTGCCGGCACTCCTATCATCGCGCCCCTGCACAATCAGTGACTACTACCACCGACATCCTCCATGGGGCCTAGCTCTACCTGTGGAGAGCTGCAACACCCAAGCTGCGTCACCATCTGCCCCAGAAAAGAGACTTCCCGCAGTGGCAGCTAATAACTGGCCGCATACCACAGGTGGCATCACGAATAACTACTCCCAGCATCCCCATCCCCATCTTTATTGACACTGCCGGGGTCACAAAACCGGCCAGGCCGCTGTGACATACTCAAACCGACACCGACCCGGTGACGAGTAGCCCCCAAGACCCCATGGACGCATCATATCCACCAGAGTCCGCTCCTGATTTGGTCAAAAGGTGCTGTCATATTTCCACTGTAGGCGATGCTGGTGATAGGGGAGAAGTCACTGCCAGTGGTTCTGGTGAGCTTAGGCTCCGCACATTCAATGAGCTTGGTATGATTGAGACCTGGAGAACCACTGGCTGACTGGGGTGGTGTGTGTTTTCCAGCTGTAGTTATCAGCTTTCAGCTCCAGCCAATGAGATGGCACCACACCCTTCTTATACCTTCAGTGGTCTGCATGGCTGTACCAGATATAGCCTTGTGTTTGCTTGAGCTACACGCTTTCCTGGTACTGTGCACACTTAGGCTATGTCCTCACGCTGCAGTTTTGACGTAACCCCAAAAATGCACAGTGGCCAAAAAAAACACATCTTATGGCCACAAAGTACATAAAAAAACGCATGGGTTTTTGGTACTTTTTTTGACCGTGCGTTTTCGATGTGTTTTTTTTATCACCAATGGGTGAAAAATGCAGGGTAAAACACAAAAAAGGATTGACATGCTGCATTTTTGTGGTCACCACAAAAATTCAGCTAAAAAAAAAAGCAGCCTGTGCACAGCAAATCTGAAATCTCATAGTCCTTGCATGGAGCCTTAGCTGTATTTGTGCCTTGTTTGACCTTGGCCTGTTTTCCTGACATTCCTACTTCCTGCTGATTTTGTACCATGCTTTCATCTTGATTTTGACCTCGGCCTGTTTTGCTGACGTTTCTCCTGCCTAATGATTTTGTACCTAGCTGACATCTTGGTTTTGACCTGGCTCTCTGCGGACTCTTCGGTTCCTTATTTTGCCCTCTTTTTGACCTCCTGGATTTAACCTAGTCTGACGACTATTCTTGTCTCTGGACTGCGGCTTTTCCAGATGCAGTGATTTCCTTCACCTTGTAGTAAATCCAGATGCCTGTATAGGGGTTAAAATGTTTCAGGGTACCTCGGGATCCTGCTCAGTGGGCGACTGTCCATGATAGCTATTTTGTGCCTGTGGCCCCAGAAAGCCGTCACGGGAAGTCAATGGAAGATCTTCCGGAAAAATGCTTCAGTTTCCCATTAACTTCCATTATATTCGTGTCGCGGGTGTGTGACGGATGACAGAGTCATGTGGTTTCTGGCAGTAGAAGATCACAGCGTTTTTCTGCGCAAAATGCTCCTTGACGTTCTGTTGTTAGTATTCATTGTATTAGGTAGCTTTCCTGCTGAGGTTTCATCTCTTTCCTTTAAGACCCAGCAGAGGCCTTCTTCCACTGAGCTGCTGATTTTCAGTATTCACCTTGTGCTTAAATACTGTCATCTTCCCTGGACTGGTGCTGGTGATAGTATTCAGCTCATTCAACCTCTGGTTGCAAGCAGGAGGCTTGTACTCATTTATAGTATCGTTGCTGAAACTTTTTAAACTTCTACCAGAGTCATCTGTGGATAAGTAGTTTACGCATTTCCCCCCTGTGTGTCCTCCTTGTGTCTTCTCTAGTGGGGTTGACGAAGAGCTCATCCCACCCTTTCCCTATTTAGGGTCCAGCATCAGGGATACCTAGGGTCACATATCCGGCTCGGCGCATAGGTGCAAAACCTATCTAGGGTGGTGAAAAACCCTAGGGACCAACTGTAGATTTGATCAGGAGTCATCATCTCCCCCTTCCCTAGACACAGGGTTTCCCTTCCCTTTTGCTGTTTGCTCGGTACTTCATTGTACCTAGCGCGATAATTCGATACTCGAGTCAAGCCTGTCCAAGCATCTGATCTGCTCGTTACGATTACCAAGCACCCTAGCACCCAAGCTTGGTAGGATTACTACTAGTTATTTACGTGATAACATCCAGTATATTATAAGAATTGGTAAAGGCTATGAATGTGCAATATAATATGCCAGCTTTACAGTATAAAATCCAATAGGCATGTGTTGAATATTTAGAGGGTTTTTTTTACATTTTTTACTTAGCGTTGAAGGGTGGAGTAGTAGGACATGTGCCCCAGATGCTGGATTATGACGGAAGTGCCAACGAGCCACACCATCTTTGCCAGGGTATTTCAGTACAGTGCTAGACTTTGCTCTGGGTAAGGGAAAGTCAGGTATGATTCTGTTTTATCTCATCTAAAAGAAAAATCATTTACGTCTTACCACATTTTTCACATTAATCAGCCATTCTCTTACAAGTAGGGAAACATCTTCTAGGCTGTCTGATATTTCAGATTGCATTATACATGTAGAGGTGAGCTGAGAAATTGTCTATAAATGGTTGAAATCAGGCTCCTTGTTGGCTTCATTTGGGGACTAAGCATTTTGAAGAATGTGGTTAATCTGGGGGTCTCGGGAGGGTTTTAAGAGCGACAATTACATTTTTAAGTATTAGAAATTTGGGTCTTTATACTGAGGCTGTAAATTAAATTATTTGGCACTCTGCTCACCACTGGTTAAGCGGGCTTTACACGCTGCGATCTCGCTAGCGATCGAGATCGCAAGCGATCGTACCCGCCCCCGTCGGTTGTGCGTCACGGGCAAATCGCTGGCCGTGCCGCACAACCTCGCTTACCCTCGTCACACGGACTTACCTGCTCTGCGAAGTCGCTCTGGCCGGCGAACCGCCTCCTTTTTAAGGTTGCGGGTCGTGTGGCGTCACAGCGACATCACACGGCAGGCGTCCAATAGAAGCGGAGGGGCAGAGATGAGCGGGACGTAACATCCCGCCCACCTCCTTCCTTCCTCATTGCCGGTGGATGCAGGTGAGGAGACGTTCCTCGCTCCTGCAGTGTCACACACAGCGATGTGTGGTGCCGCAGGACCGACGAACAACATCGCTAATAAGCAGAAAACGATTTTTTGTTTTAGGACGACCTCTCCGCAGCAAACGATTTTGACCGCTTTTGCGATCGTTTAAGGTCGCTCATAAGTGTCACACACTGCGATATCGTTAATGACGCCGGATGTGCGTCACAAACAACGTGACCCCGACAATAATTCATTAACGATATTGTATCGTGTAAAGCCTGCTTTAGTCTTTAAAATATATACGAGGCTAGAAAATATGGAAAATATAGGAATACCAGACCCTATAGTACAAGGTAATCCACAAATATAGTATTAAACTGGGTAACCCAACCCTCATACTAATATTGGGTGGCCATTGAGGACTCTATTTCACCAGTCACCCCAAGACAAATAATATTTATTAATAGCCATAAAGATGGCCCCTTCATGCCTAGGCACTAAGAATATCTTGTGACCTGCTGAAGATTAAAGCATCCCTCTTAAAAAGTTACTAAACTTTTATTTTCTACATTATCCTTCAGAAATTATAAGGTTATACATTTTGTAAAATACCTTATTTATCTTATTTTGCTTTCCTTTCCCTAAACACTATGCAACAGTGCTGTGCCAATGATAAATGGATGGTCCTTTAAAAGCTGCTTTAAAATGCTGCTCATCAAAAATCTGTACTCCCCATTCAAGTAGTTTGTGTACAGGACTTTCCCTGTCTGAGACTCTGTGCTCCCAAATCCCATATTTAGATAGACAAAGTCATGTCACATACTGTTTGAATATAATGTACAGATATTGCCAAGCAGCAGCTGAAAGCAGCTTCTAGAAGGTCAAGAACTTTGCATTGAAACAGCATTTTATCAAAGTATTTTGGAAAGAAGAATCAAAATAAAGTAATGAAGTATATTACAAAATTTCATAACTCTCCTATTCATTTTGGATAACTAAATAAAAAAAAGATTAGTTAAGATTTCAGTAAAAAGAATTCTAGCGATCCTCTTAAGAAAGTTCAGATTAGCTGTGGTGCAACAACTGGCAACTCCAGCTGATAAATGGTGCCACATCCACCATAAGTACATAGTGCATTGGACCAGAAAACCACAGCTCTGTACACTGAGTAGTCGCCATTCTCGGGTACCTCAGCTCAGCACAACTCCAATTTCAAAAAAGTTGTGGCAATGTGTTATAATGAAAAGGGAGCAAAAATGCAATGTTTTGGAAATCTTTTTTAGCCATATTTTATTCAGCACAGAACATAGAACACAGATCAGAAGATGAATGTTGGAAATTTTTCCGTCTCCTGTGAAAAAAATAATTCATTTAGAAATTGATGACTTCAACACATCTAATTAAAGTTATATGGGCGTCACACGTGACGCTAAATCGTGCGATAGCATTAGCGATCGCACCTGCCCCCGTCGTTTGTGCGTCATGGGCAATTAGTTGCCCGTGGCGCACAAAGTCGTTAACCCCCCGTCACACGTACTTACCTGCCGGATGACGTCACTGTGGGCGGCGAACATCCTCTTCCTGAAATGGGAGGGACGTTCGGCGTCACAGCGACGTGACACAGCAGCCGGCCAATAGAAGCGGAGGGGCGGAGATGAGCGGGACGTAAACATCCCACGCACCTCCTTCTTCCGCATTGCCAGCGGGATGCACCGGAGCACAGAATGATGAACGAGATTATGAAAATGAACGACGTGTCAACAATGAACAAGAAGGTGAGTATTTCTGCTCGTTCATAGGTGTCACATGGTACGATATCTCTGACGATGCCGGATGTGCGTCACTAACGACGTGACCCTGACAACATATCGCCAGATATATCGTACCGTGTGACGCCCGCATTAGGATAGGGCCATGTCTACCATTGTGTAACATCCCCTTTTCTTTATACAACAGTCTGTAAACGTATTGTTACAAATGTGTCATAGCCTGATGTAATCTCGGGGCAATCTAGGATTTGTGCCTTAAAATTTGTTTTTGATCACATAAGGGGTATTGGCCAAGGTCAGGAAATATTGTATAACAAACTGTAGAGTCCATTATCTCCTGAGACTCATTGTCATGGCTCAGTGTTTTCTGCCATGATCCCAAACAGTAATTTTCCACCAGATATCGGGTATTGGTATACTCAGGGGAAATTGCACAATAAATTACAGAGTGCAAATGATGCTCCTTCCCTTCTGAGCCGCCCTGCTGTGCACCCAAACAGTAGATTTCCACCACACATGGGGTATTAGTGCACTCTGTAAAAATTGCACAACAAATTGCATGGCGCCTTTTCTCCTGTTACCCTTGTGAAAATGCAAAATCTTGGGATAAAGTAACATTATTGTGGAAAAAAGCAAAATTTTAATTTTTTCCTTGCCCCTTGCTTTAGTTCCTGTGAAGCACCTAAAGGGTTAATGAACTTCTTGGATGTGGCTTTTAGCAGTTTGAGGGGTGTAGTTTTTAAAATGATGTCACTTTTGGGAATTTTCTGTTACCTAGGCCTCTCAAAGTCACTTCAAATGTGACATGGTCCTTTAAAAGAATGGTTTTGTTCCCGTTCAGTTTCAGCAGTTTTCCATCCATTGCAGCACTTTTATATACCTCCAAGACCTACTTCGAAGGTCCACCAGAAAATAATAAGAGTTTCCCATTGACTTGTAATAGCATTGGTTTGCTATTCGGTAGGAATGCTAGAAATTATTCGGCTTGATGAATCCAAACTCTAAACTTCCAATATTTTCCCAAATAATTGCAAAAAATATCGTTCTAATTTTACCACTATCATGAAAACCAATTTGTCATGAAAAAACAGTCTCAGAATCCCTGGGATTTGTTAAAGTGTTCCAGAGTTATTAACTCATAAATTTACTCTGGGCAGAGTTCGAAAAATTGGGCTCGTCATGAAGGTGAAAACCATGCTGGGGTGAAGGGGTTAAAATAGAACATGTAAAAAAATTAAACAAAATATATACTGTATATATTTCACGTTACAACCTTTTGTTCCTAAATAAAACCAATTTCTGCTCCAATTTAAAATAATTTAAATGCTGCTTTGGTGTATTTGAGACATCCACTTACATGGTTTACAATTTATTGATTGGTTTCTTAACACCCCACATGTATTTTTAAACCTTTATGAGACTTAGGGGTACTTTGCACGTTGCGACATCGCTACTGCGATATCGTCGGGGTCAAATCGAAAGTGACGCACATCCGGCGCCAGTAACGACGTTGCAACGTGTAAAGCCTAGATGTGCCGATAAACGATCTGTGTAGCGTGTAAATCGGCGATCTGTGTAGCGTTTGTCATTTCCATAATGTCGGACCAATAGGTGATACAATGTTATTCGTCGCTCCTGCAGCAGCACACATCGCTGTGTGTGAAGCCGCAGGAGCGAGGAACATCTCCTTACCTGCTTTCACCAGCTATGCGGAAGGAAGGAGGTGGGCGGGATGTTTACGTCCCGCTCATCTCTGCCCCTCCGCTTCTATTGGCCGCCTGCCGTGTGACGTCGCTGTGACGCCGCACGACCCGCCCCCTTAGTAAGGAGGCGGGTCGCCGGCCAGAGCGACGTCGCAGGGGAGGTAAGTGCATGTGAAGCTGCCGTAGCGATAATGTTCGCTACGGCAGCTATCACAAGATATCGCATGTGAGACGGGGGCGGGGACTATCGTGCTCGGCATCGTCGCTAGCATCGGCTAGCGATGTCGCAACGTGCAAAGTACCCCTAAGTATGCATTTTGAGAACCTTATAAATTGGATAGAGATTGGACCAGCATGCTCAGATTGGCCATGGCTCTACCGACCTGAGCAGGACAGCTGCAAAGAATATATGAAGCTTGTCACGCCTTGGTCAGGAGAGCCACCACCAATCCACGCATTGCTGCCCAATCTTGGTTCGATTTATATCGTAGTCTGAATACTCTATAAGGCAGACAAATGGGATATTTGTAAAGGTACTTAAAGAGCAAAATGTTTACATAGTTACATAGTTTAAAAAAAGTCCTAGGTCCATCTAGTTCAACCTTCCTCCGCCAATTATACTTTGTCATGAAATCACTTAGAACCAACAATGTTGTGTGTACTGACAAAATCATCCAGCCCTTTTTTAGAACTTGTATTACTGTCAGCCATTACTACCTCTTGTGGTAGGGCACTCCACAGTCTGACTGCTCTAACTGTAAAGAACCCTTCCTTATATAGCTGCCGGAATCGCTTTTCTTCCACTCGCGTGTATGCCCCCTGATCATTATTATTGTCTTTGGAAGGAATTAGTCATGTGCCAGTCCTTTGTATTGACCACACATGTATTTATACATATAAATGAGATCTCCTCTGAGATGTCTTTTTTCTAAGCTAAACAAATCCAACTTTTTCAACCTCTCATCATACAGGCGGCCTCCATTCCTTTCAATAATCTAGTTGCCCACCTTTCAACTGACTCTATCTTCTTAATATTCTTTTTAAAACGTGGAGCCCAAAACTGGATCCCATATTCCAGATGTGGCCTTAGAAGTGATTTATAGAGGGGTAACAATACGTTAGGATCACGGAATCTAATTTCTCTTTTTATACACCCTAAAATCTTGTTTGCTTTAGCAGCTGCTGCCTGACATTGAGTGCTGCTGCTCAGCTTATTTGTAATGAGAATACCCAAGTCCTTCTCCTGTTCTGTAGTCCCGAGTTTACTTCCATTTAATGTATACGCAGTTATAGGATTACTCCGTCCTAGGTGCATTACTCTACATTTATCAACATTAAATCTCATTTGTCAAGTATCTGCCCATTCTGACATCTTATCCAGATCATGTTGTAATATTGTACTATCAAGGTCAGAATTAAATTATTTAATTGCTTTTCTTCCACTCGCAGTGAGTGCCCCCTGGTCCTTAGTATTGTCTTTGGAAGGAATAAGTCATGTGCCAGTCCTTTATATTGACCACACATCAAGGTCTATCAAGGTCCCTTTTTAATATCCTACATAGTTTGGTGTCATCATCAGCAAAGACTGACACTTTACTATCAATCCGATTCACAAGGTCATTAATAAAGAGATTACAAAGAATCGGTCCTAGAACAGATCCCTGCGGCACCCCACTGCTGACTATAGCCCATTTAGAGACTGTACCATTTATGACTACTCTTTGTTTCCTATCTTTTAGCCAATTCCTTACCCAGTTGCATATAGTTTCCCCTAGTCCTTGCTTCTGGAGCTTTAGTATAAGTCTATTATGTAGTACAATATCAAATACAGTTAGGTCCAGAAATATTTGGACAGTGACACAAGTTTTGTTATTTTAGCTGTTTACAAAAACATGTTCAGAAATACAATTATATATATAATATGGGCTGAAAGTGCACACACCCAGCTGCAATATGAGAGTTTTCACATCCAAATCGGAGAAAGGGTTTAGGAATCATAGCTCTGTAATGCATAGCCTCCTCTTTTTCAAGGGACCAAAAGTAATTGGACAAGGGACTCTAAGGGCTGCAATTAACTCTGAAGGCATCTCCCTCGTTAACCTGTAATCAATGAAGTAGTTAAAAGGTCTGGGGTTGATTACAGGTGTGTGGTTTTGCATTTGGAAGCTGTTGCTGTGACCAGACAACATGCGGTCTAAGGAACTCTCAATTGAGGTGAAGCAGAACATCCTGAGGCTGAAAAAAAAGAAAAAATCCATCAGAGAGATAGCAGACATGCTTGGAGTAGCAAAATCAACAGTCGGGTACATTCTGAGAAAAAAGGAATTGACTGGTGAGCTTGGGAACTCAAAAAGGCCTGGGCGTCCACGGATGACAACAGTGGTGGATGATCGCCGCATACTTTCTTTGGTGAAGAAGAACCCGTTCACAACATCAACTGAAGTCCAGAACACTCTCAGTGAAGTAGGTGTATCTGTCTCTAAGTCAACAGTAAAGAGAAGACTCCATGAAAGTAAATACAAAGGGTTCACATCTAGATGCAAACCATTCATCAATTCCAAAAATAGACAGGCCAGAGTTAAATTTGCTGAGAAACACCTCATGAAGCCAGGTCAGTTCTGGAAAAGTATTCTATGGACAGATGAGACAAAGATCAACCTGTACCGGAATGATGGGAAGAAAAAAGTTTGGAGAAGAAAGGGAACGGCACATGATCCAAGGCACACCACATTCTCTGTAAAACATGGTGGAGGCAACGTGATGGCATGGGCATGCATGGCTTTCAATGGCACTGGGTCACTTGTGTTTATTGATGACATAACAGCAGACAAGAGTAGCCGGATGAATTCTGAAGTGTACCGGGATATACTTTCAGCCCAGATTCAGCCAAATGCCGCAAAGTTGATCGGACGGCGCTTCATAGTACAGATGGACAATGACCCCAAGCATACAGCCAAAGCTACCCAGGAGTTCATGAGAGCAAAAAAGTGGAACATTCTGCAATGGCCAAGTCAATCACCAGATCTTAACCCAATTGAGCATGCATTTCACTTGCTCAAATCCAGACTTAAGACGGAAAGACCCACAAACAAGCAAGACCTGAAGACTGCGGCTGTAAAGGCCGGGCAAAGCATTAAGAAGGAGGAAACCCCGCGTTTGGTGATGTCCATGGGTTCCAGACCCCAACGTAGAGAAATACTTTGGCGTAGTGTTGGGGCTCTATTGCATTGATCAATTCAGTAGCTAAATTTCTCTTTATTCATATATTCATGGCAGTAATGCAGGTTCCATTTTTCACATTTCATCCTTACATATAGCTATTGAATTTTTCATGTCAGTATTCACACAGCAGTTTCTGCTATTCCATGTATTCCCCTTACATAGTCACTGGTGTGCATACCTTATCTCCCCATAGTGATGTTTTTTTTAGGTTTTTGCACCCAGTTCAGACATAGAATGGAGTTCCAAACGTTATTTCTTATTTCATAGTACAGATGGACAATGACCCCAAGCATACAGCCAAAGCTACCCAGGAGTTCATGAGTGCAAAAAGTGGAACATTCTGCAATGGCCAAGTCAATCACCAGATCTTAACCCAATTGAGCATGCATTTCACTTGCTCAAATCCAGACTTAAGACGGAAAGACCCACAAACAAGCAAGACCTGAAGGCTGCGGCTGTAAAGGCCTGGCAAAGCATTAAGAAGGAGGAAACCCAGCGTTTGGTGATGTCCATGGGTTCCAGACTTGCCTCCAAAGGATTCGCAACAAAATATTGAAACTAAAAATTTTTTTTTGGGTTTGGTTTATTTGTCCAATTACTTTTGACCTCCTAAAATGTGGAGTGTTTGTAAAGAAATGTGTACAATTCCTACAATTTCTATCAGATATTTTTGTTCAAACCTTCAAATTAAACGTTACAATCTGCACTTGAATTCTGTTGTAGAGGTTTCATTTCAAATCCAATGTGGTGGCATGCAGAGCCCAACTCGCGAAAATTGTGTCACTGTCCAAATATTTCTGGACCTAACTGTACCTTTGCAAAGTCCAGATAAATCACATCAGCTGCATTACCAATATCCAGGTTTGCACTTACCTCCTCACAGAAACCCAACATGTTGGTTAAACCCAACTTCTCTTTCGCGAATCCATGCTGGTTATCAATTATTATATTATTCTTGCTAATATATCATTGCATGTCATGTCTTAAAATTCCCTGAAAAACCTTGCACACCACTAAATGTCAGACTTACCGGATGGTAGTTGCCTGGTTCCAACCTCTTATCTTTCTTAAATATTGGTGCCATGTCAGCCATTCTCCGATCCTGAGGCACCAACCCTATTTCAAGAAAGTCTAAGAAAATAAGAGACAGCGGTATAGTATTCTTTTTCTCTTATCCATTCTGCATGGCACCAGGATGCATACTTGCTGACTAATTTTGAATGTGAAATCAACAAGAAAAGAAAATCCAAACCGAATGTACTTCAGCAAAACAAATCCACCTTTTCTCATTATAAAAGATACATTCATGTACAAAAAGCCATTTTTTCTAGGTACCTCCAGAAGTATTATTATCTCAAGGCACATTTGTAACCTACTGCGGTTTGTATTCTGCCTCTGTAACATTTCATCCTCTGCAAACAATGACTTTCAGCAACTTAAATGTCAGATCTAGTATGAGGAGATATCTATTTCCATTTAATATCATATAAGGAAGAAAAAACAAAAAGTGAAGCCTGTGCATATCAATGACTGGCACAAATGATACAATACAGATCTGCTTTACTCATATGGTAAGAAATACAAAGATATTGAACTTTTTCTAACACTCGACAAATTTTTGCAATAGTTGGTATAATTTTGTGTAAAATCTGAAATTTCTTGTCTCATATATATATATATATTTATTTATTTATTTTTTTAAATATTGGAAATTTTATTCAGATTATAATTAGTGATAAGCAAACATACTCGGCTCTAGGCTCGCACAAATGTAAGGTATTTGCAATATCCGGTATTCGACAAACATTTTGGTATTCGCTTTGTTGCGTATTAAGTCTTTTCCCACATGTTTGGCGCCTGATTTTCAGGCACTAAACATGCAGGGATTGCTTGCCAATCACAGTAATGCCATAGCCATCTTTGCTACTGGCTTTACTGTGATTGGCAGGCGCAGTGGAAAGAAAAAAATGACGTGTGGTCATTAACCTCTTAACGACCGCGGCCAGTAATATTATGTCCCTGCGGTCGTAGTGGTAAGTAATTCCAACCTGCTGCTGCAGGCTGCAGGTGGGGATCTGCGCACATGTCAGCTGATTTGTACAGCTGACATGTGTGCCTCACAGGTACGAGTGGAATCGCTATCTACCCGTTCCTGTTAACCCCTTAAATGGCGCTGTCAAGATGTGACAGCGCCATGTTAATGGCAATCGCGGTAGAAGTTTACCCACCGCCCGATACCAGAAGTCACGTAACATGATCATGTGGATCCAGTGGTTGTCATGGTAGCACAGGGTCACGTGATGACTCCTATAGCTCACATGACTCAGGTCCTTTAACCAGCAGCCGAGTACTGCAGGTTATAAGAGATGAGCATTTCTCCCAGTTTGAGCGGTGCTGTAATGATAGGGAGAAATCAATGAGCGATCAGACTGTTGATCCTTATAGTCCCCTAGGGGTACTAGTAAAATAAAAAAAACTTAAAAAGAAGTTTTGAAAAATAAAAAAAACCCCTAAAAGTTCAAATCACCCCCCTTTTGCCCTATTGAAAATTAAAGGGTTAAACATTTTTTAAAAATATGCACATATTTGGTATCACCACGTTCAGAAATACCCAATCTATCAAAATATAAAACCAATTAATCTGATCGGTAAACGGCATAGCGTAAAAAAATTCGAAACGCCAAAATTACATTTTTCGGTCCCCGCAAATTTTGCGCAAAATGTAATAACAGACGATCAAAACGTAGCATTGACGCAAAAATAGTACCTTTAAAAACGCCAGCACGAGATACAAAAAATAAGCCATCACTCAGCCATAGATCCCAAAAAATGAGAACGCAACGGGCTGCGGAAAATGGCGCAAAATGTACGACACTTTTTTATTTTACAAACTTCTGATTTTTTTTTTACCCCTTGGATAAAAGTAAACCTATATATCTTTGGTGTCTATGAACTCGCACCAACCTCAGGCATCACCCACACATCGATAGTGAAGACAGTGAATAAAATATCTTAAAAACAGTAGTATAATCGCACTTTTTTTTTTGCAATTTTTCCGCATTTGCAATTTTTTTCCAATTTTCCAGTACACTATATGGTAACACTCATGGTTTCATTCCGCAAAAGATGAGCCCTCACATGACCAGATTGACTGAAAATAAAAAAGTTACGGCTCTCGGAAGAAGGAAGCGAAAAAAAGTGGAAAGCGCAAAATCGGTCAGTCGTGAAGGCATTAAAGCAGGACTGCTATTTTTGGCAAGGGAGGGACCAATAACCATGACCCCCCCAGCCTGAAAATACCAGCCCCCAGCTGTCAGCTTTAAAGTAGTCGGGTATCAAAATTCGGAGGGACTTCACCACATTTTGTTTAAAGTATTTATTTAAATAATTTTAAAAAAAAAAGCAAAGCAAAAAAAAACAACTTATGGAGTCCCTCATATTTTGATACACAGCCAAGATAACGCACACAGCTGGGGGCTGCAGCCTCTACCTGTCTGCTTTATCTTTGCTGGACATAATAATGTGGGGAATCCTGCACCAAAAACACCACCAATGCCTCTGCAGCCGATCATCAGGATGAGTACAAGGTGTTCAGTGCTCAGAGACATGGTCAAGGTGGGGGAGGCTGAAACCCAACCACCACTGAAGAAGATTTAAAGGTTTTACGGACTGATGAGATTAGCATGACTCTTGAAGGCCCAATGGAGGAGCCTGGTGCTAGATCAGTAATGGGCACAAACCTCCACTTGAAAATGGGCCTCTGAGCAGCGTTTATAGGAAATATTGACCTTCTTAAACTTGAGATTTACGAGGAAGGAAAACATTCACCTCACTGTTAAGTGTAGGGAGTTTGTGGTTGATGCTGCCCAAAATGTTGATTGGCAACAGATTGAGAATCTGAAAGACTCCATAGCTGGAAGGTGTATGGCAGTTATTGGGTGGTTATTTTGGCTACTGATATATACTTTTTAAATGTATATTTGTTGATTTTATATTGTCTGGTTATTATTCTCACTGTAACAGATGAAAAATAACCAAAAGAGATTACAAAAATGTACGATTTTCAATTATTCGCATAATAATTCTACTCACATAGATATTCTCCTTAGAAAGGCAAAACCTCACTTTTATGTGGGCGTCACACGATATGATCTATCGTGTGATTTGACGAACGATCGTACCCGCCCCTGTCGTTTGTGCGTCACGGGCAATTAGTTGCCCGTGGCGCACAAAGTCGTTAACCCCCGTCACACGTACTTACCTATCGGACGACGTCGCTGTGGGTGGCGAACATCCTCTTCCTGAAGGGGGAGGGACGTTTGGTGTCACAGCGACGTCACGCGGCAGCCGGCCAATAGAAGCGGAGGGGCGGAGATGAGCGGGACGTAACATCCCGTCCACCTCCTTCCTTCCACATTGCCGTCGGGACGCAGGTAAGCTGTGTTCATCGTTCCCGGGGTCTCACACGGAGCGACGTGTGCTGCCACGGAACGATGAATAACCTGACGGACGATTTTTTAAAAGTTAGCAACGTGTCAACGATGAACGAGAAGGTGAGTATTTCTGCTCGTTCACCGCTGTCACACGCTACGATATATCAGACGATGCCGGATGTGCATCAGTACCCACGTGACCCCGACGACATATCGCCCGATATATCGTACCGTGTGATGCCCGCATTACTTTCTTACATATTCTACCAACCTAGAACATAGTGGTATGACCTAGGGCATGTCCCTGCCTTTTTCACATGCCGAGCTTGCATCTTTCTCTTCACATGCTGTCTGATCTGATCAGTCGACATGTACCTCTAACAGGCATGGGTGGATCTGAGATCCGCCTGTGCCTCTTAACCAATTCAATGCCGCTGGCAATCTATGACAGCAGGAATTTAACACTCGTCATTTGGAAGCACGCCATTCTCCGCTCCTATCGGTGCTCACGTGATGTGATTGCAGAGTGCCGGTGGGCTGTAATGACAGCCGGGGTTCAGCTCATGACCCCTTTGTCTGTCATAACAAAGTTCCTGTAAATGCTGGCTGCGTGCATCATAGGATAAAGTGATTTCTGCTACACAGAGCAATGCTGATACACTGTTATCTACAGCAGAAGAGATCATAGCTTCAAGTCCCTTTAGAAGATTAGTAAAGACAATAAAAACTGAAAAAAAAAGTTTTTAAAAAATATGCAAAAATAAACACAAAAGTTCAAATCACCCCCCTTTTGCCCCATTAAAAAAAAACCAATAAAATAAAAAAAATACATATATTGGGTATTATCGCTTTCAGAAATGTCCGATCTACCAAAATATAAAATCAATTAATCTGACTGGTAAATGGCATAATGGAAAACAATTAAAAACGCCAGAATTACATTTTTTTGGCCCCCGCAACATGGCAATAAAATGCAATAAGAGGGGATTAAAACATCACATCTACCCAAAATGAAATAAGTGAAAACATCATCTAAAGGTTCAAAAAACCTGCCTGTTGTCCGCGCTCTAGTCCACAAACTGGAATATTTTAGGAATAATTTTTAAATGGGAGACCCACAACAGGGGTCAATAGTGACCTCAGTAACTACATACAAAATGAATGAAATTAGTAATGATTTATCCGATTCATTGTCGGGATATCTGGATGATGTACTTTACAGGGATCAGCCGTTTTCAGTCAATACTGCACTACATTTCTTTTATAGGAAGAAATTCGTAAATTGAATATACAGGGTATATATACCGTATATATTTTCCAGCTTTCTTTCATTTTCTAGATAAAGTGTGAGGCCAATGAAATAAATGAAGAGTGGCTTACTTATTGTTGCCTTTAGCGTATTCTGTGTGTATTTTTTTATTTTTATTCCCGGTGGACTGTCAGGATTGGTTAGGTGACTGCACCTCAATATAAATTTTATGGAAAACTTTATATATATAGATTTTTTTTTTTTCAGTGAAACAATGGATTACCAACACAGAATGGAAAACGTATTAAAGAGATTGAAGTGCATTTCCAGTTGTGTTAAGTTTCTTGCAGAGATGTGCCTCAGGGTGCACAGCTAACACAGAATATATATATATATATATATATATATATATATATATATATATATATATATATATATATATATATATATATAGTTTTATATGTGTATATATACTGTATGTTGAAGATGAGTGAATACATCTGCAGGACACAGGTTCAACAACCAGGTCAGTCAGTCGATGTACGAGAGTGACGTCGTGTATGTAATAGCTAGGCAGCGCCCCATGATATAAATATCATAGAATTGTCGCGGGCGGGGAGGAGGGTGTCAGCACACTACGCTCACCCCCTTCTGCTCGGGTCCGGCGGCTGCTGCTCAGTGGTGGCTCGAGCGGTGGGCCGGATCCCGGGGGTTTCTCGAGCGGCACTCCTCGCCCGTGAGTGAAAGGGGATTGTTGGGTGTGGGAAGTATTATTGTCCGTGACGCCACCCACGGTTGTGGTGATTTCACCACCGCTGCGCTATACGGGGCTCCCGGGGATGGTGATGCGGAGCAGCCAGGTGTTGTGTTGCCCCTCCGTGGGTAGGGGTTGATGATCCCGGGGCCCGGTGATGGTGAAGGAGGTGCAGGGCCTGGTGGGCGCAGGGACGCGGGGGCAGCGCTGTGCCTTGCGGCACTGTGGTACTCACTCAGCCTGAGACGTGACACAGTTTTTACGGTAAACCAAACGGCTGGATAGACGGTCCCATGGACGGCTGCACTTGCTCTCCCAGTAGGTGACGGTTATGTCCCTTTTCCTTGCACCTTGATGTACTTGTTGGTTGCGATGGGTCCCCACCGGTAACCCGCTCCCCGGCTTCAAGCTGGACCGGGGGAGCTCTACTCTTTGCCCGCAGGCGCTGGCCCTAAGAAACGGGTGCCTTGGCGGTGGCGGTGTCTCTTTTACACTGGCTGGGCTATTGCCTTCAATCGGGACTTGGTTGTTGGGGGATCTACGTCCCCTTCACTGACGGATTCGGCAAATTTGGCGACTCCTAGCCTTGCCGGGGTCCGAGAGGCCCCTGCCCTGGTGCTGACTGTCCTTCGGAACACTGCTCCAGACCGCCGGGCACACAGCCAACGGGGTCCTTCCAGGAACTTCCAAACGGTCCCCCTCCAGACAGTCACCGCCGTTGCTGACCTTGCTGACCTGGTCCTACACAAAGCTGGACCCTTCAGGCTCTCCTTCTTTCTTGTCACCTCACTTGCTTTCCTCCTTTACCACTTTTCTACTTTCACGTTCACTTCCTTAACTCCTCTACTTAACTCCTCACTCCTGCTCCTCCCTGAGCTGTCTCCTGTTCACTCTTTCATGTCCCTCACTGGACTTCCTTACTCAAGCTCTTCCCTGAGCTGACTGCTTCCACTTCTCCCTCCTAAACTGAACTGCCTGGTTTCTCCCGCCTCCAGAGCTGTGACCTCCTCGGTGGGCGGAGCCAACCGCCTGGCCCACCCCCTGGTGTGCATCATCAGCCTCTGGAGGAAGGCAACAAGGATTTCTGGTTAGCTGTGGTGTTCCTACCTGGGATGTAAGGTGTGGTGGTGTGTGACCTGTGTCCCCTGGCTTGCCCAGGGCGACACATTCCCCCTTAGCAAAATGCAGACCGTCCGCGGGCTGCCGTCCAACATCGGTTTTATGTTTCTGAAAAAGATAACATAGTGATATAACATATTTACATTTTTAATAATAACTCTTCCCAAGACGGGAGGCACATTTCTTTTAACGTTGCATAACGGTTTACGGTTACGGTTTCCGCTCTCTCCCACCCAAGCAACCTGGCCCTGATGCTGCCCCTAAAGCCCAGGCAGCACCCCTTGACCCACAGTCCAGCACACGGTACCCGAGCGGGATCTGTCCTTCCCCTCCAGAGGGTAGCCACCGGTTCCTTTGGTGGCTGGGCCCCAGCCTGCTCTGCTGAGGGCCCTCCCTCCAACCTGCCTCTCCGGAGGCGGCATGCAGAAAATGGTAACGGTAAACAACATATTTACAAGCTACTTAACGTTTGTGGTTGCCCTGCAAGTTCACGGGCTTGTCCATAGATAGTCCTCCATGCAAAACAACTTTCAAACGGTCCCCACGGGGACAACGGTGCCGGCTCCAGCCGGTTGCAAATCAAGTTGACAATCAGGTGAAGTACTCGGTATCATTTCATTTTTCATTCTTTCAAAACTTTTGCAGAACTTTTCAAACTAACAACATGGTGGTCCCAACGGGGACTGGACAACGGTGCTCCGCTGCCCTACTGCAGGCCTTCGGCTTCATCCAAGGGAGGGGGTGCAGTGCTCACTCTGCTCTCTTGGCTGCCCCGTAGCTTCACATCCAGGGCAAACCACCCCCTCTCTCCGCAGTGTCGGGTGTACCGAACAAGGTCCCCCGGGATTAGGTTGCGGCCGGGATGCTCCTCAGGCAGGTGGGCATTCACATCCCGCCGGGCTACAAACACCTCGGCCTCCAGGCCCGGCTCGTATATGAACCCGTAGCCCCGGCGGACATCAAACCGCCTCACCTGCCCCTCGTACAACGGGCCCCGGACACAGAACGTGGCCTGGCAGAGACTTTCTTTCTCTCGGATAGCTCGGGCCACCAGCTCGGCCTTCTTCCGCTCCCTCTTGGCGATTTCCAGGCCCAGCGGTACCGGCTCCCTATCCCAATACGGCGCTGCCACCAGCGCCGGCGCACGGGTCGGGCCCCGCGGGACATCCTGGACGTTGCCCACTGTCAGGACTCTGGGCGGCATGTCCCGCGGTGTCTTGGCCTTGGGCGCTGCCTTGCAACAACAACCCGGCGCTACCTCAGCCGAGGTGTGGGGGATGGGCATAGGGGCTTTCCGCTGCTGGGCCTTCGGCTCGGAGCGGGTCATCGGCTCCGGCTCGGGGAACTTCTCGGGGGATGCCTCCGGTTCCACTTTTGGAGTCTTCCACGGTAACACCTCCGGGGTGCCGCGGGCTCCGGCTACAGGTCGGCCCGCCTGGGCGGGGACGCTGGGTACTGCTACCGGTTGCGGTGGTAGCAGGCCTAGTGGCGGGGTCACGGCCTCCGGGACGGGTGGCGAGGGAGGCAACGGGGGGAGAGGGCTTGGACCGGGCCCCACAGCCGCGATGACCGGCCCTTCAAGGGCATCGGGACGTGGGTCACTCACCCTCCCTTTCTCCGCTTCCTCCTCGCGTCTCTGCACGGTGGCTACAACGTCCGCCATGTCGGCCTCCCACTCCTCCATGAGGAGCTGCATCCTGACCTGCAGCCTTTGGTAGAGCTGCGCGGTTCGGATTTCCACCCACGCCGCGGTTCCAGGCGCGGGGGCTACGGTGTCGCGGGACGGCATCCACATGATGGCTTCTTCTCTACTTCCAGGAACGGTATATTTGCAGAGTCCTGGCGTCCCTGCTTTTATAGCTGCAGCTACAGGCGTCCAGCCGCCATCGCGTCCCCCTTAGCTCTTTTCGGCCCCTCCTCTCTCGGGGCGGGGTTTTGGCCTTCGCGCCTCTACTGCTTGAGAAGACGCTCGAGCGGGAACTTTTCGCGCCAAAGATGGTGGCTTCTGAAATTTTTCTGCCGGATACCTCCAGCGGTAACAAGGCGCACCTCTACCAGACGGCAGAGCGGTAAGATCCTGTTCGTGACGCCAAGTTGTCGCGGGCGGGGAGGAGGGTGTCAGCACACTACGCTCACCCCCTTCTGCTCGGGTCCGGCGGCTGCTGCTCAGTGGTGGCTCGAGCGGTGGGCCGGATCCCGGGGGTTTCTCGAGCGGCACTCCTCGCCCGTGAGTGAAAGGGGATTGTTGGGTGTGGGAAGTATTATTGTCCGTGACGCCACCCACGGTTGTGGTGATTTCACCACCGCTGCTCTATACGGGGCTCCCGGGGATGGTGATGCGGAGCAGCCAGGTGTTGTGTTGCCCCTCCGTGGGTAGGGGTTGATGATCCCGGGGCCCGGTGATGGTGAGGGAGGTGCAGGGCCTGGTGGGCGCAGGGACGCGGGGGCAGCGCTGTGCCTTGCGGCACTGTGGTACTCACTCAGCCTGAGACGTGACACAGTTTTTACGGTAAACCAAACGGCTGGATAGACGGTCCCACGGACGGCTGCACTTGCTCTCCCAGTAGGTGACCGTGATGTCCCTTTTCCTTGCACCTTGATGTACTTGTTGGTTGCGATGGGTCCCCACCGGTAACCCGCTCCCCGGCTTCAAGCTGGACCGGGGGAGCTCTACTCTTTGCCCGCAGGCGCTGGCCCTAAGAAACGGGTGCCTTGGCGGTGGCGGTGTCTCTTCTACACTGGCTGGGCTGTTGCCTTCAATCGGGACTTGGTTGTTGGGGGATCTACGTCCCCTTCACTGACGGATTCGGCAAATTTGGCGACTCCTAGCCTTGCCGGGGTCCGAGAGGCCCCTGCCCTGGTGCTGACTGTCCTTCGGAACACTGCTCCAGACCGCCGGGCACACAGCCAACGGGGTCCTTCCAGGAACTTCCAAACGGTCCCCCTCCAGACAGTCACCGCCATTGCTGACCTTGCTGACCTGGTCCTACACAAAGCTGGACCCTTCAGGCTCTCCTTCTTTCTTGTCACCTCACTTGCTTTCCTCCTTTACCACTTTTCTACTTTCACGTTCACTTCCTTAACTCCTCTACTTAGCTCCTCACTCCTGCTCCTCCCTGAGCTGTCTCCTGTTCACTCTTTCATGTCCCTCACTGGACTTCCTTACTCAAGCTCTTCCCTGAGCTGACTGCTTCCACTTCTCCCTCCTAAACTGAACTGCCTGGTTTCTCCCGCCTCCAGAGCTGTGACCTCCTCGGTGGGCGGAGCCAACCGCCTGGCCCACCCCCTGGTGTGCATCATCAGCCTCTGGAGGAAGGCAACAAGGATTTCTGGTTAGCTGTGGTGTTCCTACCTGGGATGTAAGGTGTGGTGGTGTGTGACCTGTGTCCCCTGGCTTGCCCAGGGCGACACAGAATCATAGAATGGTAGAGTTGGAAGGGACCTCAAGGGCCATCGGGTCCAACCCCCTGCGAGTGCAGGCTTTCCTAAATCATCCCAGCTGTATGTTTATCCAGTTTCCGCTTGAAGATTTGCATTGATGGAGAGCTCACCACCTCCCGTGGTCGCCTGTTCCACTCCCTGACTGCCCTCACTGTCAGAAAGTTTTTTGTAATGTCTAATCTGAATCTCCTTATATGCTATATGGTATGTGTATGTGACGCCCTGGACTAGCCAGGTAGTCACAGGTAGGCCCTTGCACAACACCTGTCCCCTAAAAAGGTGTCATCAGCCAACCTTAAAACCCTAGTCACCTTCCTCAGGGTTTTACGGACACACCAGGGGGCGTGCCCAGGCGGTTGGACACGCCCACCGAGGAGTTCACAGGTCCTGAGCCAGGAAAAAGGAGTAGATAAGTTGTGGAGTTCAAGGAGTGAGGCTCAAGTGCAGAGGCAGACCTGTGCCCAGGTCTGCCACAGTCTAACAACAGGTGTCTGGGTCAGAGCCCAGTTACCTCTGGCTAGGAGGCATACGGTGGCCTCAGCCTGCAGGTGTCGGGAAGATGGCTCGGTGGAACCGTAAGGGACCAGGACAGGGTAGTGGCCCGCCGGTACCGAACCGGGGAACAGACTGGAAACCGGAGCACAAAGGGGGGTACTCAGACCCTGAAATGAGGTCCAGAAACCAGTGGACCACGTTAATTAACTGATTGAGGTCTGGACTTTAGGTCCTTTCCCACCCAAGCCCCGACTGAAGACAACAGCCCACCGAGGGGGATAGAAAGCCACCGCATAGGCAGAGAGATCCCATGGGCCAGCATCTGCGGGCAAACGGGCTCTTGCCGTCATACACAACGCCGGGGAGCGGGCTCCCGTTGCTGAAGCACAGGCAGCCCAGAGTTACAGTGCAAAGTGCAGTAAAAAGGCGGAGACCACCAACTTGAGTGGGGGACCAGACTCAGCCGGCTGCGGGCACCGACCACCATCATCTTGGTTTACCAGAAACTCTTGTGCATCAATCATAGTGAGTACAACCGTGCCCTCGGGCCGCGCACCGCGCTACACCGCCAAGCACCGACATACCATCCCAATCGGGTCCCGGGGCCATCACCCCTACCCACGGAGGGGTTAACACCTTTGCTGTGCAACATCTCCCCCGGGTACCTAGTAAACAGCAGCGGTGATGTCCACATTCACCACAACCTGTGGGTGGCGTCACGAACTTAACTAAAAACCACGGCTCCGGCCGTGAACCTAACCCCTTCAAAGCGCCAGCCCCTTTCAGAGCGAAGTGACCCCGGGTCTGGAGGCGCTCGAGCCACCCACCGACGAGCCCGGATCCGAGCGGCTTGGCTGCAGCCGAGCGCGGGGTGGTACATGTATACTGTTGAATTAATTAAATACATTTGTTAGCATTTAAGTGTTTTGTTTTTTTTTTTTAGAAGAACCTGGTTCTGTATGTAGTATACTTCGGACTGTATACTAGGTTGACAAATTCTGCCATCTTGCATTGGGTTAGGTCAGCGTTAAAGCGAGTTTTAGAAGAGATGTTAGACAAGATAGGGATAAGTAGTGAAGGGGAAGAGTGACTGGTGGTAGGGCGGATGACTAGATGAAGGCGCTGCACAGGAAGGGCAGTCAAAAAGTGGGTTCAAAGTGAGAGGACATGGCGTCAGTACTAGGGCCAGTCAGGGAACCCAGAAGTAGCCTCTGGAGCCCCAGAGCCTACTGCTCACCCCAGCGGGGTTTAGAGAGTTGTTCAGCTAGAGAAGCTGCTGTGACCCAGAAATGGATGAAGGAGTGTGGTATTAGGGGAAAGGAGGCACAGACTCCAGAGTATTGAAAACGAGGTCCAAGATAGCAGGAAACAGAATGAGGAGTAGTACCGCACAGGGAAAGGAAAGGAAGGCCATGTCTGCCATAACAGTGTGAAGAATAAAAGTAAACAAGACTGGTTGGTCAAGTGAACTCTGGTTTTGAGTGTCTTACTATCTGACAGCATCAACGACTGGCAGGAGGGGTGATGATGAGCCCCGACCTGAAGCAGCAAGTAAGTGTCATACACCCCACCCAAAGTCATGTCGGCAAATGGAGCCTCTTTGGCGAAAGAGAGCGGTGCCGCCTTCATGTGTGTAATGCCACAACAATGATATGATGCCAGGTCGGCTAACAAAAAGAGTTATGGATCTGCCAGGTACGAGACGGTTCACAGGGCTTATTCCAGTTGCCATGTAATACCAATCTAGCTGCTGATCAGGTTCCTGAGAATTGATTTGCATAATATATACGCACATTGAATTTTATGGTTTTATGTATCAGGAGATAATAAACAAAAAAGGTAATAAATGAGGTAAATGAATAACACATGACAAATTACACCGTTCCATTAATATATCAAAAACTAGACCTAAATGCAGAAGCAGTGTGTGAAAAATTAAATACATCCCATGAATCAGTGGCTTGCAGAACCACTTATAACAGCAACAATATGAAGTAATAATTTTATGTATGACTTTATCGGTGTCTCACATTGGTCTGGTGGAATTTTGCCCCCTCTTCTTTACAGCATGATTTAAGTTCATTGAGGTTTGTGGGAATTTATGTACAGTGCTCTTTAAGTCCCATCACTTCATTTCCTTTGGCCTTAGGCCTGGACTTTGACTAGGCCATCACAACACATTGATTCATCTTCTTTTCAGCCATTCTGATGTATATTTGCTTGGGTGCTGGGGATCATTGGCCTTACCCAGTTTCAGCCAAGCTTTGGTTTTTGGATTGTTGGCCTCACATATGACTCTAGAATACTTTGGTATACAGAGGAGTTCATGATCAACTCAATGACTGCCATATGGCCAGGTCTAGTGGCTGCAAAACAAGTCAAAATCATCATCATCCCTCCCCCTTACCAAAAGGTGGTTTGATGTGTTTCTGCTGATATGCTGAACTTGGTTTTTGCTAAATGTGGTGCAAGGCATTATGGCCAAACATCTCCATCTTGGTTTTATCAGTCAAAAGAACCTTGTTCCAGAAGTCTTGAGGTTTGTTCAGATTCAACACTGCACACGTTTGCAATTCTGCCTTGTTCTTTTCATAAGGCCTAAGACACACGGCGAGAAAAACAGTGCGAGTGAAGTGTGATAAAACATCGCATTCCACTCAGACCAATATTAGCCTGTGTGTCAGCACACATGAGCAATTATTTTCTCAGCCCTAATCGGACCGAGAAAACAATCGCAACATGCTGCAATTGTAATGCGAGACTTTCTCTCGCACCCATTCAAGTGTATGGGGCGAGAGAAAAATCATACTGCACTCGCAGTACACTGGTGTACCTCGAGTGCAGTGCGAGAATGGCAATAGCCGGCTACGGAGGAGAGAGGGAGAGAAATTCCTCCCTCCCCTCCTCCATGCTGGCCCGTCCCTCCGCAGGTGAGGTCGGCTCGCACAGTCGGACCTCAGTCGCAGGGACACTAGCATGACACTCAGCTCTGCTGTAATGCCAGCGTGAGCCGAGGTTCATGCGAGGGGATCGCAGTAATCCCTGTGTGACCCCAGCCTAAGGAAGATGCTTATTCTTGGCCACCTTTCCAAACAAGACAAACTTTTTCTGTTTTTTCATGAAAGTGCGGCTGATAAAAAAACTGTCATTTGCAACCTGTGCTGTACTAGAATCAGCAGGGCCCTGACCACTTCCAGCCTGCCCACCACCATCATGTTCAGGAATATGTCATAAAAGCACCTAACTAGGTGGGCAAACTCTTGGGTACACAATCGGTGTCTGTGTGTGACACCACTGCCTCATCCCCTTTGCTGTGTGCTGGGCAATCCCCTGTCCAGGGCGCAGGCGTGTATGCCTTACGCCCTACACCCATAATTGCACATTCGCAACCAACATCAGCAACCACATCCATCTCCATGTCCCAGTGCAGCATTCAGCTGTCCCTACCCCAGGCCTTCGAATGCAAAAGGAAATACCCAGCCACCCACCTAGAGGCCGACACACTAACCAGGTACTAACCAGGTACATTTCTAGACTGCTTGCCCTAGAAATGTTTTCATTTAGGCTTGTGGAAAATGATGTTTTCTGCAACCTCATGGAGGTGGCCGTCCCTCGGTACTAAAGCGGGCTTTACACGCTACAATATATCTAACGATGTGTCGGCGGGGTCACGTCGTAAGTGACGCACATCCGGCATCGTTAGTTATGTTGTAGCGTGTGAAACCTACGTGCGACCCAGATTGTACGATAAAATGTTGGTCGCATACACGTCGTTCAATTTCTAAAAATTGAATGTCCGGTTGATCAATGTTCCCTAGGCAGCACACATCGCTGTGTGGGACACCCCGGGAACGATGAACTCAGCTTACCTGCGTCCCGCGGCTCCCGTCGGCTATGTGGAAGGAAGGAGGTGAGCGGGATGTTTACGTCCCACTCATCTCCGCCTCTCCGCTTCTATTGGCCGGCTGCCGTGTGACGTCGCTGTGATGCCGAACGTCCCTCCCACTCCAGGAAGTGGATGTTCGGCGCCCACAACGAGGTCGTTAGGAAGGTAAGTACGTGTGACAGGGAGTTACTCGTTTGTGCGACACGGGCAACAAATTGCACGAGCCGCACAAACGATGGGGGCGTGTGCGATCGCATACGAGATCGTATATGAAATTGAAATGTGTAAAGCAGCCTTAAGTCTCGAGCCGCCACTATTTCTCCCGGTGTGCTGTCTCTGCCTTACACAAGTGTCCCATGTTAGTGCTCGCTCATCACTAGAGAACATCTCTTAAAGTGTACATTTTCCTGGGACGGATAGATGGTGGATTATTTGATTATTTGCTTGAGTAAAATCCACAGTGTTTAACATTAGAAGCAAAGTCTGTATATGATTTTAACAAATCTCACCCACGCACCATGGGAAAAAATATAAGTGGTGTTTGGCACCCCAGGATCTTGTTGCCACAACGGCATTGCCCCTCTAAAGGGTTAATTCTGAGCCTGGAGGTAATTGGGAGGTCCATTGGCCAGTAAGTACCAACATCCAACGGCGTTCCTCTCTCAGGCCAGCAGAGGGAGTTCTAAACCTGGAGTTCCAGGGAGCACTTCCTTAAGTCTGACCTGAGGGAGGAGTTAGTGTTCAGTCTGTTAGGGAAGTTTGGAGAGAGAGGACGTGGAGTAGTGCAGTCTTGTGAGCTGGGGTTGGAGCTAGGTTAGCTCAACCCAGGAAAGCAAGACCTGTAAAGAGGCACAGAGGAAGAATTAGACATCGGAGTCTGTGATTGCCAGGGTGTAAAACCCTTTCCTGGTATCCGAATCCGAAGGGCAGGAGGACTGCAAGTCTCCTGGCCCCCAAAACCATCCGAAGGTACAGCTCCATCACCAGGGCCCGGTGTGGACCCCCGCAGGGGAGCATCAGAGAGGGCCTGCGCAGCCTATCCTAGGAGAAAGGGACGAACTACCGGTCCCAGCAACAAGAGGGCCATTACTAAATTCAAAGTGCAGGGTCCTGTAGAAGTGAAGGAAGAACAGGGAGTAGGCCTCAATACTCGACTGGCCAAGAAGGGCACCCCAGTTACTTCCAGGCCGACCGGATCCCCTTCACCACCTGTGATGGTCTCCCAGGACTGGACTGTTTTGTAATAGAAAGGAAGGTAAAGAGACTACTGTTTGTGTCTGTTTCTTTCACTGCCCTGTTGGCCCTGCACCGTATCATTCACACAAAACCATCATAGACTCTTACAAGCACCAACGGTTGCCCCGGGGTACTGCTCCACCTGTGGGGAGCAGGACCATCCAAGCTGCCATTTCACCAGCCCCGGAGGCCCCATACAGCAGCGGCGGCTTAATAGCCGCAAACCACAGGTGGCGTCACGAATAACCTAAAAACTTTTTTATTAATCACCACCCCCACTGAAGCCATATTAGTTGACCCCGCCAGGGTCATGGAGTCGGGCCCCGCCACCACTGACTACCCCCGGACTAGTCCGGCCCGGCACCGGGTGTCCCATAGCCCTGGGGTGGGCGAGTCAGGTGCACAACATGTCAACTGATTTCAGTAGATTTTCCCATCAGATTTTACCAAATCTGATGCATCACGTGAGATCTGGGTGGATTCCTTGTCAAAATTTGCATGGAAAACGGGCATGCATCAGCGATTTGCTGCAAAATTTGCTGCGTGTGGATGGACATTGTTCATGTTTCCCATCAAGAATACATAGTAGACCCGGTATTCATGATGTTATTCAGTTTAGAGCCTCTGCTTCAAAGCTGCTATTATTTCAGTGTTCCCTCCATCTGTCTCTGCTTGCATTACTTAGACTATCCCCAGCATGGAGCAGAAACATAACCTAAACATTTCATGAGACATATGGCGACTGACGCTATAATCTAAGCCTTATGTGATATGAGTTGTTTTTTTTGCTCTTTGAGCAGCTACTGTAACACAAAAGGTAATAAATAACACATACTGTGTTATATAGACACGCCGCATAATCACACATGGAATTTCTGCACATCCTTGCTACCATAAATTGTGTCAAAAGCCTAAATGTTGTGTTTTTTTGGCTTATTATTAAACTATAAACAAAGCAGATTCCTTATTCCTTTATTATTTATATTATTTTTATCTGAACTTTCTGATTATATATTTTTAGTATATTATTTTAATAATAAATAATAATAAATTATTTTAATAATAAATTGTAATAAAAAATAAATGTAATAATAATAAATGTAATTGTAATAATAAATAAAATTTATGATAAATAATGATAGGGGCAAGATTATCGGGGCAGACATATTTCTTAGTTTATGGACAGCAGCTGTAGAAATTGTAATAATAAATAAATTTTATAATAATACATTTAATTCTAATAATAAATAAATGTAATAATAAATAATGATTTGGGCAGCCATATAATTTCTTAGTTTATGGAAGCAGCTGTAGAAATTTGCTTTACAGCAGACACTAAGACATAAAAAAGTTAAAGAGAAATTGACCCAGTGACATCTATATGACATGCAGGAAGAGAGAGGAGGTGAGCTGTGTCCATTTCCTCCAAATTTACAATATTTGTATACCTTTCATTGTAATTCTGTCCGAGATGATTGCTGAGAAATGATCTCTACAAGATAGGAAGAAAGTAAAATGACTATATATCTTGAAAATATAAAACTAAACAATTAATAAAAATACCTTTTTAGCTATTGGTTATTTTTTAAACAATTTATTGGAAATTAATAGCTGAAATTGAGAAATTTGCTATGTAGAAAGTGTAGAAAGTGTAGTGTAGAGTAGGTTTCAGAAAAATATTGGTTTTTTTTGCTATTTGCAATTTTTTGTCTTTTTTGAACATAGGAGAAGATGACAGAAAATGACTGGTATCGGTGTAAAGATTCTCAGTGACTTTATGGAGATGATCTGAATTATTCTGCTGCACAGGGAGAGGAGAGATCTGCACAGGCTCTGTAATAGAGCTCCATGCTGATAGTAACTAGCGAGTAAATAACTCACAGGATGTTTGCAGCCTGATCTCATAAAACTCTACAAAAACATGAATTAAATCGAAATGAAATTTTTCTTGCCCGAGTTTACAGTTCTGCTTCTTCAAACTCCACTTTGAAGAATTTTACCTGTATTTTAATCAGACTGGAAGCCATCATCAGTGCATAATCTCTGGTTTAAATCAAGTTATGATAAATGTACCTCTTTTATAATATGATAGTTTTTTTATTTTTTCATATGGCAATTTTTAAAAAAAAAAAAATCTAAAATCTTGCAATTTTCACACTGACTCCTATGCCTCATTTTAGATTCCTATTTCCTATTCTTCACTGACTCAGGACCTATTTGTTTGTCACAGTCATCTCTCTATTTGTGGAGACTAGTGATAGATTCCGGGTTGGTATCCCTCATTTCCATTTGGGACTATACATTTAAAAGTGGTTTTATTTCTTTCAGTGCCTAAAGAGTTAATATTAGTTTTTGTTGTCCAGCAGTACCTAGCTGAGTGTTTCAGCCAGGGCCGGCTCCAGGTTTTTGTGGGCCCCGGGCGGAAGAGTCCCAGTGGGCCCCATCCACACACATATACCGATACGAACACGTACATATACATATTTAAAGACAAACTCACAAAAATACATATAAACAGACAAATCTATACAGTCATATACACTTACAGACAGACACACACACACACACACACACACACACAAGTCTGCTGCATACAGACACACACACACACACACACACACACACACAAGTCTGCTGCATACAGACACACACACACACAAGTCTGCTGCATACAGACAGACACACACACACAAGTCTGCTACATACAGACACACACACACACACACACACACACACAAGTCTGCTGCATACAGACAGACACACACACACACAAGTCTGCTGCATACAGACAGACACACACACACAAGTCTGCTACATACAGACAGACACACACAAGTCTGCTACATACAGACAGACACACACACACAAGTCTGCTACATACAGACAGACACACACACAAGTCTGCTACATACAGACACACACACACAAGTCTGCTACATACAGACAGACACACACACAAGTTTGCTACATACAGACAGACACACACAAGTCTGCTACATACAGACAGACACACACACAAGTCTGCTACATAAAGACAGACACACACAAGTCTGCTACATACAGACAGACAAACACACACAACTCTGCTACATACAGAGACAAACACACAACTCTGCTACATACAGAGACAAACACACAACTCTGCTACATACAGACAAACATACACAACTCTGCTACATACAGACAAACACACACAACTCTGCTACATACAGACAAACACACACAACTCTGCTACATACAGACAAACACACACAGCTCTGCTACATACAGACAAACACACACAACTCTGCTACATACAGACAAACACACACAACTCTGCTACAAACAGACACACACAACTCTGCTACAAACAGACAAACACACACAACTCTGCTACAAACAGACAAACACACACAACTCTGCTACAAACAGACAAACACACACAACTCTGCTACATACAGACAAACACACACAACTCTGCTACATACAGACAAACACACACAAATCTGCTACATACAGACAGACACACACAAGTCTGCTACATACAGACAGACACACACACGTCTGCTACATACAGACAGACACACACACAAGTCTGCTACATACAGACACACACACACAAGTCTGCTACATACAGACAGACACACACACAAGTTTGCTACATACAGACAGACACACACACAAGTCTGCTACATACAGACACACACACAAGTCTGCTACATACAAACAGACACACACACACAACTCTGCTACATACAGAGACAAACACACACAACTCTGCTACATACAGAGACAAACACACAACTCTGCTACATACAGACAAGCACACACAACTCTGCTACATACAGACAAACACACAACTCTGCTACATACAGACAAACACACACAACTCTGCTACATACAGACAAACACACACAACTCTGCTACATACAGACAAACACACACAACTCTGCTACATACAGACAAACACACACAACTCTGCTACAAACAGACACACACAACTCTGCTACAAACAGACAAACACACACAACTCTGCTACAAACAGACAAACACACACAACTCTGCTACAAACAGACAAACACACACAACTCTGCTACATACAAACACACACAACTCTGCTACATACAGACAAACACACACAACTCTGCTACATACAGACAAACACACACACAACTCTGCTACATACAGACAAACACACACAACTCTGTACAGACAAACACACACAACTCTGCTACATACAGACAAACACACACAACTCTGCTACATACAGACAAACACACAACTCTGCTACTTACATTCAAACACATACAACTCTGCTACATACAGACAAACACATACAACTCTGCTACATACAGACAAATACACACAACTCTGCTGCTCTGTGGGGCCCGCACCCGCGGCTCGGCGGGGCCCGCACCCGCGGCTCGGCGGGGACAGCACCCGCGGCAGCACGCGCGGCTCGGCAGGGCCCGCACCCGTGGCTCGGCGGGTACAGCACCCGCGGCAGCACCCGCGGCTCGGCGGGGCCAGCACCCGCGGCATCGGCGGGGCCAGCACCCGTGGCATCGGCGGGGCCAGCACCCGCGGAATTGGCGGGGCCAGCACCTGCGGAATCGGCGGGGGGGGATTGGCAGGGCATACATCTGGGGGGTTAGAAGCAGCTCACCAGGGCCCATAATGGGGAGGCGGGGAGGGCACTTACCCGATTAGGTCACGGTGGAGAGGGGGCCCACACAGCGCTGGACAGAAGCTCGCCTCCTTCATCTGTGGGACTGAGAAGGCGGTAGCTCCGCCCACAGATGAAATTCAAACCAGGATGTCTGCGCGCCTTAAAGTGACGGCGCCGCAGATTGCTGCCAAGGACTGCGGTCCCCGGAACTCGGCCGGGGGCAGCAGAACTGTAAAGGCGAGTGGGTCCGGCCAAGGGACAGGAGAACTGACGAGGCCGAGTGGGCCCCCTCGGCTCTCCAGGGCCCCGGCATTTGCCCGGGTTTGCCGGGTGCTGACGCCGGCCCTGGTTTCAGCTGCAGCTGCATTGTAACTATGTCCCTTCAGGTTTAAGTAGTTGGTGTTTCCCAGCAATCCTTGCTGAAAATACAAACTCATTGTTCTCTTGCCACCTTGGTGGAAGGTCCTGCTTAGGAGTTGTCCTATCCTTTTTTCGTTGATGTTTCCCCACTTTGTATTTCCTTCCCTTGTGTCTTATTAGTGCAGCAGTGGGTCTAGTGAACCTCACCTGCCTCTCACTAGTCAGGGCATCTATAGCCATTCTCAGGGTCTCAAGTTCCTGCTTGGCGACAGTTGCGGAGACTGTATAGAGCCTTGCTAGGACAGTAGGGACAGCTGCAGGTGAGGATAGGAGGTGTCCCATATACCCCTCTTACTACCTCCAGGGCCCTCTGTTGTTATTGTGTCCCCGGTATCTCCTTATATTTGTTGTGTTTTTTTGTTGTGTGTCAGGTTCCCCATTGATCTGAATGCACATGTCATGCTTGTCACACTTGGCAAGCATCATGGTTTGTGTATAAAACTAAACTAAGCATGCTGCAATTTTGGCAAAGGTCATTATGAAGGGAGGGGGAGGAGAGGAAGTAAACTGTGAATGGCGAATCCTATTGTGAATGTTGTTTCCTGGGTTATCAGCTACATTTAGAATTAAAAGGGTTATTCACATCTCCAAGATCCTATCCTAATATGTAGTAGGCATAATAATAATAATAATAATAATAATATTAGCAAATAATTCCAATTAGAAATATAGTATAGTTCTATTGATATATCCATGTCTCTTACCTCATGTGCCGGGCATTGTAGCTTAGGTATCCATGGTTATGACCACGAGCAACTAACTGTCACTATGAGTTGTCGTAACCATTGATACCTAAGCTGCAATGCCCTGCACATGAGGTAAAAGACATGGCTATATCAATACAACTATACTACATTTCTAATTGGAATTATTTGCTAATATTATTATTATTATTACACCTACTATATAATGGGATAGGGTCTTGGAGGTGGGAATAATCCTTTAACTGTCTTTATTTGCTGCTTCTAATTATAATGAGTCTGCTTCAAAATTGTTTGTATGGATAAGGAAATTTGAGTCTAGTATTAGGCCTAGTGGTCAGTGTGAAAACTGTGTATTGTTTTTAAATATAGATACATTTTTAAAATACATTTAAAATATAAACTTAATTTTAACAAAGGGTAATTTCTGATGACACGTTCCCTTTTGAGCTCGGGCGTTTGCTCCAACATAAATAATGTGAGGAATACATAAGCAAAGTGCTATACTCTCTGATTATCTCAGTAATGGGGCAGATCTACTAAAACTCTCTTAAAATTAGTATATAATTAGATTAGATATGCCAGTAGATCACAATGGATCATACATTTGGCCCATTTTTAAACCCATTGCAAACATCTAAATAGCTCTCCCTCCTCATTATAATTTCCGGCATTGTATGCCAGTGTATAGGAATACTGAGCAGTACATATTTTTTTGTGGGATGTCTTTGCATAGGAAAATGGAGTCGACTACACTTCTTTATACAAAAAAAATGAGAGAGGGCAAGAGGACGCCGTTATGGCCTCCGTCACATGAATGGGACCTTAATGGGTACATTTTCAATATAGTACACACAGATCCTTATACTTAGGTTAGGTTCAAGTAGCACCCCACGGGGCAGGCGGTTAACCTACTCGCTGCCGGGCCATTTTGGGTCGGGTCAGGTGTTGTCACGGGGTGACCTTGCCCGGTTCTGTTGCCCTTAGGCATACAGTAAATGGTGGGGGAAGTGGGGTATTGGGGAGAGTTTGTTGTGACGCCACCTGTGGTATGCAGCCAGTAGTAGACGCCACTGCAGAATTTCTCTCTGGGGCAGGTGTTAAGGCAACCGGGATGGTATCGCTCCCCATAGGCGGAGTGGGCCCCGGGTGGATGAAGGGGGAAGGTTACGTCTGTTGGCGTTTAAGCGCTGGGCGGTGGCACCAGTAAGGACGAGCCAACTGTGGGTTTAGGTTGTACTTTACTCACAACTTCAGCTGCCAGCCCGGTCACACTGGTCACTGCTGTGATGGCTCCAATCAATTCCAGATCCGGTAAGGGGTCACCACCGGTATTTTGAGAAAGAAGGAGAGAGAGTGTCCTATTTCTAGGGTGTCCCCCTCAGCAGTTAGGTACCTTGGCTTAGCTCCCACTCCAAGCCCCAGGCCCAGTAAAGTCCAAGTTTTCCAGAGATGTCTTGCCAGAACTATGGTCCTGACGGGTGTGCTCTTGATTTATGTTGCTCCTATTTCTACCCCAAGTGGAACCTGCCCACCCAGGTGGCTGACTTTAGTGACTGGGAAATCCCAATGACCGTTATGACCACCCCCTGCCTACCCTGAGCCAACCAACCCTATGTGAAGGCTCCTTAGCTGTATGTAGTGTGTAAATGTGGAACACCGGTGATTAACCACCCTCCTTACCTGAGATAGATACCGCACATTAATTGAGGTGCAGTACCCTGTGGCACCCAGAGCCTCAAGGGCACCACATTCCCCCACGACAACTGTTAGCACTCCCGGGCTGCAACAAAACACAGTTAACACCGCAATTTTTATATACATGTAACAGGTTAACAAGAAAACATCTTTTCCCCTTTTTTGGGAAGCAGCATTGACTTCAAACTTTTCAAACATGTTCAACATTACCGGTCACAGGTCATCAAAACATTTCAAGTCAGAAAATATCAGAAATGAGAAAACATTCAGCATAGAAAAAAATCATCAACAATTATTCTTGCTTGGTTGCTGGTGTTTCCAGACAGCCGGTCCCGACCCCCTGGCTTGGCACGATCACTGGAGATCCTCTGGCATAATGTTCTGACTTGCCACAAAGGCGGCAAATGGGCTGCCTGTCAACATCATAACAGTCAGTCACGGGGAGCAGCGGGTTCTTTCCACGTCACCGCCAGGGAAGATCATCAGCACTGGAAGCCAGTTCAATGGTCACTGGTTGCTGGGTACCTGGCTTGGTCTGCATTACCTTGATCAGAGCAGCCATGCCTTTTCTCAGTTCCAGAATTTAGAGTTGCAGTTCCAATAAGCTGTACAGTCTATCCTGGAAAACAGTTCCCGTTCTTGGCTGGATACACAGGGTTTCCTGGTAATTTCCGGCAGCGGGGCTCTTTTTTGCGCACTTATCTGGGCTCCGCCGACGAAGACATGCCTCTTCTTTTCCTGCGCTTTGCCGATAATGGCGACCATCCTTTTTGTAATTAAATGATTTAACACAGGTCGATAAGGCGCACAGTACCCGGTTGGATGGGCACGATATCCTGTTTGTGAAGCTAAAAGTAGCACCCCACAGGGCAGGCGGTTAACCTACTCATCGCCGGGCCGTTTCGGGTCGGGTTAGGCGTTGTCACGGTAAATGTCACCAGTAAATTGGTGGGGTAAGTGGGGTATTGGGAGAGTTTGTCGTGACGCCACCTGTGGTTTGTGGCCAGTAGTAGCTGCCGCTGCAGAATTCCTCCCCAAGGCAGGTGTTAAGGCAGCCGGGATGGTATCGCTCCCCACAGGCGGAGCAGGCCCCGGGTGGCTGAATAGGGAACGTAACGCCCATTGGCGCCTAAGCGCTGGGACGAGCAAGGCAAGGATGAGCCAACACTTTCTCTGCGGGTTCAGGGTGTAGTTTACTCACAACTTCAGCTGCACTACTTCAGTTTGGAGCCAGGATGCGTGCACTCGGCTTCATAGTGCGCGTGACCGGAACTCCGGGGTCATGCGCAGGGAACCGAAATCCTGCGTCGGACGCGATGACAGCGGAGAGGTGAGTGAGATCATCCTCTGACGCTGCAGATTCATTAGCATGTTATTACGACCACAAGGACGCACTAACATGCTATTGGGGCTGACTAGCCAGGGGAACTAACATCCAGGGGACTAGTCCCTGCGCTCATTAGCATACGATATAAGATATTTAGAAATACTTTTTCTAAATATCTCTTTATTTATGCTAGTGTATACAGGGACGGTTAGGCAGGGATTATTATTGTTATTATTTATTATTATTATAGCACCATTTATTCCATGGCGCTTTACAAGTGAAAGAGGGTATACGTACAACAATCATTAACAGTACAAAACAGACTGGTATGGGGGAGAGAGGACCCTGCCCGCGAGGGCTCACAGTCTACAGGGAATGGGTGATGGTACAATAGGTGAGGACAGAGCTGGTTGCGCAGTGGTCTACTAGACTGAGGGCTATTGTAGGTTGTAGGTTTGTTGGAAGAGGTGGGTCTTGAGGTTCCTCTTGAAGCTTTCCACGGTAGGGGAGAGTCTGATGTGCTGAGGTAGAGCATTCCAGAGTATGGGGGAGGTACGGGAGAAATCTTGTTCGCAATTGTGGGAATAGGAGATTAGCAATATAGAGGGATTAGCAATATACACCCAGAACTGCTCATGGCTCTGGGTGCATATTGCACCTGACAGGTTCCCTTTAATCCATCTGAGGATGTTAATCAGATTCTGATCCGAGTTTAATCCATTTTTCTCGGATGTGGAAAAGATTAAAAAATATTTATCCATCTTCTCCATTCTGTGAATCCATGAAAATCGGATAGCACTTGGGTATCATCTCACTGCAGTCTGATTTTTTTTCATGGATCCATAGGCTTGAATGGCCAATGCTGTCCAATTCACAAAGGCAATGTCCACGCTCCTGCTGTCCATGGTGCTGATGTCTCCAGCTCTCCTGTCTCCGGCCGCCGCTATCTCCTCTCTGCTGTTACTTCCGGGTCACGGTACAGTGAATATTCATGAGTATAATTAGCCGGCCTGCAAGCAGGAGACAGCAGCAGCTGGAGACAGCATTGCTGGAGATGGGTTAGTTTAAAAATCATTTTATTTTAAAGATATGTTTTTTTTCTGGTACTTGTTACACGGATCACACCACTGTGTGATCCGTGTGACATCAGTGATGCCAGAGAAAATGGACTTGTCTCCATGTGGAACATATGGACACATGTGTACACCACACGGAAACACGGTCACTGAGAAATTACTCATGTGTACGCAGACAATATGATTTTAGTGGGTCTGCGTCTGTCTATGATTATGGTACGTGTGAAGAGGGCCATACACAAAACTTCCTAAAAAGTTCTGATTAAAGATAAAAACATTTAGGAAGAAAAACAGGGCTCTGTAAATAGATTCTTCTACTGAACAAAGATGATGTCCCCTTTAGTGGATTATCCAGCACATCATCATTCATGAGTGTGTCTGTGCCTGGGATAGTGCTTGAACCCATTCACGTCAATGGGGCTCTGATTGCAGTGCTCGGTAGCACCCACTAAACAATATAAGGAGCCTTATCTGATGTATCAACCTGATAAAACCTGATCAGGAGGGTGCCGGCTGTCAGATTTCCACTGATCTCATTTTGATGACCTATCCTGATTGTTTAAACCTGGGCAATGTTAACATTTCTTATATATTTCCCAGAGGTGTAACTTGAAGTTTTCGAGCCATTACAAAATTCTTAACAGAGACTTCTGGACCATGTGAAATGTATTATTCTGGTGTCTTCCTATTTGCCTCCTCAGGCACCAGGGCCCATGTGGGATCACTACTAGGGATGATCGAATACCTCAAATATTCGGCTTTGCGAATATTTTCCGAATACCTCGCCACTATTCGACTATTCGTTGCACAATGTAAGTCTATGGGAAGCCTGAATAGTACCAAATAGTTGTTATTTGGGTTTCCCATAGACTTACATTGCGCATCGAATATTCGTAAATAGTCGAATAGTGGCGAGGTTTTCGGAAAATATTCACGAAGCCGAATAATCTAAGTATTCGATCATCCCTAATCACAAGGGCTGGATTATAGGCGGGGCAGGCGGGGCTCCAGCCCAGGGGCCCCCACCACAAGAGCTTCTGAGGGGGCCCCCACCACCATCAGTGTGGGCGCCATTTTATTAACGCCGCAGTGTGGTTCAGGACCGCACTGTACCTTTAAAGAATGTCAATCCCGGCCGTCACTGTGCTGCAGACACGCCCACTGCACGCTGTGTGGGCTGCGTCTGCTGGGATGACGTCACCGCGCGCCTGCTGCTGCTACTTTTTCCTGCCGAAGAGGAGCTTGTGGGAGGACCAGAGCGGAGGCTTAGTGGATCACGGTGAGTGTGACGTCATCCATCATGGTGCTGGCAGGAGGCTACAGTGAGGAGGGAGCAGGACGCCGCTGATAACACCAGACGGGATTCCATTGTGTCAGCGGCAGCTCTGCCAGGGATCAGTGTGAGATATTGCAGGAGTGTGAACTGCAGCAGATCAGGTCGGGCTGTCAGTGCCAGGTCATCAGGTCGGGCTGTCAGTGCCGGGTCATCAGCCTCATCCCTCCCCTGCAATAACTCACACTGATCTCCAGCACAGACATCACTACACAGATCCTGCACTGATCACATCTGAGCCTGCAGCACACATTACACTATTTGGCCCATATTACATATAGAATATGTGACGTCCTGTAGGTCCAGGTGTGATCAGTGCAGGGCATTGTATATCTGTGTACATGATATACCACATCCAGTGTACAGAGCTGTGTGATATACTGTGTACACACATCAGATGGTATATAATAATGTATATATTCTCTAACATCTGGTGTCTGTATCACAGTAAACCCGGTCAAATGCCGGGGGTCCCACTCGCGGTGGCAGGAGAGGATCGCGCTTTCAATTGTATCGGCATCGCAGCTGCCGATACAATTGAGAGCAATGATGAGATGGCGCGCTCTCTCTCATGATTCTCCTTGCTGTGTCTGTTGGTGTTCTGACAGCTCTGCAGCAGAGCATGGTGACGTGATCACTGCGCGCCTACTGAGAGGTCAGAGCGAGCGACAGCAATGGACGCGCCAAGGAGACCGGAGGAGCGGGGGTACGAGGAGAAGTGAGTATGTACAATCACTGTGGCCAGACGACCATGGGGGTGCATTAAATGATATGGCGGCTGTATACTACATGAGGGTGCCTAATGCTATCTGGTTCTGCACTGTGCTTTATATGGGCTGTATACTACATGAAGGTGCCTAATGCTATCTGGTTCTGCACTGTGCTATATAGGGGCTGTATACTACATGAGGGTGCCTAATGCTATCTGGTCTGCACTGTGCTATATAGGGGCTGTGAACTACGTGAGAGTGTCTAATGCTATCTGGCTCTGCACTGTGCTATATACGGGCTGTACACTATATGAGGATGCCTAATGCTATCTGGGTCTGCACTGTGCTATATAAGGGCTGTGTACTATGTGAGGATGCCTAATGCTATCTGGCTTTGCACTGTGCTATACACTGGCCGTATACTACATGAGGATGCCTAATGCTATCTGGCTCTGCACTGTGCTATATAGGGGCTGTGTACTATGTGAAGGTGCTTAATATTATTTGGTCTGCTCTGTGCTATATAGGGGCTGTGTACTACGTGAGGATGCCTAATGCTATCTGGGTCTGCACTGTGCTATATAGGGGCTATATACTACATGAGGGTGCCTAATGCTATATGGGTGTGCATTGTACTATATGGGGGGCTGCATAGTGCCATATGGGGGCTGCATAGTGCCATATGGGGGCTGCATAGTGCCATATGGGGGCTGCATAGTGCCATATGGGGGCTGCATAGTGCTGTATGGGGGCTGCATAGTGTTATATGGGGGCTGCATAGTGCCATATGGGGGCTGCATAGTGCTACATGGATGCATAATACTATATGAAGGACTATGGGAGCTTCATCACACTATATGGAGGAATATGGGGGCTGCATAATACTATACCCCCAGAGTTGTATGTCTTCTCCACCCCAGAGCTGTATACCCCCAGAGCTGCATGTCACCCCCCACCTTAGAGCGTTTTGTCCCCCCCCACCTCAGAGCCACTGCCCCCCTCTAGAGCTGTATGCCCCCCATTGCTATGTACCCCTTTCCTCAGTAATATGTATGCCCCCAGTAATGTGTATGTAGTATGGTGGCCAGTGTGAGGGCATAGTATGGAGGGCACAGTATGCTGAGGAGGGGAATGCAAGACTGAGGTGCAGTATAGTGACTGGATAGTGAAGGAGGTAGGCAGTATAGAAAAGGGGCAGCATGGTGGCCAGTGTGAGGGCGCAGTATGCTGAGAAGGGGGAATGTGAGACTGAGGTGCAGTATTTATATCTAAATGCTACAGTGCGTGCTCTACTGTTATGGTTAAAATGTTAACGTTATTGGGCCCCCACCAGATTTTCTGCCCAGGGGCCCCCACCAACCTTAATCTGGCCCTGCTAATCACTACCTCTGCACCACCTATAGATATGTTATATAAAATGCACATGTATTTTTAATGCCCATCTTCTTCTACCTTTTGATGAAAAAGACAATTTAAACAAAAAGCTTCTTATATGAAAGAAAAAAAAATTATATTTTATATATTGCGTTTTGATGGATAGGTTCAGTCAGGCGAGGCAGCTTGACTTCAGCTCACAGACGTAAAACATCACTTTTGTAGTGTTGGTTTACTTGAGAAAACCAACTGAAAAGATATAAACAAGGTCTTATTCATGGACCATAAAAATGAAGGCCTTGTTTACTGCTGTCATCTCAAGGTTCATAGGTGAGTCACAAGTCAGATGTGGATACAAAGCTGGTAAGTACCATTTCATAAAAACTTTCTATCACCATTTTTTTTCTTGTGATATCTTACTTGGTATGAAAAATGACTAAACTTTCAAATATCCCAGCACACAAATAACGAGGCTGAAGGAAGAGGTGCTGCTGGATATCTTCAGGAGCACACTGCTCCCCTGCCTCCTGGCTTTTTGCTTGCTGGGCAACGATGTACTCCTACTTGCTCAGCTACATCATTTACACACTGACCTGATCTGTGCCCTCTCCATGTCACGCTAGGTATGGGAAAGTACCAAGGGGGCGGCGAAAGGTAAGAGAAGGGGACCCCTGCGTCTAGGCAAGGGGGAGATGGTGACCCCTGACCAAACCTACTGCTGGGCCCTGGGGTCTCTCACCACCCTGGATAGGTTTCCTACCTATGCGCGGAGCCATATACCTGACCCTAGATATCCCTAGTGCTGGACCTTAAATAGGGAACAGGTGGGATGAGATCTTTGTCAACCCCACTAAACACTAAGGCGGGCTTTGCACGTTGCGACATCGCAAGCCGATGCTGCGATGTCGCACGTGATAGTCCCCGCCCCCGTCGCAGATACGATATCTTGTGATAGCTGGAGTAGCGAACATTATCGCTACGCCAGCTTCACATGCACTCACCTGCCCTGCGACCGTCGCTCTGGCCGGCGACCCGCCTCCTTCCTAAGGGGGCGGGTCGTGCGGCGTCATAGCGACGTCACGCGGCAGGCGGCCAATAGGAGCGGAGGGGCGGAGATGAGCAGGATGTAAACATCCCGCTCACCTCCTTCCTTCTCATTGCAGCCGGGACGCAGGTAGGAGATGTTCCTCGCTCCTGCGGCTTCATACACAGTGATGTGTGCTGCCGCAGGAACGAGGAACAACATCGTACCTGTCGCGGCAGCGTAATTATGAAAAATTCGGAGCCTGCACCGATGATACGATAACGACGCTTTTGCGCTCGTTAATCGTATCATCTAGGCTTTACACACTACGATGTCGAAAGTGAAGCCGGATGTGCGTCACTTTCGATTTGACCCCACCGACATCGCACCTGCGATGTTCCAACGTGCAAAGCCGCCCTAAAGGAAGACACAAGAAGGACACACAGGTGGAAAAAAACATGAACTACTTATCCACAGACGACACAGGCAAACGTTCAGCAAAGCTTCAGCAACTATACTACAATTGAGGCTTGCAATCAAAGCTTGAATGAACTTAATAATATCACCAGCACCAGTCCAGGGCAGAAGCGAGTATTTAAGCTCCAATAGAATACTGATGATCATCAGCTGGGTGGAAGGCGAGCTCCTGCTGGGTCCAAAAGGAGGAGAGATGAAAATCCAGCAGGAAAGCTGCCGATACCAATGAATACTAACAGCAGGAACAATAGAAAGTCAGGGAGCATTTAGCACAGCCAAACGCTGTGATCTTCTATTGCCAGAAACCACAGGACTGTCTATCAACCCCATGACACTCCGTTATTGCAAGCAGAGGCAGCTTTTTTTTTATTTTTGTCTTTTGCAGCATTGGAGATGAACAGAGGTACCAAGTATTTAAATGAAAGTCAGAGCAGTGCTTACAAGATGTACACCTAAGAGCTTGTAAGTGCTGCACCCCTTACTCAGTATTTACATATCAAACTCAGGTCTGAAGGCCAAAAATGGCCCACAGTGTAATTGTATTTGGCCTGTGAGAAAAAAATACCAAATATCTAATAAAGCTGGCCCGCCAGTAGACAGGGCATTTTAATACTAGAAATCCGGTTCAACACGCTCCCAGGTTACTACAAGGCTAAATACAACACCCACTGTAGTAATGTGCTCCTCAGCTATTGACACTTTGAGCACAAGTTGCCCATTTTAACTTAGGGTGTACTCACTTTTTTTGCAATCGGTAACTTTCAACATTAATGGCTGTGTTGAGTTATTTAGAGGGCACCAAATTTACACGGTTATATAAGGTTATATAAGCTGCAAACTGACTAATCTACATTGTGTCAGTGTCATATCTTCAGTGCTGTCCCATGAAAACATATAATAAAATATTTACAAAAATGTGAGGGGTGTACTCACTTTTTGTGATATTCTGTACGTATAGCTACTCATCTCTTCCTACAAGAAGGCTCTGCCACAAGTCTCTCTTCTAGGAAGCACCTTTAATTGTCTCTTACTCTGATTCTTTCTCTCTCTTTCTGAAGAGGTTCTTCAGCAGCTTCACTGAGTATTCTATATACTGAGCCCCATCTGCTGCAGAAGGTGGAGGTACAAATGTTAGAGAATGTCTTCTAGTATTTGGGATTTTGGGATATGCTCCGTTCTGTGAGTGGTCAAGGGCGTGATCACTTCTAATTGAAGATGAAAAACATGTTTCAGCATTATGTTTTCTTCCCTGAGTCTGGAACACCGCGACATCAGCAGTAACGCTATGTTTTGCCGTAGAATTCAGATGTCTTCCAATGTACTATTTCTGTAATTATTAACACCCTCAATAACAACACTTGTAGTTGTGATCCTGAGCTGTGTGAATAATTAGCCACATCTGGAAAACAGAAATTATAAACCAACAACATGAGAACTATTCATGTCATAGGGCTTATTCTACTCATCAGGGTGCACAGAGATTTGGCAGTGTTTCACAGGCATTGGACAAGTTGTTACAGATTTCAGAAGAGATGTACATACAGGCATGGCCGAACGTGTTAGTATGGCGCCCTGGACAAGCCAGCACGTCACAGGTACTGCAACAACACACCCCACACCCCGGTTAGGAACACCTAAGTCAGACACAAATCCTTGTTGCCTTCCTCCAGGGGCTGATGTCCACACCAGGTGGGGCGGAGCCAGGCGGTTGACTCCACCTACCGAGGAGTTCACAGTCCTGGAGGCGGGAAAAGGGAAGAGAGAGTGAAGTGGAGTTGAGAGAGGAAGGAGAGAAGTGGTAGGAGAAGAGCAGACTGACCGTGTCCGGGTACGTGGCCCGGGCACCTGAGAGCAAGGTTGGCAGACGGTGGTGACCGTCTGCAGGAGAAACCGATTGACGCACAACCGTTAGGACCGGGGACGGGCAGTGGCCCGCCGGTACCGGATCGGGGAGCGAAGAGAAGCCAGCACCATCCGGCAGGGCCTACGGACCCCGACCAGGCTTGGAGTCGCCGTTAAACCGGTCAAATCCGTCAGCGACGGGAACCTCCGGGGTTTCCCAGCAGTAAAGACCCGACTAAAGGCAACCGCTCAACTGTGAAGGGAAATACAGCTACCGCCACAGCTAGAGTTCCCAGGGCCAGCGCCTGCGGGCAAAAGGGGCTCGTCCGGCAAATATACCGCTGGGGAGCGGGTTACCGGTGGGAAGCCATCGGGGCCGAGAACATAACACCGGTGCAGGGAGAGACAGTTACCGCCAACCTACCGGAAGTGACCGTCACAGCCGTCTGTGGGACTCGTCCATCCAGCCATGTGTTTTACCAGAGACTCCGTGTATGTTACTGGCTGAGTAAGTACCACCGTGCCGTCTGGCACTGCGCTGCCCCGCGACCCTGCACCTGGCCAAGCCCTGCAATCCACCTTACAGACAACAACTCCGGGCCCCGGGACTACCAAAATCCCCCTGCCCACGGAGGAGAGGAAAAACATCCCAGCTGCTCCCTGTCATCGCTCCCGGGATCCCCGTACAGAGCAGCGGTGGTGCCCCAACCTCACCACACACCGTGGGTGGCGTCAGAAACCGACATTCCAAACACCAACAAACCACCCCTTTCACTCACGGGCGAGGAGCGCCGCTCGAGTCCCCGGATCCGGCCCACCGCTCGAGCCACCGAGCAGCAGCAGCAGCAGCGCCGGACCCGAGCGTGGTGAGCGCAGCGCCTCGCCGCCCGCGACATTAGCACTAGTGATGGGTGGACTTGCAGATACCCGGGATCGGGTTAAAAACCTGGTTTCAGCCTGAAATTTATCCTGGATATCTGCCCAGACGTCGGTCCCCATATAAGTCTAAAGCGGGCTTTACACGCTACGATATCGTTAATGAATTATCGTCGGGGTCACGGTGTTTGTGACGCACATCCGGCGTCATTAACGATATCGCAGCGTGTGACACTTATGAGCGACCTTAAACGATCGCAAAAGAGGTCAAAATTGTTTCCCGTGGAGAGGTCGTCCTGAAACAAAAAATCGTTTTCTGCTTATTAGGGATGTTGTTCCTCATTCCTGCGGTAGCACACATCGCTGTGTGTGACACCGCAGGAGCGGGGAACATCTCCTTACCTGCCTCCACCGGCAATGCGGAAGCAAGGAAGGAGGTGGACGGGATGTTACGTCCCGCTCATCTCCGCCCCTCCGCTTCTATTGGACGCCTGCCGTGTGACGTCGCTGTGACGCCGCACGAACCGCCCCCTTAGAAAGGAGGCGGTTTGCCGGCCAGAGCGACGTTGCAGGGCAGGTAAGTGCATGTGATGGGGTTAAGTGAAGTTGTGCGGCACGTTCAGCGATTTGCCCGTGTCGCACAACTGACAGGGGCGGGTATGATCGCTTGCATTCTCGCTAGCGAGATCGCAGCATGTAAAGCCCGCTTCAGGGTACCAGAATCCAGTGCTTTAAAATGGTGGTAGAAGGGATAGGGGGATTAGAGCAAGAGTGTTATACTTACTAGTTGTGAAGATGTAATTTACCCTCTCACTGTATATGCTGTACAGATTCCTATTTCAAGCTGGGTTCATTGTCTTATTTGAACTACTTCTGTGTACATTTCTATTGTTGTAGGTAATCACCCCCTAAAATGCAAGGTTATATCCTCTTGAGGCACTTCCATCCCTGGGAGTAGGGGGAGGTGGGCCTAGAGTCCAACTAGTGTAAACTCTGCTTACCTGGGAGATTCAGTCAGAGTGAGCTGAAACTTGAAGAGAGCAGGAGCCCCAGCCTGGGTGGCTGTGGACACGGACGGAGCTAGGCCGGTGTGGCGGCCCGTGGGATTGTGTGGAACTCTTTGGACTACTGTAAGGACGATTGCTTTGTAATCCGGTCCGAGGATTGTCGGGAAGGGCCCCCGAATCTGTTTTACGTGGACTTATCGTGTGCTGTTCCAGTGTTCTTGTGAATAAACCTGTTGGATCGTCCCTCGGCCTCGTCCATCCTTTGCTCTGTTGTACACTCCCGTCACAAACTGGTGGCAGCAGTGGGATCAGAGCAGAAGGAATGGAGGACAACGGCCCATTAACATCTGGAATCAGAACCTCAGAGTACAAGAACTGGACTGTGGTGAGCCTACAAACAATGGCCCGTGAATTAGGAGTCGGTTACAAAGGACTCTCTAAGGAGCAACTAATTGAGGCATTGGAAAACGCTTGCCTGCAAGATGGCACCGAGGAACAATTTCCACAGCAAAGGGAGGAAAGACAGGAGCTGGAGGTAAATACCCAAAAAAGTCAATGGATTGTGTGGTACAAGGAGGAGATGGCACTGCTTGGAGATGAGGCCACCATAGAAGATAAGAGGGAGGCCATGCGTGGAGCTAAAGAGAAGGAGCGCAGGATGGAGGAGATGGCACTGCTGGATAAGGAGCTCGCTGTGGAAGCCGCGAGAGGTTCCAGACAGACTGTAACCCCAGCACCCATCATGAGGGAACTTCCCAGGGTGTCCCGCAAAGACTTTAAGCCGTTTAATGAGGCTGCAGGCGACATTGAGGGCTTCTTCCAGGACTTTGAGCATCAGTGTCGATTAATGGTAGTCCCGGACAGGGAGCGTGTCCGGCATCTGGTTGGGCTCCTAGAGGGGGGAGCTGCTGAAGCCTATAGAGCTATGGACAATCGGTGGAACTGTGAGTATGCGGATATTAAACAGACTATTCTAGAACATTATGCTGTGACCCCAGACACTTACAGGACTCAGTTCCGTGCTTTAGCCTGTGATGGGGAAGTGTCTTTTAAGATATATGCTCATAGACTCAAACAAATATGTAATCGCTGGCTGGAGGCAGAGGAGGCCTTATCTTGGGGGACCTTCCTGCAGGTCATCCTAAAAGAGCAGTTCTATGCCAGGTGCCCAGCGGAAATCAGAGAATGGGTGCGTGAGAGAAAGCCGTCAACTGTGGAACAAGCTGCTGCTCTCGCTGATGAGGTGCTCACCATCAAGCCTCAGTGGAGGGTTCTGTTGGAGGATGGAGAGACGCCTAACAGCTCCACAACACCGGATGCCCCCAGTTATTCTGTCCCCATTGTTCCCCGTTCCTCTAAGCCACCACATGTTGATACCCGTGTTAATGTGCCTCCAGTTGCTTCTACTGCACTTTCTGGAATACGCCGGGGAGAGGAAGTAACAGAGCGCAGGTGTTATGTTTGTAGGCATCCCGGGCATTTGCAGGCCTCATGCCCAGCCAGCCCATGGAGGAATCATCCTCAAACCCCTACAGCACCTTCAGGTGGGAGCCGACCTCCAAGTTCCCCTACCCCTTACCCAAGAGGACGCCTTAGATGGAGGGAGACCCAGCGCAGATGCTATCAATGTGGACAGCCAGGGCATCGGCAAGTCTCCTGCCCAGCTGTTCAAATGAGGACTGATCCTGCACCCAATCGGATTGTTAATTATTTACAGCCCAGTGCCATGGAGGAAGATGGGGCACCGCTATGTGAGGACTGGGCTAGTGACTCAGCCCCCCATGTTGCACCACCAGGAGTTTACGGGGTGCGACCCGCAGTTATGACGACTTCTGCTCATCGAGGTAAGCACTTGCAGGAGGTTGTGCTGGATGGACAGAGACTTGTTGGATTTTGTGACTCGGGTGCTTTCCTCACACTGGCTGATCCCCGAGTGGTTCGGCCTGAGGCAATCCATAGTGGACCTGGGATTGTCATTGAACTGGCTGGTGGACAATGGAGGACTATTCCCACAGCCACTGTGGATCTGAACTTTGGTTTTGGGGTCAGGCGATGTGTGGTTGGGGTGATGGGTGGTCTGCCTGCAGCTGTTCTCCTGGGCAATGATGTGGGAGAGCTACGATGCCAATTCGTGGCTGCATGAAGCCACATGTAAGTAACGCTCTGCCTGTGTGTACTTAACCAGTGACCTGTAGAGGTCCCTAGTACATACACAAGTTGGGAGGGGGAGGGATTGTGAAGATGTAATTTACCCTCTCACTGTATATGCTGTACAGATTCCTATTTCAAGCTGGGTTCATTGTCTTATTTGAACTACTTCTGTGTACATTTCTATTGTTGTAGGTAATCACCCCCTAAAATGCAAGGTTATATCCTCTTGAGGCACTTCCATCCCTGGGAGTAGGGGGAGGTGGGCCTAGAGTCCAACTAGTGTAAACTCTGCTTACCTGGGAGATTCAGTCAGAGTGAGCTGAAACTTGAAGAGAGCAGGAGCCCCAGCCTGGGTGGCTGTGGACACGGACGGAGCTAGGCCGGTGTGGCGGCCCGTGGGATTGTGTGGAACTCTTTGGACTACTGTAAGGACGATTGCTTTGTAATCCAGTCCGAGGATTGTCGGGAAGGGCCCCCGAATCTGTTTTACGTGGACTTATCGTGTGCTGTTCCAGTGTTCTTGTGAATAAACCTGTTGGATCGTCCCTCGGCCTCGTCCATCCTTTGCTCTGTTGTACACTCCCGTCACACTAGTCTCCCATGCGGTTGTAACACTACTCCCGGGGCAGCTCATTATCCTTCATACAGTACATATGCACTGCTTCTCCCGCCCAGAGGCGTCTGTGATTGGTTGCAGTCAGACAGCACCCTGCAATTTGTGACAGCATGTCTGACTGCTTTCAATCATAGATGCTGTGTGCGTACCTATAGTGTAAAAATAAATAAATAAATTGGCATAGGGTCTTCCCATATTATGTTACCCAGCACAGATAAAGCATTTGACTACAGGCTGCAACCCCGAGCAGTGTGCTTATCTTGGCTGTGAATCAAAATAAGAGGGACCGCATGCAGATTATTTAAAAAAAAAAAAAAGATTTAAATAACTAATTTAAAAAAATGGCGTGTGGTCCCCCACCCCAATTTTGATACCCAGTCATTATAAAGGCAACAGCTGGGGGCTGGTATTCTCAGGCTTGGCAGGACTCATGGTCCTTCTGCCCTCCAGCCTATCAGCCTTGTGCCACCCAGGATTGTCGCATTCATTAAATGCAACAATCCCAGAACTTTACGTGGCTCATCCCGATTGCCCTCGTGCAGTGGCAATTGGGGTAATAAGGTGTTAATGACAGCTCACAGATGCCACTAAGCCCTAGATTAGTAATGGGAGGCATCTATAAGACCACCCATTACTAACCTGTAAGTGAAAAGAAATAAAACAGAAAATGCTGAAAAAAATCCTTTTTTGTAATAAAATACAAAAAAACCACCCTCTTTCTTCCCATTATTAACCCCCAAAACATCCAGTTCCTAAGTATTCCATATGAGATCCCACAATGATTCCAGCTTTCCTACATACATACAGTCGGCACAGCGCATGGTGCACCGAACATGACCGCATGCTGTGGGCTTCAGGCAGATAATGACTGAGCTGCAGCGATGAGCGATGACGTCACTCAGTTTTATAATAATAATAATAATTAATGATAATTAAAGCTAAGCAGAGTGGGATCCTCTCTATTTTTGATAACCAACCAAAGTAAAGCTGACAGCTAAGGGTAGCAGCCTAAAGGCTGCTTTACACCTTACGATATCACATACGATATCGTATGCGATCATACCCGCCTCCATCGTATGTGCGGCACGTTCAATTTGTTGACCGTGTCGCACAAACGATTAACCCCCGTCACACGTACTTACCCTTCCATACGACCTTGATGTGGGCGGCGAACATCCACTTCCTGGAGTGGGAGGGACGTTTGGCGTCACAGTGACGTCACACGGCAGCCAGCCAATAGAAGCGGAGGGGCGGAGATGAGCGGGACGTAAACATCCCTCCCACCTCCTTCCTTCCGCATTGCCGGCGAGAGCCGCGGGACGCAGGTAAGATATGTTCCTTGTTCCCAGGGTGTCACACACTGCGATGTGTGGTACCTCGGGAACATTGAACAACCCAACATGCAATTTTAAGAAAATGAACGACGTGTATGCGATGAACGGTTTTACGTTCAATCGCAATCGCACATAACTGTCACACGTTACAACAACACTAACAATGCCGGATGTGCGTCACTTACGACGTAACCTTGCCGACACATCGTTAGATTTGTTGTAGCGTGTACAGCCCGCTTAAAGCTGCTGCTTTACCTGTGCTGATTACACTGGTCAACACAAAAAAATCATCAGCAAAGGCAATATGCCTGTTTTACGGAATTGATGTGCTGATTGCAAAAATATGCTTAGTTTTGCTATATCACATAAAGTTTCTGAGGTAGAAGTATTTTTGTTATTTCATTATTTCTGCATTTTCAATGCATGCTGGGCCCCTCATGTGATATGCTCAAGATGTTCAAATGGTCTTTGTGACTGGTTGAATATGAGGAAAGTAGCTATGCCATTTGATGTTCCCATGATTTGGTGAGAACCCAAAAATCATAGTGATGACTGCTACTTTGTTTGTTAAACTGAAGGGCTTTTCTACAAAGTACAAACATAAGATTAATTACCCTGAACTTAAATCTGCGATTAGGCCAGTTCCACATGATGGTACCTTGCCAGTTCCTGAACCACTGTTGTCTGGATTGGATGAAATTGAAGTACTATATGAAGACTATGGAGCTGAAGCTACTGGCAAAGACATGGAGACCTCAAGTCAAGATGAGTATGTACCTGATGGAGCAGCCGAGGAGCCAGAACAATTTACTCAACACAAATTAAATAATCACATCAGAGACCTTTCATCGTCAAAAGATAAAGCTGAAATTCTTGCATCTAGGTAGAATCTTCTTCATGTTGATGTCAAAGTGTTTAATTACCGAAACAGAAGAAACACTTTAACACAATTTTTCCATAGTTGATGGCCCAAAGGTGTACTGTAACAATGTGAATGGCCTCTGAAGAACTGAATCAAAAGTATTTTGCTGCAAATTGGCAATTTTTTTATTGACTCAACCCAGAGAAGTTTGAAAGCAGTGTTGTTTCACAATGGAAATATGAAACCATCAATCCCTGTTGCTCACTCATGTCATCTAAAGAAAAGTTATGAAATCATCAATGGAATATCTGTGGAGATTTTAAAGTGATTAGTCTGCTAATGGGAATGCAAGGAGGTTTCACAAAATATTGTTGCTTCTTGTATTTATGGGGCAGTAGAAATACAGTAGAGTAGTATGTTCGTCGTTATTGGGGACAGAGAAACATCTATGATCCGGGTAGAGACAATATTCAGCATAATCTTTTAGATGCTCCAACAAAAATCTTTCTTCCTCCACTACATATAAAAGTTGGGATTGATTAAAAACTTTGTGAAAGCCAAAGACAAATTCACAAGGGTTCCAGTACATTTCACAGAAATTCTCCAGTATTTCACAAGCAGAACTGAAGGAAGGGTTATTTGTTGATCCTCAGATCAGGGAGCTTATGAGAGATGATATGTTTGAAGGAATTCTAAATGATAAGGAATTGAGATTTGCAATAAGCTTCAAGTGGATCTGTGAAAACTTCTTAGGAAAAAAAAAAATCTCCAGAATATGTTGAAGGTGTTGAGGAACTGCTAAATGCACACCAGTGTCTTGGATGTCGCATGTCTCTGAAAATGCACTTTTTGCATTCACATTTAGATTTCTTCCCTCAAATTCTTTGGCATGTAAGCGATGAACAAGATGAGAGGTTTCACCAGGACATTAAAGTAATGGAAGATCAAAAAAATTGGTCTGCACTCTGACAAGTGGGTGGTGGTGTAAGTGAAAAATGGGTCCAATCCAAGATAATAAATAAATTCACTGCACTCATAGATTGTGATGCAAAAAGTTTTCCAAATTTATTGAGGCGACTATGAAGTCATTCCGACGTTTCGACCCCGCCTGGGTCTTAGTCAAGAGTCGCTTCAAGATGGGTGCCTGGGATATGGAAATTTGAGTGGGTTAATAGCGTTTGGTAGAGAATACCTTGAGGATAAAGGTCCTGGCTTTAGCCAGCGCAGCAGCGCTGTGGCTGGTGATATGGTGTATCACCAGCCATATCACCAGCCACAGCGCTGCTGCGCTGGCTAAACCCAGGACCTTTATCCTCAAGGTATTCTCTACCAAATGCTATTAACCCACTCAAATTTCCATATCCCAGGCACCCATCTTGAAGCGACTCTTGACTAAGACCCAGGCGGGGTCAAAACGTCGGAATGACTTCACAGTCGCCTCAATAAATTTGGAAACTTTTTGCATCACAATCATTAAAGTAATGGAACACCGCTACCAGGGTTTTTGGAATGACTCAGTGATGGCAGATTACTGTTGGATGTTATATAGGGCCAACCCTGAAGAATCGGAGGAACGACAGTCTGTCAAGCACTTTCAATTTCTGCTCATATTTTGGTTTCTATTTTCCATGTGAAATTATTTTGGTTCAATAAAAACTGTTTTGTAAGGTAGAGCATTTTTTCTGATATGTAGATTACGGTTTTCTTAATGTCGCCAGTATATTTTCTATACCTTATAATAACGATGCTGCTCCATGGAAACTATACGTGCTACAGAAAAACTACATACATTTTTGAAATCAGGACAAAAAGATGATTCAGAAAGTACAACGTCACCTGCGATGATTGCAATTACAAAAAATATTTTTTTGTAGATCTAGGTTTTCGATAATAGGAGGGACCATATATTGTTTTATTTAATCCCTATTTGCATTGTTTGCAGTGCTATTGCCCTCGTTTCCTTTTGCAGCCCCCGAGACCTTACTACAACTATTTTACAACCATTTTACAACACACAAGGTCTTGTATTCATTGACTAAATGTGGTTCGGCTTCTGGGGTGAAGGTCAGGTCAAGTCCGGGTTCCATAATCAAACTTTTAGTTAAAGTCGAACTCAGCGAACCTGAATTTCCAAAGGGTCCCCTCATCTCTATTAATAGACCCACAAACTGTATCACTATAGAGATGAGCAGATCATTTCAAAGAGGATCGAGTTTTCTATATTTTGAAATTCAATTTGTGGTTCACAAAAAAAAATAATTTAATTCTTTCCCGTCACCATTTGCCACGCTGCTGAAGCATCAGGGAGCCGGCTAACGTAATTTTGCATTGCCGCACGGGCTTGCCTGCAGTCATCTCATTTTACAGATTATCATAGTGTAACGGGGTGCCAGGGGCGCCTCGGGGGTTGTAGTCATGGCCCCTTTTTCTCTCAGGCTTACCCCTGGCTCCGCCGTCACTATCGGGACAGGAGATGACTTGGTGGGGCAGAGTGTGGTGGTGCAGATGTCATCCGACGTACAAACACTTTCCAGGCATGATTCGGTGCAATCAAAAGGCATTCTTTATTACACAGTTCTTCACACAACCGGCAGTTACAGATGACGTCACACTTCCTTTAGCTGGGGGAAAACCTGTGCTGACGTCTCCTCCAGTGGAGATGTGCCCGGCTAATCCGCTTCACCTGGCTCCCACTACGGCTACCCACAGACCGGACCCACACCGGTACTGCTTCGCACTTGAGGTTCCGCCTCCTCCTCTTCTCTCCGGCTTTCTTATACACCCAGCTCCCACACTCTGCCCCTTCTCTGCTTCTTCTCTCCCGTCCCGGACACCACTGCCTCTGATTCTAACTTTTTTTCCTAACAACTCTCCTTCTCCCTCCCCTTTCGGCTGCCGGCTCCTCCTTTCCTCTGCCCTGTTTCTGTGGTGACAGCCGTCCCACCCGGCCACTAGGGGGTCCCCTAAAACAGTAAAAGCATTCAACAATAAGACATTTTTATTAAATCGCATTAACATTCCGGGGAAACTGTACCTCCTTGTAAGGGGTCTGCCCACCCCTTACATACCTCCCCTCTTTAAGCCTAAGCCTCCCGGCAAGGCATAAACCTAAAAACACATTTATATGAAAAAGTCATTGCAATAAAACTATGAACATGTTCACCTTAGGGCACACGCAAAGGGCGCACCAGTCCGGCGCCCGGAGTCCCTCCTGAGAGCTCCCGGTCTTAGAAGAAAGCGTGCCCGGAGGCCTTCAGTAAGCACTCCCGGTCTTTGAAGATCTTCTGCCCGGAGGCTTTTGCAGCACTCCCGGTCTTAGATGGCAGGAACACAAAACAACACGTTCTTCCTCAATAACGCGGAGGGAGCCCCTAGCTCAGTCCAGCATCAGGCTCCTTCCGGGCTTAGTAGCTTGAACCGATTGCAAACAACGGAACTTCTCCGGCTCTGAACAATGCCGGTCTTTAACATAAACAGGTCTACTTCTTCCAATCTGGACAGTTCACTCTTGGTGATAGGCACGTTGCCATTCGGCCCATTGAGCCTTCACGTAGTCCGACAAAGACAGTCCAGGCAACCGGCGCAGCCTCCGGAAGGTCTCATAATTAACGGTCGGCTCCGGTGTCTCAGTCTCCGGTCTTGTCTCCTCAACTCCCGACGGGGGTGACGGGGTCGCTGCATGGGTCGGCTGGGGGCTGCCCATGACGATTACCGGGTGAGTCACCAGGCTCTGTTGTATTGCCAGCACCGCCGGGGTCCCCTTCTCCGGGTCAACGCTCGGTCCGGTCATGATCTCAGGTGCCACCGCCAGTGTGCTTTTCGGGTGGGAGTTCTCAGCTAGTACCGGTCTTTGCTGGCCACGTTGCCGGTATTGGCATTCCTCCCACTCGATTTCTTGCTGCCATTGGGCAGCCTCTTGGATAGTGGGCATCCGGGTCACTCCGACCGCAAAGAGGCCCCGACATCCCACCTCTCTCATGAACCACACCTTCTCCCCCGGGTATAAAGTGTGGAGGCGCTGTGGTAGGCCCTCGGTGTTAAGGTTCACCTGGTTATAAAAGTAGTGATCGCCGGTCTCTTCATCCTCGATGAAACCGTAGCCTTCTTTCTGGTTAAACTTCACCACCGTCCCGATGGTACACTGGCGTTCAAATTCCTCACTCCGGGGACCGGCCATCATTTCACGGGCTACGGTCTCGGCCAGTAGTCTCTCCTGTACCGGGTCGGGTTCTGGTGACGGAGACTTCCGCTGAGTCTGGGATGACGGCTGCACTGGATCCCAGAAGAAACCCCAGTTGTCCTTTTCCAGCTCCCGGGCGTGTGGTTCTTCCGGGGCCGGGACGGTTACGTGGGTTGAAGATCCCACCGCGACTGGTGGGGGTATCTCCGGGCACGGGTATGGGGTTCCCAGAAGCCTGTTTCCCGACGGCAGCTGTGCAGTGTAAGTCGCTCGGACCTCGGTCGTGGTCTCTCCGGTCGCGGCGTCCCAGGTCGTAACCCAGGTGACTTTCGTGGGCCGCTCCGGTCCTCCGGGTACAACCGGTAGGTTGAGAGGAAGTCCTTCCGCAGCTGCAGCCGCAGTCTGCTTAGGGCGTCCTCTGCCCAGGTTAGTTGCTGCTAGCGCGGACACCACATCTTGCTGCTTTCCTGCGGTCTCCATCTTGCTTGTAGTCAGCGTCTCTGGTAATGGCGGCGGGGTCAGTGGAGATGCTGGAGGAAGTGGAGGCGGGCCTACTTTTCCCGCTCTTGGGTATACTCCACCCCCAGTCTCCCACATCAGATCGACCCCTCCGCGGCGGTTCTTCTTTTTTTCTGGAACACCGCCCACTTCACAAGTTTTCCTCAGCATCCTGGGGCCAGCACCTCCCCTCTTTGGGCGGAGTACTCCGTACTTCTTTTTCTTCACCGGCCAGCCCCAGGCTCTTCTTTTGGCGCCAATTTTTCTCGCGCCCACTGTGTCCGTGAAGACGACGGCCATCTTGCCGCCGTCTTGTGCCCGGTCCAACGCCTCAGGCACTACTTCTTCTTCCCACCAAGGGATCGGGACTCTTCTCCAATAATCCGGATCCTGTGCCCTAGGCACCACTTGGTCTCCGTCTTCTTGGGTCGGGACCCCTTGCATACAATCCGGATCCTGCCGACTACGCCACATGTAACGGGGTGCTAGGAGCGCCTCGGGGGTTGTAGTCATGGCCCCTTTTTCTCTCAGGCTTACCCCTGGCTCCGCCGTCACTATCGGGACAGGAGATGACTTGGTGGGGCAGAGTGTGGTGGTGCAGATGTCGTCCGACGTACAAACACTTTCCAGGCATGATTCGGTGCAATCAAAAGGCATTCTTTATTACACAGTTCTTCACACAACCGGCAGTTACAGATGACGTCACACTTCCTTTAGCTGGGGGAAAACCTGTCCTGACGTCTCCTCCAGTGGGGATGTGCCCGGCTAATCCGCTTCACCTGGCTCCCACTACGGCTACCCACAGACCGGACCCACACCGGTACTGCTTCGCACTTGAGGTTCCGCCTCCTCCTCTTCTCTCCGGCTTTCTTATACACCCAGCTCCCACACTCTGCCCCTTCTCTGTTTCTTCTCTCCCGTCCCGGACACCACTGCCTCTGATTCTAACTTTTTTTCCCTAACAACTCTCCTTCTCCCTCCCCTTTCGGCTGCCGGCTCCTCCTTTCCTCTGCCCTGTTTCTGTGGTGACAGCCGTCCCACCCGGCCACTAGGGGGTCCCCTAAAACAGTAAAAGCATTCAACAATAAGACATTTTTATTAAATCGCATTAACATTCCGGGGAAACTGTACCTCCTTGTAAGGGGTCTGCCCACCCCTTACAATAGATTGTACAGTGGCGGTCAGTATCTCGGCCATCACAGATCAGTGTTTCCCAGTGGAGCACAGTTTAGTACGGCAGAGGGTTTTTTTTCCATCTACAGTGTCACTGGGTAAGTCTCTATCTCTTCTGTAGAGTGTAAGCTCTTATGGTTAGCTGGGTCCTCTCACTCACTCTTCTCGTCTTTTATTATTATTATTTATTATTATTGCGCCATCAATTCCATGGCACTTTACATGTGAAAGGGGTATACATAATAGGGACAAGTACAATAATCATAAACAATACAAGACACAGACTGGTACAGGAGGACGGAGGTCCCTGCCCGTAAAAGGCTCACAGTCTACAAGGGATAGGTGAGGATACAGTAGGTTAGGGTAGAGCTGGTTGTGCGGTGCTATATCAGATTCAGGGTTGCGGCAGGTTGTAGGCTTGTCAGAAAAGGTGGGTCTTCAGGTTCCTTTTGAAGCTAGGTCAAGGTCTTCAAGTATATTTTCCAAACAATTAATATAACTAGTAGTGAGATTGTCATAAATTTATTCGACGCCAGTCAAATATTAAAAGAAAGTTCAGAGAATCTAGTAAATTTGAATCTCACAAAATGAAAACCCACAAATCTTCAAAAAGTGAATGTTGAAATTCCTTAAAATGAAAAAGAGCAAATGAGCAGGTGCCAAAGCCAACGGGTGACCGTAACATCATTGTTTTTTTAGTAGAGTTGAGTCAAAAGATTGTGATTCTGGTCTGACAGCCACATCTATGGCCTCTGAACTAGAAACCTCTTCTCATCAGTGGGCCCTGTGCGATGCCATGCATATTTTACGAGACAACGTAATGATATCATAGAATCTACTATTCAGAAGAAGCATTGTGGATGCCGCCAATTAAGCGCTCCAGACGCTGTGACCTTCTATGGCCAAAAACCACATGACTGTCACACGTGACACATCTGTGACACCAGCCAATGAACACACAGCCAATCACTAGGCTCAGCAATCTCGTTACACCAACCTTCACATCACTGCTGAGCCCAGTGATTGACTGCACCGATCACGTGTGTCAATTTTTGGTAAAACCATTTGATGGGTTTTTTGAATCCTTAGTAAATAGCCTGTACTGAATACAAGGGATATATTCATGTCTCAGTCTACATCTCAAACGCAAGTGTAAACGCAGCCATAGTTTAGCAGACAACTTTTTTTTACTTATTTTGATGCACAGAAGCTTCAACCTCGTAAATCATCTCCACATAATGTCCTTGATCCTCCTGTTGTCCTAAATTTTAGGTTTTTATTCTTTTGCATCTTGTTTAACGAGAATAGTCTCCAACATGAGATCATGGATAAGTAATAGTTTCCAGACTGTTTAGAAAATCCCTTGATTCATGCAGCATTTGTACAGAAGATAACTAGGTTATGTTATCTCCAAGGAATTTATACCGTCATTTGTAAACATGATGAAGCGCTTACTTAGGAAACTTATCTGAACTTCTCAGCAAGTCGAACAAAATGATCCCTTGTGATAATCAAGGGCTGCAGAGTACAATCACCGAGAATCAGGGTCAACATATATACCCATAGCAGGTTGTGTGTGGTGAAAACCTGCACAGTGATGGGTTTTCAACAGGTGCTGAAAAGTTAGCAAAAAAGAAGTAGAAATGTACAAATCATAAAAATGGAATGGGAGGTTGGGTGTTGGAATGAAAGCATCATGTAGCCCCTGAAAAGGGCCTATTTTTAATTTTTGCTATAGAGACACTAACTTTTACCACATGGAAGCTTAGACTATAGAGAGAAAAAGGCCATAGACGTATGTGACCTGTGCGGTCAACTAATGCACATCAACCATATAACCTATAAAAAAAAAACCAGCAGAATACAATTGCCATCTTACTTAGCATTCAAATTTTATCAATGTAAAAAATTACAAAGATTTATTTTAATTTACAGTTCTTGCGAGAAAGAGATGGGTGAATTTGATTTCCCACCACTTCAATAAAAATCATAGAAAGCATAGCTCCCTAATAAGGCTCGTCATCCACCCAGATTGATTCAGGCACCACTGATGACCTATTACCTCTAATATTGATATTAAATAGTAATCTGTCTATTTTTTTTCTAGCCCCTTTGTAATCATTATTGTGTACACATTGCATGTGAAGGAAGGTGCGGACTTGGGGCCGTGAGGGCTCTGCAATTCTTCGTCAGAGAGGGCCAGTGCTTGTAACTGCTTTGGGCGGAGTGTACAACACTTACTGTACTCTTCAGGTCAGCGTCTACCACCCCATAGATGGTCGCCATCGTAGATGTAGTAGATAGAGACCAGACACTGGAGAACTCTGGGCAAAATAACTGTAAAAGGTTTGTTACTTCTTCCACCTTCACGACAGACATGGCCAATGACATCCGTATCTAATGCCACTGTTTCTCGGGTACTTCATTTGGCCTAACCCGTTGCCTTGCAACAAGTCTTCCAGCTGCCGGACCTAAGCCTAAGCTTTCCCCCTGTTCATCTGTCCACAACTACCCATGTCCACTCTCTGCTCGGATGGCTTCCAGGCCCTTGACTTCACTAGACCCATCCCTAGGAACTATCTCCCAGGCATGTCCGGCTAGTCCCTGGACTCTTCTAAGCCCATCCTGAGTTAAGCTAAAGGCTCCAGACACTTGAAGGATACCTCTGGATTCCCTGATGGACCCAAGTTAAAAGCACCAGCAACCCTACTGCAGAACTCACCTTGCTCTCGACTAACTCTAGAGCCAACCCCCCGGCCCTCTGCCACTCCTCCCACCTTTTCTCTAAGTTTTCCTAGTACCCAGTGTTACATCACCACCGGAGTGTGCTCCAGCGACTTCTGCTCCGATCGCCAGGCGACACCGTGTTCCTGCCGTGGATGGTGCTGGTGATGGGAGAGAAGTCGATAACAGCGGCACCAATGGGCGCAGGCTCCGATCATCCACTGGGCTGGGTTAGCTTGGGATCTGCAGTACCGCTGGCTGACTGTGGGTGGCATTTGTCTTCGAGCTGAAGTTGCCAGCGTTCAGCTACAGCCAATGGGAAGACACCACACCCTTCTTATTTCCCCTTCTGTCACATGGTTACTGCCAGATATAATTCTGATTTTCCTGGCTCCTGTTACGTCCTATTTTGTTGGTGATTCCTGTGTTGACTTCTGCGTGTTTTTGACTACCCTTCTGCCTACTGTTTTTGTACCTTGCTGCCCGACCCGGATCTGACCTCTGCTACGTTTGCTGACTACGTCACTGCCTTCCGATTCTGTCCCTGTTCTGCAATTCCTGGTTTGACCCTGCCTGACTACTACTCTAATCGGACTGCAGCCTTCCACAGGTAGTGATCTCCAGGGTCCTGTGTAATTCCAAATCCCTGTATAGGGGTTAAAGGGTTTCAGGGTTCTGGGGGTCCTACTTGGTGAGTGGCTTCCCTCTAGCCTCCCCTTTACAGCCCATCTGAGTCTGTGGATCCAGGCAGGCGTTACACCCAGGGAACATTGAACACTACTATACTTAGTTACTATACATTGTCCAATACAATTCCTACAAAATACATGTGGCTCCCTGGACTAGCCAGGTCGTCACAGGTAACACACAAACACCCCCACCCCCACCAGACAGTAACATTAGCCAAACACAAAACCCTTGTTGCCTCCCTCCAGGGCCTGATGTCCACACCAGGTGGGGCGGAGCCAAGTGGTTGGCCCCACCCACCGAGGAGTTCACAGGCCTGGAGGCGGGAAAAGTGACAGAACAGTTCAGGAGTTCAGTGGAGGAGGTTGAAGTGAAGAGTGTCTGGGTTTGGGGCCCAGGCACTAACAACAAGGTTGGCAGACAGTGGTGGCCGTCTGCAGGAGTGGTGAATCAACGCGGAACCGTAGGACTGGAGTTGGGCGTTGGCCAGCCGGTACCGACCGGGGAGCGAAGTGAAGCCAGCAAACACAGGCAGGGCCATCGGACCCCGACTAGGCTTGGAGTCGCCGTCAACAGTCAAATCCGAGTGTGACAGGAACCCCAGGGGTTTCCTAACAGCCAAAGACCCGATAGAAGGCAACTGCCCACACCGTGAGGGTATACAGCTACCGCCTAAGGCTAGAAACCCAAGGGCCAGCGCCTGCGGGCAAACGGGCTCCTCCGGCATCCATACACTGGGGAGCGGACTACGGTTGGGGATCCACCGTAGTCAAACAAGTACACAAAGGTGCAGGGAAAGACAGCCGTCATCACCTGTCCGGGGAGAGACACTGCAGCCAGCTGCGGGACCCGTCCATCCAGCCGTTTGGTTTACCGAGGACTTTGTGCATCTCTTACTGAGTGAGTACACCCGTGCCATCCGGCAGGAGTGGGGGTAATGTGATCACCTCCTACACAAGTATTCGTATATTTGCCGATAGCCACCTTCTCCTGGTCTCATTTCTGTTCCGGTTTTCTTCTGCATAACATGATCGCCAATGTGACCAGCCGGATCACAGGAAGCTTTTTCTGTGGACTGGAAGTCATTTTCTAGAATCTGTAAGAGATGAGACTTACATAGAGGCTCTAATAGCAAAGAAAGTAACTTCTGTGCCATTTGGAAGACATTGTGTGATCTAGAAGTAGAAAAAATAGAATCTTTTATGCATAGAATTTTATCAATATTGTTCAAGCGCATTTTATTAAATTTCATACATATATAAAACAAAACATATCAAATTCAGTGTATGGTTCACAAACCAAGAAAGAAGTGAATCAAATTCCCAGAGAAGCACAATAGATAGTCAATTCCAACATTACCACCGCTCATCAGAAGTGGATCAATGCAGTTCATTATACAGCTACATATTGTGTCATGGGTAAATTGACACAATTGTCATTTAGTACTTTGCAATAGAAATGCATGTAGCCGTATCTTTAGTGACCCCATATAATACATTTGCACTTGTAGCTTTACTGATAGTAATTGCGTCTCAGTCCACTAGTCTATGTGGACGCATACAGCTGACAAGCAGCATACACACAGCACCTTACATTTTTCTATCTTGTACAAATGTTATCTGTAATCTGCTAAACAGCTTTAATCTAAGTTGACATCATATACAATGTATTGTACACTTCCCATAAGAGATAGTCATAGTAAATTAGAAAAAGTTACCTATATTGCAATACTCTGATGAGACCAAAGTAGAACATTTTGAGCTAAATGCAAAATACTATGTGTGGTAGAAAACTAACACTGCACATAACCTGGATAACACCATCCCCACCGTCAAACATGGTGGTGGCAGCATCATGATGTGGGGAGGCTTTTCTTCAGCAGGGGCAGGAAAGCTGGTCAGAGTTGATTGGAAGCTGGATGAAGCTAAATACAGGACAATCCTGGAGGAAAATGTGTTAGAAGCTGCAAAAGACTTGAGACTGGGGTGTAGGTTCACCTTCCGGCAAGACAATGACACTAAACATACTGCCAAAGCTATAATTGAATGGGTTAATTCAAAGCATATTCATGTGTGTGCATGGCCCAGTGTCACGCCTCCACCAGGGCCTGCTCAGGTGACGTCTGCCCCGGTCACCAGGCGCTGCTCTGCTCACACTGCAGGCAGTGCTGGTGATAGGGGAGAAGACAGTATCAGTGGCTCTGGTGGGCGGAGTGTCACGTTTCTTCCAGGGCCTGCTCTGGTGACATCTGCCCCAGTCACCAGGCGCTGCTCTGCTCACACTGCAGGCATTGCTGGTGATAGGGGAGAAGTCAGCTCCAGTGGCTCTGGTGGGCGGAGTCACCGCACATTCATCAGGCTTGGTCGGGCTGGAACTTGCAGTACTGCTGGCTGACTGTAGGTGTGTGCCTTCCAGCTAGTATCAGCTCCTACTCCAGCCTATGGGAAGGCACCCCACCCTTTTTATATCCTTCAGTGTTCTTGAATCTTTGCCAGATCTAGTCTTCTGTTGCTCTGAGCCACATACTTCCTGGTACTGTGCACCTTCCTTTATATCTCGTATGAACTCGGCTTTGTTTATGAACGTCCCTCCTGCCTGCTGTTTTGTACCTCGCCTGACATCCTGGTTTTGACCTCGGCCTGTTTTCCGGACTTTCCTCCTGTCTGCTCTTTTGTACCTCGCCTGCCATCTCGGTATGACCTCGGCCTGTTTTTCTGGACATTCCCCCTGCCTTACAATTTTGTACCTTGCTGACATTCTGGTTTTGACCCTGTCTGGTGACTATCCCCGTCTCTAGACTACAGCCTACCTTAGGCAGTAGACCCCTGGACCCTGCAGTTATTCCAGATCCCTGTATAGGGCTTAAAGGGTTTCGGGGTACCTCGGGGTCCTGCTTAGTTGGTGGCTTGCTGTTACACCTAGTCACAGTCCAGACCTTAATCCTATTGAGAATCAGTGGCAAATAACTGCTGTTCACAGACGACTCAATCCTTTCTCACTGAGCTAGAATGGGTTTATAAATTTCAACCTCTAGATGTACGAAACTGGATGACACATACCAGAAAGACTTGCAGCAGTAATTGCAGCAAAAGGTGATCCTACAAAATAATGACACAGTGGGGCTGAATACAAATGCACGTCACACTTTTCAGATTTATATTTTTTTAAATGTTTAGAAAACCATGTCATTTCCTTTACACTTCACAAATACTTGCTACTTAGTGTATCACATATAATCCTAATAAAGTACATTTAAGTTTGTAGGTGTAACGTGTAAAAATGTGGGTATGAATACTTTTTCAAGACACGGTATGTGGTATTGCCACGTCTATAAACATCTGATCTATTGAACTAAAAAATTAATTACTCCAATCAGTAAAAAAACATAAAAGACAAAAAATTAGAAACAAATAGAAACCGCCCTAACAGCAAACATGTCAAAACTTATTTCGTCTGCAACAAATGTGGCAAAAATATCAAGAAAATGCCACAAAATGAATGCACAAATTAAACTGTTGTGTGCGTAAATGCATCTTCGTGAAATAAAAAGTCCTAAATCTGAAAACAACAACATATTGCGGTATATTCTGTATAACCTGGGCGACAGCCCTCGAAGGAAGTAAAGAAAATCTGTTTAGGAATCATTTATCAGGTCTAGATCCTGTGTCCTCTCAGGCAGATTGTGTGAAGTAAGAAGATTTACAAGTAGGCGGATGATTTACCACTTGTTAAATAAACTACATAAGGAAAGGAAATGGCCTGGAGGGAAAAGGACGGGTGCAGGCAGGTGCTTCAGCGCTGCTCTTATGGGCAGTTAGTACAGCTCTTTATAAGTAGAATATTACATGCTTTCCTATGCACAAAGGGGATAAAATCTTATTGATCACTTTTCAGAATAAGCTGTTATGTGTGTACATGAGTAATAACACTACTTCTGCTCATTATATGGATTCTATTCTGCATTTTCACCCGTTTTCTCCTCTGCTGGCTCCATTTCTAGTTTTCAGTTGTCTCTAAGCTGGTGGGTGGAGAATAGCTGATCTTATGTCTCCCACTGCACACACTGAAAATAGGAGATCTGGCTCTCCAGTTGCTCAAAATGTTAGTAGCATAGAGGACATTACACAGCTGTACTGAGGAGTAAAGCTGTGACTGTGATGAAGGGGACTTAAAGGGGTTTTCTCACGAACAACAAAGTTAATTTTAAAATTGATTTTAATCAATAGATCTTGGAATAATGATAGTTTATACAATTGGATGTGTTTATATAAAATGTTCCTGTGCTGAGATAATCTTATATATGTGTCCCTGCTATGTGCTGTGTAATGACCGTGTCTGACCGTACAGGCACATTGTCTGATCATATCACATCTGCTGGGCAGAGGAAGAAGCAAATGACAGTATACAGATAGCACAGCATGGGATCATGTCTGATTCTTTTTTGAGGTAAAACATTTCCCTGCCTGTTTTTTAAAAAATATGTAACCTTATAAGATAGAATAATTTGTGATCCCAAGCTGTAATGTCTGTATACTTTTTTTTACTTCCTCCTCGGCCTAGAAAATGTGATATTGTGAGAATACAAAATATTTTTCTATATGCTTTTCTACTGTGAGAGTTCAATATATATATTTTTCTATATGCTTTTCTATAACCAAGCTTTCTTTTTTATATGAGGACCAAGATGGAGCCTAGAAGCCTGCAGCTGATGTCTGATATAAGGAAACACAATGAAGAGATTGATAATAATGATGACTGACTGCATCTATGCAAGCTCTGATTCATCTGCTCAGCTGCGTGATATGGACTCTATGTTGTGGAGAGCAGAAGAGGAAATTCCCACATATGGACATAAACTTCATATGCTTTTGCATGTGCTTCTAATTTTTCCAATGGCATACGGCTGGGAGTTTTTTTTCTAAGAGATCAACCCACCATTGATATATACAGAGGCTTGAGTAATAAAAAAATAAAGCACTTGGGTGTGCACCTCCTCATATTACTGAACGAGGAGCTTATACCAACTACATGGTGGTCTAAATTCCTCCTTGCAAGCATTCAGTAACGCGTGATTTGAGATTTCAGCAGACATTCGCTGTTAAGATTTCGAAAACAATGGAATTATTTCTTGAAAGTATGATCAGACAATGTCCCTGTACAGTCAGACACAGTCATTACACAGTACACAGCATGTCATGGATTAGTGAATTCCTAAATGTTAAGAATATTCTCTATTGTAAATACAGTGGATCTGATAACATGTATGTATTTGAAAATGACTTTCTATGTAATTCCCCAACGCTTACCTTTGCTGAATTTATTAAGGGCAACCTGTCAGCAGGTTTTTGCTATGTAATAGGGGTGGATGGGCAGGTGAATGGCGCCTTTCATCAGGTCATCCTTGCTCTATCAGTACTATTCCATATAGTTTCCTGTCTGCAGTCCACCTAAAGAAGGTCTTCTTGACCGAAACGTTACGTATTTGTGTTTCTGGATAGCAATTTCCATCAATCACGGGATGCACATAAGACGGCATGGATGCTCATTATTCTTAAATGCTTTTTGCTCCAGATCAATTATAATTAATTGTGTCTCTGATCTGACCCAAAATTTCCTCCTGATATGCTGACATGTTCTCCATGACCTCCTACATTTTTTGGGCGTCATTGCTTATATTTCCACTGAAATTTGGATTGTTGTGTTTATATAGCAAACATGTCCATGAGGTTATGTACAAACTATTCTAATGTTGCAACTTGGCTTTGGCCTTCAGACAGGTTGTGTATCTGCTTATTTTACGTCTGCATTGTGTAAGCTATGTGTATACTCATGAAAGGCAAATACACGTTATCTCAGACTGATGTTGAAAAGATGCAGTTGTACGCCCTGGTTAGCGATAACAATCAGATCTTCATTAAATCATTATTTATCAGCCTTTCCTTGGGGAATGTGCACAAATTCGAATCATTATACACAGCAAGAAGTCTGTAAGGGAAATGCGATTGATTGACAGTGAGACCTGAGAGATGGTGGAAGAACAACACGCAAGTGACCAAGTAACAGAAGAATGATCCCGATGTAAGCTAATATGGCAGACAGCTACATCAGAAAGTTGGCATTAAAGAGAGCTTCTGAGTTGGTACAATAGCATGTACCTAAAAATAATGAAAGATCATATAGTCACAATTTTAATCCTCAACATTTCGGCTTGATATCCCATTCTAGACGTGTGTTCATAGCACGTACCTACCACAGTCATTGGTGATGCTCAGTCCATACCATGCTAAATAAATTAAGCTCTTGGGTCACAATACTTGTGTCTTCTCCCATTTTGGGCCTTTTGGACACATACAGCACCAGGACCTTTGACTTGTAATTGGAGGCACATATTCACACATTCACACTCACACATTCATCTCATCATGCCCACTGGCCAGTTAACCTAAAGGACAGATTCCCAGTGGGCCACTGTACCTTAACAAATAATGGGCTACAGTGTCTCCTGTTTTTTTCTGTATTAGGCTGCTTTCACACATCCGGTTTTTGCTGTGCGGCACAATCTGGCTCTTTGCAGAAAAAACACAACCGTTTTTTTTGCCGCCAGTTGCGTTTTTTCCGCATAGACTTTCATTAGTGCCGGATTGTGCCGCATGGCCTTGCATTCGGTGCGGTTTTTGCCGGATGCGGCATATTTAGCCCATGCGGCGGCTGGATGGTACGTTGCCTGGCACGTTTTTTTGTCCGGCAAAAAAAAACGCATCGTGCCGCATCCGGCTGATGTGGCGCTTTTTCCAATGCATGCCTATGGACGCCGGATGTGGCGCGATGCGGAATAAACCGCATCCGGCCGCCGCATGCATTTTTTGCACTGCGCATGCTCAGTAGCATGCCGCAAGCGGCAAAAACCGGATGGGCTGCATGTAAAAACTTATGCAAAGGATGCGTTTTTTTCGCCGCATCCGTTTCATAGGTTTTAGAGCCGGATTTAGCCGCACTGCTAAAACCGGATGTGTGAAAGCAGCCTTAGGCTGTTCAATCAGGCACACATGTCCAACATTAGGAAGCAGTGTTCAGCAATTGCAGGAAACATACAATCATGCACCTGATACTACCTAGAATGCTATTGCCACGCTAGGTACGGGGAAGCTCTAAGCGAGTGGCGAAGGGAAAGGGAAAGGACACCCTGTGTCTAGGGAAGGGGAAGATGGTGACCCCTGAACAAACCTACTGCTGGTCCCTGGGTACCTCAACACCCTAGATAGGTTCCACACCCATGCACCAAGCCATATACCTGACCCTAAGTATCCCCAGTGCTGGGCCCTAAAGAGGGAATGGATGAGATGAGCTCTTTGTCAATCCCAGTAAACGCTACAGGAAAACACAAGGAGGACACAAAGGGGGAAAATGCATGAGCAACGATACCACAGAGGAGTACAAGCCACCTGCTTGCACTCTGGGCTGCAATGAACTGAAGATTATCCCTAGCACCAGTCCAAGGAAAGAAGGGGTATTTAAACCCCAAGAGAATACTGATGATCAGCAGCTGGGTGGAAGGTGAGCTCCTGCTGTGTCGAAAAGGGAAGAGATGAATCAAGCAAGAAAGCTACCTATACCAATGAAAACTGACAGCAGGATCAATGGAAAGTCAGAGAGCATTTTGCACAGCCAAATGCTGTGACCTTCTATGGCCAGAAACCACATGACTGTCAGTTACCCGTGACACCCCCTAATACGAGTGGTCTCAGAACCAGGAATATCCGGATTGGCAGCATAAGATGAATGAACCAATCTTGTGGCATTCACATCCGATGCTAGGACCCACATGCTCTTCTTCAGTTGTTAAGCCCTCCAGTGCACCAAGTATTGAAGGGAATTATGTAGTAAACAAGAATCAAAAATCTAAGGTATTTGAAACTCCAAATTACCATCAACCATGATAGGGGCCTGAGACAAGGGGGATTGCTCCAAAGGTGCCACATACTTTCTGAGCAGTGCCCTGTGGAACACATCGTGGATCCTGAGAGCCTGAGGTAACTCCAGACAAAATGCTACTGGGTTAATTACAGCTTTTATTTTATAGGAACAAATAAACCCAGTTCCAAGCTTTCAGGAAGGAATCTTCAACTTTATGATCCTAGTAGACAACCACACAGTCATTCACACTTAGGTCCAGAACTGGCAAGTGTTTTTTGTCAGCCATACATTTGTATGTGTCCCATCAGCTTCAAATTACTCTGAACCCCTTGCCATATAGAAGTGAGCAATGAGGCAAAATGCTCCTCCTCAGGAACTTCCCGAGCACCCCTACCACTAAAGGTAGGACTGTATGCACCAAAGAACGGTGACTTGCCAGTAGACTCCTGATGATGATTATTTAAAGCAAATTTGGCCAATGAAAAATAATATGCCCAATCCTCCTAGTTATCGGAGACAAAGCTCCTAAGGTAAGTTTCCAAATTTTGATTTATGCGCTCGGTCTGCCCATTCAACTGAGGATTGAAGGCAGAAGAGAAAGACAACTGCACCCCCAGTTGAGCACAAAATGCTTTCCAAAATTTGAGACCACATCAGATGGAACGCCATGAAGATTCAGGATCTCATTGATGAACACCTGAGACCTAGTCTTGGCATTTGGATGTGTCGTCAACACGATGAAAAGCATCATCTTACTGAACCTATCCACAATCACCAAAGCCACAGTCTTTCCCAAAGACAAAGGTTGTTCAGTAATGAAATCCATGGTTAAATACATCCATGGTCTATTTCGGATAGCCATTGGCTGGAGAGATCTCAATGGATTAATATGCGTTACCTTGGAAAGCGCGCAAATACTGAAAGCAGACACATAGTTAACCATATCCTGATGCTACCTCAGCCACCAGAAACAATGAGAAAGGAGGTCTGAGGGTTCTTTACTCCCTGGATGACTCACAAGTACAGAATTATGATATTCCCCAATTATTTATGGCGCAAATTGGGCGGCACGAACAACCTCCTTGAAGGGCAAGAGGCCAGGGCATCCTCCTGAGCATCCAATACCACCTCAGGTCTGGGTACAAGGTCGAGACGACCACCCCCTTCTGTAAAATGGGTTCTGAGTTCACATGATCACTACCACCAGGGAAGCTCTGGGATAATGCATCTGTTTTGATGTTTTTAATCCCTGTATGGTAAATGACAGTAAAATTAAACCTAGTAAAAAACAAAGACCATCTAGCCTGCCTGGGATTGAGATGTTTGGCAGACTTGAGATATGACAGGTTTTTAGGGTTTGTGATTAAGTTAATGGGATGAACTGCCCCCTCCAGCCAATGGCGCCAATCCTCAAAAGCCAACTTAATTGACAAGAGCTATCAATTGCCAATATCATTGTTTCTCTCAGCCAAGGACAATTTAACTTACCTGGAGACGGACCTTGTGACAATACAGCCCCAACGCCCATCTCAGATGCATCGACCTCCAAGATAAAAGGCTGCGAAACATCAGGATGACTTAGTATAGGTTCAGCAGAAAAACATCTTTTTAAAGAGGAAAAAGTCTGCTGGGTGGACTCCGAACATTTAAAGAAATTTTACCCTTTCTTTGTCATATCAGTGAGAGACTTTACAATTACCGAATAGTTCTGAATAAATTTGTGGTACAAAACTGATAAACCCAAGAAAGCACTGTAACGCTTTCAGCTTTTCTGGATGATCCCAGTCATGTACCACATGGACCTTCTCTAGAAGGAAGGAGGTGGGCGGGATGTTTGTCCCGCTCATCTCCGCCCTCCCGCTTCTATTGGGTGGCCGCTTAGTGACGTCGCTATGACGCCGAACGAACCGCTCCCATAGAAAGGAGGCGGTTCGCCGGTCACCGCGACGTCGCTAAGCAGGTAAGTAGTGATACTGTTCCTATCGATGTTGTGCGCCATGGGCAGTGATGTGCCCGTGACGCACAACCGACGTGGACATGTACGCTTGCTAGCGATCTCGCTAGCGAGATCGCAGCGTGTAAAATACCCTTTAGTTTTATATCATGCACCATCTGTTTCCATCCTTGAGCAAGTGGTGCTGAGTCAATGGCATAGATGGAGATGGGTTTAGCTTTGTGGATAATATCTTTTTTACACTTGGATGCTGGCCTTGTTAGGTCAGAAGCTATACATAGGATATGACAGAGTTAAAATCATCACTAACCTGCCCTATCGCCATCAGCGGAAGCCTTGCGGTGAAATTGGTCTCAACTGCTGAATGGGTGAGATCAGTCCATTTGTATTATATATTATTTGTTTATATATGACATTTATTTGTGGTTTTTGATTTGCACTTTATGGTGTATTTAGGTGTATGCTTCTGCATATTTTAAATAATTGAATTAAAAAGTATATTTTACTTCTTCCTGCAAAATATTTCTACTTACCCTGAGAAGGAGTATTTTTTCCACCTTTTTACTTTGGTTGGTTTGGCTGCTATAACGGTATCATTACATCCCACACATTGAGAAGCTTGCTCTGAGCCAGGGGTATAACGATCGCGATCACAGAGGGTCCTCCATGCTGGAGGTGGACCCACTGACCCCAGTGCCTTATTCAGCTGGATGTGTGTCTGAGGACACATATTAAGATGAAACATATCTTGACACAGAGACCTGTTGGCATTGGCTGTGCATGGCAGTGATATCATACGTCACCATAGAGAAAAAAATGAATTAAAAAATTGTAGGGCATCATCAATTCAATACGAACCAACACCTTGCATACAGAAATGCTTTGTAATTCACTTTTTTTTTCTCTATCTCGTTCCGTTTTCGAGATAAAAATGCTAACTCCGCTGTTTTCCACCAGGTGGCGCTATAGGTGGTTTCATTGCGTAGCGCATGGCTACTTTACTATACCTAGACACCACTTCTATGCCCATAGCTGCCGCCGTTCTCAAGTTAATGGCGGTAGACAGGATATGGGTGGACACTGTATACACTGAAGGAGCCCAAGATGGGGCACATATATAACAGGAAGAGACCCAAAATGGGGGATATATGTACACGAAGATTTGGGACATATATATCAAAAAGGAGCCAAGGATGGAGGACACATATATCAGAATGGGATACATACTATCTGAAAGGGCCCAGGATGGGGTTTATATATACTAGGTAGCAGTACATATACCTGGAAGGGCCCAGGATGGAGGACATACCGTGAAAAGCAAAAGTGTAACAATGTTTTGAGCTTTTGACTTTCCGGCTCCATTTCTCTCCATCTACTACATGTTTCAGTATGAGATGACCTTCATTTTAGGCCTCCGCCACACATCCGTGAAAACCACGTCCGTGTAAAACGGGCCGTTTTTCGGGTCCGTTTTCCGTTTTTTAGGTCCGTTTTTATGGTATGTGTGGCCTGCGTGTGTATCCCGTATGCTAGCCGTATGTGCGTGTGGAATGTCCGTGTGTGCGTGAGTGAAATAACTGACATGTGTGTGTGTTGTCCGTGTGAAATGTACGTGTGTGATGCAAAATGTCGTTACTACATGTCGGAAGACAGAGTAGCGGGATGAGAATGAACTCTGGTGAACTTCACCCGACTTCATTCTCATGCCGCGGCTCTGTCTTTGTGCTGTGTACTGATTAGCGGTCGCCTGTGAAGGATTCACCGGTGACCGCTAATCCCCCGAGTGACTGAAGTGTCCCCCCCTCTCTCATACTCACCGTTCCCCGATCACCGGCGCTGCACGGCGTTCACACTGTTCCGGCGGCTTTTTCTAATTTGAAAAAGCCGGCCGCTCATTAAACAATCTCGTATTCCCTGCTTTCCCCGCCCACCGGCGCCTGTGATTGGTTGCAGTCACACACGCCCACCACGCTGAGTGACAGCTGTCTCACTGCACCCAATCACAGCAGCCGGTGGGCGTGTCTATACTGTGCAGTGAAATAAATAAATAAATAAATAATTAAAAAAACCGGCATGCGGTCCCCCCCATTTTAATACCAGCCAGATAAAGCCATACGGCTGAAGGCTGGTATTCTCAGGATGGGGAGCTCCACGTTATGGGGAGCCCCCCACCCTAACAATATCAGTCAGCAGCCGCCCAGAATTGCCGCATACATTATATGCGACAGTTCTGGGGCTGTACCCGGCTCTTCCCGATTTACCCTGGTGCGTTGGCAAATCGGGGTAATAAGGAGTTATTGGCAGCCCATAGCTGCCAATAAGTCCTAGATTAATCAAGTCAGGCGTCTCCCCGAGATTCCTTCCATGATTAATCTGTAAGTGACAGTAAAAAAACACACACACCAGAAAAATCCTTTATTAGAAATAAAAAACACAAACAAATTCCCTCATTACCAATTTATTAACCCCGACAAACCCTCCATGTCCGGCGTAATCCACGGACCTCCAGCGTCGCTTCCAGCTCTGCTGCATGGAGGTGACAGGAGCAGCAGAATACACCGCCGCTCCGGGCACCTCCACACAGCTAATGAGATGAGTAGCGCGATCAGCTGCTGTCAGTCAGGTAACTCGCGGCCACCGCTGGATCCAGCGGTGGCCGAGGGTAACCTCAGTGACAGCTCAGCTGATCGCGCTACTCATCTCATTAACTGCGTGGAGGTGACCGGAGCGGCGGTGTATTCTGCTGCTCCTGTCACCTCCATGCAGCAGAGCTGGAAGCGACGCTGGAGGTCCGTGGATTACGCCGGACATGGAGGGTTTGTCAGGGTTAATAAATTGGTAATGAGGGAATTTGTTTGTGTTTTTTATTTCTAATAAAGGATTTTTCTGGTGTGTGTGTTTTTTTTACTGTCACTTACAGATTAATCATGGAAGGAATCTCGGGGAGACGCCTGACATGATTAATCTAGGACTTATTGGCAGCTATGGGCTGCCAATAACTCCTTATTACCCCGATTTGCCAACGCACCAGGGTAAATCGGGAAGAGCCGGGTACAGCCCCAGAACTGTCGCATATAATGTATGCGGCAATTCTGGGCGGCTGCTGACTGATATTGTTAGGGTGGGGGGCTCCCCATAACGTGGAGCTCCCCATCCTGAGAATACCAGCCTTCAGCCGTATGGCTTTATCTGGCTGGTATTAAAATGGGGGGGACCGCACGCCGTTTTTTTTAATTATTTATTTATTTATTTCACTGCACAGTATAGACACGCCCACCGGCTGCTGTGATTGGGTGCAGTGAGACAGCTGTCACTCAGCGTGGTGGGCGTGTGTGACTGCAACCAATCACAGGCGCCGGTGGGCGGGGAAAGCAGGGAATACGAGATTGATTAATGGGTGGCCGGCTTTTTCAAAATAGTAAAAGCCGCCGGAGTTATTATAACAGCCGTGCAGCGCCGCGCCGGAGATCGGGGAACGGTAAGTATGAGAGAGGGGGGGGAACTGACCGACAGACAGCTAGAGGGACAGATAAGACAGAGAGACCGACCGACAGACATAGAGACCGAGAGGGAGAGACCGACCGACAGACATAGAGACCGACCGACGGGCTGAGGGAGAGAACGAAACAGAAAAAGAAAAAAGACCGACATCACATGAAAAAAGCACAAAACGTACAGGGAGCAAACAGAGATGCGTCCGTGTCACTCGGACGTGCGCACAGACCCATTGACTTTCATTGGGTCCGTGCTGCGTGTTGCGTGCAGAAAACGGACATGCTGGCGTGAGACACGGACCAAAAAACGCATCACGGAGACGGACTCAGGGACATAACCAAAAACGCAATTGTAACCGCTGAGATATAGTAACATTGGTGCACGTTTGGCCGTGTCTCCAGTATACACGGAAACGGACCAAACACGCACGTGTTTCACGGATGTGTGTTTCAGGCCTTATAGATAATCATCTTGGCTATCTTATACATATATTTGACTTGCAACTATTTAGCACATGATTAGTTATGCAGAGTATTTGTCACAATGACTGGGATAGCGGGGAATCGGGCGCCCCTAAGATGTCCCTCAAGACAGTAGCCTATGCTATTGCTATTCTCAGGGATACCCCTAATGGCAAGGATGCCTGAGTCTCCTTCCTGGCCCTGCTTTTGACCAGTCCTGATCTGTTTCCCCCTCCTCCAGTTTTTTCCCCTCCCCAAGTTTCCCCTCCCCCTCCTGCAGTTTTGCAGCAGTGGAGTCCTGGGTTCAAATCTCACCAAGAATAACATCTGTAAGGAGTTTGTATGTTCTCCTTATGTTTGTGTGGGTTTCCTCCGAGTTTTCCGGTTTCGTCGCACACTCCAAAGACATATTGAAATGGGAATTAGATTTTGAATCCCAATGGGGACAGTGATCATCACATCTGTAAAGCGCTGTGGAATGAATAGTGCTATATAAGTGATAAAATAAATAAATAATTATGAGAAAGAGTTGAGCAAAATGTGGGCTGCTGAGGTTTGTGTGCCAGGGATAATTTTTAGACCTTGACTAGCCCAGGATCTCATCCTTTTGCATAGCCAGTGAGCTCAGTAGTGAGTATATATTTTGATATTGTTATGAAGTTTATACATTTGTAAAACCCACTTTAACAACTCACTAGTGATCCTCCTACACAATAACCCATTGTTAACCTCACCCTGGATAACCCAGCATTCATCCATGAGTTGATATTGTAAATTCTGTTTTATTACTAAATCAAGTCCGCATAGAAGCCAACATGTGGGCTTCAAAACAAGCTTGCTACACACACACATACAGTACAGACCAAAAGTTTGGGCACACCTTCTCATCTCTAGAACAACTGTTAAGAGGAGACTTTGTGCAGCAGGCCTTCATGGTAAAATAGCTGCTAGGAAACCACTGCTAAGGACAGGCAGCAAGCAGAAGAGACCTGTTTGGGCTAAAGAACACAAGGAATGGACATTTAACCTGTGGAAATCTGTGCTTTGGTCTGATGAGTCCAAATTTGAGATGTTTGGATCCAACCACCGTGTCTTTGTAGAAAAGGTGAACGGATGGACTCTACATGGCTGGTTCCCACCGTGAAGCATGGAGGAGGAGGTGTGATGGTGTGGGGGTGCGTTGCTGGTGACACTGTTGGGGATTTATTCAAAATTGAAGGCATACAGAACCAGCATGGCTACCACAGCATCTTGCAGCGGCGTGCTATTCCATCCGGTTTGCGTTTAGTTGGACCATTATTTATTTTTCAACAGGATAATGACCCCAAACACACCTCCAGGCTGTGTAAGGGCTATTTGACTAAGAAGGAGAGTGATGGGGTGCTACACCAGATGACCTGGTCTCCACAGTCTCCAGACCTGAACCCAATCGAAATTGTTTCAGGTGAACTGGACCGCAGAGTGAAGGCAAAAGGGCCAACAAGTGCTAAGCATCTCTAGGAACTCCTTCAAGACTATTGGAAAACCATTTCCGGTGACTAACTCTTGAAGCTCCTCAAGAGAATGCCAAGAGTGTGCAAAGTAGTAATGAAAGAAAAAGAAGAACCTAGAATATAAGACATATTTTCAGTTGTTTCACACTTTTTTAAGTATGTCATTCCACATTTATTAATTCATAGTTTTGATGCCTTCAATGTGAATCTACAATTTTCAGAGTCCTGAAAATAAAGAAAACTCTTTGAATGAGAAAGTGTGTCCAAACTTTTGGTTCTGTACTGTATATATATTATAATAAAAATAGTAATGCCTGTACACAAAATCAGCATGACATCCATTCATGGGAAGCATTAATGTATATAATTATGTTCTGTTTTTTAAGGACACCAGCAATGTACCTAAAATGTAATGCACCGCAGGAACCATCAATCTTCCCACAACGCTTTAAATATATATGTAGCTTACAAAGTATTTTGTATCATAAATATGAAAAATCCAATTTAGCATTATAAATGGTTACAAAGCATAATATTACCAGAGCACAGGAACTCACAAATTATATACTTTCCATTCCCTGTTGCTTTCTGAATTATATTTTGCCACATTTGTCTCTTTTTTACTTCTCTAATAATGTTGCTAATAACAGGATTTTATGTATCCATTATTTCATTATTCAGGCTGCTTAAACAGTTTTCCTTGTCAAATCTAATGGAATCAGAAACCAGAAAATGAATGTACAATATAGGTTTTGTAAATAATCTACTTTTTAAAGGATTGTCCATCTCCTTTTTTAACAGGCACAGCATGGTCTACAAAAATATGTAATAGTTACCGATCCATCATCCTTCTTCATAGCAATGTCTATGTTCTGCCTGTCATCTGACAGCCAATCTGTGATTTTTATTTCTTTTTTTATTTTTTTCTTGTGGTGGGGTCAGTGTTTGTGTTTTTAGACTGTGATGAGATCTCACACTGCTCAGTACAAGCTGCAGCTATCAGTCAGGTTAGTGGTAGAGGACTACATACACCTGGACTCATGAGCTCATTGGACTCAACATTCTTATTTTATCATCAGGGGAATCCAGTCATTCTGACATGGAATTTTAAAGTATATATGTAGCGCCCCACGGGGCAGGCGGTTAAACCTACTTGTCGCCGGGCCGTTTAGGGTCGGGTCAGGCGTTGTCCCGGGGTGGCCTTGCCTGGTTCCGTTGCCCCGAGCCGTACAGTTAAATGGTGGGGTGGAAGCGGAGTATTTGGAAAAGAGTTTGTTGTGACGTCACCTGTGGTATACGGCCAGGGAATAGCCGCCACTGCCGGGTTCCTCTCCAGGGCAGGTGTTAAGGCAGCCAGGATGGTATCGCTCCCCACAGGCAGAGCGGGCCCCGGGTGGATGATGAGGGTAGTAATGGCCGTTGGCGCCGAGGTGCTGGACAGCTGCGCCGGTAAGGACGAGCCAACACAGTCTCTGTAGTTTACTCACAACTTCAGCTGCCAGCCCGGTCACACTGGTTACTGCCGTAATAGGCTCCGGTCAATCCCAGATCCGGTAAGGGGTCACCACCAGTGTTTTGAGAGAGAAAGAGTGAGAGTCCTATTTCTAGGGTGTCTCCCTCTGCAGTTAGGTACCCCGGCTGAGCTCCCATTCCAAGCTCCTGGGCCCTGTGAAGTCCAAGTTCTCCAGAGATGTATCGCCAAAACTGTGTTCCTGACGGGTCTGACTGGCCATGATGTGTGTGTGTGTAGTGCCTATTTATGCTCCAAGTGGAACCCGCCCCCCAGGTGGCTTGCTTCAGTGACCAGGAAGTCCATATTCATATTGTCACCCCCTGCCTACCCTGAGCCAACCCACTCTGTGTGAAGGTTCCTAAGCTGTGTGTAGTGGGTGAATGTAAAACACTCATGCTTAACCCCCTCCTTACCTGAGATAGATACCACACCCTAATTGGGGTGCAGTACCCTGTGGTGACCAGAGCCTCAGGGGTGCCACATACACCAGCCTCATCACGTTTACATATCATTTATTTTATATTTTATTTAGTTATTTAATAATTAAACTGTAATGGGAAAATAAGAAACGTTGTAATATATTGTATTTGAAAAGAAATTCATCAGGTTTAAATATCTTATTTTTTATTTGATTTATTTAATAAATAAATAGTAAAGTGAAGATAAGAATCTTTGATCTATAGCTTATTTGAGAAATATGTCATGTTATGTTTTCCATAATTATCAATACATTTTTACCTCCTGCAGTGACTATTTTCAGAAACTGCTCAAATCTGTCTACGAATTTGTCTACATTTTGGAATCAAATTACACCTGTTCTTATAAAACTCTATAAAGAGGAGGGGGTGATGAGCCATACAGCAAGAAAAGTAAAAAATCATCTGAGGTGTCTAGGGTGGAGGAGAGATCTGCTAAAAAATGCAAGATGCCATATATATTTATCAGCCCGAAATAATGAAGTAGTGTTGTTCCACATGTTGACACCATGACAGCTTATTCTGAAAAGTCACCTGAAAATGCAGAAACTGAAGTTATATTTTAATAATATACTGTATATGGTTTACATTCTAGAATCTGCTGCTAAATTTTGTTTAACAATCCAAGTACAACAGTCAGGGCTAGCTCCAGGTTTTTGTGGGCCCTGGGCGAAAAAGTCTCAGTGGACCCCATCCACACGCAGACACGCACGTACAGATACATACACATACAATCATATGTACATATACATATTTAAAGAGAAATTCAGAAAAACACATATAAACAGACATAAATCTATAAACAGTCATATACACTGACACACATAGACACACATCATACATACAGACACATTAGAGATATTAATATGGGGAAGCCAGCAGTTGCTTCACTCCCCTACCCGCTTGTCTCCCGCTGTGTCTTTGCTGCACCAATTGGTGGCCATCACTAACAGACATGGCCACACACAGACACTGCTGTATATACATCACAGGAGAGGCTGGGGACATACACATTACTGGGGGGCATACACATTACTAAGGAGGGAGGCATACAGCAATGGGGAGGCATATAGCTCCGGGGGGGGGGGGATACAGCTCTAAGGGGTATACAGCATTGGGGTGGAGAGGATCATAAAGCTCTGGGGGTATACAGCACTGGGGTGGAAGGCACATAGAGCTCTGGGGGGTACACAGCACTGGGGTGGAAGGGACATAAACCTCTGGAGGGTATACAGCACTGGGGTGGAGGGGACATACAGCTCTGGGGGGTATAGAAGTATGCAAAACCCACATTCTTCCATATAACATAATGCATCCATATTGCTCCACATACTTTAATGCAGCCTCATATTACTCCATATAATGGACCTGCATATTCCTTCATATAGTGTTATGCAGCCCCCATAGTCCTCCATATAGAATAATGCACCAAATATTTATCCATATAGAATAATGCACCAAATATTCATCCATATAATATAATGCACCAAATAGTCATCCATCTATATATATAATTGCCCTATTCTGTCTCTGTCTGTCCAAGAAATGACGTCATACGCTGAAACCGTCTAAACCACGGCCGAACACCCCCCCCACACACACCGACCCCTCACTCCACCTCACCCAATCAGCAGCGGCCCTGCATCACATCCCCCACACACCCACACCTTACTCTACCCACACCCAATCAGCAGCGACGACCGCTCAATTAGGACACGCCCACTCGCCGAAACACTGACAACGCCATGACGCAGTCGGCAGACAGGTACAAGGGATACCACCATGGAAGCTCCCTACACCCGACGCGATGGAGCACAGTAAGCCCCGACCCATAGGAGGCCCCAAAGCGCAGGTCAGTGACTCAACTACACCACAGAGACACAGAGGGACGGGGACCGGAGGAGACACAGCTGCGGCATCGCAGGGCTTCCCTGCAACACAGAGACCCACAGAGTGACAAGGAACAGAGGAGACACAGCTGCGGCATCGCAGGGCTTCCCCATGCCACAGAGACACATAGAGGGACGGGGACAGGAGGAGATGCAGTTGCGGCGCACTAGGAACCCAGCACTCCGGGACACAGCTCTCCCACTAACCAATGATAAATGCAGGGGAAGCACATGGCTACTTAAATATTAACACTGCTGTGAATGTTAACGAGCTGCTCATTACTATTCATGAGCCGCTCATTACTATTCATGAGCGGCTACTTAACATTCACTGCAGTGTTAATATTTAAGTAGCCATGTGCTTCCCCTTCATTCATTGGTGGTTAGTGGGAGAGCTGCATCCCGGAGTGCTCATGAGCCAATCATTACTATTCATGGTCAGCGGGAAATTAAGCCACACACACACACACACACACACACCACATCTCCCACACAGCCCAACACAAACACACACACCGGCACACACAAACCACCACGCACACACACTGCCGCGCACACACACACACACACACACACAACCCTGCTCATATCAAATGCACCCCCCCACACACACACAACCACCCACACACGGACGCTTACACACAGCTGTACACAAACACCCCTGCACACACACATCGCCCCACAATCACACGCCCCCCACACACACACACCGGCACACAGACAAATACACACACACACCGCACAAAACACCCCCCCACAACACACACACATAGCCCCACATATGCACCGCAACATGTCGCAGGCGGAGGAGGGGACGCTGCGCTCACCCACTGCTCGGGTCCGGCTGCTGCTGCTGCTCGGTGGTGGCTCGAGCGGTGGGCCGGATCCCGGGGACTCGAGCGGCGTTCCTCGCCCGTGAGTGAAAGGGGGTGGTTTGGTGTGTGGTTTAGGGATATTGTCCGTGACGCCACCCACAGTTGTGGTGAGGTTGTGACACCAACGCTGCTCTGGACGGGGATCCCGGGAGTGATGACAGGGAGCAGCTTGGATGTTGGATCTCCCCTCCGTGGGTAGGGGGGTTGGTTGTCCCGGGGCCCAGTGAGGGGTAGGGATGGATGGCAGGCGGGTTACGGGTCCCACAGACGGCTGCGGTAGCTCTCCCGGTAGGTTGATGGTGACTGCCTTTCCCTGCACCTGTGTTATGTTTACGGTTCCAATGGCTTCCCACCGGTAACCCGCTCCCCAGCTTGGATGGATGCTGAAGGAGCCCCTTTTGCCCGCAGGCTCTGGCCCTGGGAACTGTAGCCTTGGCGGTAACTGTGTTTCCCTTCACGGTGTGAGCTGTTGCCTTCAATCGGGTCTTGACTGCTGGGAAACCCCGGAGGTTCCCTTCGTTAACGGATTTGACCGGTTTTACGGCGACTCCTAGCCTGGTCGGGGTCCGTAAGCCCTGCCGAATGGTGCTGGCTTCTCTTTGCTCCCCGATCCGGTACCGTCGGGCCACCGCCTGTCCCCGGTCCTTACGGTTCGCTCTAATCAGCCTCTCCTGCAGACGGTCACCACCGTCTGCCAACCTTGCTGTATGTGCCCGGGCCACACACCCGGACACCGGCAGGCTGCTCCTCTACCACTTCACTTCACTCCTCCTCAACTCCTCTCCAAAACTCATCTGACTCCCTTTTCCCGCCTCCAGGACTGTGAACTCCTCGGTGGGCGGGGCCAACCGCCTGGCCCACCCCCTGGTGTGGACATCAGCCCCTGGAGGAAGGCAACAAGGATTTTTGTGTTTGACTTCGGTGTGCCTAACCGGGGTGTGGGGTGTGTTGGTGTAGTTCTGTGACGACCTGGCTTGTCCAGGGCGCCACACAACACACACAGAACGCAATACACACACACCATGCAACACAAAAAGCTCCCTGCACAGACACCCACATACCAGGATGGGGGCCATACAAGGATGGAGACTATACCAGGATGGGACACAGACCAGGATGCTACATACACAAGCATCCTACCTATACCACAATGGGGACACATACCAGGATCGCGGCAATCACAGGATGGGGCCACGTACCAGGATGGCGGCAATCACAGGATGGGACCACATACTCCATGACATTGCCCTGACCTGACTTCTTTCCTTGACTCTACTTGATCATTCACTACCACTGTCTACAGTATGTGTGTATCTTTCACAGATTACGACATAAGAATAATAAATATAAAAAAATATAACGTGTCTTCCTTCCATTATTAGTCAAAAATCATACATTAACTACAAAATAAATTCTAGAATACCCGATGTGATAGAATCGGGCCACCATCTAAAATAAAATAATGCACCAAATATTCATCCATATAATACAATGCAGCCCGCATGTAGTAGCACCATGCAGCAGCCCCCATGTAGGAACACCATGCAGCAGCCCCCATGTAGCAGCACCCATGCAGCAGCACCCATGTAGCAGCAACATGCAGCAGCCCCCATATAGTGCTACCCATGCAGCAGCCCCCATGTAGCAGCAACATGCAGCAGCCCCCATGTAGTGGTACCCATGCAGCAGCCCCCATGTAGCAGCACCATGTAGCAGTCCCCATGTAGCGGTACCCATGCAGCAGCCCCCATGTAGCAGCACCCATGTAGCAGCACCCATGTCGCAGCACCTTGCAGCCGTCCACATGTGTCAGCACTCTGCACCCCCATGTAGCAGCAGTATGCAGCCCCCTATGTAGAAGCACTATGCAGCCCCATATGTAACAGCACTATGCAGCACCATGTAGCAGCAATATGTAGCCCCATGTAGTAGCACTATGCAGCCCCATGCACCAGTACTATGCAGTCCCATGTAGCAGCACTATGCAGCCCCATGTAGCAGCATTATGCAGCCCCATGTAGCAGCATTATGCAGCCCCATAGTCGTCTGACCACCGTGATCAATATATACTCACTTCTCCCCGTTCCCCCGCTGCTCCGGTCTCCTCAGCATGTCCACTGTTCTGCCGCTCTGACAGCTCAGCACACAGGTACGCACAGTAATGACATTTTCGCGCTGCTCTGTACTGAGCTGTCAGAGGCAGAGTGCAGACAGAGACAGACGCTGCAGGAGAATGATGAGAGAGGCAGTGCGCAGCTCCCTCTATCATCATTGCTTTCAACTGCCCAGGGCCCCGGCACTTGCCCAGGTGTGCCGGGTGCTGACGCCGTCTCTGACAACAGTCCAAGATGATGGAAAAAACAATATTGATATACTGTATATGATGCTACACAATAGTAGACAGTCCTGTCCCAACCTTTCTGAGATGTGTCGCTGCATCAATTTCTAAATGAGATAATTACTTCAAATGAAGTAGAAAAATTTCTAACTTTTACCTTATGATCTGCCTTCTATCTTCTGCTGTGAATAAAATTCGGCTATGAGTGATTTCCAAATCATTGCATTCTTGTTTTCTTTACAATTTAGAGTGCCCCAACTTTTTTGTAATTGGAGATGAACATTGTAAAAATTGGCCAGTACTACCTATGGTGTTAATTGAGTATGCAGGCCCAAAACTGTAACAGTACTGTTGAAGCATTAGCAAAGTATTCTCAGCTGGAGACCTAGCAGTTCTCTGCAGCTTGAGTTCTGTATAATCCCACCCACAGCACTGATTGACCGCTTTCCGTGTGCCTTATACAGGGCAGTTGACTAGGAAGGACAAGACAACTAATCTCCTACTTATAAAAAAAATTGTTTTATTAAAACATTATGCAGCCTGGTAAGTGACACATCACTGCAATCAGAGTCTCAGAACCTACGTCATGCTATTCTCAGGCTGCATAGCAAAAATCTGCTGACAGTTTGCCTTTATTTCACTATTACTACATATGTAAAAATGTGAGGGTCTTTGAACACATTTTTATTAACCCATTCACCCCCGAGCCTGTTTTCCCCTTCATGACTAGGCCATTTTTTTTCCATCCTGACCAGTTATTCTGAGATTGTTTGTTCATGACATATTTTTCTTTAGGTTAGTGGTAAATTTAGGACAATATTTTTTGTTTTTATTTTAATTTTTACGCCCAAAAACCAAAGAGTTAGGTCACACAAAATAGTTAATAAATAACCTTTCCCACATATCTACTTTACATCAGCACAATTTTTGAAAGATCATTTTCTTGTTAAGAAGTTAGAAAAGTTAAAAGTTTATCTCCAATATCACATTTTTTTCCAACAAAATTGGGCCCAGTGAAGAGGGGGGACCGACCTGGGCCTGGAGTATTTGTTAAGCTCCGGGACGGGCCCCCCTCTTCACTGGGCCTCAGTCACAGCCATGTCACTTCAGCCACTACACATGGCTAATATGTATGCAGGGGCATTGCATGCAAATTACCCATGTGGTTGAGCCCGGGTGGGGCAGTGGGGCAGAGTAGGTTGTGTTATCCCAGCGTGCAGCAGTGTGATGAACTCATCACTCTGCGACCTCATCACACTGCTGCAGTTAACGCAGAGCTGTAGAGGTGGTGAGGAGGTGGCGGGAAAGGTAAGCACTTCATGAGCTGAACACAGGAGTGGGATTGCTGGGGGTAGTGGTGGGGGGCCCGCTGACTCCAGCCCCTGCTTCAGCTGGATGTGCATCCGTGAGAACTGGGAAAGGTGAGTACAATTATTTTTTGTGCTTTAGAACAGAACAAAGACATAGTTACCAGAATGGGGACTTATATACCATAAGGTGGACATATATATCAGGAGGGGCCCAGGATGGGGGGCATATAGGCTAGGAGAGGGACATATATACCAGGAGGGGGACATATAATCCAGGAGGGGGACATATATCCCATGAGGAGAACAGTTATACAAGAAGGTGGAAATATATACCAGGAAGGGGACAAAAACCAGGATGGGGACATATATACCATAATGTTCCCATGAGGCCCAGGAGGGGGCCATATATACCAGGAGGGGCCCAAGATGCTACATATATACCAGGTTGGGGACAAATGAACCAGGATAGTGACATATATACCAGGAGGAGCCCAGGAAGGGAATATATATAGCAGGAAGAGGGCATATATTCCGGGAAGAGGACAAATAAACCTGAATGGGAACATATATACCAGGAATAGGACATATATACCAAAGGAGGACATATATGCTAGGAAGGGGACAAATAAACCAGGAAGGGGACATATATCTTAGGTTGAGCCCAGGAGGGAGATATACACACTAGGAGGGGTCCAGCATGAGGACATATATACCAGAAAGGGGACATATATACCAGGAGGGGCACAGGATGGGGACATATATACCAGTATGGGGAAATCTATACCAAGATAGGATCATATATACCAAAAGGAAGACATATATACTAGGAGGTTCTCAGGATTGGGATATATTCCCATCCTGGGCCCCATATAATATATAATATAAACTTGGATTTTAGTGATACAAAACATATAAGGCTGACAAAAACAAAGCATGATTGACATGCTGAATGAAAAAGAATGGATTAAATAGGGGGATGGATATAAGAATCCTTTACTTATCCCCAGTGAAGCATCAGGGCAAATAGAATGCACAATAAGTATATAAACAAGGCAGTGACAGCAGATAAGTAATATAATCCCAGAACACACAATACCTGGCTGCAGAGCCTCACCTTAAAGGTAATGTAAGAAAGTTAATAGAGGGTATAAAAAATGTCTTGTAATTTCTTATTGTATTATATCTTTTGAATTGTTTAATCTCATTGCCTGTCTTGCATTTACTCTGTAATGCGGGCGTCACATGGTACGATATATCGGGCGATATGTCAGCGGGGTCACGTCGTAAGTGACGCACATCTAGCATCGTTTGATATATCGTAGCGTGTGACAGCTACGAGCGACGGTGAACGAGCAAAAATACTCACCTTATCGTTGCTCGTTGACACGTCGCTCATTTTCAAAAAGTCGTTTCTTCTTCTGTGCGCCGGTTGTTCATCGTTCCCGGGGCAGCACACATCACTCCGTGTGACACCCCAGGAACGATTAACACAGCTTACCTGCGTCCCGCCGGCAATGAGGAAGGAAGGAGGTGGACGGGATGTTACGTCCCACTCATCTCCGCCCCTCCGCTTCTATTGGCCGGCGGCTGTGTGACGTCGCTGTGACGCCAAACGTCCCTCACCCTTCAGGAAGAGGATGTTCACCGCCCACAGCGAGGTCGTCTGGGAGGTAAGTGCGTGTGACAAAGGGTTAACAACTTTGTGCGCCAAGGGCAACTAATTGCCCGTGACGCACAAATGACGGGGCGGGTACGATTGCTCGTGGGATCGCACGATAGATCGTCTCGTGTGACGCCCGCATAAGTCTTATTGATTTTTTTTATATCCTCTATTGACTTACTGCCACATTACCATTAAGATGAGGCTCTAAAATAAAAATATTTTTATATTATATAAATAATATTTTCAGTTAGTAGATGGTGTTTTATGGGAGCTATTAATGTGTGAATGGTGAAGGTGTAGTGGTGATGAGACTGTGGAAGATTTTAGGGGTGGAGGTGAAGCTGGGGTCGAGCCTGGGTGGAGTATCAAGAGGCCCAAAAATTTTGCCAGTATGGGGCCCTGAAATTCCTAGTGTTAGCCAAGTATATAGATAGATAGATAGATAGATAAATAGATTTATTATTATTATTATTATTATTATTGTTCTTATTAATAATAATAATAATAAATTATTATTTTTATTATTAGTATTATTATTAAGAACAATAATAATAATAATAATAATAATAATAATAATAAAAATTGATAGATTGTTAGATAGATCTGTAACGCAACCATTATAACATTTTACTACAGCTAAATCTAAATGACTCGTTAATTCCGTAATATCATTCTTTGTTTCTCATTTACATCCTTCCTTCTTATTTTCTGCAACTTTTGAAACGACGGAAAGGCAAACCTAATAAGTATAACTCAATTTTCAATGAACTCCATGCACCCATGTTGGATTGACATCTTGCTTTCTTAGAACAGGAGCTTTGGTAAATGTCTGGTTCCAACTATGCATTAATGATATTCCTTTGGAAAGTAGCAGCTGAACTCTATGGTAAAGTCAATTGTTGGGAGAATGAAAAATGTTACTAATTTCCTTCTATATCCCATTGCCATTTATATTGCAAAAGATCCTTACATTTTTGTCCTCTGGAGTTAAAATGACTGGTTTTGATTACTGGGATGCCTGCTCACTTACTCATGTGAATATACTGGCGCCTGGGAACATTCATTAAATAAACCAGAATACCTTTTAAATGTGCTCCATCCCTCTGTAAGGCTGCACCTCTGTGCAGGCAGCATTAACAGACATATGTTTTCTGCTTTACATGTTTATATGATCTTTCCACTTCCCAGATCTGCCACATTTCCCACATCCCCCTTTTTTCTTGCATTTTCATGTACTCAGTGTATTGATGCCAGTTATTGTAGAAAATCAAGGCTTATCATTTGTTGGCATTGCAAGAGTCAGCGGCCAGCGCCGGAAGGAAATCCCACAAAATAAGAAGAGAACATACAAACTCCATACAGATGTTATCATTAGTGGGATTTGAACCCAGGGCCCCAGTTCTTGAAAGCAACAGTGCAAACGACTGAGCCACCCCACTGTCACTATGTGATATTACAAGAGTTGTGGTCATGAAATTGCTGGTATTGAGAGGAAATTTCAAGTCCAAAAGAGACAGGAGACTTTGTGAATGCAAACTTATGATGAACTTTGACACATTCAGATCAGGAATGAATGTGTCACATGGATTTATGTCTTTTTACATCAATTAAGAAAGGTGCTCTTCAGAGCATCTGGGGGCATCACTCTGGACCAGACCTCAATCAGAGGACAATAAAACTTTCACACTCCTTATCTATGAACTGCTGCAATATTTACTGCCACAACAGTTTGTCCCCTTGCCATACTGATAGTTCTGCTTCACATAACTTGTCTTATTTACTGCACTATTCTAAGTCCTGTTGTGTATAAATATGTGACTCTTCAAATTTTGTGTTATACCATGCCTGATGAAGAGACCTGAGTAGTCTCAAAAGCTGCTATTATTACCATCTTTTCAGTTAGCCATTAAAAGGTATCAACCACTGAGGACTCTCAGTTCTTTTAAACAATTGTTTTCATCTCTACTGGCTAACATGGTACAAAGATATCTTTTTCCCGTACTCAGATATACATTCTAAAGTGTATCGTGGTGCAGAGAGCCACAAGCTTCCTGCGCCGCAATAGAAATAATGACCATCAACCTATCAGGGGCCATCAGCTGACGTAAAAATGGGCATCACATGATGTCATTGCCATGTGCTGCCTGTCCGCTGCACTTGCTATGGACTAGGATGAGGGTGCGACCTGCGGCGGGAGCGCAGAAAGGTAAGAAGAATTGTTTCTTTTTTTGTGTTTGAGGAGAGCACAAGGATGGACCATTATAATAAGAAGGAGCACAGGAAAGGGAAATTATGACATGAAGCGCCCAGGATGGAGGTCATTATTACAGGATGAGGTCAAAACAGGGGACAATATTACAGGATGGAGCCAGGATGGGGGATATTATAACTAGTGATGAACAGACTCCCAGATAATCTGGACCGGCGGATCCTGGTGATCTGGTTTTTAAAATCCAGTTCCAGTTGTGACGGGGTATGCCACAGAGCAGTAAGGGACACCAGGCCAATGAACAATCCAAGAAGATTTAATGAGACAGGGAGCATAAAACATCCAATAATAAAATGGTTCTTTAGAGTCCACACAAAGGAAAAAGATCCAGGGAAATCCGACGCCAAGGAAAATGCAACAACAGTCCTTAGATGTGTTCCTTAAATCCGATAGCGTGGCTGAGACAACACAATCCCATGTGGTCACTTGAGCTCCAGTCTGCAACAGTCCATACACATTCTCTATGATCCAGCCTCAGCTATAGGTCCTCATCCTTCTCCAGCCGATATCCAACTAACTGAACTAACATGTTCTCTCCTGGGATCAGCCCCTTAGGTGGGCACACCTCCCCCTGGCCATTTGATGCCTGAATGGACTTTAGACTGCTGGCTCTGTTCTGTTTACTAAGTTGTAGATTGGAGAGGTCCCATGCTGAGAAGAACAATATATATATGCAACCCCCACCAAATCAATGACAATAGCTACTGCTGAAGCCTGATTGCAATATGATACAGGCTGGGGGAAGGTATGGTCACTTACATCCCAAGACATAGTACTACAGCAAATACAGAGACAAGGTAAAATACATCACATGGCATCTTATACAAAAATATGGGATGGAGAAAACTACATACATCATGACAATTCCTTCCCCTCCCAACCTGTGTACGTACTAGGGACCTCTACAGGTCGCTAGTTAAGTACACGCATGCATGGCTGACAGAATTCAAGGCTCCTTTTGCCTGGACAGTCCATCTGCATTTTGGGTGTTGGCTCCAGGTTCTTTAGTGTATGGTGAAGATGTAGTGTTGAATGTTCGGGTCCAGTTTATATCCTCCTTCACTTAAACTCTGCTTCCTGCACCCACAAATCGGCATTGTATATCTCCCACATCATTGCCTAGGAGTATGTCTGCAGGAAGGCCGCTCATCACACCGATTATGCATTGTTTTGCCCCAAAGCCATAATCCAGGGTCACACTCGCTCTTGGAATGTATCTTTGAGTACCACCAGCCAATTCAATGGCAATTCCTGGTCCCTGTTGAATTGCTTCTGGTTGAATTACTCGGGGATCTGCGATGGTGAGAAAAGCCCCAGTGTCACGAAAGCCAACAACTTTTTGGCCATCCAGCACAACCTCCTGTAGATGTTTATGCTGAAGATCAGAAGAACGGGCGGCTGTGGCTCGCACCCCATAGACTCCTGGTAGGGAAGTCAACATAGCAGAGTCACTTGGCAAATCATCAGGGCCTGAATCCAGCTCTTCTCCTGCTGAGGGTGTCTGTAGATAATGGACAGGCAAAGGTGGTCTGCAGCTGTTCTGCCTTTGAACACCTGGACAGTGAGCTTGCAGATGCCCAGGATGCCCACAACCATAACATCTGCGTTGCGTCTCACTCCTTCCAGTTTGCCTTCTGGAGAAGTAGGTAGGAGACCTTGGTGACTGATAGGGAGGTGCAGGTGCTGGAGGTGGTTGTCGATTTGGAGGATGACTCCACGGGATAGATGGGCATGTGGCCCGCAGATGCCCGGGATGCCCATAGCTATAACATCTTCGCTCTTCTACTTTCTCTCCTCGTCGCATTCCAGAAAATGTGGTCGAAGCAACTGGAGGCACATACACACGGGTATCCACATGAGGTGGTGATCTAGGAGGTTGAGGAACATTGGGCACTGAAGGACAAGGAACCTCTGGAGTTGAGGTGCTGGTCATTTTTGCTCCCTCTGCTAGCAGCTTCTTCCACTGAGGCTTGATAGTGAGCACCTCATCAGCTAGAGCAGCAGCTTGTTCCACTGTCTCTGGTCTCCTCTCACGCACCCATTCCCGGATCTCAGTAGGGCACTTGGCATAAACCTGTTCTTTTAGGATGACCTGGAGGAAGGTCTGCCAAGTTAAGGCCCCCTCTCCCTCCAGCCAGCGATGGCATACTTGTTTCAGTCTGTGGGCATACATTTTGAAACACACTTCCCCATCACAGGCTAACGTACGGAACTGAGTCCTGTAAGTGTCTGGCGTTACAGCATAATGTTCTAGAATAGTCTGTTTAATATCCGCATACTCACAGTTCCACCGAGGGTCCATAGCTCTATAGGCTGCAGCAGCTCCACCCTCTAAGAGCCCAACCAGATGCCGGACGCGCTCCCTTTCTGGGACTTCCATTAATCGACACTGATGCTCAAAGTCCTGGAAGAAGCCCTCAATGTCACCAGCAGCCTCATTAAACTGCTTGAAGTCTTTGCGGGACACCCTGGGAAGTTCCCTCATGATGGGTGCTGGGGTTATAGTCTGTCTGGAACCTCTCGCGGCTTCCACAGCGAGCTGCTTATCCAGCAATGCCATCTCCTCCATCCTGCGCTCCTTCTCTTTAGCTCCACGCATGACCTCCATCTTATATTCTATGGTGGTCTCCTCTCCCAGCAAGGCCATCTCCTCCTCGTACCACACAACCCATTGACTTTTTTGGGTATTCACCTCCGGCTCCCGTCTTTGCTCCCCTTGCTGTGGAAATTGTTCCTCGGTGCCATCTTGCAGGCAAGCGTTTTCCAATGCCTCAATTAGTTGCTCCTTAGAGAGTCCTTTGTAGCCGACACCTAATTCACGGGCCTTTGTTTGTAGGCTCACCACAGTCCAGTTCCTGTATCCTGAGGTTCTGGTTTCAGACGTTGATTGGCCGTTGTCCTCCATTTCTTCTGCTCTGATCCCACCGCTGCCACCAGTTTGTGACGGGGTATGCGACAGAGCAGTAAGGGACACCAGGCCAATGAACAATCCAAGAAGATTTAATGAGACAGGGAGCATAAAACATCCAATAATAAAATGGTTCTTTAGAGTCCACACAAAGGAAAAAGATCCAGGGAAATCCGACGCCAAGGAAAATGCAACAACAGTCCTTAGATGTGTTCCTTAAATCCGATAGCGTGGCTGAGACAACACAATCCCATGTGGCCACTTGATCTCCAGTCTGCAACAGTCCATACACATTCTCTATGATCCAGCCTCAGCTATAGGTCCTCATCCTTCTCCAGCCGATATCCAACTAACTGAACTAACATGTTCTTCTCTCCTGGGATCAGCCCCTTAGGTGGGCACACCTCCCCCTGGCCATTTGATGCATGAATGGACTTTAGACTGCTGGCTCTGTTCTGTTTACCAAGTTGTAGAATGGAGAAGTCCCATGCTGAGAAGAACAATATATATATGCAACCCCCACCAAATCAATGACAATAGCTACTGCTGAAGCCTGATTGCAATATGATACAGGCTGGGGGAAGGTATGGTCACTTACATCCCAAGACATAGTACTACAGCAAATACAGAGAGAAGGTAAAATACATCACATGGCATCTTATACAAAAATATGGGATGGAGAAAACTACATACATCATGACACCAGTCCCCATAAAAATGTTGTTAGAGGGGTAGGACGATAAGCGCAAGCATGCTGTACTTACTGAGGCTCTGGCATGGCTGTAAACTGCTCCCGCAGCTACCCATTCACTTCCGGGGCCACGCATTATGTTCATTGCATGTGCACTATTTTCCCGGCCTACCAGCGTCTGTGATTGGCTGCAGTCAGACGCGCCCCAACCCTGACTGACAGCATGTCTGACGCTTCCAATCACAGACGCTACGTGCATCTATCGTGGTATAAAAATAAATAAAGAAATCAAATATTGGGCATATGGTCCCCCCATACTATGATACCCAGCACAGAAAAAGCATACGGCTAGATGATGCAGCCCCCAGCCGTGCTCTTATGTTGACTGTGTATCAAAATAGGAGGAACCGCATGCAGCTTTCTTACAAAAAATCATTTAAATAAATAATTTAAAAAGAGGAGTGTGGTCCCTCTCAATTTTGATACCCAGCCAAGATAGAGTCCGACAGCTGGGGGCTGGTATTCTCAGACTGGGAAGGCCCATAGTTATTGGCGTAAAAATAGCAGACTGCTGCCACCTGGGATTGTCGTATCCATTAGATGCGTGCATTACTCACCCCTTCCCGATGGCCCTGCTGCGGTGGCAATTGATGTAACATAAGAGGTTAATGACAGCCCACAGCTGCCAGTAAGCCCTAGAATAGTAATGGCAGGCATCTAGAAACCCCCCCAATATTAATCGGTAAGTGAAAAGAAATAAACACAAACACCGAAAAAATCCTTTATTTGGAATAAAAGACAAAAAAACCCCACTCTTTCACCACTTTATTAACCCCAAAAACATCCAGGTCTGACATAATCTACACTAGGTGCCACAACAATTCATCTTTGCTACTTCTGAAAGAACAGCGAACAATGAGTGCACGCTATAACTACAGCAGAGACTAAGTCGCTGTCATGCATGGAGTAGGAAAAGTCCATATGCACCGTGTAACATGCACGTTCAGACCGACGGGCATCTGACACACTACAAAAAACACCACAAACAAAGGGGGGACACCGGGGACACTTTAACAATGGTGGGCCCTATGGCTAGGGAGAAGGGTGAGGGGACACCTCTTGAACTCCCCTCAAGCTGTTACCTGAGCTACCTAGCCTTCAATCCATCACCGAGCGGGATAGCTAATCCCTCACTAATCCTGTAAACACCCCTAGCTAGTGAGATGGCTGGCGGGAGACACTAGTCTCATTGCTGCACAAATAAACACAGACGGAAAAGGAAAGACAGAAAGGGGGATATAAAGAAGGATACAAACACCAAAATCCATGACTGCAGACAGACTCCAAAGTCTAAGTTTGATGGACACAGGACAATTCCCCAGCAGTTCCTTCCACCAGGATGGCTAGAATAGAATGAATTCTATGAACATCAAGGACTGCTGGGAAAACCCCACTATTTAAACCTAAAAGAGCGTGGGCTCAAAGCGGCTACATCTTACCTGCACTGCTAGAAGCTGCTGGCAACAAAACTGACATTAACTCATGAGACAAAAAAAGAAAGGAAACTTTGTTTAAATGAGGAGTCAAGATGGAAAAGAGAGGTTTCAGTCTAAACCCTGTCACTACTCTCTAAACAGCAGTGACACGATTATGACAGCCGCGCAATAAGTGGTGATGTCATTCAGGCTATTTGCGGTCACAGGTGGAGGATGTGATGTCACAGCAAATCACCGTCACCGCTGATTGCGCAGCTCACTCTGTGCCGGAAGCTCACAGACAGTCTTTGCCGGAAGCTCACAGTGTTCGTTCATGTTCCATGATCGCGCTCTGTGACTTCAGAAATTACTGAAAAATGCTCAGTTCTGCTCCATCTTCTGATAGCGGCTGTGGCCGGGTACTGCAGATCTGTTTCCTATTTATCTGAATAGGAGGCGGATGTGCAGTACCCGGCCATAGCCATTATCAGAAGACGGAGCAGCTCCAGAACTGAGCATTTCTGGCTGCTGCCGCCGCTGGGACCGGTAACAGCTGATCATCGAGGGGGCTGGGTATCGGACCACGGCCGAGCAGACATTGATGACCTATCCTAAGGATAGTGGTGGACAACCTCTGTAAGGTAACAGAGTGGCCCAACTGGACTGAGCTGTTTTTAGAGGACGACTTCCTATGGTTGTTGCTTGGCAGTGAAAATGAACAGATCAGGCAAAATTCAAATTCAATTGTTTGCATTTTTTTCTGATTGGGAAATTCGTAAATCTGATTGGACAGTTTTTCTCTGCAAATTTAATGTCCCTTTTTATGCTCTGTGATCTGTCCAGACCCCAGAGCAAATTAAACATTGTGTAAAAAAAAAATGAAATAAAAATCTTTATACTCCTCTTACCAATCACCTCTGTGTCCCTTCCACTCCTCATTGTCACCTGTCTAGTCCCTGCTGCATCTTCTGATCCCCCCGCCACTTCCACTGGATTCCAAACCATGAAAAAGGTCACGGCATCATGATGTCATGACTTGTGCCATGACTTTGTGTGCAGAGCCCTGTGCTACTATTCTAGCGCTAGTGACTGGGGAATCAGAAGATGCAGCGAGAGTCAAACAGGTGGCTGTGAGTTTTGGAGGGATCAGAGAGATTTGCAGTAAGGTAAGTATAAGGATATATTTTAGCCCTTTATGGTTCAGAACAATGGTGGCCATTTTGCTGATTCCAATGCGGAAGCAAATTATAAAATTTTGTTCTTTGGCAAACGTGGTTTCTTGTAAAATTGTACTATTATTCAATTCCACCTGAAAGAATGGCCGGAGCACTGCCCCCCTCCCCCCGGGCATGTGTGGAGGCCAGCATGACACTGATTGGAGTGGAGGTCATGGTGTCACGGGTAGGGGAGGGGAAGTAAGCCCGGGTACAGTATAAAAGGTGAAGCTGGGGGAGGAGTGACACTTTTCCCGCTTTGGGACACAATTGAGAGTCCCCATCCCTGTACCTATTATGGACTCTGTGGATCAGCTCCTGGAGCGGCTGAGAGCTGCTGCTGGGACCATCCCCCCAGGTGGCTGCAGAGCACTGTAGCGGGGATCTTCGGTGGGAGTCCGGGGGGGCAGGAACTGCACCCCTGCAACAGCGGCGCCCCCGGAGTTCTGGACCGGCAGAGAGGCTGTCACCTGACCTGACTCCCAGGGCCCAGCGTCGCCGCAGAAGCCCCTCTGGGGACCCTCCAGGCCGGACGCCGCGAGCTGAGAGGTCCAGCAGGCCCTGGCCTGTGAGGAATTCAAACGGGCGGCTGGGCCCAGCAGCGGTTGGCAGGCCTGCGCTGGAGTTGGGGGAGGGGCCTGCTGCCGCCTTCTCTGCGAGTGACGTCAGCGGTGCGGCGGGGCGCTCTGGTGATGTACCTGCCAAGCGCCCTGAGCCCCTCCTCCCTGCAGCGACGATGTCTCAGAGGGATCCCTGTGAGGTGGGCGAAGCCAGGCGGCTGCGGTCGGCAACACATTGGGCCTGGCATTCAGGGCTTGAGGCTACAGAGGCCCTGTCTGGAAGAGGGGCCACATGGAGCGGGGGCGGGGGGGGGCTGCGCTCGGAGAACCCTGAAGAGAATATGCAGCTCCCTCTTTTTGTCAGCGCTACTGATCGACGGGTCCAGGATGTGCGGCCTCTGGGGTCCTCGGGCCGTGCGGCTGCAAGAGCCAGTGGAGCGGAGTCAGAGGGGAGGAGCCAAGTCGTGCTAGATCGAAGGGACGACAGGATGCAGGAGGTCCGGCTGGCGGGGTCTCTACCCTTGTGCAGCTTGGTGAGTATGATTCTATGTTTTGTTTGTCTTCACATTCTGTCAGGTACACAGTACGGGGGGGTGACAGGTCGGCTGGGGTTCGGATTTGGGGGTGCCGGTGGGTGTCAGGGGGAATGCGTCAGGTGGGGAGTTTTCAGAATTTAAGTTGCGTTCACACGTTGCTGACGCGGATTGGGGGCCAGGAAAACCCCTGGCGCCAGTGGCAGCTTGGCTTAATCTGTCTGTCATTGCGGTTAGTGAGTCCACGGTTGGGAGTATTTCTTCCCCAATATCGGCTCAAACAGAAAAGAATAAGGAGGATAGGATGAATTTGGATGATCGCGCGCGCGGGGAGGTTTATGTGGGTTTTGAGGGCCCATTGGATTCCCATCTTGAGAAGAAAGTGAGGGAAAAGATCTGGAAGAATGAGTATGTTGAGACATTTTCCCTCCCCCCATTGGCAAAAAGCTTAATTTGGACAAAAGGGGAAAATGATGTTAGCAAGAAGGAAAATGAGAAGTGGCGGTGGCGTTTGATTCCTCAGACATATGATATTTGATTGCAGGCGTTGCAGTTTGGGCAAGCGTAATTGGCAAAAAGGCACCGGAGAATTGTTCTCATTGGTTTTGCTATATGGGCTCCATTGGGGAGGCCTATAGGGTTTATGAGGGGCAGACCTGGCTCTGTTATGATGAGTAGTTTCGTCAGAGGAAGGCTATCCGTCCATCCATAACATGGGATCAGAAGGATATAGGTTTGTGGTTGCGGGTGATGGCGCCAGCCAGGTATGGGCAGTTCATTCAGGGCATGGCTGGGTTATCCGGCCAGTCTGGAAGCCAGGGTGCTAGTGGTCAGTACGGAAAGGCAGGATCCCAGAAGCCAGTTTGTGTTGGTAAGTTAATGAGGGGTAATGCAAGTTCGGTGCCACTTGCTGTTTTTTAAAATACCTCTGCACCCGTTGTAACGGAACATCCCATGGGCATCCAAGTGTTTTAAAAGAATAAGCCCAAGTCTGCTACCTCTAATACCCAAGGGTCAGACGCCGGTGAGCTTCGTTGGATGCTTCTGTACCTAAACAGGTATCCTGATATGGACAAAACTGAAATTTTTGAGGTTAGGTTGGAGAGGGTTTTAGGATTCCTGCTCCTGTTTGATGTTACAGGGACAACCAGGAATCTGCCTTCGGCGTATCAACATGCAGCGGTTGTAGCTGAAAGGTTGGGAAAGGGGGAGGCGTTGGGGAGAAGGGAGGGCCCGTTTTGCCCCCCCCTTTTTTCTAATTTAGGGTTTCGCCATTGGGGGTGTGGCCGAAGAAGGAGCCAGGTTAATTTCGGCAGATCCACCATTTGTCTCATCCCGGGGTAGGTCAGTGAATGATGGTATACTGGCTGAGCTTTGTTCAGTGGTGTATACATGATTTGAGGAGGCTACAAAATGGGAGAAAAGTTGTGGGAGGGGTGCGTTGATGGCAAAAGGCAGATATTGAGTCAGCTTTCTGGCTCTTGTCAGTTCATCCGGAATGGGTTTGGTTATTGGGTTGTTGTTGGGAGAGATATTATTTGGTGGACCGCTGCTTGCCAATGGGTGGTTCAATATCATGAGCATTTAGTGAAACTGTTCTTTTTAGATTGGGTGGTGCGTGATGTTTTTGGTTTGGCTTCACTGGTACACTACCTGGATGAATTTTGTGGGATCGGCTGTTTCGGCACAGTGCACCAGAATTCTAGCAGCAATACAATGGGTAGCGAGGTGTTGTGGGGTGCCTTTTGCACCTGAAAAACTGTTGGGCCAAATACTTGTGTTTGTTTTCTGGGCATTGTAATTGACTCAGTGATTTGTGAGGTTCAGCTTCCTGACGACAAGGTCGCGGCGCTTAAGGTTGAAGTAGCAAGGGCATGCCGGGTGAAGGAAATTACAATTAAGGGAGGTTCAATCACTACTGGGAAAACTTAATTTTGTGTGTTGGGTAATGTCAATGGGCTGAGTTTTTTCACGTCGGCTAGCTTGCGCTACAGCTGCAGTGCTTGCTCCTCACCACGACATACTTTTGTCAGCGGAACAATAAGGGGACTTGTCGGTTTGGGGAGAGTTTTTGGAGCAGGACAATGGTCGTCGCTGCTAAGGGATGAGGTAGGGGATATTTTCGAATGGGAGTGGTTTACGGATGCTGCGGGTGGCTCAGGTTTCGGGGCCTTCTTTCAGGGTCAGTGGTGTGTGGATCGGTGGCCAGAAAGTGGGATGGCGGAGGGCGTGACAAGGAATGTGTCGCTATTGGAAATTTTTCCAATTTTGGTCGCACTTCATTTGTGGAGGTTCCAGTTGTCGAATAAGTAGAATCCGGTTTAAATGTGACAATATGGGTGTGGTGCTGGCGATTAATCGTGTCTCGGCATCCTCTCCCCCAGTTGTACGAGTGTTGCGGCAGCTGGTGTTGATTTGTTTGAAACTTAATACGTGTCACAACAGCTCGTGTACCGGGTATAGTGAACCTAATAGCGGATTCCCTTTCTTGTTTTCAGTGGGGTAGTTTCTGGGTTTGTGCACCGGAGGCAGACGTCAGCAGCTTGTAGTGCCCTGCGCAGCTTTGGAAATGAGGTCTTCCAGCAGCAGGACTACTGATTCGGGCTTTTTTGGCTGGTACCACGTGGGCGGCGTATCAGGCCACATGGGTTCTCGGGGAGCAGTGCGTGAGTGGTTGCAGGTAGACGGCCTGTGTCATTTAGCTTATTGGAACGTTTTGGTAAGGAATTTGCGCGTAGTTTGTACATCGGCATTGGAGTATCATTGTTATGGTTGGCTTTTTCGTGGGCGTTTTTTCGGGGCGTTGCGTATTGGCGAATTGGCATCTCCCAGTATGACGTTCACCGGGGGTTGGGGTAGTAGTGGCATCCTAATTTTGGAGCATGGGGATCAAAGTTTGCATCCGGAAATCAAAAAACGGATCAAGTGGGGGCACGCAGGTGGGTTCATTTAAGAAAGGTCACGGCACCGGGTATGTGCCCGTGGCAGTGTTTTGAGTTTAGCAAGGGTCCACCCGAGTCAGGATGGTCCATTGTTATGTCACGAGGATGGTTCTTTGTGTCCGAATATCAGTAATTAGTGTTTTTCGGGCATGTTTGAGATCATGGGGGTTAGATCCGGTGACTTTTGCGCTGCATTCTCTTTGTATTGGGGCGGCGACGGAAGCCTCTATGTGTGGTCTCCCTGCTGAGACAGTTAAACAGATTGGTCGAGGGAAGTCTTAGCGTTTTTAAGTTGTAGGTTCACCCGGCTTTCGTGGATAATTGACCGGGGGACGGGTTTTGATAGATTGATTTTTGGGGCCTGGGGGGTGTCATTCTTGGTGTTTGTATTGGAGCTAATTGGTATTGTCAGTTTGTGCATTTTGTTTCAGAACCCCCCACCCCCTTCCTGCCTGGTCTGGATCCTGGGCCATTCTAATGTGTACTGGGGGGCATAGAGAGCAGATGCGAGAGGGAACGGGAGACAGCTAGGTTTTCAGAGGGATAGGGTTCTTGTCAGATGGCTCGGGATCAGGGGTATGGGGTGGAATAGGGTATTGCAGGAGGTGCATAGGTATGCCCGTTGCCCGTTTGGACAGGCTCCCTGACATTTTTGTTTTACACGTCAGGGGAAATGGGTGAGCGGCCTTTTCGCATTTTGATGAACGATATTTAAGCTGATTTGTTGCGGTTATGGGTGTCTTTTCCAGGCATGATGATTGTGTGGTCGGACATGGTTCCGACAAGGGTTTAGGCGGAAAAGCACGGTCTGGGGAGAAGCTGAATAAGGCTCGGGTGAAGGTTCATAGGGTGATCTCAAAAATTGTTAGCCGCAATGGGGGTGTTGCAGTACGGCATTTTGAGCTGGAGCGGAAGGATGACGAATTTTGGTAGGGGAATGGGGTGCATTTGAATGCAGTAGGGATTGTTGTGTGGGCCCTTGGATTACAGGGAGGTATTGAGCGGGCTTTGCCTTTGCGGGGGGTCTCAGGCACTTGAAGGTTATCAAGGTGCCCTCGTTGTGGCAGGTTTATTGGTGGGTCCTTGAAGTTGGTTTTAAATTGGTTCGGGGAACCCATCCGGGTATGGATCCCCTCATTTGCAGAATGGTTGGTCACCTGGTGATTTTTGGGGGATCCCGACGGGGTATGTCGGGGCCCCCGTGGGTGTTTGGTGGTTAATGGAGGAATAACCCTCTCTGTTTGGTGCTCCTGAGCCAGTGTGGGTACCGGCTGGGAGCAATTTGGTTCTATGGTTTGGTTATGTGAATCACCAGGGTTTTAGCTTCAAGGACCTTACCATAATGCAAATTTCTACATGTTATGTATTTGTTTAATAAATGGCTGCTATGGCCAAAATTATCCAAAGATAAATTGGTGTTTGAGTGGTTATTAACGGATAAGGGGTAATTGAAAAGGGATGTGTGTGCTTAATTTTGGCCGGAATCTATAATTCTAGGGTCAAGAATGGCCGGAGCACTGCCCCCCTCCCCCGGGCATGTGTGGAGGCCAGCATGACACTGATTGGAGTGGAGGTCATGGTGTCACGGGTAGGGGAGGGGGAGTAAGCCCGGGTACAGTATAAAAGGTGAAGCTGGGGGAGGAGTGATACTTTTCCCGCTTTGGGACACAATTGAGAGTTTCACCCGCCCTCCCTAAAGATTTTGAGTTCGCAATGGGCTGTAAGTTTTTGTGGGGGGTGGTATGGAAGTTTATCGGGTCGTAGTGGCCTGGTGGCAGGTTTATTGGTGGGTCCTTGAAGTTGGTTTTAAATTGGTTCGGGGAACCCATCCGGGTATGGATCCCCTCATTGGCAGAATGGTTGGTCACCTGGTGATTTTTGGGGGATCCCGACGGGGTATGTTGGGGCCCCCATGGGTGTTTGGTGGTTAATGGAGGAATAACCCTCTCTGTTTGGTGCTCCTGAGTAGAGATGAGCGAACTGGTCCCGGTTCGGCTCGAGGCGGTTCGCCGAACGGAGGTCCCGTTCGAGTTCAGTTCGTCGAACGTTCGACGAACCGAACTCGAACGTATAGGCTATAATGGGAGGCAATAACAAACACATAAAAATGCATGATAAATGTACACAAACAGTTAATAAACATTGCCATAACACTTACCGGTCCCCGCGATCCCTTCTGCACTCTGTCTCCTGCCGCTATTCCATCCGATGATCGCTGAATCCTCCCGGCGACCGGCACTGCCAGCAGAGATGCAGGACCTATCGTGACGTCAAAATAGCCATGTGACCAGTCACGTGGCTATTATCTCATTGGCTACAGACTGGTCACATGACTATGACACGTCATGTAGGACCTGCGAGTGCATCTCTCCGGTACACGGTGCACATATGTGTATCGCCGTGTACCGGCGACATGCTCTACCACACGGTCGACTCCCCGTTCCGTTAGGGACCGGCTGACACAGCCGGTCATTAACGGAGATCACCGTTGCCATAGCAACGCAGTTAGCGGTGACGTCACCGCTAACCGCGGCTCCGAGAGCACCATTGCTATGGTAACGCGTCTGTCAGCGGTACCGCTGTTACCGCTGACAGCCAGCACTGTTCACTCACGGAGTGAAGGCTGCACGATTGTAGTGAGCATTGTAGTGAGGATGAGGTTCCCCAGCCCCAAGTGATGAGCTGGTGAACCTCATCCTTCCTCACTACAATCGTCACTACTACTACACTAGAAAGAAGACAGAAGAGCAGGATCGTGGAGGGCTGACAGGGGGTAATAAAGATGGAGTCTCTAATGTGTCTGTGTATTTATTTCTATTAAAGTATTTTTTCTCTGTGTGGTGTTTTTTTTTAACCCTTTATTGGAGATTCTTAATGGCCGGGTCAAACGTGCCTGACATTAAGAATCTCTGGCTTAATACTGGCTAGTAAAACAAAGCCAGTATTAACTCATGATTACCCAACAAGCCACCCGGCTCCAGGGCTGTTGGAAGAGTTGGATACAGCGCCAGATGATGGCGCTTCTATGAGAGCGCCATTTTCTGGGATGGCTGCGGACTGAAATCCGCAGCAGAGGCGCCCAGAAACCTCGGGTTAGCCTGTGCTGCGGATTCCAATCCCCAGCTGCCTAGTTGTACCCGGCTGGACACAAAAATGGGGCGAAGCCCACGTCATTTGTTTTTTAATTATTTCATGAAATAAGTGAAATAATTAAAAAAAAACGGGTTTCCCTATATTTTTGGTTCCCAGCCGGGTACAAATAGGCAACTGGGGGTTGGAGGCAGCCCGTGGCTGCCTGCTGTACCTGGCTAGCATACAAAAATATGGCGAAGCCCACGTCATTTTTTTGGTGGGCAAAAAAATTCTGCATACAGTCCTGGATGGAGTATGCTGAGCCTTGTAGTTCTGCAGCTGCTGTCTGCTCTTCTCCAGACAGACAGCAGCTGCAGAACTACAAGGCTCAGCGTACTCCATCCAGGACTGTATGCAGAAGTTTTTTGCCCCCTGAAAAAATTATGTGGGCTTCGCCATATTTTTGTATGCTAGCCAGGTACAGCAGGCAGGTACGGCTGCCCCCAACCCCCAGTTGCCTATTTGTACCCGGCTGAGAACCAAAAATAAAGGGAAGCCCTTTTTTTATTATTTCATGAATTTCACAACTAGGCAGCTGGGGATTGGAATCCGCAGCACAGGTTGGCCTGAGCTTTCTGGGCCCCACTGCTGCGAATTGCAGTCTGCAGCCGCCTCAGAAAATGGCATTTTCATAGAAGCGCCATCTTCTGGCACTGTATCCAACTCTTCCAGCACCTGCCTGCTATACCTGGCTAGCATACAAAAATATGGCGAAGCTCACGTCCTTTTTTTGTAGTTTTTTGGCAAAAAAAATAAAAAATGCTTCCCTGGATTTTCCATTGCCATTGAAGGTAACATCAAGCAGTGGGGGTTAGCAGCCAGTAGCTGCTTGGATTACCCTTAGCTAGCAATACAAAAAATGCAGCAGGAGCCCATATATATTTTTTTTAATTATTTATTTAAATAACTAAAAACAAAATGGGCTTCCCTGTATTTTGATTGCTGGACATCAGAGTGCTGTAAAAATAAATCTTTAAAAAAATGACGTAGCGCTCCGCGGTATTTTTGATTCTCAGCGCAGATAAAGCAGACAGCTATGGGTTGCCACCCCCATCTGCCTGCCGTTACCTTGGTTGGCAATCAAAATACAGGGAAGCCCATTAATTTTTTCTATTTAAAAAATAGTTAAAAAAAAAATGACGTTGGGTCCCCCCATTTTTGATAGCCAGCTAGGGTAAAGCAGACGGCTGTAGCCTGAAAACCACAGCTGGCAGCTTTACCGTGGTTGGGGATCCAATGTGGAGGTCCCCTCAGGCTCTTTTTTATAATTATTTTATAAATATTAATAATTACACAATAAAAGTAGGGTCCCCCCCAAATTGGATCACCAGCCAAGGTAAAGCGGACAGCTGTGGTCTGGTATTCTCAGGGTGGGAAGGTCCATAGTTATTGGGCCTTCACAGCCTAAAAATAGCAGGCCGCAGGCACCCCAGACGTGGCGCATCCACTAGATGCGCCAATCCTGGCGCTTCACCCCAGCTCATCCCGTGCCCTGGTGCAGTGGCAAACGGGGTAATAAATCGGGTTGATACTAGCTGTAAAGTCACCTGAGATCAAGCCCAGCAGTTTGTGATGTCATGGCGTCTATTAGATACCCAACATCATAAACTGTCAGTACTAACAAAAAAAAAAAAAAAAAAATCGACAAAAGAAATTTATTTGAAAAAACAGTCCCCAAAACATTTCCTCTTTCACCAATTTATTGTAAGAAAAAAAATAAAGGGGTCCCACGACGACTCTGGACCGTCTAGAATATGGGGGGGAGACACTCAGGGAACGTATCCCCCATTTTCTAGGAGTGCGGACCCTTCATGTGAGGAGTGTGGGTGCAATGAATCTGCACTCACTCTTCTCGGGTCCACAGCAGCAGAGTCCATGTCCTAATGGTTGCTACCAAAGCTGCAATGCCCTGCTCATGAGGTAAGGGCATGCCTAATCAGGAGAACTACTGTAGAGGAAGCTCTGCTCACTGGTATATAGGTGCTCAGAGGTAATAATAGATAAAATTAGTGAGTAACCTCGGCACTCTAAATCTCCCAGACTAAGTCAGTAAGTCACAACGGATAGTAATGCAAAATCACTCTTTATTGGTCGGTATTAAGAAAAAAAATTTTTCATAAGCATATATGTTTTTGTCCAAAACAAGTTACAAATGACGTTTCGGCCTGAGCCTTCGTCAGATTGGACTTATCTGCATGTAATCATGAAAAATGACAATAATCAGTATCACATAAGAGTGAGAGAACAATAACATAAACTCGAACAATGTAGAGGTACAATTGGGATGCAGCAAAAAAATTGCAACACAGCAAGGAATGAAACACATGATACAAATGTCATAATACAGTACAAGGACAATATAGTAATGACAAATATGGGGTCAGAGTAGGCTTAGACAGCTCTGGTACGAAAGAGATGTCAATCATAAAGTAACATGTGCAGTAGGTGTAGAGCTACAGTATGCATGGCAGAGCTAATGGGTAGACCGACCATAGAAAAAGTAGAGAAAAAGTGGAGAAAAAATGTAGAAAAAGTGGAGAAAAAGTGGAGAAAAAGTGGAGAAAAAGTGGAGAAAAAATGTAGAAAAAGTGGAGAAAAAGTGGAGAAAAAATGTAGAAAAAGTGGAGAAAAAGTGGAGAAAAAGTGGAGAAAAAGTGGAGAATAAGTGGAGAAAAAATGGAGAAAAAAATGGAGAAAAAGTGGAGAAAAAGTGGAGGAAAAAGTGGAGAATAAGTGGAGAAAAAGTGGGGAATAAGTGGAGAAAAAATGGAGAAAAAGTGGAGAATAAGTGGAGAAAAAATGGAGAAAAAAATGGAGAAAAAGTGGAGAAAAAGTGGAGAAAAAGTGGAGAAAAAGTGGAGTAAAAATGTAGAAAAAGTGGAGAAAAAATGTAGAAAAAGTGGAGAAAAAGTGGAGAAAAAATGTAGAAAAAGTGGAGAAAAAATGTAGAAAAAGTGGAGAAAAAGTGGAGAAAAAGTGGAGAATAAGTGGAGAAAAAATGGAGAAAAAAATGGAGAAAAAGTGGAGGAAAAAGTGGAGAATAAGTGGAGAAAAAGTGGAGAATAAGTGGAGAAAAAGTGGAGAAAAAGTGGAGAAAAAGTGGAGAATAAGTGGAGAAAAAGTGGAGAATAAGTGGAGAAAAAGTGGAGAAAAAGTGGAGAATAAGTGGAGAAAAAATGGAGAAAAAAATGGAGAAAAAGTGGAGAAAAAGTGGAGAAAAAGTGGAGAAAAAATGGAGAAAAAAATGGAGAAAAAGTGGAGAAAAAGTGGAGAAAAAGTGGAGAAAAAGTGGAGTAAAAATGTAGAAAAAGTGGAGAAAAAGTGGAGAAAAAGTGGAGAAAAAGTGGAGAATAAGTGGAGAAAAAATGGAGAAAAAAAATGGAGAAAAAGTGGAGGAAAAAGTGGAGAATAAGTGGAGAAAAAGTGGAGAATAAGTGGAGAAAAAGTGGAGAAAAAGTGGAGAATAAGTGGAGAAAAAGTGGAGAAAAAGTGGAGAAAAAGTGGAGAATAAGTGGAGAAAAAGTGGAGAAAAAGTGGAGAATAAGTGGAGAAAAAGTGGAGAATAAGTGGAGAAAAAGTGGAGAAAAAGTGGAGAATAAGTGGAGAAAAAATGGAGAAAAAAATGGAGAAAAAGTGGAGAAAAAGTGGAGAAGAAGTGGAGAAAAAATGGAGAAAAAAATGGAGAAAAAGTGGAGAAAAAGAGGAGAAAAAGTGGAGAAAAAGTGGAGTAAAAATGTAGAAAAAGTGGAGAAAAAGTGGAGAAAAAATGTAGAAAAAGTGGAGAAAAAGTGGAGAAAAAGTGGAGAATAAGTGGAGAAAAAATGGAGAAAAAAATGGAGAAAAAGTGGAGAATAAGTGGAGAATAAGTGGAGAATAAGTGGAGAAAAAGTGGAGAAAAAGTGGAGAAAAAATGGAGAATAAGTGGAGAAAAAATGGAGAAAAAAATGGAGAAAAAGTGGAGAATAAGTGGAGAATAAGTGGAGAATAAGTGGAGAAAAAGTGGAGAAAAAAATGGAGAAAAAGTGGAGAAAAAGTGGAGCATCCTTTGGTGCCTTTCATGTGACACTAAGGGGTGCTTAGCTTTGTATTTAGCCAAAAAAAATGAAAAAAAAAATGACGTAGGATTCCCCCTAGTTTTGTAGCCAGCTAGGGTAAAGCAGACGGCTGCAGCCTGCAGGCCACAGCTGGCAACCTCACCTTGGCTGGTAATCCAAAACTGAGGGCACCCCACGCTGTTATTTTAAATTAAATAAATAATTTAAAAAAAAAAACACGTAGGGGTCCCCCCAAAATTGGATCACCAGCCAAGGTAAAGCAGACAGCTGGGGCCTGATATTCTCAGACTAGGGAGGTCCATGGTTATTGGACTCTCCCCAGCCTAAAAATAGCAGGCCGCAGCCGCCCCAGAAGTGGCGCATCCATTAGATGCGCCAATCCTGGTGCTTCGCCCCAGCTCATCCCGCGCCCTGGTGTGGTGGCAAACGGGGTAATATATGGGGTTAATACCAGATGTGTAAGTCACCTGGCATCAAGCCCTGGGGTTGGTGAGGTCAGGCGTCTATCAGATACCCGACATCACCAACCCAGTCAGTAATAAAAAAAAATAGACGACAAACACATTTTTATTTGAAAAAACACTCCCCAAAACATTCCCTCTTTAACCAATTTTTTAGAAAAAAAAACAAATCCAGGTCTGGTGTAATCCAAGGGGTTGCCATGACGATCCACACTATCCCAGTCAATGAAGAGCAGGATGTTCCCCATTGGCTGGGAGAGCAGTGCAGTGACCTGAGCTAACATCAATGGGTCAGCCCAGGTCACTGCAGGGGATGACAAGTGCTGCTGTCAGCGAGGTACATTACCTGCGCTGATCTCCAGCACACTGACAGCCCCTGTCACTGAGTTCAATGACCGGAGCCTTCACACCAAGTCTCGCGAGAGGCCCGTGACGTCACCGCTAGTCAGTCAGTCGGAAGCGAGAGGTGATGTGACAAGCGACAGCCATGGAGGACAGTGACAGCGCTGAGGTCGGGATGGCGGGACTTCATCACCGCAGGTAAGCCAAGCGGGACCATGTGTGTGTGTGTGTGTGTGTGTGTGTGTGAGTGTGTGTATGTGTGTGTGAGTGTGTGTGTACATGCCGCGGGCAGGAGGGGGCGGAGCGAGCTGAGCGGGGAAGTGTGGGCTTCCTGCACGTAACTAGGATAAACATCGGGTTACTAACCAAAGCGCTTTGGTTGGATACCCGATGTTTATCTTGGTTACCAGCTTCTGGCAGGCTGCCAGCGATGGCTCCTGCACACTGTAGCTGTAAAAAGCCCTGCTTTTTGCTGCTAGAACCGTTCTCGAACGTTTCTAGAACTATCGAGCTTTTGCAAAAAAGCTCGAGTTCTAGTTCGATCTAGAACACCCCCAAAATCACTCGAGCCGCGAACTGGAGAACCACGAACCGCGAACCGCGCTCAACTCTACTCCTGAGCCAGTGTGGGTAACGGCTGGGAGCAATTTGGTTCTATGGTTTGGTTATGTGAATCACCAGGGTTTTAGCTTCAAGGACCTTACCATAATGGAAATTTCTACATGTCATGTATTTGTTTAATAAATGGCTGCTATGGCCAAAATTATCCAAAGATAAATTGGTGTCTGAGTGGTTATTAACGGATAAGGGGTAATTGAAAAGGGATGTGTGAGCTTAATTTTGGCCGGAATCTACAATTCTAGGGTCATGTATTCACTAATGTCAACTTGAAAACCATGAACAGCTGAGACGGGAATATCTCTTTAAGTTGTAAGGAAACTGATTGAAACCTTACATTACAGAACAAGAAGGCAATCATTTGCATGAGGTCTGAGTACAGTTTCTGGCATATGGATCTCCGAGCTCAGTCCCCTACCTGTGACAGAAGCCTCAAGTCATAAAAGGGAATACTACATTATTAAAAGTTCCTTGCCTTGACAGCAGCTATAGAAATGTAAAGTATCTATGTACACAAGCTATAGCTGGGAGATAGGAAAACGCAGAAGAGGAAATGTGGATCAGATGTGTATCAGAGATTTTCATTTAATTTCCTGTGAGCTCTTCTACTTCAATGTCCATAAACTATAATTGATGGAAAATAGGAGCGCTCATTATTTGGGGAATGTAGAAGTAGAATGGAACTCACGCTGGTAAATAATCAATATTAAATTATTAGGAAATGATATTCATCGAAATATCATTAGGCCTCAGCACAGGTTATTGAATATACCTCTGACAATATCACATTTGTATAAATTACATTCATTTGATGCTGTTGAAATGCTTTTGAGAAGTAAAATCTGCAACATGAGCCAGACATAAACTGATACAGAGAACAGAAATTGAAACTAATGGTTGCAAACATTATAGAAGAATGTTGTGAATAGTACCAAATAAGCTGAACAAGAACATCCAGTGCGGATACAGACTAGTGAGTAGTGATACAATCAATATACAGCGGGTGAAATAAGTATTGAACACGTCACCAATTATTTAAATATTTACATTTCTAACTGTGCTATTGACTGGAAATTCTCACCAGAGGTCGGTAACAACCCATCCAATGCACAAAGGTAAAGAAATCAAACCATAGATGTCCGTAAATTGTGTAATAATTAGAAATGACACATGTAGAAAGAGAAGTGCAAAAAGCTGAAATCTATCAGTAGTTAGAAAGCAATCCTGCCACTTATTGCATTTGCAACATAATATCATCTGGTGATTGACCTATAAAAAGGTGTTTCATTACCAAAGTAGTCAAAGAAGGGTTGGATCCAGCATCAAAAAATCCATAGTTAAAAATTCAGTTTTATTGAAAATATATATAAAAATATACAGAAAGCGTATATATTTTTAGCAGAGGGATGGGGCAAAGTGCATGAAACACCTCAGGTGTTAGTAATGGGGGTAGACACCTCTCCATTACTAACACCAGGGCTTGATGTCAGCTTTGTTTTTAGACACTTTACAGCTGACAGCCCCAATTACCATTACTCCGACTGCCAACGCACCAGGGCAATCAAGGAATGCTGGGCAAAGTGCCAGAATTGGTGCATCAAATGGATGCTTTACTTCTTGGGCAGCTGCAGTCTGGTATTTTTAGGGTGGGAAGTGTCAAATAACCAAGGCCCTTCCCAGCCTGATAATACCATCCTGAAGCTGTCTGCTTTACCTTGGCCGGTTATCAAAAATGGTGGGGATCCCGCTTCGTTTTTTTTAATTATTTATTTATTAAGTTAATCAAGCCAAAACACCCTTTAGTGCCACCTGAAAGCCACTAAAGAGAGCAAGGTTATAATATGTAGGGGGGTTGTGAAATTATATATCCACATGATATCTGTCTTTTCTTCTATTCTATCTGATATCTTTCTGTTCTCAATCTATATCTTTATAATTTTATTTTTTTTCCTTTAAGATATGTTTGTAAAAATTGGACACCACATGGGTACTGCAATTTTTACCTCTGCCAGATTACATCTAAGGAAAAACTTGCAGATGAAGTCTGCCTCATTGAATAACATTTGCGCAAGTGCAATAAGATTTTTTTATCTCATTGCACTCGTCTGATTTATACGCAAGTGGTACCCTTATGAATTAGTATCAATCATTTTTTTTTTCTCATCATCACATTCCAAGTTATATGGCTTTTCTAAAATATTCTACTCAGCTTTAAAAGTTTTTATTTTCTTGCGGAGAGTTGTATTTTTCCATCACTCTATTTCGGTTAGTGTTTGGCTTCTATTCGATTTATTGATAGAGTGAATAAAAAGGAAATAAGAGTTTTATTTCTTTTTGTAGGGTGTTTTTTTTTACTTTATTGAATATCATTTTTCTTTTTTTGTTACTTTAAATAGTGATTTTTTTTGTTTGTAGAATACAGTAGCAACATTATTCTCTTGTGAAACTCTTTGTCACATTCTAAAAACAAGAAACATATTTGCATCTTTTGGCAAACTTTAGAAAAAGTTTCAATTTCTTTTCCCAGTATCATTCCTAGCTAGAATATTACAGATGTCCATATTTCTAAGAATCTCTGGACACGCTGAGTACATAGACTTCTGTCATGCAATGCTTAATAAAACTGGTCACATACGAGACAAAGAGAGGAACAGGTGGACCTCCTTCCCCCACAAACAGATTTGGCAACGATTATTGTATCTCATGTTTATCGTTATCAAGAAATCCAGAAATAGTGAACTTGATGTAAATGTCCCATCCTGATATATGTCCCAATCATGTCCCTATCCTGGTATATAGTTTCATCATGTCCCCATTCTGGTATATATGGTCCCATCATGTTTCAATCCCGGGATATACCCCATCTTAGTATATATCCCTATTCTGGCCACATCCTGGTATATAGCCCATCTGTTATGAACCGGTAACCGAGGACGATCACAAAAAAATCCCATTAATCAGGAAAAAACAAAACCACAAGAGTAGTTGGAAACTAAGCTGACCGCAATCCACTATCTATTGGACAACACTAGAAGTAGCAGTGGGATGTTCCTATCACACTTAGACATCTTGTTACTGCCAGAGAAACTTGCTACACCTCAAAGATAGAAATGAGGAATCCTAACTTGCCTCAGAGCAGTTCCCAAAGAAATAGCACACCCCCAACATGTAAGCGACGATGATGTAAGAAAACACAATACACAGATAGAAAATATAGATTAGCAAAGGTGAGGCCCGACTAACTAGATACAACAGGACAAGAAAGTTAACTGATTGTGACCAGCAAAAAACCCTGCAAAAATACTAAACTCCTGATAGAAAAAAGATCTGAGACAACACGGTCTCTTCCCCACTATATCAGGTACTCTTGTGCCAGACACTTTAAACAAAACTGCAGATATAATTGGAAAAACCAAAATCACAGAACAAATAATTTTCTAAAGTATACCAGTGTGAAAAATAGCCTAGGCTAAACTATACCCTTCAAGGCCAGAATATACCCATCTAGCGTGGAACCCTTGGGGGATATACTCTATGCCCCGGGGGTGTAAAATAGTATAATGCTTTCATTGAACTGACAGGAGATGGCGCTGTCCCATCAGTGCATAGTTAATGTTATTGTAATAGTATTGTAATTGATGTATGTTTCTCTCTGCTCTCTATGACACCCAACTTTTTCCAATTTTTACAACATGACACCAAACATTTTATAATTTTGAAAACCTTGAAAGATCCATAAACATTTGTCTGATAATCATCTTATGTAAAAACACCTTTAAAAGTTGAAGTTTCAAAATGACTTTTTTATATATATATATATATATATATATATATATATATATTATAAACAGTCAATTTTTTTGTGGTTGAAGTTATAAAAATATATATGTTTAGAGTTTTAAGATTTAAGTTAGTTAGCTTTCTCACTTAACTTACCATACAAAGCTGAATCCCCAATAAAATGTTGAAAAATTAAATAATTATTGCGTATATTTTGGCCTAGGTTTTCTTTGAAACAATTGTATGTGCTTATTCCAGGTCTTTCTATAGCTCTCTACAGGTGGTCCTTGGCTCTTAATTTTTTTTACTCCTCTTGTCGGGAGCACCTGTCATGGCTGGTTTAGGGTCAAATGATGTTCTTTCCACTTCCGGAATTTGGCCCCAATAGTGCTCACTGGACCCTTCAGTAGTTTAGAAATATTTCTGTAACCAATACCATCAGTATGTTTTGCAACAATAAGGTTGCAAAAATCTTGTTTCATCTCACTGGTTTTGCCAATCATGAGATGTTTTTTGTGTGGCTCCTTTTTATAGGGCATCAGTTGAACTAGCTGAAATTATGTTTCAGGATTGCTTTCTAATTACTGATAGATTTCAGCTGGTGTCAAGATTTTCCATGGCTTTTTGTACCTCTCTTTCTTCATGCACTCAATACTTTTTTCCCTGTGTCATTTCTCAATACTACACATAGCTTAATTTAAGCACATCTATGGTTTTCTTTCTTTGCCTGTGTAAATTGGATGGGTTGTTGAAATTCATGTCAATAGCACATTTAAAAATATATTTACTTAGAAAATTGGGGAAGTGTCCAATTCTTATTTCACCCGCTGTATCTATCTATCTATCTATCTATCTATCTATCTATCTATCTATCTATCTATCTATCTATCTATCTATCTAACTAGTTTATATTTGTATATTCATCCATGTCTACTCTATTGATTTACTGAGAATTATAAAAAGGTCACAGATTTATGACAGATGTTGAAGGAAATGTATTTCCATGATATCAGCATATGAGTCTCTAGACAAAACTGTAAAAATAAACTGAGAACTAAATGAAGGCTATAATAAAAAAGATAATGACAAGCTGAAAGTGAATTTTCTGATTCATACTCCCAATGTCCAGAACATTACACAATATTGCTGCAATGTATGAGTCAGTGGGTGTGTGTTACATTTTGTGTCTATTTGCTTTCTTACGCATCATTTTATGTTATATGCATTGCCAGCTGTTGTCTCTTCTTCTACAAACAACAATAAAACACAATAGAAAAACTACATTTTCAGTGGCTGAATTTGTCTAATTATTTGCATTACTTAATATGTCAGATACAGGATAGACCTAAATAATGGCAGGAAAGAAAAGCAGAAATTCAACAGATTATAGGGGTGTTCCCAGCACAAACAATGTTTGCATATAGACCAGGGTATACCATTAATACCTGCATGGAGTGTGATCATATTTTTAAATTGGTTTAGGTCTTCCTTTGTAGAAATCCTACAGACAATACAGGGGTTATCTGACATACTGTGTTCAGCTCTAAACTCACCGAGTGTCATGGCTACTTCTGACCCTGTTCACATTGCAGAATCTGCCACTTCACACTATGGTTTCCCTGGTACTTTTCAGTCAGACTCGGGCATCGACTAGTTGTGTGCTCATTAGTGATCTAATAAGGCTAGCAGGAGTTAATTTCTGCTAGCCTGTGGATTGCTGCTAGGGTCACAAGTCACAGGAGACCTATCACAGCCGCCTCCACCCTTTAAAAGATGGTGGAGCCTGTTCCCCTATGCCGATTATAGCTTAATTTGCAATAGCGGTCCTTGTGTTATGGTGATCTTATTCTAGTGATCTCCTGTGCATTATTTGATGTATTGTGGAAATATTCTCATTGTCTGTTTATTTCCTCCCTGATTCTTTATTTCCTCCTGAGTACATATTGTCTTAGCTGTGTGTGTGTGTCAAGGAGTTTGAGTTTTGATTTTTCCCTGTCTGTCTATTTGGGATAAACCCCTCCTATCCCATTTGGGTGGGGAAGAGGGGGTATAGACCAGGGCTACTCAGGAGCTAGGGTTAAGAAGGTAGCCCAAACACCATGTGACATTAGCCCTATTTTGATACGTTCCAATAAGTTCCATCTTTCACTGGTTGCTGGGTGAAGCCTTCAACATCAGCATGAGAGGGCAGATTGAGAGATCTTCTGCCCTATTACAAACAGAGCAGAGGGGAGAGGCTCCTGCTGCAGCCAATAGTCTTACAGACACATACTCGGGACAGTGGAGAGAAAGGGAGATATGGTCGATTTCCTGAGACCCTGAGAAAATTTCTTTATCTCATTTTACTATTAAAACTGAAAATTATATAAAGTACAACCAAAGAAAATGAAGAAATTAGAGGATTATTTGCATACGTTAAACTGGTTTATGTACTTTTATTGTTTAGTGTTCCTAAATGATTGGCAACCGGGTAATTACATGATTAATTGCACATCTTCTGGGAGTGATAGAAAAAACAGCGCTACTCATAGTTACATAGTTACTTAGGTTGAAAAAAGACCTAGGTCCATCTAGTTCAACCTTCCTCCACCAGTTCTACATTTGGTCAATTAGTCATTTATAACCAACAATGTTTTGTGTACTGAGGAAATCATCCAGCCCTTTTTTAAAAGCTGTTATAGTATCTGCCATTACTACCTCTTGTGGTAGGGCATTCCACAGTCTGACTGCTCTAACTGTAAAGAACCCTTTCCTATTTAGGTGTCGGAATCGCTTTTCTTCCATTCGCAGTGAGTGCCCCCTGGTCCTTAGTTTTGTGTTTGGAAGAAATAAGTCATGTGCCAGTCCTTTATATTGACCACACATGTATTTATACAAATAAATGAGATCTCCTCTGAGATGTCTTTTTTCTAAGCTAAACATATCTATCTTTTTCATCCTCTCATCATATGGGAGGCCTCCATTCCTTGTAATAATCTAGTTGCCCGCCTTTGAACTGACTCTAACTTCTGAATGTCCTTTTTAAAATGTGGAGCCCAAAACTGGATCCCATATTCCAGATGTGGCCTTACAAGTGATTTATAGAGGGGTAACAATACGTTGGGATCACAGGATCTAATCTCTCTTTTTATACACCCTAAAATCTTGTTTGCTTTAGCAGCTGCTGCCTGACATTGAGTGCTTCTGCTCAGCTTATTTGTAATGAGAATACCCAAGTCCTTCTCCTGTTCTGTAGTCCCGAGTTTTCTTCCATTTAATGTATATGCAGTTATAGGATTACTCCGTCCTAGGTGCATTACTTTACATTTATCAACATAAAATCTCATTTGCCAAGTATCTGCCCATTCTGACATCTTATCCAGATCTTTTTGTAATATTGTACTATCAAGGTCAGTTTTTAATATCCTACATAGTTTGGTGTGATCAGCAAAGACTGAGACTTTACTATCAATCCCATCCACAAGGTCATTAATAAAGAGATTAAAAAGAATTGGTCCTAGCACAGATCCCTGCGGCACCCCACTGCTGACTATAGCCCATTTAGAGAATGTACCATTTATGACTACTCTTTGTTTCCTATCTTTTAGCCAATTCCTTACCCAGTTGCATATAGTTTCCCCTAGTCCTTGCTTCAGGAGCTTTAGTGTGAGACTATTATGTAGTAGAGTATCAAATGCCTTTGCAAAGTCCAAATAAATCACATCAGCTGCATTACCAATATCCAGGTTTGTACTTACCCCCTCATAGAAACCCAACAGGTTGGTTAGACACGACTTATCTTTCATGAATCCATGCTGTTTGTCAGTTATTATATTATTTTCTGCAATATATTTTTGCATGTCATCCCTTAAAATGCCCTAACATTTTTTGCATACTACTGATGTCAGGCTTACTGGATGGTAGTTGCCTGGATCTACCCTCTTACCTTTCTTAAATATCGGTACCACATCAGCAATTCTCCAATCCTGAGGCACCAACCCTGTTACAAGCGAGTCTAAAAAGATGAGATACAGCGGTCTGTCGATTATGGAGCTCAATTCCCTCAGTATTCGTGGATGAATGCCATCTGGCCCTGGGGATTTCTCAATGTTTAATTTACTCAGACGCAGGCGTACTTCTTCTTGTGTTAAATTAATTATATCGGGTGGTGAACTTTGATTTTTCACTTGTTGAATGATTCCTGGTACAGTCAGTTCCTTGGTGCACACAGATGAGAAATGCCTATTTAATATCTCAGTCTTTTGTTTGTCCTCTATAACTAACTTTTTATTATATTTTAAGGGGCCAATACTATCCTTTGTTTTCCTTTTGGCATTAATGTATTTATAAAAGATTTTGGGATTTATTTTGTCATTGGCGATTTTTGTTTCAGTAGCTAGTTTTGCTTGTTTGGTTTCTTTTTTACATTTCTATAGATATCTTTATACTTCTGAAATTCTATTTCTGTATTCTCAGCCTTTAAGATTTTAAACGCCCTTTGTTTTTGTTTTATTATACTTTGTACAGTCTTATTTATCCATTGTGGTTTCTTTTTATTCCTGGACATTTTATTACCAGAGGGTATAAGTTTTTTTCAGGACTCTAGCAGTATATCCTTAAATTTACCCCATTTATGTTCGGTATCCCCAGTTACCATGACTTTGTCCCAATCTACACATTTAAGCTCTTCCTTTAATTTGTTGAAATCAGCTTTCCTAAAATTCTAGGTTTTAGCATTTCCCCTTTGAAATGTTCTATTGAATATTATGTTGAAGCTTACCATATTATGATCGCTGGTGCCCAAGTGCTCCCGGACCTGTAGATCTGAAATTGTATCCGGTCTATTTGACAGGACCAGATCTAGCAGATTATCTCCCCTTGTCGGTTCATCTACCATCTGAGAGAGGAAATTGTCTTGAATTGTAGATAAGAACTTACAGCTTTTAGCACACCCAGAAGATTCTATGTACCACTGTATGTCTGGATAGCTGAAATCCTCCATAATAAGAACCTGATTATTATTATTAGCTGCCTTTTCAATTTGTTGCAGCATTTCACCCTCTATTTGTTCAGGTATGTTTGGAGGCTTATATCAAACTCCAATTAGAATTTTTCCATTATTCTCCTCACCATGTACATTTACCCATACTGACTCTACATTGTTGCAGTTCCCCCCAATGTCATCATTCAACACAGGTTTTAGGTTAGATTTGATAAATATACACACCCTACCACCTTTATTGTCTTTCCTGTCCTTCCTAAATGTAGTATAACCCTGTATTTTTGTTACCCAGTCATGGCTTTCATCCAGCCAGGTTTCCGTAATGCCCACCACATCATAATCCATGGTTGACATAAGAGTCTCCAATTCATTCATTTTGTTTGCAAGACTTCTTGCATTTGCCAGTAGACATTTAATACTATTAACACCTTTATTACTCCTAGCCTCCCTACATTCCTGGCATGTCCCATCCCCCCTAATCCTTCATTGACCCCTACTATCTCACTGTCTCTATCTGCTCTATCTATCCCCTTATTTATTCCACTACCCTCCCTCCCCCCAGATCCTAGTTTAAAAGCTCCTCCATCTGTCTGACCATTTTCTACCCCAGCACAGCTGCACCCTCCCCATTGAGGTACAGCCCGTCCCTACCGTTGAGCCTGTAGCCGACTGAGAAGTCGGCCCAGTTCTCCATGAACCCGAACCCTTCCTTCCTGCACCAATTTCTAAGCCACGTATTTATCTCCCTAAGCTCCCGCTGTCTTTCTAGTGATGCTCGTGGCACCGGTAGTATTTCTGAAAACACCACCTTGGAGGTCCTGGACTTCAGCTTCTCTCCTAGTTCCTTGTAATCATTTTTAAGGACCTTCCTCCTGCCTCTAACTTTGTCATTAGTACCAATGTGCACAATGACCGCTGGGTTTTCCCCAGCCCCACCCAGCAATCTGTCTATCCGATTAACAATATGCCGAACTCGAGCACTCAGCAGACAACACACTGTTCAGCATTCACGGTGTCGGCGACAGATGACCCTGTCTGTCTGCCTAATTATAGAGTCCCCTACCACCAACATCTGTCTGGGCTTTGCTGCACTCCTATTTCCCTCCTTCCTACAGCAGTCATTTTCCTGGTTGCTAGGAGCAACGTCCTGCTGTAGTGACCCTAGTCCTGGCACTTCATTCCTAATATCAGCCAAACAGGCATATTTACTAGGTTGTGCCTGGTCAGGACTAGGCTCCCTGACACTTTTCCCCTTACCTCTTCTTCTAACTGTTACCCAACTACCTACCTCTGGGTCCTGATCTTCTCCACCTCCACCCTCATCCATATCACTGGCCCCAGCCAGAGAAAGCTCAGTGAGCTCTGAACTCCTCTCCAGGTTTGCAAGGCTTCTCCTTTCAGCATTATGGCATAATTTAGCAATAACAATAAGAATTTTTATTTCTATAGCGCCAACATATTCTGCTGCGTTTTACCATTGAGACAATATAAGAGAGTAACACAATTCAACAGATACCAAGAGTAGTGAGGGTCTTGCTCTCAAGCTTACAATATCTAATATATAAAGCTGAATGTGTGTGTGTATGTATGTGTGTGTATATGTCCGGGATTGGCATTTGCACCGTCGCAGCTACAGCCACAACATTTTGCACACTCACATGTCTGGACCCCGAGAGCATCATAGGCTATGTTTTGAGGGGAAATTTTAACCCCGCGCTTTACAGTTATTCGCCAAAAAACCTGCCTCCATTAAAGCGAATGGAGCTGGGTGCCACAGTGCAGCCAGAACTTCAGAAGAATGCGCAGCCATGCCCTTAAATGGAATGTTGGCGTGTCACAATGCAGCCAGGGAAAGAGACAGACACAGACAAGGTAAGAAACAGACATAGACAGGGTAAGAGACAGACATAAAGAGACAGACACAGACAAAGAGACAGACTGACAGGGAAAGAGACAAACACAGACAAAGAGACAGAGACAAACACAGGGAAACAGACAGACAGGGAAAGAAAGGGAAAGAGACAGACAGGGTAAGAGACAGACAAAGACAGGTAAAGAGACAGACAAAGAGACAGACACAGGGAAAGAGCCAGAGGGAAAGAGAGAAAGAGACAGACAGGGAAAGAGAGGGAAAGAGACAGACAGGGAAAGTGACAGAGATAGATATACAGACAGGGAAAGAGATAGACAGACAGGGAAAGAGATTGAGACAGACGGAGAAAGAGACAGACAGTCAGAGACAGACAGGGAAAGAGATAGGCAGACAAAGAGATAGAGAGAGAGAGACAGAGAGATATATACAGAGGGGGAGACAGACAGAGAATGGGAGAGAAACAGAGACAGTTACTATCCCGGGCGTTAATACATTCTATTTATAAATTCTATCCCGGGAATGTTAATACATTCTATTTTGTTAACAACAGTTATTCACCCGGGCGAAGCTGGGTAGTACAGCTAGTATATATATATATATATATATATATATATATATATATATATATATATATAAAAAAGGAAATAGGGGATATGTATCTAACATAAAAGAAGTGTGAAGGTATAAAAAACGGTATCTCCCTCACAAGAGTCTGGTTATGAGTGACATCCGGACAGTTAACCTTGAGGCTATACAATTGTTACAATAGTCATGCTTCCGTTGAAATGAGAATTATCAGAGGGTGATCATTATAATGAATCACCATCGTTATATGGATTACTAATCACCTCGCCCAATAAACATCACAATAACTACAAAGGTAAGAAGTTCTTACTAGAGTTATGTGTAGCCACACACATAGGGGAGTTCTGCACAAACTGGTGCAAAAGAAAATGGAGAATATGCTAGTATGGATGACAATTGGAGTCATCTTGACAGTGCAGTTCTGCTGTCCCAGGGGAGGATTGTAGAGGGGCGGTTCACTCCAGAATGATTGACAGTTCGAACGAGTAGCATGGTTGCTTCACTTCCCCACAATTGTGAGCTCTTCAATGCAGCAAGCAGAGGAGACTTTGCCTTTCCAAAGATGGAGGAAGGCAGGGACCCTGAAACTGGCCACCGTCCAAGTAGCACTTACAAGCTCTCTAGAAAATGAGCTTGAAAGCATCTCTCTCTTAATCTAGGAGACCGTCCACTGCTGATGGATTACAACTGTTGCCTTTGATCCAGGCATCAATTAGTAAACAGTAAAATTAAAAATCCTTTTTTTCTTGAGAATATAGAGGATTTTTAATGAGACGTAAACTGCAGAGTTACCTGTATTTCACCTTTGAGTGCCCACCAAACTAATTTTGTATGTTTTGTTACAGACCTGCAACAAATGTATAATAAATTAACATAGATGCATAAGAGAAATGATATCACATGTTCATGTACACTGAGTTGTGAGTGACGTGTATTGAGCATAGAGCCCCACACCATCTACAGTGTCCTGATAGCATATTAACTTGGAATTTTCTGATTCTGAATGTTAAAAACACCCATTCTGTGTAGATAAGTGAAGGAGGAAAAGCTGTGCACAAGGAAAACAATTGCACCATAGCTAGCTAGCAAGTAAGGGTGAGTACTTCTTATACATTATACTAATCAGGTTAGATATGCCTCAACTTATATTGAGACACAGTGAAGTATGGAAGAAGTTTGACCGTAAAGGAGAGGTAAAGGAGTCCAGATGCATGAGAATACTGCCATTATGTAAATTGTCTCCCCAGGAAAGGAGACAAACTCTAGCGCCACCTATTGGAAGTAGCAATCCTAAAAGTCACAAATGACCTTTTGAACAAGCCTTTTCAAATGACCTAGGATATATGCCAGATCAGAATCCCAATTTGAAGACACGGTGTTTCGTTATGTAGGCAGGTGCCTCTGAATAGTAAGGTGCAATAGTGTGCAAAATGCCAGACAAGTTTCTGAGGGATGTTGACATTGAAAGAGACATTGCCCAACATTGTGTGGGATGTGCTGGATAAGAAGTAACACAGACTATGCTTCTGGAGACGCAGGTACACAATCCTCTACGTGCAGGATCCTGTGTGTCCGCCATCGCAGGGGTGACCCTTAGGGTCTACAATTAAAGTAGATAGGTTTCGGCTTCTTCTCTGTAGCTCCTATTCGGGACTCTCCTACCCTTCGTTCTTCATACTGTCCTTTTTATATGCTACACTGCTCCTCTTACTTAACTCCTAATCTGCCTACCCAGGTGCCAGGACTGCTGTCCCTAAGCCACATTGCCACATGATGGCCATTTACACAAAATACCATACATAGAATACAATAAATATGAACCTTCAGTGTGCCGGACACTTCTGCAGGGGAGAGCGTAGCCCTGACACCCCTTACATTTTTATGCCCTAATCCTTCACAGCAAGTTCAAACTGATTTTGGTGAAATTATCACTATAATATGCTCTGTAATTTGTAATCTACTTAGGATGGAACATGTGGCTCTTCTGTATGGGCATTCTTGCAGCACTCTAAGTGCTGGGTCTCCCTTCACTTCTCAGCATGCATTGCTAATTTCTTTATCATATAGCTTGCCTATCATTAACTGAAATCTCATCTCTCTATTATGCTTTTATGCAAGAAGAACAGGAGCAGAGAGCTAAAGACCTGCCCACTCTTTGTGTAATCCATCTTGGCGAGCCTCTGATGCTAAAGATGAATAATATTAAACATAACAGAATCTGATTAGATGGGTGCAGCCTCACTTAGTACACTTACATTGAGCAAGTCCACACCCATCTAATCAGATTATTTCTGGAAGATTGCATATTGCATACTCGTGATCATTGACCACCGTTCCCAGCTCTGAAACCTGTGAATTCCCACACAGCACAGTGTATGTGATAGGATTCATAAATCTGCAGTCACATACCCATAGGGTTGTTCACGCTGTTTATATTGACAACTTATCCTCTAGATAGGTCATCATATATGAAATCGGAAGGAGAGCAATACGAGTACCTCATGTCTGTCCCTATCCCTAATGTCCTGTGCACACGCTGCGGTTTTTGATGCAGTGTTTTTGAAATCTGCATCAAAATCTGCATTTTTCTCCTGCAGCCAGCAAAGTCTAGGGGATTTTAGAATTACTGTGCACACGGTTCATTTTTTTACGTGTGGTTTTGGTGCAGATTTTGATGTGCGCCTGTAGGACCACGGGACGAATTATCAGGAACCAGGTTCTGGCCCTACAGGATATTATGACCGGGCACCGGACGACATTGGAATTCATTGCATCTGGTGGCGTCTTGAGCTACCAGGAAGTGATCTAGCCCCTGGAAGCTTCTTCTGATTCCCCTAATGAACCCCATAAATTAGTGGGGGTAAACGCGTTGAGAATAGATTTTCTTCTAATATACAATACCGGGGTTTACACCTAAATGGGACCCGAGTTTGGGAACGTACATCCTTAATTCTGTATCCTCACTGTAGCCCAGGAGGACTACCACCGACCTGTAATGTACCCCAATGATATCTTCTAAATTATTGTATAAACCTATTCTAATAATACAGGACACAAAAGTCATACTAACCTGTGGTCACATGAGTGACAAGATTCATATCAGGAAGGGCTATAATTATCATATGTAACATATCCCCGAGATGGTATGAATGGGATGTGTACCGAATTTTACTGCACTTGCACTTTGGAGGTGGTGGTGGGTATCTATTGACGTAGTAAAGGAGAGTAAGGGACAGTCGTCGGGAATGGGGGCACTACATATCTAGAGTACTTAAAGCCCCATTGTCAGGCAGGACTGAGTGGAGGGAAAGTTATTTCCCATATAACCTCCTGTATAGAAATCTATTTATCTTCATTCCAGCACCACACTTTGGTCCCAGACCATAGATCCCAATACCTTCCCCCCTAGTGTGTATCTATCACACAGAACATGCACATTGTGTGTATTTGTTTGTTTTTTGAGTGTTTCATTTGTGACGCCCTTTTAATTAATTTATTAATAAAGACAATTTTTTATGGATGTATAGAAATTGGTCTACAAAATTTTAAACATCCCAAAGAGCACTGTGCAAGTGATCATATTGAAATGGAAGGAGTATCATACCACTGCAAATGTACCAAGACCCGGCCGTGCATCCAAACTTTCATCTCAAACAAGGAGAATACTGATCAGAGATGCAGCCAAAAGGCCCATGATCACTCTGGATGAACTGCAGAGATCTACAGCTGAGGTGGGAGAGTCTGTCCATAGGACAACAATCAGTCGTACACTGCACAAATCTGGCCTTTATGGACGAGTGGCAAGAAGAAAGCCATTTCTCAAATATATATATAAAAAGTGTTGTTTAAAGTTTGCCACAAGCCACCTGGTAGACACCAAACATGTGGAAGAAGGTGCTCTGGTCAGATGAAACCAAAATCGAACTATGTGGGCACAATGCCAAACGATATATTTGGTGTAAAAGCAACACAGCTCATCACCCTGAACACACTATCCCCACTGTCAAACATGGTGGTGGCAGCATCATGGTTTGGGCCTGCTTTTCTTCAGCAGGGACAGGGAAGATGGTTAAAATTGATGGGAAGATAGATGGAGCCAAATACAGGACCATTCTTGAAGAAAACTGATTGGAGTCTGCAAAAGACCTGAGACTGGGACGATTTGTCTTCCAACAAGACAACGATCCAAAACATAAAACAAAATCTACAATGGAATGGTTCACAAATAAACGTATCCAGGTGTTAGAATGGCCAAGTCAAAGTCCAGACCTGAATCCAATCGAGAATCTGTGGATAAAGCTGAAAACTGCTGTTCACAAACGCTCTCCATCCAACCTCACTCAAGTCCAGCTGTTTGCAAAGGCAGAATGGGCAAGAATTTCAGTCTCTTGATGTGCAAAACTGATAGACACATACCCCAAGCGACTTGCAGCTGTAATCACAGCAAAAGGTGGCGCTACAAAGTATTAACTTAAAGGGGACGAATAATATTGCACGCCCCAATTTTCAGTTATTTATTTTTTTAAAAAATTTTAAAACAAGCAATAAATATCGTTCACCTTCACAATTGTGTCCCACTTGTTGTTGATTCTTCACCAGAACATTAAAATTTTTATCTTTATGTTTGAAGCCTGAAATGTGGGAGAAGGTTGAAAAATTCAAGGGAGTCGAATACTTTTGCAAGGCACTGTAACTCGTCTTGGGGACTATTTCATTAGAACTCACTGATCCATGAGAATTACTGACCTTTGAAGGTACACTTCATCCCTGATCTGTATACATGCAATTAGGATCCCAATGAACGAGCCAATATTTGCATTTTACCTGTCACAATTAACAGTTCTGGAGTCAATAGTTAACATGATATTGACCAAAGACTACAGATTTCCTACAATTCGAGCAGATTGTGAATATCAGCGACAATGACTAAAGTCATATTCTATCCAGAAGCTTTTGAAGTGACATTGTTCCCATATCTTCCCTTATCACCGTGGATTTTATTGTACATTTCCTGTCCTGAGCTTTGATTTAAGATGTATTTGGATATGAAGTTTGTATTCTAATGACTACACATCTGAGAATGTAGGTGCAGCGGTGATAAAAACATTTCCTGTACAAGCTTGAATGTGTCTGCGCTTCTGCAAATGACTATGTCTGCAGCGATTAATCAAATCAGAAGCCAGAACATTTCCCAGGTTATATTGGTTTAGGCTGATAATAGTAAAGGGCTTGTAATCGTATATTCTTTCATTAACCTCTTCATTACTGGTGACTGGTGTGATTCTTCTTTGGGGGGTTGAGGGATAGAATAATGAAAACATTTTACTTAAAATGATTTACCTCTGTCTTCCATGATTTTTTCTTGTTTATCTAATTTAAAAGCTATTAATGTGATAAAAATAAATACCTGATAATACAATTCTAGTCAATTTGTGACCGGGCCAAATTTTTCAAATCTGACCAGTGTCAGTTTATGTGGCAATAACTTTATGTGGCAATAACCCTAGTAATTTTGAGATTGTTTATTTGTGACACATTATACTTTATATTTATGGTAAATTTACGTCGATATGTTTTGTGTTTATTTATAAAAATATCAGAAATTTGACAAAATTTTCAAAGAATTTTGCAATTTTCAAACTTTGATGGATTATATCTTTAATCCAGATGACACTCCACACAAAAACAGGTCACCTTACTTCTCAACAGGTCACAATAGCCGGCAAACTCTAAGGCGGGCTTTACACATTGCAACATCGCTAGTGATTGCTAGCGATGTTGAGCGCGATAGCTCCCGCCCCCGTCGCACATGCGATATGTGGTGATTGCTGCTGTAGCGAACATTATCGCTACGGCAGCTTTACACGCACATACCTGGTCGGCAACGTTGCTGTGACCGCCGAACAATATCTCCTTCAAGGGGGAGGTGCGTTCGGCGTCACAGCGACGTCACTGCGACGTCACTAAGCGGCCAGCCAATAGAAGTGGAGGGGCGGAGATGAGCGGGACATAACATCCCGCCCACCTCCTTCCTTCCGCATTGACGGTGGAGGCAGGTAAGGAGATGTTTGTTGTTCCTGCGGTGTCACACACAGCGATGTGTGGTGCTGCAGGAATGACAAACAACATTGTATCTGCAGCAGTAACGACATTATGAAAAGGAGCGACGTGTCACTGATCAATGATTTTTGACATTTTTGCGATCGGTGATCGTCGCTCCTAGGGTTTACACGCTGCGATGTCGGTAACGACGCCGGATGTGTGTCACTAACGATGTGACCCCGACGATATATCATTACCGATGTCGCAACGTGTAAAGCCCGCCTAAGGCCATGGTAACCATCAGGACCACACAATCATGATCTCAGGATGTCAATGGGGTTTAAAGAGGGAGTAAGGTATATAAAATAGAAAACAAATAGCTTACCTGTTGGTAAAGTGTATGGATCCAAAATTCCAATAGATCCTAGAAAAGTTCAATAAGGACATTCAGCACATAAACCCATAAACATTTATTTCATCCATAAAAAAACATTACATGGAAATTTGAAAGTCCATAAGGCAATAGAAAAGCAACATAGTAATGTTTACGCGTTTCGAGGCAGGATGCCTCATAGTCATAAACTGAGGGAGGGAGCCCCCACACACTATTAACCATCTAGATGCTGTTGTCACTATTGACAGCAGCATCTAAGGGGTTAGACTGCCATGGTCGGCACCAACAATGATCATGACTAATGCAGCAGTATGTCAGCTGTAGTGTACAGTTGAGAGCTGCTGCATTTTCGCCCATCGGAGGATGCTTTTCACTTATGTCTCTGGTCTGTAAAAGATATATTGTTGGTCATTAAGTGGCCAGGGTCTAACAATATAAAGGGGGTGCAAACAGCTGCATTACATTTGCCTGATTAGAAGAATATTTATTTATTATTTATAGTTAAGCAACTTTCTAAATAGTCATAATTAAAAAAAAACAAAACGTTAATTTATATTTAGAAATGTTTCCAGTCCCTCACAGCTCTTGGTCAGTTCTGTTATCTCTCAGTTGTCACTTATCTCAGTGTTAGAGATAGCAGAAGGGAAGAGATTGTACACAGACTTCCAGAATGGTAAAAGGGGCCATTTTATACAGTCTCAAGGAGGGCAGAACAAACAGGCTATTGATAAGAAGGAAAGCACACAAAGAGGAATTGCTGGATACATAGGCGAATCTAGGTTTTCTTGCACCCAGGCCAAAAATTTAGTTTCTCCAGCTTCTCATTTCTTCCTATACACAGCTTAAAGGGAACCTGTCATGTGGAAAAATGCTATTAACCTGCAGATAAATGGTTAATCTGCAGGTTAACACAGCATTCTGAACCTACCTGGCGCCTGCACATTAAAACTTGCTGCCAGTAGGAAATTAACTTTAATCTCCCTAGCAGTGTTCTGTTTTCAGGTAACCTGACCTCAAGGGACCTTCTGAGGTGAGGTCACTGAGTTCATTGAGGTCCCCTCAGATTAGGTTACCTTCAGTCACAGTTGGGGTACCATGGGAACCTCCAGCTGTGGTTGCAACTAACCTGAGTGACATCATCGCTGATCACTAGGCCTCAGTCTCTGCGTGAAGTTATAGCATGTGGACATGCCCTATTTCAGCTCATTGTCAGTTCATATGTTGCAGAGCTGGAATCGTCATGGGACCTCATGTGTATTACGTTGAACCTGGGTCTTTTGGAGGTTAATAAAGTGGTGAAAGAGGGTGTTTTTTTCCATTTTATTTCAAATAAAGGATTTGTTTGGTGTTTGTGTTTATTTCATTTCCTTTCAGATTAGTAATGGGGGGGTCTCATCAACCCTCCCTAATACTAATCTAGGGCTTAGTGGCAGCTTTGGGCTGTCATTAACCCCTTATGAACCCGATTACCACCTCACCAGTGCAATCAGGAAGAGCTGGGTAAAATTCTGGGATTGTAACATCTAATGGGTGTGACAATCCTGGGCGGAAGCAGGTTGCTATTTTTAGGCTTGGGGAGCAATAACCATGGGCCTCCCCAGCCTGAGAATACAAGCCCCAAGCTGTTGGGCTTTATCTTGGCTGGGTATCAAAATTGGGGGGAACCGTATGCCGTTTTTTAAAAATTATTTAAGTAATTAAAAAAAAGCCGCATGCGGTTCCTCATATTTTGATACACAGCCAAGATAAGCGCATGGTTGGAGGCTCCAGCCTTTAGCCTTATGCTTTATCTCTGCTAGTATCAATATATAGGGGGACCGCACTGCATTTTCTTTATTTATTTTCCACCAGTATAATGCTGTCAGAGAGGGTGGGGTTGCAGTCTGACTGCAGTCAACCAGAGACGTGGGTGGGGAAAGCAGTGAATATATATGAGGGTTAATTAGCTGCCCCGGAAGTAGCGTTACAATCTCAGGGAAACTCGGCAAGTATGTCTTGCTTTATTCCTGCCTTAATTTTTTTCTTTTGCAGCCCCCTACACCATTTAATAACACATACGTTTTGCCTCCCATTGATCGGATCTGAAATCTGATCAGTGAAGCCAGGTGGGTTCGGCTGATCCTCAGTAGGATTGCTCATCTCTAGTCATGTTGTTTTTAGACATTCACAGCTCATCTCTGGCCATCTTTTCTGCAGCACATCCTGACACAATGTACTAAAAATAACAGTGTCATTATAATTTTCCTGAATTAAAATATCTGCTTATTCTGTGCTTCTGAATAATTGCCCCTCATTGTGCCTTCTTGCACAAAATATGACCGCCACACTGTCCCACTTAGGTAACATACAGAACTTTTGCATTGTCCTCTTCTATAAAATATTTCATTCACACTGTCCTTCCTACTGTGTCTTCTTACTCTTCCACCATACTGTCTGCTCTTACTTCCCCATAATGTCCCTTCACACTTTTCTCCCCTTTACTGTCTCTTCACACTTTTCCCCCCATACAGATCCTTCACACTTTTCTCCACCCCACATAGTCCCCTCACACTATACCCACCCATACTGTTCCTTCACAGTTTCCCCTTATGCTGTTCCCTCACAATTCCCTTATACTGTCCCCCATATTTCCTGACACAAGAGTGTATTGTTATGGCCAGAGCGGCAGTGAGCATTACGGCTGAGATGGGAATGTGGACCCACCGGACCATAGAGCTCCAGACTAAGTGCCTACCGAGTATTCACAAAAGCCTCTGATAGTGAGGTTGGACACTAGGTTGGTACCACTCCAAGGCAGTCCCTGGACACACAGTCTGATCACTGCCAGCAAGCAAAATAGCTAGGTAATTACACAAAACAGGTGAGGTGACACCTGGAGCAAATCTTGAAGGCCAACCAGGTAGGGCAGCTGGGCTGTTAATAATAATACTGACATGCCCTTGACTGAGATTGGATGACTGGGCTGTCACTCACCTTACTGACAGCCCAGGCCAGCACACCTCAAATCCTATAGGGTTGTTGAGCTGTCACTCACTGTTCATAGAACGTCATGAGTGGTGCAATCGTAACACAGTCCGTCACATACAAGTTATGCAAAAGAAACCCCATCAGTGCAACTTGTTTGCAATCAATTGTTAAGCAACTATTTTAGAGCTGTGCTTTTTATGTAAAATTAAATAACAAGCTCATAAAGCAGTCGGATACAAGTCTCAGTCGCATATGACTTGCAGTAATGTCTATGCCAAATAAGTCATGTTTGACTTACGAAAGAAGATCCAACACATTTCCAAACATATGCCACTCTATGTAGTTCACAACGTGAAACCTTAAAAAAACTCATTAAATATGATGTCACAATTCAACAATGTGATTTTAGTGTGGTGTGACACGTCACCATCTAACCCTAGCCTAAATATATTACATTTGCAAAGCAGTTAACGTCTTTTTGTTATTACTAGTTTGTCCCATTTCAACATAAATTTCATAGCCACACTTTCTTGCAGCTTTGGCCGGAATTCTGTAAGCCAACATTCATAAAAGTGTGCAGCAAAGATTATGCATCCATTCCCCAACTAAACCCATCTGTAGAACAATAGTTAAAATTATTAAAGTAGAATTTTTTTCAGAGAGTAATAATCATCAAATTGTAAGAGGGTGCTAGGCCCATGTGCCCCGCCCTGAAGACACATTGCTGTTGTGTTATAATAATGTGAATTGTGTTAAAGGGAACCTGTCACCTAGAATATGTGTTCTGATCAGCAGACACATGTGTGCCCTAATTACACCTCCCTACCCATCCTTGTGTTGTAAAATTGTGTAATATGAAAGTAATAAAAAACGTTTTATTACTTTCATATTTCCTATGTAAATTAGAGAGCCGCTGGCCACATGGGCGGTGCCTTGCCCTATTTACGTCTGCATACTTTCCGTGGTATCACGCCCCTGTGGGAGTGATACCATGGAGTCACATGAGCGACAGGTTCCCTTTAATGTATGCAATGTGTGTATGCATAATGTGTAAATGTGGCCATCTAGTGGCCGCTTTAGGTACTGCCCCCTGTTAAAGAAAATAGTCAGGGAATAGTTAATCTCTATGGGTCGCCAACAGGAGGAGGAGCCAGCTGTAGGCTGTCTCCATTTACGTTTAGTCAGTCAAGAAGGGAGAGTGTAGAAAGCTGTATCTGTGGTGGGTATAATGAGAAGGAGAAGTGTGCAAGCCAGTTAGATACCTGAGGCCAAAGAAAGTGGATATCTGTGGCAAAGTTAATTCGGTCTTACCCTAAGGGTCACCCCAGGGAATCCGGAACATGCAGGAAGGACTCCAGTGAGTATGAGAAGAGGGTCACCTCTAACCTACAGTAGTCAGTACCAGGTCCAAGCTCTAGTTTCCCGGGTTGCGACTGACTCCATTGGTACTAGTCCTGGAGTGGGGGTTTGGCATAGACTTTGGCAAACAGGTAGGCATGGAATCATTGGTAGATGAGCTGTGTCCAATGACTGATCAACGTTATACAGAATGGGTCTCTGTAGGTGGGAAGAGACCAGAAGACTTGCGTCACTTCATGATTTTATGGAGTGAAACTAGGGTGTCAGACAGTGAGGAGAAGAAAATGCATACAGCAGCAGTAGTACCATGGTAGCTCAGTGGTTAGCACTGCAGTCTCGCAGCACTGGGAGCCTGAGTTCAAATCCTATGAAGGACAAAATCTGCAAGGAGTTTCTATGTTCTGCCCATGTTTGTGTGGGTTTTATCCGGTTTCCACCCACACTCTAAAGCCATACTGATAGGAACATTAGATTGTGAACCCCAATGGGGACAGTGTTGCTGTTGTTTGTAAAGTGCTGCAGAATTAATGGTGCTATGTAAGTGAATAAATATTATTATTAGGGATGATTGAATACCTCAAATATTTGGCTTTGCAAATATTTACCGAATAGGTTGCCGCTATTCCACTATTCGTGAATATTCGATGTGCAATGTAAGTCTATGGGAAACCCGATTAACAACTATTTGTCTTGAAGTAAAATGTACCATTGTAGGGGGTAAGGGTTAAGCCCACCCCTGCAGAAGTATCGGGCACACGGATGGTCTATGCGTAGTGTGTTATGTGTATGTAAACTGTGTAAAATGTAAGTGTAATGTATAATGTAAATTGTTTAAAAAGCTACCATGTGACAGTGTTGTAGCATGGCTGTTCTAGCACCTGGATGGGCAGGGAGAGAGAAATGGGAGGAGAGCAGGTTAGATATAAGGGAGAGACACGAAGTAGGAAGGAGGAGAATGAGGCTCTTTGGGGACTGACAAGATGTAGAAAGGATGTCCCTGGACCCTAAGGGTCACCTCTACGGCTGCGGCACACCATGCCGAAAATGTACAAGTGATGTGTGACGCCCTGGCCTATCAGGTCGTCACAGGGTATTGTGCAATCTGCCCTCCTGTGCAATATCCACCTCCTCCTTGGTTACAGGTCCCTAACTTTTGGTGTTGCCAAAACCAGCTAATGGAAATCCTAGGAACACTCTGCACCAGACACACCAGCAGACGGGGGGTTGGTAAGGGGAGGTCAGGAGTGTCAGGAGTAGGCCAGTGTAGTATTGGAAGTGAAGGAGAGAGGAGGTCAGGAGCTGGGCTCCTTGGAAGTACTAGGTAGCAGACAGTGGCCTGGGCCTAGTAGGAGCTGAACCCCTGGTCGCAGGGGATCATGATAAGGGGCACGGTATTGTTGTGGAGGACAGCCAGCGGCGTTGTACCATCACCGGGCTGGGACCAGGGCACGAAGGGGTACGTGGACCCTAGGTCAGGGAGTAGCTTCAGGCAACCTGACAATTCACCTGACGACAACGGAGCCTTCCAGATCTGCTCTCCATCTGCTCCAAAATCGGGGTACTAGCGCAACAAGGGGGATAGGACTTTCCACTAAAACGGTCCAGGAAATCCCAAGCGTTAACCCTGAGAGCAAGCTCCCTCAGTTAGCCATACTGAGGAGCGGGACCCGACTAGTTTCAAGCTACCGGGGCCAACTAAGAAGCAGACTAAGTGGCAGGGAAAAGGTGACAGATCATCAGGCAACACCACCGGGGACGGGACCCAAACTAGTTCCCCTCAGCAGCAGCGATGTCCAGAACTTTGGTTTACTAAGTTGTCGGTGTCAGCTTTATGGACTGAGTGAGTAAGCAAGTGACCCTTACCTCCCCAACGGCACATCCCCATCACTATCACCAAGTCCCGGGTCATTCCCCCTACCCGTGGAGAAGTTAAACACCTAGCTGCCCACTCTATCGCCCCCGGGTACTCCCAGCTGCAGCGGTGATACTCCACCTTACCACACACCACGGGTGGCGTCATGAACTGTAGATACACCATCCCCTGTAAATATCCTCTTTATTTGAGTGGCCACACGACCCCCGGGTCCGGGTGCCCCTCGAGCCACCACGGATCCGGATCTGAGCAGCTCGGCTGCTGACATGGGGGCACACAGATGTGACAGAGATACTGTGCATAGCATTTAATAAAAGACTGTTTAAAAAGAAACAAGAATCTGCATCTGTGAATCCATGTCATGAAGAACCTGGTCTGAACAAGGGCCTAGGCACAGATATGGCTTGCACACACAAAGACCACATAACCCACCAGGAACAACCAATCCCCTTCGACTTGCTCTGTGGAGGTGGCCGGGGCGCGGACTGCTGCCGGGAAGCAGAAGATCACCCTCACAAGCAACTACAGCGCCATGCCACCCCCAAAACAAGAGTGGTAGACATTGTATTTTCTCTTTAAAGGGTATTTCTAGTATTACTGGCGAAAAGTTTAATTGAACTAAATGAGCAACCATATGACCTGGGAAAGGTCTCCTGCTGCGACTCTCGTGATCAGACTTAAGGATCACAAGATACAAGAGCATCAGCAACATAACATGGGGGGGGGGTAAAATATCATAATTCTCCTTGCTGTCGGGTGGCATATAATATAAGCACATTATATATGAGTCAGGCACCTTTACATTCATATTTACAGCTGATTCTACCTCTATGAGGACATTTTAGATGTCTGATATTCTTTAAGTATGTTTTTTCCATACATGCCTCTCTGTTACCATACAGACTGGACAGGCCAGACATAAAACATTTCATCACCATCCACATCCTGGTAGTCATGCTGATAAGACTCTGATTTTTATCTGCTATTTCCATAGCTCCAAGCTCCTATTTTCCTGACTTCCAAATGCTTAAACTCACACATCTGAGAAGAAAAAGGGTTGGTGGCGAATGTGTCGTAAATCAATTACTATAATTATTTCAACTGACAAATGGCAGTATGGAAAATGCTAAATTGCGTCCATGGATATTATGGAGCTGGCAATGTCTCAGTTGTAGGAGATGATTAATACCTTGGCTTTCACAGAAGAATGCTCGGCTTTGTTAATCCTGTTCTCTGACACTCTAGAATTTAAACATCTCCCGCAATAAAACTATTCTGTATCCATCACACATCGGGTGTATTTCTTGTTGCTTTTTTATGCTGATAGCCATTTACCCTACTATAAAGCACAGTAATATACGCAAAGTTGGTTATTATGGAGATGTCACCAGGAAACTAAATACTACAAGTTGTGCTTGAAGTATAAAATTCGTGACTCATTTTGTGACAGCACTGCGCACCAGTAAACCATGGTAAGAAATAAACAGACTATGGTTCTTTGAGCCGGTCGCATGAAATAAACTGATTTTTCAAACATCTGCATCATTCCTTAGATACAGTGACTACATGTAGGTAATTTTTTTTTTCAAAAGACTACTTATTGTATGATAAGTTTGGGTTTGCTGCATAATAAATAGACTGTAGACTGTGAGCCCTCGCAGGCAGGGACCTCTCTCCTCCTGTAGACTATGAGCCCTCGCGGGCAGGGACCTCTCTCCTCCTGTAGACTGTGAGCCCTCGCGGGCAGGGACCTCTCTCCTCCTGTAGACTATGAGCCCTCGCGGGCAGGGACCTCTCTCCTCCTGTAGACTGTGAGCCCTCGCGGGCAGGGTCCTCTCTCCTCCTGTAGACTGTGAGCCCTCGCGGGCAGGGTCCTCTCTCCTCCTGTACCAGTCTGTTATGTACTGTTAATGATTGTTGTATGTATACCCTCTTTCACTTGTAAAGCGCCATGGAATAAATGGCGCTATAATAATAAATAATAATAATATATAATAATAATAAATATAGAGCCAATCAGATGCCTTCGTGATGGTATTGCATGATGGATAAGTATTTATCTGTATTTATCAGAATGAAGGACATCATTAATCATTCTTGACCAAATACCAACCGATTTTACCTAAATTATAGCCCCATATTTTCACGGAAACTTAGCATTCTTTGTTGCCTCCTGAAACTCATTATTGTAGTAATGTAATCTCGTTAGCCCTTCATGAACAAACTGCCTTCTATGAGCCAAATATTTCAAATTGTGGTGTAGATGAGTGTATCTGGGTTCTGTTAGTTCTGAGATGAGCCAAAAAAATTTTTAAGGCGTGCACACTGTAATAAATATTTTGAGGTGCCAGTAAACTGAGTAAACTCAAAGTCCAGACAACAATAGAAATCACTGCACTCTCAAGACGTTGAAATCAAAATTGTGCTTTTATTGTGAGTCTTGCAACCGAACAAACGTTTCGGCCTTTTATTAGGCCTTGGTCACTAGTCGCTCCTGGGAATTTTTTTTGAAGAGAGAATATATTAAGTGGGGATTAGCACCAAAGTAGTCAGCAATCTCAGCGTGTTTTTTAGATAATAAATGTCATTTGCTACAGTACACATCGGGTTAATTAACCCGACGTGTACTGCAGCTACATGTGCAGCGAGCAGGGAGCCGCGCACACTGCTTAGCGCTGGCTCACTGCCCTCCTAGCTACAGTACACATTGGGTTAATTAACCCGATGTGTACTGCAGCTACATGTGCAGAGAGCAGGGAGCCGCCACTGGCAGTGTGAGAGCGGCGGAGGCTGGTAACGAAGGTAAATATCGGGTAACCACCTTGGTTACCCAATGTTTACCCTGGTTACAGCTTACTGCAGCTGCCAGATGCCAGCTTCTGCTCTCTGCTCGCTTCATTTCGTCGCTCTCTCGCTGTCACACACAGCGATCTGTGCGTCACAGCGGGAGAGCAACAATAAAAAAACGAACCAGGGCTGTGTGTAACGAGCAGCGATCTCACAGCAGGGGCCAGATCGCTGCTCAGTGTCACACACAGCGAGATCGCTAATGAGGTCACTGCTGCATCACAAAAACCGTGACTCAGCAGCGATCTCAGCAGCGATCTCGCTGTGTGTGAAGCACCCCTTAGGAAAGACTTTCCAAATCCCTCACCAGATATTCATTTATTGTCTAAAAAACACACTGAGATTGCTGACTATTTTGGTGCTGCTAATCCCCACTTAATATATTCTCGCTTCAAAAAAAATCCCAAGAGCGACTAGTGAGCAAGGCCTAATAAAAGGCCGAAACGTTTCGATCGCAAGACTCACAATAAAAGCACAATTTTGATTTTAACTTCTTGAGAGTGCAGTGATTTCTATTGTTGTCTGGAGTTCTGAGATGAGGGCACTGCTTGACATTGTCCGAATTCGAAGGGTCGTTGTGCCTTTCATCTGCTGCACTAAGTTTTCTTGGCTAGTAATGTGTCTATGGTCCTCAATGTTGCCTATTACTTGGTGCAGCTTCTAAAGAGCTTGAATAGCACATCTTGAGACCACAGTTTGCTTTGAAATCTTTTCCCAGGAGAGGCTTTGCTGATGTGTAAAAGGGTGTCCAGTGCCCTGCCACCCCCCGAATATGTATGGCAAACCGGTTCATTCATAGTGATAAATGCTTTTTCTGCATGTGTTTTTAATGTCCTGTGTTTTTCACATGTGTTTCCAGTGGGTAATTTGGCCGGCTGCCACTCAGTGTCACTGGGTCCCTGGTCCTTTAGTGTGAGGGAATGGATAGAGAGTGATAGGACAGCAGGAGTTCATTGAGGGAGGATGGTCCCCAGCACAGGAGGAGATATAGAGCAGAAGTTTCCGTTACAATGAAGATAGGGAAAGAATGACAAGTGAAGGGACCTGCAGGGTCAGTTGAAGCAGAGTGGAGTTAGATAGTGTGGAGTTAGATAGTGTGGAGTTAGATAGTGTGGAGTTAGATAGTGTGGAGTTAGGTAGTGTGGAGGTGTCAGGCAGAAGAAAGAAGGGAGAGAGAAGGAAGAAGGAGAAAAAGGAGGATGCAGTGCAGTGTGAGCTCTTCCGCAGCAAGGCATAATTCAATTATGGAGGTAAAGGAGAGGGCAGGTGTCCTTTTTTCTGGAAAGGAGAGGAAAAATCGCCCCTTGGTGGCCACAGCTGCAGATCCGAACTCAGTATGGGAAAGAATGTATATAAATGATGATGTTCAAAAGTCTTCCCTTAAGAAATGGAAATTGTCTGCAAACCAACTGTTCAGTAAAGTTATTGCAGTTTTAACCAGTGGACTTGTTTCTGACATTGCAGTGTGCAAGACCGATTGTAGTGAACAGGATCCTGAGAAGCCAGGTGAAGACCCACACGTGCAGCTACTGACAGGTACCCCCTCCACACTCACTCCTTACACCACTCTGCCCCATGTCTGTACTGTGCCGGGGTGGGTTGTGGACCACAACCCTTGCCTATGACTGCCCCTTCCTGGCACTTTGCAGATGTAGTATAACTACCCTGTATTAAATTGATGTGCTCAATCTTTCCATGGTGTCTAATTTGTGACACAAAACTGTCTTCCACATCCTCACCTTTGTAACAGATTTTTAATGTTCCTCACTTAGTTTTAAGCCTCCTACACAGCTGTTTCTGGTACAGTTAATGATTATATTTCAACCTACATATGAAAATGATCATTATCACTTGTTTGGTATAATTAGATACTCATACACCTGGCTATAATATTACAATATCCCTGACTTTGTGCAATGGTACCTAGAAGAATTCATCCTTTTTTGAAGGTAAAGGGCGCCAGTCACATCAAATATTGATGTCATTTAGATTTTTAATTTATTCATTCACTTTGCATCGTGTTAATTGATAAAAACAAACCATTAAACTGATGAAGTCTTACCTGATAGGCTAACAAAAAGCTACATTGGGGATCCCGGAAGGTACGAGATTTGCGAGCCTCGAATCCAGAGGCCAGTGAATACTAACCTGGACGATGGACTCGAGTGCCACAAATTGATCTGTCCTTCTCTTGTATTGTAAATTTCCCAACATAGCGTATTTTAGGTATATTTATTCCCTTTGCCTATACAGTCTCCATCGTGGAGAGAAGTTATATATATTTCTTAAATTTCTTCAACCGGTCAAACATGAAGCCTAGTAAGTGATTTCTAAAACCTGATAATATTACCTGCAATTGATTGTATAAAGAGAGAACTACATGTACTGTACATTCAGCATGACACTGGCACTCCGATACCTAAGTACTCTCTCTTTATAAGTCTTTTTTATACAACTTTTTTAGCCATGGTTCAAAGTGTCCTTTCATCAACTGAATGCATTGTAGGCAGCGGCAGGGAACCTTGCACAGGCTATTTCCCAAATTGAACTATTTGTCTTGAGGTCTGAGCAATATACTTTCCCAAAACAGTTAAGAAACTATTGAGGGCACAAAATTGGAATGTGAGGTTTCTTTCCCGCTCACTAGGTTTTCTCCCATATACTTACATGTTGTAATTTGGAACAATGCAAGTAAAAAAAAAATATTCTTGACAATTTTCAAAAATATTTCTCAAAATAATACTTATTTGATCTTCAGTTGAAGTCATAATTTTGGTTTACATATTACATATAGAAACATTCATGAAAAATTTAGATCTAGGATCATTTATTATGTAATTTTCCTCTTCGGGTGGCACTGTGGATAATTATTTGGTTGCAGCTTTGGGGGCCTCAGTTCGGAACTGACCACGGGTGACACCTGCATGAAGTTTGTATTTTCTCCTGGTTTTTGGGTGGCTTTGCAATATCAGAACTCAGATGCTCAGCCAATCTTTTGTACATGCCATGACGACTTCACGTTAAGAGATAATCTGAAACAGTTGTCTATTTGGTTCTTGGTTTCAGAGGTCAACCATTGAAGATGTTGGTTGCTTCATGTGAGAAGAGATCCTAAAATTGTGTCTGTAAATTGACATTATTAATTCCCAGTTCCCAGCACTACCATGCGCACTGTCGGTCAAACAGAGGCCGGCAGCTGACATGAGCATGCCCGTGACTGCGGGTGCATAACAGTGATGCCATGTGTCTCCATCACAGGCACATGCCATCAGCTGCCAGCGTGTGTGCAAGCTACAGAAGAGGACACCACACAATTTGGGAGCAGTTAGAAGAAATATTTTTTTAATGTGATAAAACAGGGACTATATATGCCAGGATTGGTTTTAGGGTAAGGATATATACCAGCAAGGGGCCCGGTATAAAGACATACAGTATGTGCTACAATGGAGGACATATATACCAGAATGTGGGACATATATACCAGGATGAGGGACATATACACCAGGATGAGCCCAGGATTAACACATACCGTATATACAAGAATGGGTGACATATATACCAGAATGGGCCCAGGATGAGGTCATATATACAAGGATGGGTGATATACATAAACCAGAATGGGCCCAGGATGAAGACATATATACAAGGATGGGTGACATATGTGTCAGGATGGGTCTAGGATGAGGATATATATACCAGGAGGATGGGGAGGGGACATATATACCAGGATTGAGACATATATACCAGGATGGTAGACATACAGTTATACTCAAAAGTTTACATACCCCAGCAGATTTTTTACTTTCTTTTTTCAGAAAATATGAATGATAAAACAAAATCTTTTTTTCGACTCATGCTTAGTGGTTGGGTGAAGCCATTTATTGAAAAACTACTGTGTTTTCTCTTTTTAAATCATAATGACAACCAAAAACATCCAAATGGCCCTGATCAAAAGTTCACATACCCCAGTTCTTAAAGGGAATCTGTCAGCAGATTTGAGGCCTATAAGCTGTGGCTACCACCAGTGGGCTCTTATATACAGCATTCTAACATGCTGTATATAAGAGCCCAGGCTGCTGTGTACAACATAAAAATCACTTTATAACACTTACCTAAACGATCACTGCGGTGGAATTGAGCCATATGGGCGTCTCCGTTCTCCTGTGCAGGCAGCTCCTTTTTCGGCCATCTTCGTCCTCCTTCTGAAGCCTGTGTGCATGACACGTTCTACGTCATACACACTCACTGGTCGTGCAGGCGCACTACAATACTTTGATCTGCCCTGCTCAGGGCAGATCAAAGTGAGCCTGCTCAGGACCTCAATGCCGGCGAGTGTGGATAACGTAGGATGCGTAATATGCACCCCAACCTCAAAAGAAGGACAACAAAGATAGCCAAAAGAGGAGGTGCTGGCACCGGAGAACAGAGACGCCCATATGACCCAACTCCACCGCAGCGACCCTTTAGGTGAGTATTATAAAGTGAATTTTACGTTCTACACAGTGGCCTGTGTGACGACATGGACTCTCATGGGTTAAAGTTTCTTAAAATTCAGCCAGACAGCATGATAGATTGTCTATAGACGGGGGAGAAGTCCCTCATTGTTTTTACAAGACTCTTGTTGACTCAATGTAATTGTGTTGGCCACTGAAAGCCAGACGTATTGTTCTCCAGACTTTTTCAGTAACCATTGTATTGTAGTTGTGTATTGCTAATGTGATTACCTTAGTAGCCATTGTTGAGTCTGTGACTTGCAGACTCCATGTAGATATCTTCAGTCTTTCTGTAGACATCATTTGGATGAACATTGTCCATGCAGTTTGAGATTCATCCAATGGGAGAGGTGCTCTTGTCCAACCAATCGATGAGGACGCAGTGTATCCAAGTGGAAGGCTGTGGCTATAAAAGGGATTTCTTTAAGCCACCAGGTTGTTGATGGATGCTGATGGATCCAGTCTAAGTGTGACGCCCTGGGCAAGCCAGGGGTCACAGGTCATCACACCACCACACCCTACACCCCAGTTAGGCACATCTAAGCTAACCCAAAATCCTTGTTGCCTTCCTCCAGGGGCTGATGTTCACACCAGGGGGTGGGCCAGGCGGTTGACTCCACCCACCGAGGAGTTCACAGCCCTGGAGGCAGGAAGTACCAGGCAGATTAGTGTGAGAGCTCAAAGTAGAAGGAAGTGAAGTGGTAGAGGAGCTGAGGAGTTTGTAAAGCCTGAAGTGGTCCAGCTGTGTGCCCGGACCGAGACAGCAAGGTCAGCAGACGGCGGTGATTGTCCGCAGGGGTGACTGCTCGGAAGTTCCTGGAAGGACCGCGGACGGGTGGTGACCCGGCGGTCTGGAGCAGTGTACAAAGAACAGTCAGCACCAGGGCAGGGGCCTCTCGGACCCCGGCAAGGCTAGGAGTCGCCACAATTTGCCAAATCCGTCAGTGAAGGGGACGGCTGTCTCCCAACAACCAAGTCCCGATTGAAGGCAACAGCCCAACCATTAAAGCAGAGACACCGCCACCGCCAGGGCACCAATTTCTGAGGGCCAGCGCCTGCGGGCAAAGAGTAGAGCTCCTCCGGTCCAGCTTGAAGCCGGGGAGCGGGTTACCGGTGGGAACCCATCGCAACCATCAACAACATAGGTGCAGGACAAAGGGACATCACCGTCACCTCTGGGGAAAGCAAGTGCAGCCGTCCGTGGGAACCGTCTTTCCAGCCGTGTGTTTTACCGAGAACTGTGTCATCGTCTCAGGCTGAGTGAGTACCACAGTGCCGCAAGGCACAGCGCTGCCCCCGCGCCCCTGCGCCCACATAGCCCTGCATCTCCCACCTCCCCACTGGGCCCCGGGATCACCAACCCCTACCCACGGAGGGGCAACACAACAACTTGCTGCTTCACACCATCACTCCCGGGATCCCCACACCGAGCAGCGGTGGTGCTAACAAACCACCACAACCGTGGGTGGCGTCACGGACAATAGACTTTATCCCAAAACCCAATCCCCTTTCACTCACGGGCGAGGAGCGCCGCTCGAGAACCCCCGGGATCCGGCCCACCGCTCGAGCCACCACTGAGCAGCCGCAGCCGGACCCGAGCAGAGGGGTGAGCGCAGTGCTGACATCCTCCTCCCTGCCCGCGACAACTTGGCGTCACGAACAGGATCTTACCGCTCTGCCGTTGGGTAGAGGTGCGCCTTGTGACCGCCGGAGGTCTCCGGCTGAAAAATTTCAGAAGTCGCCATCTTTGGCGCGAAAAGTTCCCGCTCGAGCGTCTTCTCGAGTAGCAGAGGCGCGAAGGCCAAAACTCCTCCCCAAGAGAGGAGAGGCTGGAAAGAAGCTAAGGGGGACGCGACGGCGGCTGGATGCATGTGAGTGTGGCGGTGCAAGCAAAGACACTGGGACCCCCCGGTGCACCGACCCTAACGAGAAATGTCCGCCCCAACTAGTTCTGCAGAGACTACCGAGCTGGTGTCTGGAACAGCGGCATGGCTGAGGGCCCGGGCGGCGGGGATCTGCCGTCACTACCGGAGTCAGATCGGCGGGCTGATGGAGCAGTGGGCCGCGGAGGTGGAGGCGCTAGTTGCTGTGGCGCGAGTGTATGGAGTGGAGGCCGTGATGGAGGAGCTGGAGAGTGACCCACGCCCCTGTGTCCCCGAGGGACCGGCCGCTGCGGCTGAGGGACCCGGTCTGCCCCTGGCTCCTGTGTTACCTCCGTCCTACTCGCTCGCGCGCTGCACCGCACCTGGCCCGTCGGGCGTGCACCCCTCTGTGACTGCGGCGGGGAGAGTGGCGAGCCTGGAGGCTGCGGCCGCTGACAGCAACCGGCCCGGCGCGGGGGCAGAAGATAGCAACTCCGGGCCCGACACTAAGCCTGTGTCGGAGGAAGAGGAAGGGGTCGTTGCCCCGCCTGGCATGGAGGCCACATATGTCCCCCGAACTGGAAACAACGGGTATCGAGCGGCCCTTCCGCGCCGTGCTTGCTATGCACTAGAGGGGCTGGTGCCCGTGTTCTTCCACCCCGAGCCGGGTGAGGAGGACGAAAATGCCCAGTAGTGTCAGCGGATGCCTGCTGCAGCAGTCCCCGTTGGGACCACCACTGAGTTTCTGTTTGAAAATTTGTTTGAAAGTTTTGAAAAATGATGAAAAATGATTACCGAAGAAGTCATCTGATTGTCTAACAGTGATTGAACCGGCCGGAGCCGGCACCGTTGTCCCCGTGGGGACCGTTTAAAAAGTTTGCATCAGGAACTGCTCATGGACAAGCCCGTGAACTTGCAGGGCAACCACAAACGTTAGTGGCTTGTAAATAAGTTGTTTACCGTTACCGTTTCCGTGTTGCCGCCTCCGGAGAGGCAGGTTGGAGGGAGGGCCCGCAGTAGAGCCGGCTGGGGCCCAGCCACCAAAGGGACCGGTGGCTACCCTCTGGAGGGGAAGGACAGATCCCGCTCGGGTAATTTGTGCTGGACTTGGGGACAAGGGGTGCTGCCTGGGTTTTAGGGGCAGCATCAGGGCCAGGTTGCTTGGGTGGGAGAGAGCGGAAACCGTAACCGTGAACCGTTTGCAACGTTTAAGTAAAGTGCCTCCCGTTATGGGAAGAAGTAATAAAAATGTAAATATGTTACCGTTTACCATTTATACCTTTACAGAAAAATAAAACCGGTGTTTGACGGGCAGCCCGCGGACGGTCTGCATTTTGCTAAGGGGGAATGTGACGCCCTGGGCAAGCCAGGGGTCACAGGTCATCACACCACCACACCCTACACCCCAGTTAGGCACATCTAAGCTAACCCAAAATCCTTGTTGCCTTCCTCCAGGGGCTGATGTTCACACCAGGGGGTGGGCCAGGTGGTTGGCTCCGCCCACTGAGGAGTTCACAGCCCTGGAGGCAGGAAGTACCAGGCAGATTAGTGTGAGAGCTCAAAGTAGAAGGAAGTGAAGTGGTAGAGGAGCTGAGGAGTTTGTAAAGCCTGAAGTGGTCCGGCTGTGTGCCCGGACCGAGACAGCAAGGTCAGCAGACGGCGGTGATTGTCCACAGGGGTGACTGCTCGGAAGTTCCTGGAAGGACCGCGGACGGGTGGTGACCCGGCGGTCTGGAGCAGTGTACAAAGAACAGTCAGCACCAGGGCAGGGGCCTCTCGGACCCCGGCAAGGCTAGGAGTCGCCACAATTTGCCAAATCCGTCAGTGAAGGGGACGGCTGTCTCCCAACAACCAAGTCCCGATTGAAGGCAACAGCCCAACCATTAAAGCAGAGACACCGCCACCGCCAGGGCACCAGTTTCTGAGGGCCAGCGCCTGCGGGCAAAGAGTAGAGCTCCTCCGGTCCAGCTTGAAGCCGGGGAGCGGGTTACCGGTGGGAACCCATCGCAACCATCAACAACATAGGTGCAGGACAAAGGGACATCACCGTCACCTACTGGGGAAAGCAAGTGCAGCCGTCCGTTGGAACCGTCTTTCCAGCCGTGTGTTTTACCGAGAACTGTGTCATCATCTCAGGCTGAGTGAGTACCACAGTGCCGCAAGGCACAGCGCTGTCCCCGCGTCCCTGCGCCCACCAAGCCCTGCATCCTGCATCTCCCACCTCATCACTGGGCCCCGGGATCACCAACCCCTACCCACGGAGGGGCAACACAACAACTTGCTGCTTCACACCATCACTCCCGGGATCCCCACACCGAGCAGCAGTGGTGCTAACAAACCACCACAACCGTGGGTGGCGTCACGGACAATAGACTTTATCTTAAAACCCAATCCCCTTTCACTCACGGGCGAGGAGCGCCGCTCGAGAACCCCCGGGATCCGTACCACCGCTCGAGCCACCACTGAGCAGCCGCAGCCGGACCCGAGCAGAGGGGTGAGCGCAGTGCTGACATCCTCCTCCCCGCCCGCGACATAAGCTCTTTGGAGCTGACTAGAGGATCAGGATAACTTATGACTTCAATCTAGGGACTCCAGTTCCGGTTGGAGACCATATCAACAGCCTAGGGATTTCGACTCCGGCTGCCAGGATTGTAACATCATACCAGGACTACCTAAGGAGGACACTCAGGTTGGGACAGTTCAGTCACCTGTTACAGACTTTGCAGACCTCAGACAGCTTCCTAAATCTGGCATTATTCCTTTCTTGGTGGGTGCCCGCCAAAAGCGGGGTGCTGCCGGATTGGCGTACGTAGCCCTGGAACCTCTGAGGTATGGACATTCTAAATCCCTGGTGAGCCAGCGGAAGGGTGAGACTCTGTTGCCTGTTACATTTGTGTTTTGCTGGTTATGTGTTAAGTGCTGTTAATTGTTTGGGGATCCAATAAAGTCTAATTATTGTGGTTCTCTCACCCTGTGTTGTCTGAGTAGTGTTACGCCCACGGCTAAGGAGGCCAGCGTTCAGTTGGGATGAGCCCTGAGCCACGCTGTCTTTCTAAAGGCAGCGGGTTTTAGTGGACGAGAGCACCCACTGAGCCCCGTGTCTCCACAATTGGTGGCAGCAGTGGGATACTACTCAGCCTGGTTTACCCAGGGGAGCTGCAGCGGACTGGTGTTTTCGGACACCGTCCAGGGCTCAACAACCAGGGAGGCACATAAGCATACCCAGCAGGCCATAGGGGAGGCATTCAGGTTTCGGACGCTGCCATGTCCAACCCCACCAGCTCAGCCATGGGACAAGGACAAGAGAGGAGTTACGACCGCTGCAGTAAATGGATGCTACAGGATCTGTGCCAGAGGCGAAAGATTATCTACTGGAACGCTGAGACTCGGCCAGACTTGATCCAGAAATTACATAAAAACAAAAAAACAAAAAAGTGAGCCGGAGTATGAGATGGTATACATGGAGCTTGTGAGCTCATGTTCACACTGGCCATTAGACAAAGAGAAACCAAGGGAAAAATTGTGAAAACATACCCTGCTGTAACTAAATAAAAGCATAGTGCATATAAACATAGGGTACTTAGTAAACACTGTTTTTGATCAAAAAAAGCATAAAGCTATCCCACCAACGCCAAGGTGTACCCAGTTGGGATAGTACCTACACTCTCTAATATTAAAACCTTACCATGGGTCTAAAATAGGCCTCAATGTGGCTAAGGGCTGAGAGCGACCGGGTCCCAACAGGACACACACAGTCAGGGGCATTCACAGAATGAAATGTCCAGCTCACCAAGAGGGAGGGCCACACCCCATTTGTACTGAATACAAAAAAAACTACATAAAAACAAAAAAGTGAGCCGGAGTATGAGATGGTGTACATGGAACTTGTGAGCTCATGTTCACACTGGCCATTAGACAAAGAGAAACCAAGGGAAAAATTGTGAAAACATACCCTGCTGTAACTAAATAAAAGCATAGTGCATATAAACATAGGGTACTTAGTAAACACTGTTTTTGATCAAAAAAAGCATAAAGCTATCCCACCAAGCTCCATGTATACCATCTCATACTCTGGCTCACTTTTTTGTTTTTATGTAGTTTTTTTTGTATTCAGTACAAATGGGGTATGGCCCTCCCTCTTGGTGAGCTGGATATTTCATTCTGTGAATCCCCCTGACTGTGTGTGTCCTGTTGGGACCCGGTCGCTCTCAGCCCTTAGCCACATTGAGGCCTATTTTAGACCCATGGTAAGGTTTTAATATTAGAGAGTGTAGGTACTATCCCAACTGGGTACACCTTGGCGTTGGTGGGATAGCTTTATGCTTTTTTTGATCAAAAACAGTGTTTACTAAGTACCCTATGTTTATATGCACTATGCTTTTATTTAGTTACAGCAGGGTATGTTTTCACAATTTTTCCCTTGGTTTCTCTTTGTCTAATGGCCAGTGTGAACATGAGCTCACAAGCTCCATGTATACCATCTCATACTCCGGCTCACTTTTTTGTTTTTATGTAGTTTTTTTTGTATTCAGTACAAATGGGGTGTGGCCCTCCCTTTTGGTGAGCTGGACATTTCATTCTGTGAATCCCCCTGACTGTGTGTGTCCTGTTGGGACCCGGTCGCTCTCAGCCCTTAGCCACATTGAGGCCTATTTTAGACCCATGGTAAGGTTTTAATATTAGAGAGTGTAGGTACTATCCCAACTGGGTACACCTTGGCGTTGGTGGGATAGCTTTATGCTTTTTTTGATCAAAAACAGTGTTTACTAAGTACCCTATGTTTATATGCACTATGCTTTTATTTAGTTACAGCAGGGTATGTTTTCACAATTTTTCCCTTGGTTTCTCTTTGATCCAGAAATTAGTCCGTTGGGATGCCCAGAATGATGCAGAGGATGATGAGGATCCCGCTGATATTGACCCAGAGGATTTAAACTATGTGCCACATCATGGATCTAGTGACAATCGGGAATCAACTGTGTCCAAAATGGCCCAAGCCACAGCATTGTTGGATGCATTGGGGCCTAGATCCTCAAGAGAAGAGAGGGCTTATGTTCTGGAATATGTTTATGGGATTCCAGCTGCCGTACTGCTAACACCAGCCGGTCGAGAAGGATGGTCCCGCTACCCAGCAGAAGCTGCGCCAAAACAAAGGACTACAAACAGGGCCTGTGACTCGCCCAATCTATGGCGCTGTTATACATGTGGGCACCATGGACATATAGATAAAGATTGTCTCCAAAACTGAGGCCGCATGCTTGGAGCCCATCTACCAGCTCAGCCGGTCAAGAGCCAGGGACTACGAGACACTGGTTCCTCCATTACCCTGGTAAGCCCAATTGTTTCCCCAGAAGACCCTGTACCAGATTCCCAATTATCCATCTCCCTGGCTGAGGGCCAGCGCTCAGACATTCCTCTGGCATGTGTGCAGTTGGACCTAATGACCGACCAGGGAGAGGTCGAGGTGGAGCTTGTGGACAGCCTCCCCACACCTCCTAATATTTTGGGGACCAACCAAGAAGTGATCGATGTGGGGATTGTGAACAGCCTCCCCATACCTGTCATTGTGGAGACTGACCAGAGCAAGGCTGATGTGGAGCTTATGGACACCGTCCCCACACCAGTTATTTCGGGAAAGGACCAGGGAGAGGTTGATGTGAGACTTGTGAACAGCCTCCCCACACCTGTCATTGTGGAGACTAATCAGAGCAAGGCTGATGTGGAGCTTATGGACACCGTCCCCACACCAGTTACTTTGGGGTCTGACCAGGAAGAGGTCCATATGGAGTTTATGGACAGCCTCCCCACACCTGTTGTTTCGGGGACTAGCCAGGAGGAAGTTGAAGTGGGGTTCATAGATGGCCCCACCAAGCCTGTTGTTTCGGATACCACTCAAAGGGAAGTGAAAGTGGGGCTTGTGAATTACCTGCTCACACCAGTCATTTTGGAGAATGACCTAGGACAAGGACTATCCAGTCAGTTTGAAGCAGCCATCACCCACCTCCAAGCCAAGCAGGACCCTGATGTGGATCTTTCTAATATCTTTTCCAGGGATGGTTTGCATTCCCAGTCTCCATAATCCACTTTTGAGCCAAGAACCGTGAGTTAGCCTAACCACACTGTGGCTATTGACTGGGGGAGGATTGATAGTGGGAGATTTGTGCAGGCCCAACTCATGGACCCCACCTTAGTGCTTGTCCACAATATGGCTGCTCAACTTGGGGGAAGTAATCCGGGGGAGGTGTATAGATGCAAGCCTCTGTTGCTGACCTCACCATTAAAAAGGACAATGCCGTCAAGAGGAGAAGGATGATCGGAAGCCTATCATGTCTGGCTAATATTAAGAAGGGGGAGGAATGTGACGACATGGACTCTCATGGGTTAAAGTTTCTTAAAATTCAGCCAGAAAGCATGATAGATTGTCTATAGACGGGGGAGAAGTCCCTCATTGTTTTTACAAGACTCTTGTTGACTCAATGTAATTGTGTTGGCCACTGAAAGCCAGACATATTGTTCTCCAGACTTATCCAGTAACCATTGTATTGTAGTTGTGTATTGCTAATGTGATTACCTTAGTAGCCTTTGTTGAGTCTGTGACTTGCAGACTCCATGTAGATATCTTCAGTCTTTCTGTAGACATCATTTGGATGAACATTGTCCATGCAGCTTGAGATTCATCCAATGGGAGAGGCGTTCTTGTCCAACCAATCGATGAGGATGCAGTGTATCCAAGTGGAAGGCTGTGGCTATAAAAGGGATTTCTTTAAGCCACTAGGTTGTTGATGGATGCTGATGGATCCAGTCTAAGCTCTTTGGAGCTGACTAGAGGATCAGGATATCTTATGGCTTCAATCTAGGGACTCCGGTTCCGGTTGGAGACCATATCCACAGCCTAGGGATTTCGACTCCGGCTGCCAGGATTGTAACATCATACCAGGACTACCTAAGGAGGACACTCAGTTTGGGACAGTTCAGTCACCTGTTACAGACCTCAGACAGCTTCCTAAATCTGGCATTATCCCTTTCTTGGTGGGTGCCCGCCAAAAGCGGGGTGCTGCCGGATTGGCGTACATAGCCCTGGAACCTCTGAGGCATGGACATTCTAAATCCCTGGTGAGCCAGGAAGGGTGAGACTCTGTTGCCTGTTACATTTGTGTTTTGCTGGTTATGTGTTATGTGCCGTTAATTGTTTGGGGATCCAATAAAGTCTAATTATTGTGGTTCCCTCACCCTGTGTTGTCTGAGTAGTTTTACGCCCACGGTTAAGGAGGCCAGCGTTCAGTTGGGATGAGCCCTGAGCCACGCTGTCTTTCTAAAGGCGGCGGGTTTTAGTGGACGAGAGCACCCACTGAGCCCCGTGTCTCCACAGCCTGGGCTCTTTATACAGCATGTTAGAATTCTGTATATAAGAGCCCACTGGTGGTGGCCGCAGCTTATAGGCCCCAAATCTGGTGACAGGTTCACTTTAATACCGTGTATTGCCCCCTCAAACATCTGTGACAGTTTGAAGTCTTTTGTGGTAGTTGTGGATGAGGTTATTTTCTCAGCTGGTAATGCTGCCATTCTTTTTGGCAAAAAGCCTTCTGGGCTTTCTTGCATGAACTGCGGGCTTGTGTTCTCCCAGAGTGGCTCAATGATATTGAGGTCAGGAGACTGAGTTGGCCCCTCCAGAACCTTCACTTTTTTCTGCTGTAGCCAATGACAGGCTGACTTGACCTTGTGTTTTGGATTGTTGTCATGTTGGAACGTCTAAGTGCAAAAAGAGAGTAGGTGGATCTTTATACTTAAGACGCAGGCCCCATTAGGTTTCAATGAGACCTTGACCTATAGCTGTTTCCTTTGATTTAGGGACAGTGCTAGTTTCATTAGGGAGAGCCGTTGCGGAACGGGGGCATCGCTAACTTTAGGATGTGCTAACTCCGTTGTTAGGTAGGGCATTCCTAGGGCCCAGTGTTAGTTTGTTTTTAGGGCCATTTCAGACCATTCCATTTTATTTGCCTTACACATGAAGGTTATTTGTTAGCCTCTGCAATTATGTATTGTCAGCAGGCTTCCTTTGTGATTTTCCGATATAGGTCAATTGACTTCTGCTGTTGATACAGCTCTCTCACTATCGGATCATCACCTTATGTGTTTGTTGTCTGTGAATTTCCCCTGATTTTAAAGGATTATTAAAAGTTATATTTTATCTTTTACCCTGCTATTTCCACGTACTATACACTTGGGTATCTGCTCCTGCTATTAATATATTAGAGTCCTGTATTTCAGCTGATGTTATTTGTGAGTTTTTCTTTGCATCCCGAACAATTTACCTGGCAGTTGTGGCCAAAATTTTGTTGGTCTACCTGATCATGCTTTGGCTTTTACAGAGCCCCTGATTTTCCATTTGTTAATCACAGTTTGAACACTGCTGACTGGCATTATTAATTCCTTGGATATATTTTTGTATCCCTTTCTTGTTTTATACAGTTCAACTATCTTTTCCAGTAGATCCATTGACAATTCTTTGGCTTTCCCATGACTCACAATCCAGAAACGTCCGTGGCTGAAAGATGCAAGAGTCTGTCTGAATCCCAGAAACTCATTCAGCTTTTATGCACACACACTGATTACAAGCAAACAGGTCACAGGTGAGGATGCTACCTTTATTAGCCATTCAAGTCCATTTGTGTCAACTTCTGTTCATGTTATCAGGCCAAAATCACCAGGGTATGTGAACTTTTGGATGTTTTTGGTTGTTATTATGATTTAAAAAGAGAAAACTCAGTAGTTTGACAATAAATGGCTTCACCCAACCACTAACCAATGGTGGAAAAAAAGATTTTTTTTTTTGTTATCATTCATATTCACTGAAAAAAGGCCAACAAAACAAAAAATCTGCCAGGGTATGTAAACTTTTGAGAACAACTGTATATAGCAGGATGAGGACATATATACCAGGATGGGCCCAGGATGAGGACATATATAGTACACCCCTCACATCTCACATTTTTGTAAGTATTTTATTATATCATTTCATGGGACAACACTGAAGACATGACACTTTGATGCAATATAAAGTTGTAATTTTACAGCTTGTATAACAGTGTAATTTGTGTATGCCCTACCCTAAATAACTCGACACACAGCCATTAATGTCTAAACATCTGGCAACATAAGTGAGTATACCCCTAAGTGAGCGTGCACACAGGCCATGGAGGTTGAGTGCATTACTTACTGTTTTCTTTGAAACAATTGTACCTGCTGATTCCAGATCTTTCTGTAGATCTCCATAGGTGGTTCACTCCTCTGTCTGAAGTCGTCCAGGGAGCACCTGATTGTGGACCGTTTATGGTGTCATTTCTCATTTTTACACATAATTTAATTTATGGACATTTCAGGTTTGATTTCTTTGCCTGTGTATATTGGATGGGTTGGTACCGACATCTGGAGAGAAATTCGAGTCAATTGAACCTTTAGAAATATATTTACTTAGAAAATTGGGGACGTGCTCAATACTTATTTCACCGTCTGTATATTTTTATGGGCTATTTAACAACCAGAAAAAGATCTCAAATGAAGACTGTTGCGAGCTGTGGCGGGAGGCAAGACAGGTTAGGAACAAGGTTAGGATGGAGAGTATAGGTTTCTATCATTTTATAACCTCTTCCTGGCTTTCACAAGAAACCAAGAAAATGTCAGCTGTCGGGATGCCATTTAGCTGGAGTTAGTGAAAGAGGGTCACAAAGAAGATTGAATTCTAGTGAATCCAAATTTTGAATTTCATAAGTGACACATCCAATTAGTATAGAATTGATTCACTAACCTCTAAACCCTAGCAAAACCAACGTCGTCCAAGCATCTAAACAATACATTGGTGGTGGTAGTGGTGCCTAAGACCTTGGTAATTTCAATGGTGTTGACTCTAAGTTGCTCAGTTCCTAAATTAGCCCACTCAGTTCCAATCCTGATTTGGACACTGCACTGGTTATGCCAAGCATCAAAAAGTCTATGTAACAGGGCATCCCGGCGCTGCACATTAATAAGGAGGAGAGTGGTGCAGTATTTTGGAATTACAGTTAGAGTTACTTCATGTTCCTTTCTTCAGGAGCACGCCGCTTCCCTGCCCCTAGGCTTTCTGCTTGCTGGGAGATGATCCGTTCTGAAGATTGACAGTTGGACCTGGTGATGTAGCTTAGCGAATGGCCCAAACTGAGTGCTCTCCCATTGCAAGTAGAGGACGCTTTACCTCTGTAACATGGGATAAGTGGTGGAGGACTGAGGCTGGCCAGATCCAGTGGTCTAGACATCTCTGTAACAGCGCTTCCAAATTGTATAGTAAATAGCTTGCAACTGTGCAATCTTTGCCTCGGATGTGGCTGGCAGCTTAGGAACTACATAATGAAAAATCCTTCCATTTTTGAGATTGATGAGAATTTTTAAGAAGAGGTGAATAGAAAACGTTCTTGTTTTTACAAGAACTTTGCAATTTTACCCATTTAAAGGGAAATTGCCATATAAAAAAATGTTATAAACTTTCAGATATGGGGTTAATCTTTAGTCATATATTTGGGCTGGCACAGTTCCAGTCACCGCTCAGTGTATAGTGAGCATTGGCTGTGACTGACAGCCAGATTATGATTAGTGACTGAAAACACGCTGGCCCACCCCCATAACTGAAATTCCGAGGCTACTGGGAGGAAAAAAGTTAATTTCCTAGCGGCAGCAGGTGTCTCAATGACTTGAGACAACTGCATTAAATTACAATATATTTTCGATTCCCCCAATGTCAGGGCCATATTTTTAATTAAGCCCTTATTTAGGAAGGAGGGCGCAAAAGGTAGCATTGCTTTCAAATGCCAGGGATGAAATTGAATCCTGGTATGGCCCTAAACTGCAGAGGGGCCAGGGGAGGTATATATGGTAACCAGGGACAGACTGTTATGATCTGATAACCGTGGACAATCACAAAAAATCACATTAATTAGGAAGAAACAAAATCACAAGAGTAGTTGGAAACTGAGCTGACCGCAATCCCCTATCTATCAGACAACACTAGAAGTAGCAGTGGAATGTTCCTAACACACCTAGATTCCTCGTCACTGCCGGAGAAACTTGCCACACCTCAAAGATAGAAATGAGGAATCCTAACTTGCCTCGGAGCAGTCCCCAAAGAATTAGCAAGCCACCAACATGCAAATATAGATTAGCAAAGGTGATGCCCAACTTACTAGATACGACAGGACAGATAATTGATTGCGGCCAGCAAAAAACCCTGCAAAAAACACCAAGCTCCTGATAGGAAAAAAATACTGAGACCACATAGTCTTTCCCCCACTATATCAGGTACTCTTGTGCCAGACACTTCAGACAGAACTGCAGATCTAATGGGAAGGAACGAAATCACAGAACAAATAAAAATCAAGTGCAAATAATATAAACATGAACAGGGAGCAAGCTCCCTTTCTTGCTGGAGGGACTGCCCTGCTTACAGAAGCAGAAATACAGATTCTCACATACAAGAAACCAAACACAGAACCAAATGGAATAAGCAGAAACAACCTTAAGTGCAATTTCAGCAGTTAAGCATAGAAACTAGCAACTTATGTGGAGTAGATTCAGCACAGAAGAAATGGTAGACACTAAAGGGAAAACTCCCAGACATCTTCAGAAGCAGGCAGAAAGCATCATCACCGGCAGCCGCCAGGCAGAAAATGCTCTCCCACATACACTAGGCTGATTTGCAATAGAATTCCCTGGATTCCCAATTAACTCCAATACCTGTCTTGGTCACAGATTCAGCCTCAGTTTCATTACCATTTCTGGCCAACAGATGAAGCTCCACACCAGCACCCATTCGGATGACATTCACAACAGCGGACGTATCATTGGTGCTGCCTGTGCAACCGAACAGGGGCCCAATTTCAACCTCCAATGTGCATTTTGATGAGTTCTTGGGCTACAAAGGGCCCATATATTGTTCTTGCACAGGGCCCTTTTCTGTCTGTGTTCGCCAGTGATGGGAACGTCAGGCAGGGTTGGTATGAGGGTACCTTTATGAAATGTATGGCCAGCTTAAAAGTAATAAACCACATTGGAGGATGAAGATGCTGCAAGGTCCCAACCAGTGTGCGAGCCCCACATCTGACCGGTGAGATCGCGTTGCAGTCTAGCTATAGATAGATGAGAAATGTTAGGTGTCAGCATTGTTCCCGAGAAGTGAATTTTCCTCTTCACTAATTAAACCTGCAGAATTCATGGTCTGATTCTCTAATAGGAAATGACCTGAGATTGTTTTGCACTTTATTATATACAGACCCGTAGCTTTGTCCCTTATATCAAAAACATTTTAATCCTCTCTCTTGTCCAATTACTGCCTTGAAAAGCCTGACACACAATTACGCTAAGGCAGAGACACATGAAGGGCCGCCGATAGCTCATTAATATAGCTTTCCTGTGCCTTAAAGCATCCTCTCCCAACAAGATAAAGGCAGGTTATGCTGTAGGTAATGCCATCGCAGGCTGGCTGGGAACCTATGACGTGAATAGTGACATTGGATAAAAACGCTATTATTTAAAGAATATTTAATAAGTTATTGAAATGTGTAATCGTAGCTGGAAATATAACAGTGATTATTGAGTTATTTGCAAAGAGCATGATTTATGCTGTATGTATCTCAATACATGGGTGTTATAATTATAGGCATCATTAGATTTATATGCCATAATATTATGATATGTGAGGGTCTCACCTCTAGGACCCCCCACAGATCATGACAACAAATGAACCAAGGTCTCAAACATTTTCTCTAAATAGCTGTTCTTCCATCTGCACAGCTCCAGTAAAGTAAATAAAGCTATGCTGCAATACCTTAAACAGCAAGTCGCTGGGAGTTGTAGTGCTCATTCTGAGAATTAGTAATGGTAATCAGCCCACCTCACTACTAAGGAAATTATAGCGTCATCCTTTTTTTTTTTTTTTAAAGGGAATCTGTGAGAAGATTTTTGCTATGTAATCTGAGAGCAGCATGTCGTAGGGGCTGAGATCCTGATTCCAGTGATGTGTCACTTACTAGGCTGTGTGTCGCTGTTTCAATATAATCAATGTTTTATTAGCATGGGGGTTGATCAGTACAGGGCTAAGTGACTTGTGCCATGTATTCCTGTTGCTCTGTGTAACTCCGCCCCCACCAGCTTTCTCTTAATACACAGTGAACATAGGCAGCTGCCTACCAGTGGTGTGGGTGGGCTTATACACAGCTCAGCATTCAGAGAACTAGTAGATCTGTAGCAAAGAAACTGAAGATTTTATCACAATGTCACATTAGGTACAGGGAAGAATCACGCGAATGGCGAAGGGAAGGAAAACCCTGTGTCTAGGGAAAGGGAAGATGGTGACCCCTGACAAAACCTACCGCTGGTCCCTGGGGTCCCTCACCATCCTAGATAGGTTCTCTGCACCGATTCAGATACCTGACCCTAGGTATCCTCAGTGCTGGGCCCTAAGTAGGGAATGGATGGGATGAGCTCTTCATCAACCACACTAAACAACTACACCATGTTCCAAATTATTATGCAATTTCCTGATTTTCCTAAATGGTCAGTGCAAATGACAGTCAGTCTAATAAAAGTCATCACTCGTTAGAGTATACATCAAATTTTATTGAAGAAACCTGCCAATGATAACAGTATAATCTTCAAGATAAAAAAAAAACCTCAAAATGCACTGTTCCAAATTATTAGGCACAGTAGAGTTTCTCAACATTTTATGTTTTAAAGAACTGAAAATGCTCATTTGTGGAATTTGCAGGATTAGGAGGTCACAATCACTGAAATAAAAAGCTATTTAAATCCAAAACATCCTAACAGGCCAAGTTACATGTTAACATAGGAACCCTTCTTTGATATCACCTTCACAATTCTTGCATCCATTGAACTTGTGAGTTTTTGCAGAGTTTCTGCTTGAATTCCATTGCATGATGTCAGAATAGCCTACCAGAGCTGCTGTATTGATGGGAACTGCCTCCCACCCTCATAGATCTTTTGCTTGATGATACTCCAAAGGTTCTCTATAGGGTTGAGGTCAGGGGAAGATGGTGGCCACACCATGAGTTTATCTCCTTTTATGCCCATAGCAGCCAATGACACAGAGGTGTTCTTTGCAGCATGCGATGGTGCATTGTCATGCATGAAGATGATTTTGCTTCTGAAGGCACGTTTCTGCTTTTTGTACCATGGAAGAAAGTTGTCAGTCAGAAACTCTATATACTTTGCAGAGGTCATTTTCACACCTTCAACAACCCTAAAGAGGCCTACCAGATATCTCACCATGATTCCGGCGCAAAACATGGTTCCTCCACCTCCTTGCTGACGTCGCAGCCTTGTTGGGACATGATGGCCATCCACCAACCGTCCACTACTCCATCCATCTGGACCATCCAGGGTTGCTCGACACTCATCAGTAAACAAGACTGTTAGAAAATTAGTCTTAATGTATGTCTGGGCCCACTGCAACCGTTTCTGCTTGTGAGCACTGGTTAGGGGTGGCTGAATAGTAGGTTTATGCATCACAGCAAGCCTTTTAAGGATCCTACACCTTGAGGTTCGAGGGACTTCAGAGACACCAGCAGCTTCAAATATCTGTTTGCTGGTTTGTAATGACTTTTTAGCAACTGCTCTCTTAATCCGATGGATTTGCCTGGCAGAAACCTTCCTCATCCGGCCTTTATCAGCACAAACACGTATGTGCTCAGAATCAGCCACAAATCCCCTCACAGGACGATGATCACGCTTAAGCTTTTGAGAAATATCTGTTTTCATCCCTTTTCCAAGGCATTTCACTATTTGATGCTTTTTGGCAGCAGAGAGATCCTTTTTCTTTCCCATGTTACTTGAAAACTGTGGCCTGCTTAATATTGTGGAACATCCAGTTTTCCTTTTATTGGGCTCACCTGGCAAACTAATTATCACAGGTATCTGAGATTGATTTCAGTGATCCAAAGAACCCTGAGACACAATACCATCAATGCGTTTCATTGAAAAAAAAAAAAATATTCGCTATGACACTTAAATCCAATTTGCATAATAATTTGGAACATGGTGTATAGAAGAAGCAAGGGGGTCACAGCAGGAAAAGCATGAACTACTTATCTACAGATGACTCAGGTAGAAGTTCAACAAAGTTTTCAGCAACGATGCCACAGAAGAGTACAAGCCACCTGCTTGCACCCAGGGCTTGAATGAACTGAAAATATAATCAGCACCAGTCCAAGGAAGGAAGGGGTATCTAAGCATCAAGGGAATACTGATGATCAGTAGCTGGGTGGAAGATGAGCTCCTGCTGGGTACAAAAGGGGGAGAGATGAATCCAGCAGGAAAGCTACCTATACCAATGAATACTGACAGCAGGAACAATGGAAAGTCAGGGAGCATTCTGTGCAGCCAAATACTGTGACCTTCTATGGCCAGAAATCACATGACTGTCTGTCACCCGTGACACACCCGTGACACTTTCAGACAAATCTGTCAGCATAAAATGTTCAAAAATGTTAGAGGCACTGGGTGTGTACCGCCTCCGTGCCAGCAGTCGAGCTGCTCGGGTCCGGGTGCTCGGTGGCTCGAGAGTCTCCGGACCCGGGGGTCGTGCGGCCACATGAAATAAAGGGGGGCTATTTACAAGGGAGATTATTAAGTTTGTGACGCCACCCGTGGTATGTGGTAATTTAGGAGTACCACCGCTGCAATTGGGAGTAACCGGGGCTGATGGAGGGGGGCAGCCAGGTGTTGTGACCCTCCACGGGTAGGGGGAATACCCCGGGGTTCTGTGATGGTAGGGGAGAGCCGTTGGGTGCAATGGGTCACTTGCGTACTCACTCAGTCCATTAAGCTGACACCGACAACTGGATAAACCAAAGTTCTGGACACCTCGTTGTTTCCTGGTCCCAGCCCGGTGATGGTGCAAGGTCGCCGGCTGTCCTCCTCGACAGGTCCGTGTCCCTTGCCACGATCCCCTGCGACCGGGGGTCCAGCTCCTCTAGGCCCAGACCAGCGTCTGCTACCTAGACTGTATTCCTAGGAGCCCTGCTCCTGGTCTCCTCTCACTTCCGCTCTCTACTCACAACTGACACCCCTGACCTCCCTTCTCCAACCCCCCAGATGGGCGACTCTATTCCACTCAAGCCGTCCACTGGTGTGTCTGGTGGGTGTGGTGCAGGGTGTATCTAGGATTTGATTAGCTGATGCAGGCAACACCATGTAGTTAGGGACCCAAAACCAAGAAGGAGGTGGATACTGCATGGGAGGGCAGATTGTGCAATACCCTGTGACGACCTGATAGTCCAGGGGCATCACAGATGCACTTTAGATGTGGGGGAAACCATTTAGTATGCCTTCTTACATACTTATTTTCTATCTATCCTTGGCTTCTATGGCCAAAGTTGTCAATTAACCCCCTTAAAAACCACGTATATTCATTTTATTGGCCTGAGAAATTAGAGAAGAAAATGCATCTCCTTCACCTGCTGCATCCGCCTTTAAAATCACTGCAAAACATATTAGGTCCCTAAAAAGGAGTTTTGTAAATTACCTTGAAAAAGTGTTGATAAAACTTTAACCCATCTAATATTCTCAATAAAAGAAGGTTTCAATTATAATGCTCATGTAAAGCAGACATATGGGAAATATTATTTATTAACTTTTTTGTGTGTGTGGTATCACTATCTGCTAAAAGGTCCAAAAATTAAAAGTTGGAAAATTGTTATTTTTTTTCTTAAATGTTTGAACAATTTCCATTATTTTCATAAACACAAAACATATCAAGCTACATTTACCACTAACATAAAGTACAATGTGTCACAAAAAAACAGTCTCTGAATCACTGAGGAATTACCAAAATATGTGACACAGTCATAGCCGAAAGTGTTGGCACCCCTGAAATTGTTCTAGCAAATGAAGTATTTCTCCCAGAAAATTATTGCAATTACACATATTTTGTTGTACACAGATTTATTTCATTTGTGTGTATTGAATCAAAGCAAAAAAAAAAAAAATTGGACATAATTTCACACATAACCACAAAAATGGGCCGGGCAAAATTGTTAGCACCTTTCCAAAATTGCGGGTAAACAAACTTTGTTTCAAGCATGTGATGCTCATTAAAACTCACCTGTGACAAGTAACAGGTCTGGGCAATATGAAATCACACCTGAAACCAGATAAAAAGGGGAGAAGTTGACTCACTAAGCATGGAGAACAGAAAGAGAACAAGGGAACTGTCTGAGGACTTGAGAACCAAAATTGAAAAATATCAACAATTTCAAGGTTGGAATCACACATGGAGATTTTGTGGCAGTTTTGGCAAAGTTTGGAGTGGAAAATCAATCTTATTTTTACTTTTCTATCTTTTCTACCCACTTCTGTGTTTGCCTGGAAAAAAATGGCATAAAAAAAACTGCTAGAAGAACTGTATGTGAGATTCCAGTTGTTTTCACACTGTAGGAATTACAGACTTTAGTTACAGGAATGTTCTAAAAAAATAGTGAATAATTCTCCTCCAAATTCAATTTCCAGGACAACATAGTCAGCTGATTAGAGCTGATAACAGTGTGGCTGTGACTGAGTGCAACAATCCCAGCGTAGTGTCCTGCAATGCAGAGAGCTCCAATGGCTGTTTCACCATTTAGATTCTGTGATCAGTGGTGATCTTTGCGTTACAGAAGTTTAAAAATTAAATTATAACATATCTTTAAAAAGATAAAAAATGTAAAGCATAATTTTTATCTTAGTTGATTTTATAATAACCTGTTATATATGTGCACATTGCCCTCTTCACCTCCTGCCGCCTCCAACTGAAAAATATTTCCCAGATTCGTACATTCCTTTCCCAAGAAGCTGCAAAACCCCTAGTGCATGCCCCAATTATCTCCTGCCTGGACTATTGCAACCTCATGCTCTGTGAACTCTTTTCTAACAGTCTCGCACCCCTACAATCTATTCTAAACTATGCTGCCCGACTACTCCACCTGTCCCCCCGTTACTCCCCGACCTCTCCTCTCTGCCATTCTCTTCACTTTCTTCCCATTGCCCAATGACTTTAGTTCAAAATCATAACCATGACCTACAAAGCCATCCACAACCTGTCTCCTCCTACATCTGTGACCTAGTCTCCCAGTACTTACCTTTGATCCTCACAAGATCTCTCTTTCTGCTCCCCTCTCATTTCCTCTTCTCACCATCGCATCCAAGATTTCTCCATTCCCCCCATACCCTGGAACTCTCTGCCAGACTGCCACAACATATCAGACTCTCGCCTACTTTGACAAGCTTCAAAAGGAACCTGAAGACCCACCTCTTCCGACAAGCCTACAACCTGCCGTAACCCTCAATCTGATACAGCGCCGCACAACCAGCTCTGTCCTCACCTACTGTATCCTCACCATTCCCTTGTAGACTGTGAGCCCTCGCGAGCAGAGTCCTCTCTCCTCCTGTACCAGTCTGTGCCTTGTTTTGTTTGTCATTATTGTACTCGTCCCTATTATGTATGCCCCTTTTCACATGTAAAGTGCCATGGAAAAAATATCGTTATAATAATAAATAATAATAATTATGTTTTTCAACAGTTTTCTCTTCTGCAGTTTTTATTTGTACTTTTTAGTTCTTTCTGAGCCAGTGGGTGGAGAACAGCTTTTATGATGCTTTTTTTTGTATGTGTTATTTCCTCTAAACATCTGGATGGGTAAAAAATGGTGCAAAAACACTGAAAGGGGATTTATAGCAGAAAAATCTGCCCCTGTTTTTTACGTATTTTTGCCACGTTTTTGCATGTTTTTGATGCATTTCCCCCCCCATTTATTTGAATGAATGAAAAATGCTGCGAAAACACTGAAATAATTGATATACTGCCGATTTGAAATCACTTCGAGTCTGCAAGGAAAAATATGCAGCATATGCATGAGATTTCAGAAATTTTATTCACTTTGCTGAGATGTCTTATTCCCAAGAAATATATGGGTTTTTTTTTTATATGGAAATGAGCTGTTCCAGTGTACAGGCCGGACACTGATCTCCCTGAGAATCTGCATCCAGAGGTTATTTTAAATAAGAGGGGGAGATACCAGTGAGAGACATGGAATGACTGACACTTTGCTCTCATAATCACACACAGCTCTGCAGTGTGATCAGGGACAACACACTGCAGCATAAGTAATATTTGCCTCATTACAAACATTTGCAGCAGCAGTTGCTCTCTCATAGTGTTCTCAGCTCTGCTGCAGAGCTGTGGTTGATAATATCCAACACAGTACAGCAGAGTTGAACCTTGTCTCATAACAAACACAACAAGCACATTTGCAGTTGTCCCCTCACAGAGGTGTCATCTCTGCTGTCCTGCCCTTCCTCCACACTTCCTGAATGTGAGATGGAAGCTGAAGTGCTGTGAGAGGACGACTGCAGCTGTAAATATTCTTGTGATAAAATAAAGTTTAATTCTGCTGTACTGTGCCAGGGTCAGAAGAGCGTATAACATCTGATGTGAGAGTATCAGATGCAATATGCTAATGACACACGACCCATACTCTCCTGCGAGCGTGAGCCGAGCATCCTCTACTGTGCTCCAATTCTCTCACGTGCGAGAATCAGAGCTCAGGTGAGGAGAAGAGATAAATTTCTTAGTCTTCTCCATTGCCTGTCTCTGAGTATATCGGACTGCACTCTGATGTCATCCTAGTGCAGTTTGATGTTTCCCACGCACCCTTAGACTTGTATGAGTGGGAATGATTCAAGATACCCTGCCAATCACAGTAGTCTGCGATTTCTTGGTTTTTGTATGCAGATTCGGCAAGTGAAAGTAATTGCAGATGTGCTCTGCCTCATTGAATAACATTGGTTAGAAAGCAATACAATATTTTCTCGCATTGCACTTGTCTGATTTATACACTTGTGTGACCTTGGCCTAATTACACACAGCTTTGCAGATAAGGAGAGCAGAATGTCAGTTATTACATGTCTCACACTGGTAATGCCCCCTTTCATAAAAATAAGCTCTGGAGGCAGATTCTCAGGGAGATCCATATCCGGCCCATAGATCATAACAGCTTATTTGCATATAAACAAAAACATGGATTTCTTTGGAATGATACATCAGATCACACATATCAAGGTATAATTTTATTCAGCTTACTATGACCTGCATGTCCATATAAACAGCTTAAGAGGTTTGTTCCTACTGACAGATTCCCTTCAATAGCTAGCTGTAATAATTTTTCCTTTTGGCTGTATTTGTAGATGCATGATGAGTTAATTAGGCAGCGGGTAGGAAAAGGAGGGACTCAAGGGGAGAAGGAAGCATATTACTCTGCTAAGGTGAATTACAAGGTTTTATATATTGGTTTTTAATATTCATTTACGTAATATTTCATAGAATGGTAGAGTTGGAAGGGACCTCAAGGGCCAGCGGGTCCAACCCCTGTGAGTTCAGGCTTTCCTATATCATCCCAGCTATATGTTTATCCAGCTTCCACTTGAAGATTTTCATTGATGGAGAGCTCACCACCTCCCGTGGTCGCCTGTTCCACTCCCTGACTGCCCTCACTGTCAGAAAGATTTTCCTAATGTCTAATCTCAATCTCTTTCCTTTTAATTTCATCCCATTGCTTCTTGTACTTCCTTGTGCTAATGAGAATAGGGTGGTTACCTCTGCACTGTGACTGCCTTTCAGATATTTGTAGACCGCTATTAAGTCTCCTCTCAGCCTTCTCTTTAGTTCTTTTAGCCGTTCTTCATCTGACTTGGTTTGCAGATCTTCTACCATCTTGGTTGCTCTTCTCTGGACTTGCCCCAATATATCGGTCTTCCTTGAATTGGGGCCCCCAGAACTGTACACAGAATTCCAGGTGTTTTCTGACTAGGGCCGAGTATAGAGGTATAATGCAAGAAATATCAATGGTATCAAGCTCACCTGTTTCTCCAAGTGCACGGTATCCGTCCAGCGCAATCTAAGATAAAAAAACGTTTCCAGCACATAGGGAGTACAAACTTCTTTTTATTGAAAAATGGTAATATAAAAACACACATGGATGGTAGGTGAAAAAATAGCAAACTGGCCCCAGAAACACCGATTTATGCGTTTCGAGGCTAGCGCCTCTTAATCATAACCACGTGGTTATGGTTAAGAGGCGCTAGCCTCGAAACACGTAAACCGGTGTCTCTGGGGCAGTTTGCTATTTTTTCACCTACCATCCATGTGTGTTTTTATATTACTATTTTTCAATAAAAAGAAGTTTGTACTCCCTATGTGCTGGAATTTTTTTTTTTATATAATAATAATATTTATTCATTTATTTAGCGCTATTAATTCCATAGCACTTTACATACATTGGCAACACTGTCCCCATTGGGGCTCACAATCTAAGGTCCCTAACTGTATGTCTTTGGAGTGTGGGAGGAAACCGGAGTACCCGGAGGAAACCCACGCAAACATGGGGAGAACATGCAAACTCCTTGCAGATGTTGTCCTTGGTGGGAGTTGAACCCAGGACCCCACCGCTGCAAGGCTGCAGTGCTAACCACTGAGCCACCATGCCGCCCGATATATAGGAGTATAATGACCTCTATTGATCTAGATTCAAGCTTGTCTTGATAGATCCCAGAATTTTGTTGGCCTTTTTAGCTGCAGCTCTGCATTGTTGGCTCATGTTGAATCTGGGTTATTTGTGTAAATAACATTGATAATTCATAGTAAAAGCCTAAAAACAATTTGAGATTCCTACAATACATTTGTAATATTGAGTCATCAGTGGGGAACTGAAATGGCAGGGACAGGTGCGAAGCAGGAGTGGGATAGGTGAGTATATTTTATCATTTGTTTTTACCTTTTCCTGTCCCTCAATAGAATTTGTCAAAATGACAACCAGCTGGCAACCATTTTTCCAGATTTGTGTTAAGTCATTATAAAAAATGTTGAATTTTCTGGAATTTTCAGGAAATTTGAATCAAATTTGATACTTCATGAATCAACATGCTAATGTCTACTATTCAATAATTCTCTGATCATAAATGCCTATCTAGTAGTTAGATAGTGCCAAAGATCCAAGTTGGGCCCAGCACTTTATCTCTGGTGAGCGCCACTTTGAACTGTATTGGTATCAATGGTCGGTCCTGTAGTACCTCGAGGAGCAACGGGCTCCCGACTCTCCCACTTCTGTCTTGTACCTATTAGGCTGTGTTCCAGTGATCAGTATTACTAGTGATCTGGAAGCAGCGTATTTTTGCTGCGTCCAAAATTCTGCATTGTACAGTACAAGCACAGTGGATTGGATTTATAGAAAACCCCTGCCCACTGTGTTTTTATTTTACTCTGCATAAACTGACCTGTGGTGCATGTTTCCAAGCCGCATCATGTCAATTTTCTTGTGGAAATGCTGAGTCTTCTGTGCGCATTTTCCACATAGACTTGTATTAGATGCTGTAAAAATACCATTTACAAAAAACACATGCATTGTAAGTGCGTTTACACAGCGTAAACGTACCTAGAAAATGCATCTGCACAAACATTTGAGCTATAAATAAAGTTGGTTGAAAGACAAGACGCAGAATAAAAAAGAAAGCTGACCAAAGCAAAGTAATGTCCCACCCCCCTACATAATATAAACTTACACCCTTTACTGGCTTTCATATGGCACTAAAGAGCGTTTTTAGCCTCGTTTAACCTAATAAATAAATATTTAAAAAAAAAAAAATAACGTGGTTCTCCCTGTTTTTAATAACAAGCTATGGTAAAGCAGGTCTATTTTTAATATCCTACATAGTTTGGTGTCATCAGCAAAGACTGGCACTTTACTATCAATCCCATCCACAAGGTCATTAATAAAGAGATTAAAAAGAATCGGTCCTAGCACAGATCCCTGCAGTCCCTACTGCTGACTGTAGCCCATTTAGAGAATATACTGTAGCATTTGCGACTACTCCTTGTTTCCTATCTTTTAGCCAATTCCTTACCCAGTTGCATATTGTGTCCCCTAGTCCTTGCTTCTGGAGCTTTAGTATAAGGCTATTATGTGGTACAGTATCAAATGCCTTTGCAAAGTCCAAATAAATCACATCAGCTGCATTACCAATATCCAGGTTTGCACTTACCCCCTCATAGAACCCCAACAGGTTGGTTAGACATGACTTATCTTTCATGAATCCATGCTGTTTGTCAGTTATTATATTATTTCCTACAATATATTTTTGCATGTCATCCCTTAAAATGCCTTCAAAAACATTGCACACCACTGATGTCAGGCTTACTGGACGGTAGTTGTCTGGATCCACCCTCTTACCTTTCTTAAATATTGGTACCACATCAGCAATCCTCCAATCCTGAGGCACCAACCCTGTTACAAGCGAGTGCAAGATGTGAGAAAAAAATAGATATCCTACATCTGCCACTAAAGCTAATTAAAAGGAATTTAGCTACTCAACTTACTCAATTACTCTAAAGGGTTCCAACTTACAAGAAACTCCCACCATGGGTTCTCTTACACTTTTACATCTCCTAAATAGAGCCAAAACACTATAGCACCATTTACTGTCGAATACTGAATCTCAACCCTATGGAGGTGGTCAAGATGTTGGTCCCCCCACCAATCTGACATTGATGACTTAGGGGTACTTTGCACGTTGTGACATCGCTACTGCGATATCGTTGGGGTCAAATCGAAAGTGACGCACATCTGGCGCCGGTAACGACGTCGCAATGTGTAAAGCCTAGAAGCACCGATAAACGATCGCAAAAACATCGAAAATCGGTGATTTGTGTAGTGTCGGTCATTTCCATAATTTCGCTGCAGCGACAGGTAGGATGTTGTTCCTTGTTCCTGCGCAGCACACATCGCTGTGTATGAAGTCGCAGGAGAGAGGAACATTTCCTTACCTGCATCTCGCCTGCAATGAGGAAGGAAGGAGGTGGGCGGGATGTTTACGTCCCGCTCATCTCCGCCCCTCTGCTTCTATTGGCCGCCTGCCATGTGACGTCGCTGTGACGCCGCACGACCCACCCCCTTAGGAAGGAGGCGGGTCGCCGGCCAGAGCGACGTTGCAGTGCAGGTAAGTGCATGTGAAACTGCCGTAGGGATAATGTTCGCTACGGCAGCTATCACAAGAGATTGCATCTGCGATGGGGGCGGGGACTATCGCGCTCGGCATCGCTACAATCGGCTAGCGATGTCGCAGCGTGCAAAGTACCCCTTACTGTATACCAAGCTCTTACTTTTATGAATATTAAACATATCTTAAATTCCAGTGTACTAAAATTTACCCTGGCGCTATTCATTATTAACACACCGAGAAGAAAAATTATCTTTCAGTTTTTTATATTTTGCAAATTCCTTCTTCTATTTTTGCATATGTGTCAGCTGGTTTACCTATCAAGATAATTCAAAGAAAAACACTCCAAAGTTTTCATCATGGAAAATAGATGAATCATTGACTTTGTGAAGATATAGAGATTTGTCAATAACGGCTGGCTAATGAAAATGAAAACCATTCTGGATAGAACAACATCATTAATATTTATACCTGGTTCTAAACTCGTCCAAGATCAGTGAAATGCTAATTTGGTTTTAACTTGTTCCCGACTGCAGTGTTTATTTGCTGAAGATAAATTAAAGCAAAAACCTACAGACCTCAACGTGATAGAATTCTGGGCAATATTCAGACAGATTTTCACATTAGGCTATGTGCCCACGCTGCGGATTTGCCGCGGATTTTGATGCGGAAAAATCTGCAGCATGTCAATTGTTTGTTGCGGATTTTGGTGCGGATTTGGGTATAGAATGGGAAAAAAAAAAAAATCCGCATCAAAATCCGCGGCAAATCCGCGGCAAATCCGCGGGTGCGGATTTGCCGCGAAAGTCGCGGATTTTCAGGCAGAAAAATCCGCAGGTACATTCTACCGTGGACACATAGCCTAAGAGTCAGTCTAGAAGAGCAAGGTCCGAAAGTTGAGGAAGATATCTAACAGCTTGATTAACAAAATATGGCACTCTCAGACGTTTCTATGCTTTCTCAACTATAAAAATGTGTAAAATGTATCCCTTTTTGGTGGCAGATGCCTGTCTTGCTGGTTTTGTAGACAGGTTGTGTACACAGCAAAAGTCATAGCTTTTTGGCAAGCAGTGGTCTAAAAATTATCCCAGTTTACGGAGCAGCAATAGGTTTGTTCTTTGTTACATTAGGAAGTTATAGCTTTTTAACAATCCTTCCAAAATATATCCCTTTTTTGAGAGCAGCAATAAGTTTGCGGTTTGGAAAGAGAAACGTGATGGCTTTTATTTTCATCAAGTCATTAAAACTTATTCTGTTTTGGGGGAGCAGGGACAAGGTTTCCTGTTTTGAAATTAAAGAAGCAAAGCTTCTCAAAAAGCCATAGAAAATGTATCTTTTTTAGGGGGGGAGCAGTTTCATGTTAACTTCCTCATAACAGGGTAGGGTCCCCTGCAGCAGAATAGTATAGCTGTAGAATCGTCATGAGTGTATTACGCTCAGGGGAGACCCTGGGTGAATCTGGTGACAGACTGTCACAACACCTCGCTGCTGGCAAGTCCACTGCTGTTATTTAATAACATCTCCTTCCTTGTGGTGCTGTAGGGGTTAAGCACCCTGTTATGGTTCGGGGTCCTTTTGAGTCCCGAACCGGTCCAGTCCCGTCATTGACTCCCACATTGGATCGGTTGACTCTGCAGCACCACCTGGCTGTGCTGCCCCTGCAGCGGGCGAACTGCTCAGATCCGAAGGTTGCTGTGGCTCGAGGTTCTCCGGACCCGGGGGCTCGCGGCCACTTCAAATGCAAAGGGGGTATTTACAGGGGATATGAGTTTGTGACGCCACCCATGGTTCGCGGTAAGGGGAGTACCGCCGCTGCCGATGGGAGTACCCGGGGGAGATTGAGTGGGGCAGCCAGATGACGTTCCTTCCACCGGTAGGGGAGGCCCTGGGACTCTGGATGATGGTGTGATGCCCTGGCGCTGCCAGGTGGTCACACATAGAACAGGCCCCCGCATAACACCATCCCTCACCAGGTTACATCATGCCAACCAAAAACCCTAGTCACCCCCCCAGGGAAGGAAAGGCACACCAGTGGGCGGCACCAGGCGGATGGAGAATGCCCATCTAGGGGTCTGGAGAACCAGAAGCGGGAAAAAGAGTTGAGTGGAGTTTGGAGGTTGGAGTGGAGAGAAGTGGGAGCGCAAAGTGAGAGCTCAGAGAGTGCAGATTGAGACAGAAAGGAAAGGTGTCAGGGTTGGAGCCCCGGCGTACTGGCTAGGTGGCAGACGGTGGTCCGTGTCTGAGGTGGACCGGGACAGGGTAGAGAGTAATTCCGGTATTAGCACCCCAACAGCTGAGTACATTCCGCGAAGAGGCGGGAACGGTTACTGGATGGCTTTATCGTCCCGGACATATCACACATTAGAGGTGTACGAAATGGGGGCGGAGTCCACCTCTGAGGATGAGTCCCCTCCTGCCATTGGGAGTGTAATAGTGCCAGTCTGCCGGCACTGCGGTCTGCCCAGGCACTTTGCCAGTGCGTGCCCTGGAGATGCCCGGCCTTAAAGAGACCGGAACCCGTAAGTCTAACTGCAACAAGTTAAAAGTTGACTCATTAGGACCCAGCTATCCTTGTTGAACGTCCTCATGTTCCCGGAGGAGGCCATCTGCATCACAGGTGGAGGGTGGCAGAGCAGTTGAAAGAGTTAACTGTTAGAGTTCCATTCTTGTTGAACATCTTCACCCCTGCCCGTTGAAAGTGAAGACGCCATCAGGGGTAGGAGCCCCTGGTGGAGGAAGGAGCCAGATCCTGAGGAGCGGCTGTACCCGCACTGCCAGCAGCAGGAAGAAGGAGTCTTTGGACAGTGTTGCACCGGGAGTGAAGGTGGCACTGGGATCCGTGCTGCTAGAGCTGTGGTCTTCTGGGAAAGCTGCAGAAGGAGGCTGCCCTGGCAGCGGTATTAGAACATAATATACACATACCCACCTTTTTGTTCCGGACCTATGCGGCCTCTGGAGAGGCTGATTGGAGGAAGGGCCTGTGGTGGAGTAGGCCAAGGCCCATCACTACTGCAACCGGTGACTACCCTCCAGGCCAGGGGTCCGTGGGCTATGGGACCCTTGACAAGGACTTGTGTGATTCATTGACTGTGAGTACACCAATATCCCCCGGCCCCTGCAATCATCATTCTAAGCACAGAGACACTGGGCCCCGGGGCATCCATCCCTACCCTTGGAGGGGTTAATATCCAGCTGCCATCCCTTCACCCCCGGGTACCCCATAACAGCAGCGGTGGTGCCACATATCACCACACACCGTGGGTGGCGTCACAGAGTGATTACGGTACATCCCATACAAATACGTCCCCTTTTATTCGAAGTGTCCATGCGACCCCTGGGTCCGAAAGATCCCTCGAGCCACCCTGCGGATCCGGATCCGAGTAACCTGGCTGCTGGCACAGAGGCGGCACAATGGAAGTGTAGGGGAGCATGGTGCAGATTGGAAACAGGGGAGGACAGCGTACTCAGGCAGTGTTGGTAGTGATGCGACCGCAAAGCAGTCTCTAACACAGAAGTAAACCAAGTCTCTGGGTGCCGCTGCCACTTTAGTGGAGCTCGTCCGGGAGTCCGCTCCCATTGGTATTGCTAGTAGTCTGTACCTTGCCTCCAAGCACTGTATTTAAGATGTTCTGAGTGACCCCTCTGCTTGAAGCAGTCGGGGTCCCGCTCCCCACTGTTAAGTAGGGAAGCTATGCTCTCGATGGCTGACACTTGGGATTTCAGTGGAAAGCCCTATCCTCCTCTTTGTGTTGATGCCTTCGATCTCTGAGCTCTTGGAGAAAGTTCATAAAGAGACTATCTTCCATAGGTTAATTATCAGAGTGTGTGAAGCTACTCCCTGATCTAGGGTCCAGTACCCCGCCGTGCTCGGTACTGGTTCAGTTACTAGATACTCCGGTGCCGACCGTTCCCCAATACTAAGACTGGCACCTTTCTCCAATACCCTGCGACCGGGTCTCCCACTCCTTCGATCCCAGACCACCGTCTGCGACCTAGCCAACGTCTCCCAGGGAGCTCAGACTCCCCCCAGCTCCTCACTCTCTTAGGGCAACCACTCAACTGACTCTGCCCCTCCCACCAGTCTGTCTAACCCCTAGGCGGGTGACCCTGTTCCAGCTAGACCACCCACTGGTGTGCCTGACAGGGTGTGGTGTGAGGTATGACTAGGATTTGCATGCTGATGGAGCAATACCAAAAGTTAGGATCCCAGAACCATGGGGGGTTGAGTCCTGCACCAGAAGGAAAGGGGTGCAGTACCTTGTGACACCCTGACTAGTTCAGGGGCGTCATACTTCTGTTCATGCGTGGGCTCCCACAGCCTCTCCAGGCACTAAGGGATTACCGCTATTGCGCATGCACGTGACGTCATCGCTGAAGCAGCAGCCGCTGATTGGCTCGCGGTGATAACAACAGTGATGCGGTGGGGCACTATTGCATTGATCAATTCAATAGCTAAATTTCTCTTTATTCATATGTTCATGGCAGTAATGCAGATTCCATTTTCATATTTTCATTCTTACATATAGGTATTGGATTTTTCATGTCAGTATTCACACAGCAGTTTCTGCTTTTCATATATTCCCCTTACATAGTCACTGGTGTGCATACCTTCTCTCCATATAGTGTCTATTGGCTATGAACTTGCAGCCGAAGTGGCTAAGTAGTGTACACTATGAAGTAATAAGTAAGAAAATGTTCAGCTGTTTGTGGCCAACAGTCAGAGGCAACCCAAAAAAAGAAGAACACTTCAGTTATAACATGATGGAGAGGCAGGAGATGCTCAACTATGTGGGGGCATTCGCAGTGGCAGGGCATAACAGTGGAAAACACAATGACCAGGCAGACCGATGTTAAGGTTGAACTAATTATTGGCATCAGCTGCAGATGAATGAAAATTGCCACTGAACTAAGTCTAATTTATTTTGACGACTGAGACCCAGGCTATAGATGTATAATGTGGTCCGGCAAGGTATGGGTGGGGTCGGGTTCACAAACGAAAGACTACTAACAATAAAGAAATAACGTTTGGCACACTATTCTAAGTCTGAACTGGGTGCAAAAACCTAAAAAAAAATCACTGCCGGTCCACATTATACATCTATAGCCTGGGTCTCAGCTTCCCATACATGGTAAGTTTTTTAACTGCATGAGAGGACACACATTAGCTAGGGACCCCAAAAATAAGAGAATACCGTGAAGAGGTTTTGGGGCTCTGTTGCATTGATCAATTCAATAGCTAAATTTCTCTTTATTAATATTTCATGGCAGTAATGCAGATGTCGCGCCCTGGACAAGCCAGGACGTCACAGGTACTGCAACAACACACCCCACACCCCGGTTAGGAACATCAAAGTCAGACACAAATCCTTGTTGCCTCCCTCCAGGGGCTGATGTCCACACCAGGTGGGGTGGAGCCAGGTGGTTGGCTCCTCCCACTGAGGAGTTCACATCCATGGAGGCGGGAAAAGCAAGTTAGTTGAAGTTCCGTGAGGGAAAGTGAAGGGTGGAAGTAGTAGTTGAGGAGCTGGAGCAGACTGACCGTGTCCGGGTACGTGGCCCAGGCACCTGAGAGCAAGGTTGGCAGACGGTGGTGACCGTCTGCAGGAGAGGCCGATTGACGCACAACCGTAAGGACCGGGGACGGGCAGTAGCCCGCCGGTACCGGATCGGGGAGTGAAGAGAAGCCAGCACCATCCGGCAGGGCCTACGGACCCCGACCAGGCTTGGAGTCACCGTTAAACCGGTCAAATCCGTCAGCAACGGGAACCTCCGGGGTTTCCCAGCAGTAAAGACCCGACTGAAGGCAACCGCTCAACCGTGAAGGGAAATACAGCTACCGCCACAGCTAGGGTTCCCAGGGCCAGCGCCTGCGGGCAAAAGAGGCTCCTCTGGCAAACACACCGCTGGGGAGCGGGCTACCTGTTGGAAGCCATCGGGGCCGAAAACACAACAAAGGTGCAGGGAGAGACAGTCACCGTCAACCTACCGAGAGTGATCACCGCAGCCGCCTGTGGTACCCGTCCATCCAGCCGTCTGTTTTACCAGAGACTCCGTGTACGTTACTGGCTGAGTGAGTACCACCGTGCCGTCTGGCACCGCGCTGCCCCCGCGACCCTGCACCTCGCCAAACCCCGCCATCTACCTTCCAGTCAACATCACCGGGCCCCAGGACCACCAAAATTCCCCCTACCCACGGAACCATCCCAGCTGCTCCCTGTCAACGCTCCCGGGATCCCCGTACAGAGCAGCGGTGGTGTCCCAACCTCACCACATACCGTGGGTGGCGTCACAAACCGACATCCCAAACCCCACCAAACCAGCCCTTTCACTCACGGGCGAGGAGCGCCGCTCGAGTCCCCGGATCCGGCCCACCGCTCGAGCCACTGAGCAGCAGCAGCAGCGCCGGACCCGAGCGTGGTGAGCGCAGCACCCTCCCCGCCCGCGACACAGATTCCACTCTCATTTTTTCATTTTTGCATGTAGCTATTGTATTTTTCAGGCCAGTATTCACACAGCAGTTTCTGCTATTACATGTATTCCCCTTGCATAGTCACTGGTGTGCATACTTTCTCTCCATATAGTGATTTTTTTAGGTTTTTGCACCCAGTTCAGACTTAGAATGGTGTTCCAAACGTTATTTCTTTATTGGGGTGTAAGAGCAGGCTGCGTCTTATTGTCCAGAAGCCTCCTCCATTGTGATCGGATAGTAAGGGTCTCATCAGCCAGGGCTGCAGCTCTATACAAGGTGCATGGCATCCGTTCTCTGACCCATTCCTGTATTTCTGAGGGACAGTTGCAAAGAAATTGTTCTATAAGAAATACCTGTATAACTTCTTCCACAGTGAAGGCGTTTCCGCTTCCAGCCATCTCCGACATGCCTGGGACATTTTATGGGCATACATCCTAAACGATCCCCCTGTGGTGCATGGGAGGCCTCACAACTGTGTTCTATGTCAGTCTGGGGTGATAGCATTGTAATCCAGGATAGTCCGCTTTACAATGTTTTAATCCCAGTTCCACTGAGAGTCAATGGTGCGATAAGCCTCTGCCAGTCTTCCGTTCAGGAGTCCCACTAACACACATTCCTTGAAGAACCCCTCCACATCTCCGGAAGCCTCATCAAATGGCTTGAAGTTTGTCCGGGTAATCCGTACAGGATCGCTGGGTTTACACTCCAACTCATATTACTCCCTCTCCTGGACTACATTGCTTCTTGTCTCCTCTGTGCTCGGCGAGCAGCCTCCTCCTTATACTCTTGAGATACACCTGGGCCCAGAACCACTATCTCTTCTTCGAACCACACCAACCACCGGCTTTTTGGGGCAGGGATCCCCATCTCCAGTGCATGTCCGTTAGACATCTGGGAGGAGGTGGACTCACTAGCACCCACAAATAGATCAATTAAGACCTCTTTAGTCAGTCCCTGGTAGCTCAGGCCCAGATCTCTGGCTCTCTCCTGTAGACTGGATGTGGTCCAGTTTCTGTACTCACTCTGTGGGTGGATCTGCATTGGGCTTTGCTCTATTGATCCAACCACTGCCACCAGTTGTCACAATCAACAGAGTGAGAGATGAGTGAACAATCCAAAAAAACATTTATTTCAAGTGACTCGCCCACCCCAGGGCTATGGGACACCCGGTGCCGGGCCGGACTAGTCCGGGGGTCGTCAGTGGTGGCGGGGCCCGGCTCCGTGGCCCTGGTGGGTGTCAGTTTAAATATGGCTGATGACTTGGTGATGAATAAAGTTTGTGTTCGTGACGCCACCTGTGGTATGCGGCTATTAAGCCGCCGCTGCTGTGTAAGGCCTCCGGGGTGATGATATGGCAGCAATGATGGTACTGCTCCCCACAGGTGGAGCAATGCCCCGGGGCACACTGTTGGTGCTCGTGAGAGTCTATGGTGTAATGGAAGGCTAAGCAGATAAAATAACAGAGACCACTCCAAGGGTGCAGTTTCAAGTTCTTTACTCACACGTCCTGGTATGCGCACACTGGTGCCCTCAGATGACTGGAACCCACTGTCAGGGACCTCCGCCGTTTCTGGGTGATTCTTGGAGTAAAAACCGGTACCCTTCTCTCTAAGGTGTCTCTATCTTCAGCTGTCTTCCTAAGCCTAGCTCTTTTAGGATGAACCTGCTCAGCCTCCACTACAGCCTCCAGGCTGGGGGGGTCACCTGTCGGATGATTATCCCCTTTCTAGAGGTTCTGCTGTGGGCTGTGGCCCGGGGAGTTTACAACTTTCCCTGGGCCTCGGTTTTTACTGTTTGGAGATAATTTTGCACTCCTCCGGTTTCTAGGGACCGTCCCCTGTTGCAGCTTGATCCCTCCACCGATGTTCCTGTGGAACAGGCCACCACAGCTCTACAGCTATCCGTGGCCCTGGAATCCCTTCTTCTCTCTGCTTGGTGTCACCTGGACCCTCTGAGTCCCAGGATCTTCACCAGGAAGCGTCTCTTTCTTCTTCTCAGCTCCTGACTGACTTGGAGCTCTCTTTCCTTCTCTCCTCCTTGCCTGCCTCCTGCAGACCTCCTCCTCCTTCCCCACTCTCTCTCCTTCTTCTGTTGCTTTCTCTGTGCGGACACTCTGAGCTCACAGAGCTCCTTTCTCTTTCACAGCTACATGCTGTCTTCCCACTCTCTCACTCTCTGAGGTAAACTGAAACTAACTTGACCTTCCTTTCTCTGACTGCTCTCTGGTGGCTCCTCCCACATCCCCAGTTGCTAAGCTGTACCCTATAGGAGCAGGGATGGGTCTTACGGCCCCTCCCAGCATGCAGCATGGGAGGGTAACTGCCACTGTCCCTGGTCCCAGTATGTACCTAACAATGGGTGTTGTGTAGATTTACCAGGGGATCGGTGTTCACTCCTTTCCTCACCCAGAATGGGGCATCACACCGCTGGATGGGGTGCAATGTCCTGTGGCGACGGAAGCCTCAGGGGCGCCACATAAGCAATCCAGAAGGTTCATAAAACATAATCCACCACACAGAGAGTAAAATAGTCCAGGAACACAGATACAGTCCAGTAATGGCATAAATGTCCCGGGGATGAGTCACACTCCTCCAGCAGTCCTTTTTCAGGGAAATAGGGGTTTCTCACAGTCTCTCTGGGGTGTCAGCTTTTCCCTCAGAGGATCAATCTTGCTTCTTGTCTCTTGTCTTTCTCAGCCAGAATCAATAATCTCCCAGGTAAACAGAGAGTTTGGGTGGATTCCACGCCCCCCTCCCCCACACCTAGGCACAGAAGCACTGCAAGGGGTTATAACCTTGCAGCCAGGACACAAAAATACATCGAATAGACAGACCACCACACCCAAAACATGAACTCACACAAAATGGTACATAACCCACAATATCACACCATCACACCCTGTATATGAAGAAGATTGCCTTCTATGTGCTGCTTAATCTGTCCCATCCACTTCTCTTAGGTCTGCCTTGGCTTCGAATTCACAAACCCATTTTGGACTGGCTGTCTGATGAAGTGCTTCACTGGGAACTCTCCTGTCATGGGAGATGTCTCGTCTTAGTACGTCCTGCTAGCCCGCCTGTGTAACCATGCAGTTTTTCGGGTCACCACCCGCTTATTGGTTGTTTGCGTACATCTTCAACAAGAAAGGAACCCTCTTCATGGGCCGTATGACTGTCCTATAGATCTGCTTCTGGCATCCTCCCCTACTCGAGGTCGTATCTATCCTCCATTTCTGGGGGAGACTCAGGCCACATCAAGGAAAACCTAGCAAGAGACTTTATCCAGAAGTCCTCTTCGCTGGCAGGAGCTGGATTATTTTTTGTCAAAAAAAAAGGATGGCACTCTCTGGCAATGTATTGTCTATAGAGACCTCAATAAGATCACAATCAATCACAAATTTCTATAGTCTCTTATACCACAAATATTTGTTCATCTGAGAGGTGCTAGGATCTTTACCAAGCTTTATCTGTGAAGGGCATACAATCTGATCTGCATACTGCAGGAGACGAATGGAAGACCACCTTCAACACATGGGATGGCTACTACGACTATCGTGTCATGCTGCTTGGGCTTAGTAATGCCCCAGTGTTTGTTAATGACATCTTCCAAGATCTCCTCTATTCATCTGTAGTGGTCTATCTGGACGATAACCTGGTCTTCTCTCTGGACCTGCATCCCCATAGGAGAAAGGTTTGCCAAGTGCTGCAGAGATTTAGAGGGAATCGACTGTATTTTGAGAAGTGTCTCTTTGAACAGTACTCTCTTCCCTCCTTAGGTTATATCAGCTCTGACATGGACTTGAAGATGGATCCAGAGAAGGTGTCTTTCATTCTCCAATGTTCAAGTTCTGTAGGCATTAAGGCTATCCAGAATTTCCTAGGATTTGCCAACTATTACTGGCAGTTTATTCCTCACTTCTCATCACGAAGCTCTGCAATCTCTGCCAAGATCCATAAGAGTGCCAACCTGAAGATGTGGACCCTGATGGTAGAGGAAGCATTTCTCTCCGTGAAACAGGTGTTCTCTTCTGCTTCTGTGCTCTATAGTCCCAAATTGAATAAGCAATTCTTCCTGGAGATGGATGCCTCATCCTTGGGGGCTTGAGTAGTCCTCATGCAAAAGGCTTCCTCTGGACGAATGGTGACCTGCGGCTTCTTTAAAGGCCCAGTCACACTAAACAACTTACCAGCGATCCCAACAACAATACAACCTGATAGGGATCGCTGGTAAGTTGCTAGGAGGTCGCTGGTGAGATGTCACACTAAGCGACGCTCCAGCGATCCCACCAGCAACTTGACCTGGCAGGGATCACTGGAGCGTCTACACGGGTTGCTGGTGAGCTGTCACACAGGCAGATCTCACCAGCAACCAGTGACCAGCCCCCAGCCAGCAGCGACGCGTGGAAGCATGCTGTGCTTGGTAACTAAGGTAAATATCGGGTAACCAACCCGATATTTACGTTCGTTACCAGCGTCCGCCGCTCTCACACTGCCAGTGGCGGCTCCCTGTTCCCTGCACTCCTAGCCACAGTACACATCGGGTTAATTACCCGATGTGTAGTCCGGCTACGTGTGCAGAGAGCAGGGAGCCGGCACTGACAGCGTGAGAGCGGCGGACGCTGGTAGCGAAGGTAAATATCGGGTAACCAAGGTAAGGGCTTCTTGGTTACCCGATGTTTACCGTGGTTATCAGCGTCCGCAGAAGCCGGCTCCCTGCTCACTGCACATTTAGTTGTGGCTCTGTCGCTGTCACACACAGCGATGTGTGCTTCACAGCAGGAGAGCAACAACTAAAAAATGGTCCAGGACATTCAGCAACAACCAACGACCTCACAGCAGGGGCCAGGTTGTTGCTGCTTGTCACACACAGCGACATCACTAGCAACATTGCTGGTACATCAGAAAAGTCGTTCCTTAGCAGTGATGTTGCTAGCGATGTTGCTTAGTGTGATGTGGCCTTAAGGCCTTCTCGGTTCCACACAGAACTATTCAATTGGAGATAGTGAATTGATTCCTATTAAGATGACATTGGATGAGTGGCAATAGGCAATACCTACTCGAGGATGCAGTATATCCAGTTGGCATATATGCCAACCACAAGAACTTGGCCTATCTGCAGTAAGCACAGAAGTTGATTCCCCGCCAAGCAAGACGGCCGCTGTTAATTTTGACTTTGTCTTCTATTTCCATCTGTCAGATATGACTGTCAAGGTGGACGCACTTTCGAGGTCCTTTCTTCCCACCAAGCAAGAGGAAGAACTTAAGCACATCATCCCTTTAGTGAACTTGGATCAGATTTTCCCCTGAGAAGACTTTTGTTTTGGAGTCTGACAAGAAGAGGGTGCTGCTATGGGGTCATTCATCTAAGCTGGCTGCTCATGCCGAACAAAAGAAGTGTTCCCTTCTTATCTTGCGATACTATTGGAGGACGAACATGTAGAAGGATATTCTAAAATTAAATTCTGACTGCCTAAACAACTTCCTTCTGGATGTCTTCTTTGACACCGCGTTCCATCAGCTCCCTGGCAGCACATTGCTATGGACTTTATTACGGATCTTGTCCTTTGGGCGTTCTGTCATTGGAATGCTTATGGACCGTTTCTCCAAAATGGCCCACTTTACTCCCTTTTCTGGTTTACCATCTGGTCTTATATTTGCTGAGAAATTCATCCAGCACATCTTCCATCTTCATGGATTGCTACTTAAAATTGTATCTGATAGAGGTGTTCAATTCAGGTCCAGAGTCTGGAGGGCTGCCTGCAAACTTTTGAACATTTCTCTAGATTTCTCATTTGCTTACCATCTGCAGTCCAATGGCCAGGTAGAGTAGGTCAATTAGATCTTGTCCAACTTTCTGCAACACTTTACTAGAATGCACCATGACGACTGAGTTAAGTTATTGCCATGGGCGAAGTTTTCGTACAATAACCATGTATGTGAGGCTTCTGTTAATTCGCTGTTTTTAATCTTTTATTGACAATAGCCCAACGTTCCCCTTCTTGTGTCACTCTCTTTGAGTATCCTTGCAGCCAATCTTTTCACTAAGGACTTCTCCAGGATCTGAAACAACACCAAGTCCACCTTAGAAAAGTCTTCTGAATGGAAGAAAAGACATATGGACAAAAGACATTTGGATCCACCTTATTTTCATCTTAGAGATAAGATGTGGCCCTCTTCAAGATACATTTGTCTCAAGTTGCCTTCTTATAAGCTCGTTCCTCACTTCATTGGTCCCTTTGAGGTCATCAAACAAAACCTTGCTACATATTCCAGCTCCTTCCACATATCGCTTCTTAAACCCGATCTTGAGCCACTTCTTCAAAGATCCTTGTGCCATGCCTTCACCTGTTAGTTCAGAGGATGTCTTTGAAGTCAAGAACATCCTGGCCATGAAGATGGTGAGAGGTAAAACCCTTTTTCTGGTAGACTGGATGGGATTTGGTTCTAAAGAGAGGTTGTGGGAGCCCAAGGACAAGGAGAATATTCATTTCTGACTTCTGAAGAGATTCCTTTCAGACTTGTAAAGGAGGGGGCATAAGGAAGGCAGTACTGTAATGCCTACATTCCTACAGAAATGCTGACATAGTCATCTCTGAGACCATCCTACTTTCTCACCTCCTTGGCCTGTGCACGCCGCGCTGGTCTTCTAGCAATTTAGGGCACATGCACGCTCACATTCAATTCTCAAAAGGGACAGCGCACACAAACTAGAAGTGTGCATAGCCAATTGTGGGGAGACACAAGGGATTTAAGGCACCGTCTCCATCACCGTCTTTGGAGTTTCACCGCTCATCACAGCCCAGCATATCGCGTGCACTCTCCTTTGCTGCAGAGCGCCGCAAGCAGGGGCGATGCTGAGCTGTGACGCTGGGCTGTGATGAGCGATGAAACACCGCCCACAGCCCAGTCAATCAGGGAAACTGGGGTCGCCTTGGTGATGTCGGATCAATCGGAAATTGACGTGACATCATCGGATCTTGGAGGTCACGGAGCCCGGGGGTCACTTCATGGGGATGAGCGAACCGCAATAGCGCCGCTCACTGGCAGAATTAGCTGAACAAGGTATTTAGAAAAAGCCTTCCCTATCAGTTTTATAGAGATGAGGCCACTATTGCAGAGTAGTGAACCACCCCTTCATCTCTACTGCCTGATTAATTCACCTCTCTACTCTCTATTCCTCTGCCTATCTGCTATTATCTAATGTCCAAAATCTGTCTGTTCCATACATCTCAGATCTAATCTCCCTATATCTTCCCACATATGACCTCCTTCTCTCCTCCACGCGTCTACATTCCTCACCCAACCACCTCCAGGACTTCTCCTGGGGATCACCAATTCTCTAGAATTCTGTGCCCCAAAATGTCCTATTGTCTCCAACATTCAGAACCTTGAGACAGAACTTGAATACCCATTTCAAGAAAAACGTACTGTACAGCCTACAATGACCAACTCATCACCATCGGAGGTGGTGTTGCCCCTCAACCTTCTGTCTGAGCCCCATTATCTTATAGAATGTAAGTCCATAAGGGCAGGGACCGCTCCCTTCTCAACCAGTCTGTCATTGTTAATTTGTTCATTGTAATTTATCTTTGTATTTTTATATAAACTCTTTTCTCTTGTACAGCTCCAAAAATAAAATAATAATAATAATTTTTTTGCCACACTTATGTATGCACTAAAACTAATACACCCATATGGCATTTTTATAACGCTCCTCGAGTGAAACATCAAAGTGAGATGTACATGACACCAAGCTGGATGTACTGAGCTTTCCAAATAAAAGAATCTCTCAGTAACATATAATATAATATGAGCTCTTATTATTTTACTTAAGAGCCACTTCAATGAAGAATGGAAACATGTTGATGCCATTAGTATCTAGGATATGTCATCTCCGCGTATTGTATAGCTCCATGCTCTCCGTAACAGCCAATGTAATAATTGTATTGCCCCAGGTTCATTCTCAGTTCTTTTATACTATTTTATATTTATTTCCTACCCATTACAGCAGAGTTGTATTTAACACACTTGTTACTTTGTTGCTAGCGTTGCTGTGAGTGTAGATGATACATTGCACAATTGTGGTCGTTTTCTGTAAAAACAAAAACTGTAAACTTTTAATTGTTCTTAGAATTTACTTCTCATCCTGAAAACAAAAGTTTCTTTGTGTGTTCGCCTTGGCATCCTTTACAGAGAGGATTTACACTTCAGATGTATCATTCTTAGCCTGACACCTGCTGGTAGGTAAGGGAAAATTATGCAAAAAAAAAATAAAAATAAAGAAAAAGCTCGACAATATAAAGTATTTTACGATTACATAACACAAAGTACAGTACATACAAATGACTGACACTGTAGAAAGATTGTTCTCTAAAAGGGGCTTTACACGCAACAACATCGCTAACGAGATGTCGTTGGGGGTCACGGAATTCGTGACGCACATCCGGCCTCGTTAGCGACGTCTTTGTGTGTGAAACACACGAATGACCGTTAACGTTCAAAATTACTCACCTAATCGTTGATCGTTGACACGTCGTTCTAATCCCAATTATCCTTGCTGTTGCAGAACGCAGGTTGTTCATCGTTCCTGCGGCAGCACACATCGCTACGTGTGACACCGCAGGAACGAGAAACCTCACCTTACCTGCAGCCGACCGCAATGAGGAAGGAAGGAGGTGGGCGTGATGTTCGGCCCGCTCATCTCCGCACCTCCGCTTCTATTGGGCGGCCGCTTAGTGACGCCGCTGTGACGCCGCACGAACCGCCCCCTTAGAAAGGATGCGGTTCGCCGGCCACAGCGACGTCGCTAGGCAGGTAAGTACGTGTGACGGGTGTTAGCGATGTTGTGCGCCACGGGCAGCGATTTGCCCATGACGTACAACCGACGGGGCCGGGTGCTTTCACCAGCGACATCGCTAGCGATGTCGCTGCGTGTAAAGCAACCTTTAGTCATATACACAAGATATAGGGATTCAAAAGGAAGACTAAGCCATACATTTGTATAAGTATTATAGCTCCAAATTCTCCAATTCCCTTCCCTCCACTGATATTAAAGGAAAGCTAGGTTTCTCCCCCATAAACTGCAGCCACCATCAGTGAGCCCCTCTATACCACATTTCAGAATACTGTATATAAGTGCGCAGGCTGCGCTGTATAACAGAAACACCTTTATAATACTTAGGGGGCGTTCCAGTCTGATGGGCGTCGTTGCTCTCAGTCCGGCGTCTCCTCCATCTTGTGCTATCGCCGTCCTCCTGCCAGGCCCGAGTGCATGACGTGTCCTGCATCATTCAGAGAGGGGCCTCCATTGTGCTCTTGCGCATGCGCACTTTGATCTGCCCTGCTGAGAACAGAGCAAAGTATTGTAATAAGCAGGTGCGAGAAAAGGTCAAAGACCACCCGCGTATGCGCACTAAAGCAGGGTAGATAGAAGTGCACATGCGCAGTAGTGCAATGGAGGCCTCAGTGTGGTGGATGACGTAGGACATGTCATGCACATGGTGCTGGGCAGGCGGACAGCACACAAGATGGAGGAGGCAATTTTCCCTGTAATCTCACCCTTGCGCAATAAATGTCTTCTACACAGACATGCACATTGAATATGGGTGTACGTCCCCAGATTTATTATATGATGTGCACGCTTAGTGCATCCCTATTACTGATATCCCTAGCTTCTCTCCCCATTCTTCACATCTCTGTATTCTCTCCCCGCTCTGCGCAATAGTGCGCGTTCCTGTGTTTGCTGCTGCCGCTCTGCGCGTACCTAGGATAAGCAAAGGACATTGGTAATAGGGACGTGGTAAGCTTGGGCTTTCCCAAAGTGACATCAGCAGTCTGGAGCATGCGCACATCGCATATTAAATTTGCGGACCTACACCCAAATTCAGTCCGCATGCCTTAGCAGAAGACATTTAGTGCGCAAATGTGGGATTACAGGGGAGATTGCCATGATGTTGTTTCTAATGCGGGGGGCATGAGTTAATAAAAAAAAAAATAGCATTACTGATATTGATTGACAATGACTTAAGACATCAATGGCTCAACTTCTATGTCCGAAATCCAAGGTATGAGATACATTCACCTACGGTCTATTTTTAAGATAACTATATGGTTGTTTGGTTTTTTAAACCTTGTACATAGCATAATTTAAAACACATTCTGGCCACTTTAAAGGGAACCTGTCACCAGAGTTGGCCACTATAAGCTGCGGCCACCACCAGTGAGCCCTTATATACGGTATTCTACAATACTGTAAAAAACACTTTTATAATACTCACCTAAAGGGCGGTCAGGTCTGATGGTTGACGCTGCTCTCCGGTCCGGCACCTCCTCTCTCTTGTCTGACGTCTCCTCTCTCTTGTCCGGCGCCTCCTCTCTGCTGCAATCTTCATCCTCCTTCTACCCTGCCCAGTGTTGATGATGCGTCTACGTCTTCCACACAGGCCATCATTGCGATTGCTGCACAGGCGCACTTTGATCTGCCTTGAGTAGGGCAGATCAAAGTGCGCCTGCGCAGGAATTCAATGCCGGCCTGTGTGGAAGACGTAGGACGCGTCATACACATGAGCCTCTGTAGGAGTATGGTGATCGCCACAGAGAGGAGATGCTAGACCGGAGAGAGGAGGTGCCGGATCAGAGAGCAGCTACACCCAGCGGACCGGACCGCCCCCTAGGTAAGTATTATAAAAGTGTTTTTTATGTTACACACAGAAGCCTGGGCTCTTATATACAATATTGTAGAATGCTGTATATAAGAGCTCACTGGTGGTGGCCGCAGCTTATAGTTGCCAAATTTGGTGACAGATTCCCTTTAAAACTGCTGCCTGCCACCACCACTAGAGGGAACTCTGTGATAATAAATGTATACAGCTGCTCAATGGCAGGAGAAAAAATATCATTGCAGTGAGCGCCCTCTAGTGTCAGTTGCAGTCAAATGTTATGACTGTGGCAAATAGCTACTATGGGGAAAAAAATGACATTTCCAAGCCAAGAAATTGTACCTGAAACTAAAACCTCATAATACTTCAGTACATACACAGCTTAATATCCAGGGTTATATATAGGGTTATATATTAGGCTACTTTCACACTTGCGTTGAACGGTATCCGTTGCATTGCGTTGTGTAACGGATGCAACGGATGTGTTGCATATAGTGACACAACGGATGCAACGGATGCTGCAAAACAACGCAATTCGTTTTGATTTTTTTTTTTTTTTTCCCGGTTTTACCAGCGGCAGACTATAGTGAACGATCAGCTGATCGTTCCCTGCAGCCGGCCGCTGGGTGATCAGCTGATTGCTCCCAGTAGCCGGCCGCCGGGTGATCAGCTGATCGCTCCCGCCCGCCGGGTGATCAGCTGATCGCTCCCGGCTGCCGGGTGATCAGCTGATCGCTCCCTGCAGCCGGCTGCCGGGTGATCAGCTGATCGCTCCCGCCCGCCGGGTGATCAGCTGATCGCTCCCGGCCGCCGGGTGATCAGCTGATCGCTCCCTGCAGCCGGCCGCCGGGTGATCAGCTGATCGCTGTCACTTGCCGGCGCCCGGGCATGCCGGCGGGCGGGCGCTCAGCTGAGCGCTGTGACTTGCCGGCGGCCGGGCATGCTGGTGGCCGGTCATTCAGCTGAGCGCTGTCGCTTGCCGACGGCCGGGCGCTCAGCTGAACGTTCGGCCACCGCGAGCCAAAATAAAGTTTGATTTAAAAAAAAAAAAAAAAAAAAGAGCATGCGCAGTGAAATCCAGAGGATTCCGCTGCTCAAAATAACGTTACATGCTGCGTTCCTCCCGCTGGGCGGAAGCAACGGAGCGTCGCCCAGCGGAAGCAACGCAGCTCCTTTTGGTACAATCCGTCAACCATACAAGTCTATGGGAAACAGCGGAATCCGTTAACGGATTCCGCTGTTTCCCAAAAGGGCGGATTGTAACGGAAGGAAAATAACGCAAGTGTGAAAGTACCCTTAGGTCCTTCCGCCACAGAGATGCAAATGTGTTAACTACAGCGTTATAGATCCATTTAGAAAGTTCCTTAAAATGTCATTTACTACCGATTTTTTTTCCTTTACTCTAAAACTGACATTTCTGCTTTAATATAAAGTTTATTTCACATTTAAATGTCATCATTTTAGTTAAAGGGCACTCAGTAATGAACAGATGTGATTATAAAACAACCCGATATTCCGCTCACCAACAGAGCATCTATTGAAGGCAAAACAAGGTGTTTCTGAACAAATCCTTTATGTAAAGTCATTGTGAGTGTAAATGAAGCTTCCAGACTTGTAAATAATTTAGAAATAGATGTCAATTTGTATATGTGGTGGGCCTGCGGCATTGCACCACTCAAGTGGATGGGGCCGGCGGCAGATCCCTGCACAGCTGGGTATACACGGAAAAATGAGAAAGGTCAATCAGGGATGTGGTCACTTAATTCTCAGAACTGGTGGAGGTCCCAGAAGTTGTCTTTTCGTGAAGAATATCAATTTCTCTGGCCATTAGATGATGTGTATTCTGCAGATTCATTAGTTTTAATCCTCAAGATTTGTCTCTTAGGCCCCCTTCACACGCACGTGTCTCCGGTACGTGCTAGGTCCGTGACCGCATGTACCGGAGACACGGGCACATGTAAACCCATTAAAATCAATGGGTTTATGTGCACGCACATGTTCAGCCATTGGCCAGTGACTCCCTGTGGAGCAGACGTGAGCCCGTGTGCTCCATACGGAGGCATGTCCGTGTTTTTCTGGCAGCACGGGTGTCACGCAGCCCGCACACGTACCACACAGATGTAGTGTGGATGCGGGCCCACGTGACACGCGCCGGAGAAACACACGTGTCATTTTACAAATAAAAAAAAACACATACCTCCACCATACCTGCAGTCTCTGCCGCGGCTGTCACCTGCATCCGTCCCCCAGTGAATTTGAACAATGCATCTTCTTCACTGGGGGCCGGAAGCAGCGTCAGCGGGGCGGGGCCTGTGCCGGACACTGTCATTCAGCACCGCAGACAGCTCCGGAAGAATCAGGTAAGGCGGGGCTTTCTGTTCTCAATGTGTTAGTATGTATAACACACGGAGAACATACATGTGCCACAAACATGGCACACGGGGAGCAAACCACCCCTTTAATATGTACGTGACAGAATGGTACGTTTTTTTCACATGCGTGTGAAGGGGGCCTTAAAGATGGTCTTTCACCAGTCTATCTTGTTAAATTGACCACATCATGGAAAAGGGACTTATTTCTTCTCCTCATTAAGGAGATATTGGCTTTTCAAGTTCAGGTTATAATTTATGATAAGTCATGGGCAGCATTACCAGAGATTTTTCCCTGGGGGAGTGTACTTTGTCCCCTGAATTACATTGACCAGTCATAAGCAGGAGGCGTCATCAAGGAGGTTGTCACGATTCCTCTGTGCAGAGCATCTTCCACAGGTGTACCTTCCTGAATTACAGAGCCAGCAGTGACATTATTCCTTTAAGCAGAGCATTTTGCACACAGGTGATGCTCTGCCGCACCTTCCTGAACTACAGAGTCGGCAGTGACATGTTTCCTTTGTGCAGAGCATCTTGCATATTTGGAGATGCTCTGCTGTGCCTCTTTGAGCACTAGCTGGTAGTTTGTTTCACAGCTGTCAGGGCCGGGAGTACTGGTGGGCCCAGGAGGTGGATCCACTGGACCTTGCACCCCACCGGAGGGCAGGGCACACGGCAGCCGGAGCACTGACGTGGCAGGGACAAGTATAAGCAGGTCACCAGAGTCACAGAGTTCTTTAGGACAATAATGTAAACAGGCACAGGTACCAGAGTGCAAGGACAAGAAGTCAGTAGGACACGGTACCAGGGGACCTGAGCACCTAGCTCATAAGACTAGCTACAAGACACGTTGATCAGGCCCCGCCCACATGGAAAGGCCAGTCTTATATACCCAGCACAGCCTCATGTCATTTCCTGCTGCAGGTGTGCTGGGCCTATAAGACCAGGAGAGTGGGCGCGGCCTGGTCCTATACAGAACCATGTGGCTAAGACTCAGAGTCAGACTCATAAGACCAGGAGCAGGACACAGGAGAGCACGAGCGGGAGCGGCAGCCATGACTGGTGAACACATGGACTGGATCAGTGGGTAAGGAGCGGTGCTGGGACACGGGGAGCGTGACAGAACCCCCCCCCTCTATGCACCCCCCCTCCGTGCACAGAACCCCAGGGGCACCCCGGATCGAGTCACCGGACCAGGATCCAACACAAAGGCGGGGAAGGACCGCTGATCCCGTACCGCCTTCTTGGCCGCACGACGCCTAGCCGATCTACCAGCAGTGGCAACGGGGGCAACGGGAAGCGGGGGGAGACAGAAGCAGGACTGGAGTCCTGGACGACCGGATCGGGCGCCTCGGACCGGATACAGGACAATGTCTCTTCCTCGGTAGCCGGTGGCATCACAGTCTCAGTTGTCAGGGACGGTGGAACGTCGCTGGAGTGCGTCGTCTCCTCTGGTTCCGGTGGCACCACAGTCTCAATTGTCAGGGACGGTGGAACGTCGCTGGAGTGCGTCGTCTCCTCTGGTTCCGGTGGCACCACAGGTACAAGTGACAGGAGTTGTGGTACGGCACTGGACTGCGTCGTCACCTCTTCCTCTTCCTGCGGCATAACAGGTTCAGGTGACAGGGGCCGAGGAACGGGCTGTAGGCAGTGGTCATGACACAAGGGCCCCCAGCGAGTAATAGCGCCAGAGCGCCAACTAATACAGGGTCATGGAGTTGAAGCCAGGGCAGACCCAGCAGGAGCTCAGGAGCCATTCTTGGGATGACATAGAAGGCAATGGTCTCAGTATGCAAAGTGCCAACCTGGAGTCTCACGGGTTCAGTGGTATACCGGACAGGTTCGTATAGTGGTTTACCATCCACGGAGGCGAACCAGAGGGGCTTGGCAAGCGGGATCACAGGTACCTGGTATCGGTTCACTGCAGACTGGTGTATGAAATTACCCGCTGCCCCAGAATCAATGTGGGCCTCTGCTGTGAACCTGATCTTCTCCGTCGTCACCTGGACAGTCTGCGTAACTGGAACGGAGGGGATTACGGTGCCAAGGGTGGCGGTTCCCACCTCCCCTTGGACCTGGGGTCTACCAGGTTTCTCCGGGCAAGAACGTAGCATATGTGACCCGTCTCCGCAATAGAAGCACAGGCCCCGGGCGAGCCATTCTGCACGGCGTTGCTTGGCCTGGGTCAGACGGTCCACCTGCATGGGTTCTGGCGATAAGTCACGGAAAGGCAGGGACAAGGGAACGGTAGGTCTCTGTGAGGGCAAGGCATGGCAAGGTGGTCGCTTCTCCCGGACTCTCTCTTTGGTACGCTCCTGAAAGCGAAGATCAATCCGGGTGGCCAGGGAAATCAAAGCGTCCAGGGTGTGAGGGACATCACGGCCGGCTAGTTCATCTTTAATACGACCAGAGAGACCCTCCCAAAAGGCCGCTGTTAAGGCCTCATTGTTCCAGCCCAGCTCCGAAGCGAGCGTGCGGAACTGGATGGCGTATTGGCCGACTGTTTGGGTCCCTTGGCGTAGCCGGAGGAGCGTAGAGGTCACTGCGGTAGTTCGTCCGGGTTCGTCGAAGGTGCCTCTGAAGGCTCGCAGGAACTCCTGGATGTCGGTGATCATTGGATCCTCGTTTTCCCACAGGGGGTTAATCCAGGCCAGGGCTTCGCCTTCCAGGTGTGACATCAGGAACGCCACCTTGGCCTGGTCTGAGGCAAATAAGTGCGGGAGCAACTGGAAGCGCAGGGAGCACTGGTTCAGGAAACCACGGCAGGACTTGGGATCCCCTGCATAGCGAGGCGGAGCAGCGAAGCGAAGTTGCGAGGCCGTGGAAGAAACTGGTTCGGACCTGGAGAGTGGTTGCTGCATGGACGAGACGGCAGTCTGCAGCGTATACAACCGGTGGTCCACGGACGTCATGGATTTCAGCATCCGGGTCAGGGTTTCACGCTGTTGTGCCAGCTCCTGGCGCAGCTCAGCCAGCTCTGATGTTTGTGCTCCAGCGGGATCCATGGCCTGATCAATCTGTCAGGGCCGGGAGTACTGGTGGGCCCAGGAGGTGGATCCACTGGACCTTGCACCCCACCGAAGGGCAGGGCACACGGCAGCCAGAGCACTGACGTGGCAGGGACAAGTATAAGCAGGTCCCCAGAGTCACAGAGTTCTTTAGGACAATAATGTAAACAGGCACAGGTACCAGAGTGCAAGGACAAGAAGTCAGTAGGACACGGTACCAGGGGACCTGAGCACCTAGCTCATAAGACTAGCTACAAGACACGTTGATCAGGCCCCGCCCACATGGAAAGGCCAGTCTTATATACCCAGCACAGCCTCATGTCATTTCCTGCTGCAGGTGTGCTGGGCCTATAAGACCAGGAGAGTGGGCGCGGCCTGGTCCTATACAGAACCATGTGGCTAAGACTCAGAGTCAGACTCATAAGACCAGGAGCAGGACACAGGAGAGCACGAGCGGGAGCGGCAGCCATGACTGGTGAACACATGGACTGGATCAGTGGGTAAGGAGCGGTGCTGGGACACGGGGAGCGTGACAACAGCACAGGATTCCATGCAGGTTCTGGGAGGTGCTTTTACTCAGGTGTTCCATATTCCTGGCAATTGCTCTGCTTCATTACTGAGCATGCTCTGCCAAAACCTCGCCAGTCCTATTCTCTGGTTCTGCTGTTGTTCTCTTGGCTTGTGTTTGTGCTTGTTTTCTGATCTACGTTTCTTCACCCTGGGACAGTTGATTGACTCCTATCTGCCTGCTCCTCTTCTTCTTGTTTCCTCCTGGCTTCTGACCTCGGACCATTACCAACCACGTCTCTGTCTGATCCCTGAATCTAAGGATGCAGAGGGAGGAGCTAGATGCAGAGAGAAAATGCAGAGGGAGAATGCAGAGAGAGGATGCAAAGGGAGGAGCTAGATGCAGAGGGAAAATGCAGAGGGAGAATGCAGAGGGAGGATGCAGAGGGAGGATGCAGAGGGAGGATGCAGAGGGAGGATGCAGAGGGAGGATGCAGAGGGAGTAGCTAGATACAGAGGGAGGAGCCAGATGCAGAGAGAGGATGCAGAGGGATGAGCTAGATGCAGAGGGAGGATGCAGAGGGATGAGCTAGATGTAGAGAGAGGATGCAGAGGGATGACCTAGATGCAGAGGGAGGATGCAGAGGGAGGAGCTAGATGCAGAGGGAGGATGCAGAGGGAGGAGCCAGATGCAGAGGGATGAGCTAGATGCAGAGGGAGGATGCAGAGGGAGGAGCTAGATGCAGAGTGAGGAAGCAGAGGGAGAAAGCTAGATGCAGAGGGAGAAGCTAGATGCAGAGGGAGGAGCTAGATGCAGAGGGAGGAGCTAGATGCAGAGCTCTCTCCCTCCTCCCTTTTCTATCTCCATAGAATCTCATCAGCACCAGTTGCCATCTCCTATCTCAGTAATGGGAAAGTCTTCACTGAATTCAGATTTTACCTCAGAATTGAGAATTTTGATAATGACTGATCAATTCTGACAGCGAAAGAAGCACATTACCCTGATAAGATATATTATAAATTTGCTTATGTTCATGTGTACTATTGATCTATGAAATAAAAAATAAAATGATGGTTACTCTTTACATATTGGTTTAAATCCTTAAATTGTATCTTATAAGTCCTCATATATTTAAGGTCGGTTTCGATTGTATTCTGCACTACTATTTCCTTCAACCATATTTAAATAAACATTGTATTTTAAGAAGCGGTTCTGGTGGTTGAACCAATAGTTATCTTTTCAGCTGTAACCTGATCCCTCTGCCTTTTTTTGTTTTTAGCAAGACAGATTGGGAAATGGGAAAGAAGAAGAAATGGCTCATAAGTGGAGAAACAAGCAGATAAGTTATTCATCAAATTTCTAATATTCGTTTGTACTACTCTTTCATGCAAAATGTGTAGAAATCACTGTGATTGTTTAACTCATACCCTTCTGGTCACATGGGTATGACATCAGCTAGGTCCTTCTAGCCACCATGATATATAGCAACAACCATTAGTAAAACACCTCTATAATAGAATTAAAGGGAACCTGTCATCAGGTGTGCACTGTGTGCACGTGTGACCGCTTCCCATCCTGCTCAGCAGCAGGAAATGGATGGGAAGGAGGTGACGTCCGGTCATCAGGCCAGCAAGCGCTTGCGCATAACGCTGGAGTAATAGGGGAAAGTGCGGTCACGAGGTTATGGGCGGCACTTACTGATGACACTCACAGCGCCGCCCATAACCTCGTGCCCGCGCAAAGCGTCACCAGCGGTCACACGTGCACACAGTGCACGGCACCGCTACAGTGGAACAGCGCATGCGCGGGACCACGGGCACCCAGGGGCGGCGTCCTGATCTTTGAAATTCAGCGTTCGGGGGCGGCGTAAATCTGCAGGAGGAACAGCAACGGACCCCAGGCAGCCCGCCCCCATGGAAGATTTAAGAAATTTGCATAAGAAAAGGTACAAGTTTACAAAGTGTTTATTTTGGTATAAAAGGTGCCACAAAAACTATAGGAAGCTTCCTAGAATGCAGCCCAGGAGCTGCAGAGAGGGGAACTTTTAGCTTTATAGCTACATTTCTGATGACAGGTTCCCTTTAACATAAATAATAGGTAGGGGGAGGACGAACAGGCAGGGGGCAGGAATCACTATCAAATCCCACCCAGTTATTAGCTGCTGCTGTCAATCAAAAAATTGTTCATTTTACAAACATTACTTGCTTGTGTTTCAAAAACTATACATCCGATCTGACAACTAAGGGGTACTTTGCACGCTGCGACATCGCAAGCCGATGCTGCGATGCCGAGCGTGATAGTCACCGCCCCCGTCACAGCTGCGATATCCTTGTGATAGCTGCCGTAGCGAACATTATCGCTACGGCAGCTTCACATGGCCTCACCTGTCCTGGGACGTCGCTCTGGCCGGTGACCCGCCTCCTTATTAAAGGGGCGGGTCGTACGGCGTCACTGTGACGTCACACGGCAGGCAGCCAATAGGAGTGGAGGGGCGGAGATGAGCGGGATGTAAACATCCCGCCCACCTTCTCCCTTCCGCATATCCTACGGGAGCCGCGGTGACGCCGGTAGGAGATGTTCCTCGCTCCTGCGACTTCACACACAGCGATGTGTGCTGCTGCTGGAGCGAGGAACAACATCGGACCATTGCGTTAGCGTAATTATGGATTACGCCGACCCTACACCGATGATACGATTACGACGCTTTTGCGCTCGTTAATCGTATCATCTAGGCTTTACACACTACGATGTCGCCTGCGATGCCGGATGTGCGTCACTTTCAATTTGACCCCACGGACATCGCACCTGCGATGTTGTAGTGTGCAAAGTACCCCTTAAGGTATGTATAGAATCAGCCTGATAGCACCAGTATAGCACTGGTTTTAGGTTATATAGGAAAATCCTGGTGATTGGTGCGCTTTAAGTTTTGATGCGGCTGTTGAGTGCTTGGGAATGTTAGATACTCCTTGTTTTATCTACTATCTTCTTGCAGAAAAGTTATTACAGGCATCAAACACTGTTTATGTACTAGATATAGATATAAAACATTGCTTTACCTTCCTTTATGATAACATAAAGTCGAGTTACATTGTTACAGATGTGACTGTTGTGAATCAAGTTCCAGCGCTTCTCCATCATGACTGACATTAACATCATCAGTGAATATAATCCCAATAACTCATGAGGAATATTACTCCGCCGGTTATAGATCAGATCCTCAGATGGACAATAAATGGAATCTGAAAGATTGAAATTGTTCCCATTTTACATTTTCTGTTTAATGTAACAACTTTTATAACTGGAGGAGCGCATTTATAGTTGTGCACATGTTGCGGCTTGATAGAGGCACATAATATCCCTTTGATGTGTTTTCATAATCGTATATATTTTTATTATCTCCTCGCCCTTGAATGTTACCATATTTTTATTCTCAAATACCCAGTGATTCTTTACAAAAATAGCAGAAGATGAGACATTTATGATATATTTAAAAAAAAAAACTACAGTAAATATGCCTTAGAAATGATGGGGCCTATGGGGCTAGTAGAAATCTGCAATATTTTCACGCTATTGTAATGTAACATTAGAATTGAAAGTTCTTCTTTATTATTGGTTATATAACATACTTAAAGGCACTAGGTAGAGTTATAAAAACCATGATTAAAGGTATGCCATAGTAAGAGATATTACATCAAATCCCATAGGTTGATAGGTATTGTCTAAACCTCAGGAGTGCATCAATCTTCTACCTTTTGGCTTTCTGCAGATTGATAGTTCAGACCAGTGGCATGGTCGTGCAGCCGGTTCAAATTGTGCATTCTCCCATGTCCATTAGAGGCAGCTTTGCCTCTGGAGCATCGGAAAAGAGCAGAGGTTGTCAAGCTAGTTAGAGTAATGTGGGCGTCACACGAGACGAGCTATCGTGCGATGCATCGTCGGGGTCATGGTTTTCGTGACGCACATCCGGCATCGTTTGCGATGTCATTTCGTGTGACACCTCCCAGCGACGCTGAATCGGTCACAAATCGGGAGTTGTGTACACGTCGCTTATTTTTAAAAAATCATTTATTTTTCATGGCGCCGGTTGTTCATCGTACCCGGGGCAGAACACATCGCTCCGTGTGGTGACACCCCGGGAACGATGAACACAGCTTACCTGCGTCCTGCGGCACCCGCCGGCTATGCAGAAGGAAGGAGGTGGGCGGAATGTTTACATCCCGCTCATCTTCGCTTCTATTGGGCGGCCGCTGTGTGACGTCGCTGTGACGCCGAACGTCCCTCCCCCTTCAGGAAGAGGATGTTCGCCGCCCACAACGAGGTCGCTCAGCAGGTAAGTACGTGTGACGGCGGTTAAAGGACTTTGTGCGACACGGGCAGCGATTTGACCGTGACGCACAAACGACGGGGGTGGGTACGATCACTCGTGCGATCACACAATAGATCGTACCGTGTGACGCCCGCATAACGCTTACAAGCTTTAAATTGTGAGAGAACAGAATCCACTTTGTTCCTTTAATGTCCATCTTGTTTTATAGCTAATGATGTTATAGGGCTCAACTAACACGGATAGGAGGGGAAGTTTCACATTTCCGATCATGTCCTTACTTCTCTTATTGGTGCATAGTTCAGAGGGAACTTTTCCTTTGTCTATGATGCTATTTACACTGGTCACATGTAATAATAAAGGAGAATTTGGAAGAAGGTAGTCCAAACTAACTGGTGGCCCGAGGCCGGCTGGTTTCGCCTCCAGGTCCCCATCGTCCCAGTGCCAGTCTGGTTCTCTGGTACCTTCTTCCTCTGCACCTGTCTCTGGTAAATGGGTCCTGTAACGTCCTGGAGGTGGATTCACGGGGTCGTGCACAGGACTCTCCCAGTGAGGCAACCCAGAGCTAATCCCTATACAGGGACTGTCCGATCACCCCACTAGAGGTCCTAGATGCACGGTAGCCAGAACACTAGGGGTACGGGGTAAGAGTCCTTCAGGGATCTGCACAGGAATGTCTCTGAGTCCAAGGGAACCATAGGCAGGACGGATGACTGGAACAGGGTTCAGGTGCCGGGTAGGAACAGCAGACGGGGTCCGGGTCCAGCGAGACATGCATGCTGATGTTACCAGGTGAAGTCGGGGATCGGTGACGGGTTCAGGCTGACGGAAGATGGCGGGATCCTCAGCAGACAGTCACCAGGGTACTTCCTGGGGAATCAGCAGTCAGGACCAGGTCAGGGCGGCAGACGGACTCTGCGGAAGAGATAGTGTTAATTGGGACACAAGGCACAGAGGGACCTGAATACCTAGCTCTGGGAACACGTTGAACAGGCACCGCCCACCTGAAAAGGGAAGTCTATATACCCTGTACCTGTATCAGTCATATCCTGTTCCCGGGACGCTGGCCCTTTAAGAGGAGGTGACTGAGCGCGCGCAAGACCTAATGCGCATGCGCGAGGCTTGAGTGCCAGAGGCCAGTACAGGAAGCGGTGAAGGAGATGCAGGGGTGCCAGACCGAGTGTCCTGGGTCACAGGAAGACGCCAGGACCGGTGAATGGGAGGCACGGAGGACGCAGAGGAGGGAGAGTGAGAGGGGCCACCACGGGTAGGAGGACCGGGGCCCGGAGCGGTGAGTGACAGGCGGCGCCAGGACCCGGGGAGCGTGACAGTTCCCCCTCCCTCACGCCCCCCTCCCCGCAATTGGGACAAGAAGTCGCATAGCAGAGGAGTGCCAACGTTCTCCCGGGATTCCCAGGACCGGTCTTCGGGACCGTAGCCCTCCCAATCAACAAGGAAGAACTGCTTACCCCGCACTGTCTTCATGGCCACTATACCTCTTACCGCATATACATCGTCGTCAGCAATAGGAGGAGGAGGAGTACCGGCATCAGAGGAGACGGGACCAAGGACAACTGGCTTGAGCAAGGAGACGTGGAAGGAGTTAGGGATCTGCATCGTGGCTGGGAGCTGCAGTTTGTATGAGACCTCATTGATCCGTTTGATGACCTTGAAAGGGTCAATGTACCGCGGACCCAACTTGTAAGATGGAATCTTCAACCAGATGTATTTGGAGGCAACCCATACCAAATCCCCAGGAGAGAAGCGAGGAGGGTCAAGGCATCTCTTATCCGCATGTTTCTTCATCTGGGCAGAAGCACTTTCAAGGGAGGTTTTGACAGAACTCCATATGTTAGAGAAGTCCCTGGATAGGGCATCTGCAGCGGAAACATCAGAAGTCGAGGATACCGGTAATGGAACGGAAGGCTGGAGACTGTAGGCAACATAGAAGGGAGAGCTGGAGGAGGATTCACTGACATGATGATTATGGGAGAACTCAGCCCAAGGGAGTAGCGTGGACCAGTTGTCATGATGGACGTTGACGTAATGTCGAAGGAAGGAAGTCAGGATCTGGTTGACTCGTTCGACTTGACCATTAGACTGGGGATGGTAGGCCGAGGAAAAGTCCAAAGACACTCCCAGATGTTTACAGAGCGCCCTCCAGAAGCGTGAGGTGAACTGAGTTCCTCTGTCGGACACTATATGCAAGGGAAATCCGTGCAGCACGAAAGATGTGCTGAATGAAGGCATCGGCGAGTTCCGGAGCAGAGGGTAGGCCGACCATGGGGAATCGGTCCACTACTACACAAATGACTGTATTTCCTGAGAATACCGGCAAGTCAGTGATAAAATCCATGGCTAAGTGTTGCCATGGAACGGAGGGAATCAGTAGAGGCAGGAGACAGCCATAGGGCAGGTGTTTGGGCGTCTTGTTCCGGGCACAGGATGGACAAGCGGAGACAAAGAAGACAACATCCTTACGGAGAGACGGCCACCAATAGTGACAGACAATAGCACTCCAAGTTTTCTTTTAACCAGCGTGTCTGGCCGCTTTCGAAGAATTCCCCCACTGAAGAACCTTGAGTTTGTCTGTCTCCGTGACGAAGGTCTTCCCAAGGGGTATCTGTGCCAGAGTGACGGGAGCCATCGGAATGACCTTACTAGGACAAATGATGGACTGGTTTGTGTCTTCCTCTTGCTCCACCGGATAAAATGACCGGGACAAGGCATCAGCCCGCACCTTTTTGTCCGCGGGCCGGAAATGTAGTTGGAAGTCAAACCGGGCAAAGAACAGGGACCAACGGGCTTGTTGTGGGTTCAGCCTTCGAGCAGATCGCAGATACTCCAGGTTTTTATGGTTGGTGTAAATGATAACCGGGTATACCACACCCTCCAACAGGTAACGCCATTCCTCCAAAGCCAATTTGACAGCCAGGAGCTCTCGATCGCTGATGGTATAGTTGCGTTCGGGTGCCGAGAAGCCGCAGGTGACCAACTTCCCGGTGGATGACTTCTCCATGAGCACGGCTCCGGCCCCTGAGGAGGAGGCATCCATCTCCAAGGTGAATTATCGGTTCAACTCTGGTCTGTGGAGAATTGGAGAGGAGGCAAACGCCCGCTTCAGGGAACAGAAAGCGGCGTCGGCCTCAGTCTTTCGGGTTGGCCCCCTTCTTGGTCAAGGTGGAGAGAGGTGCCGTCAGAGCAGAGAAGTGGGGGATAAACTGGCGATAATAATTGTCGAAGCCTAGGAAGCGTTAGATGGCTTTCAGTCCGGAGGAATGAGGCCACTTGAGGATAGAAGACAAATTCCCGGGATCCATCTGCTGGCCTGTGTCGGAGATCACGTAGCCCAGAAAGGGAAGGGACGTCCGTTCAAACACACATTTTTCGTACTTGGCGTACAGATGGTTCTCCCTAAGCCTCTGCAGAACGAGTCGTACGTTTTCTCTGTGGGTCGGCAAGTTCGGGGAATAGACCAGGATATCATCCAGATATACGACCACACAGACGTGGAGAAGATCCCTGAAGACGTCGTTCACCAGTTCCTGGAAGAGCGCCGGGGCATTACAGAGACCGAAGGGCATCACACAGTATTCGTAGTGCCCGTCACGGGTGTTGAATGCCGTCTTCCATTCATCTCCCGGGCGAATACGGACCAGGTTATAAGCTCCGCAAAGGTCTAGCTTGGTGAAGATACGGGCCCCTCTGAGCCGATCGAATAGCTCCGGGATCAGGGGTAGAGGATATTTGTTTCTTACGGTGATCTGGTTGAAGCCCCGGTAGTCAATGCAAGGGCGTAGGTCACCTTCTTTCTTCTTAACGAAGAAAAACCCTGCTCCCGCAGAAGACGACGATCTCCTGATGAACCCTCTTGCCAGGTTTTCTGCTATGTAGTCGGCCATGGCCTGGGTCTCGGCAGGGGACAAGGGATAGATCTATCCACAAGGAGGGGTGGTGCCTGGCAGCAAGTCGATGGCACAGTCGTAGGGTCGATGTGGCGGTAATACCTCTGCCTCTTTCTTGTCGAACACGTCCACAAAAGACCAATATGCAGAAGGCAGTCCCGGTAGGGACTCCGGTGCCGGAGGCTGATGGACGGGCCGTACAGACTGCAAACAGTTCTCGTGACAAGATGGACCCCAACGGGTAATGTCTCCAGAGCGCCAACTGACGACAGGCTCATGTACTCGTAACCAGGGTGGGCCCAGCAAGTGCGGGTGAGCTAGTTTCGGGAGGACATATAGAGCAATCTTTTTGGTATGTAGAGCGCCAATATGGAGTTCCACGGGTTTGGTAATAAACAACACTGGTTCAAAGAGGGGTTTCCCATCCACGGAGGCGATCACAAGGGGTTTTGACTAGAGATGAGCGAACCGGTCGTGGTTCGGCTCGAGTTTGGTTCGCCGAACGGAGGTCTCGTTCGAGTTCGGTTCGTCGAACGTTCAACGAACCGAACTCGAACCGCATAGGAAACAATGGCAGGCATTCACAAACACATAAAAACACCTAGAAAACACCCTCAAAGGTGTCCAAAAGGTGACAAACAACTCACAACACAACACAAACACATGGGAAAGTGACAAGGACATATACTCATGCGAAAACAAAAGAGCTGGACAAGGAAAAAGAGGAGGAGACACAGATATAGGCATGGCACGCCCTTCTAAAATCATGTAAAACACCGCAAGGTGACTCCAAGCAGAGTCTCCCTTTTTTCCAAAAATTGGGCCACACAGACACCCACCCCCTTCAGTGGCAGCACTTGTGCCCCAGTTGTACACTTCACAGCTAGATTTGCATCAAGCACATTCAAAAATACGCCATTCTTAACCGTCCCCAAGATGACACTGGGGTAGGTAGATAAAGTCTTTGCTGAACCATGACTTGTTCATCTTGGCTCCTTTTAAAAAACACAGCAAGCAAGGGTTACTCCAAGCGGAGTCTCCCTTTTTTCCAAAAATTGGGCCCCACACACACCCACCCCTTCAGTGGCAGCAGTTGTGCCCCAGTTGTACACTTCACAGCTAGATTTGCATTAAGCACATTAAAAAATACGCCATTCTTAACCGTCCCCAGGATGACACCGGGGTAGGTAGCAAAGTCTTTCCTGATCCCAGCTCTGTTCATCTTGGCTCCTTTTTAAAAACACTGTAAGCAAGGGTTACTCCAAGCGGAGTCTCCCTTTTTTCCAAAAATTGGGCCCAACACACCCACCCCTTCAGTGGCAGCAGTTGTGCCCCAGTTGTACACTTCACAGCTAGATTTGCATCAAGCACATTCAAAAATACGCCATTCTTAACCGTCCCCAGGATGACACCGGGGTAGGTAGCAAAGTCTTTCCTGATCCCAGCTCTGTTCATCTTGGCTCCTTTTTAAAAACACTGTAAGCAAGGGTTACTCCAAGCGGAGTCTCCCTTTTTTCCAAAAATTGGGCCCCACACACACCCACCCCTTCAGTGGCAGCAGTTGTGCCCCAGTTGTACACTTCACAGCTAGATTTGCATCAAGCACATTCAAAAATACGCCATTTTTAACCTTCCCCAGGATGACACCGGGGTAGGTAGCAAAGTCTTTCCTGATCCCAGCTCTGTTCATCTTGGCTCCTTTTTAAAAACACTGTAAGCAAGGGTTACTCCAAGCGGAGTCTCCCTTTTTTCCAAAAATTGGGCCCCACACACACCCACCCCTTCAGTGGCAGCAGTTGTGCCCCAGTTGTACACTTCACAGCTAGATTTGCATCAAGCACATTCAAAAATACGCCATTCTTAACCGTCCCCAAGATGACACCGGGGTAGGTAGATAAAGTCTTTGCTGAACCATGACTTGTTCATCTTGGCTCCTTTTAAAAAACACAGCAAGCAAGGGTTACTCCAAGCGGAGTCTCCCTTTTTTCCAAAAATTGGGCCCCACACACACCCACCCCTTCAGTGGCAGCAGTTGTGCCCCAGTTGTACACTTCACAGCTAGATTTGCATCAAGCACATTCAAAAATACGCCATAATTAACCGTCCCCAGCATGACACCGGGGTAGGTAGATAAAGTCTTTGCTGAACCATGACTTGTTCATCTTGGATCATTTTTAAAAACAATGTAAGCAAGGGTTACTCCAAGCGAACTCTCCCTTTTTTAAAAAAAAATTGGGCCACACAGACACCCCATCAGTGGCAGCACTTGTGCCCTAGTTGCAAACAGGACGTTTTGATTTGCATCAAGCACATTCCAAATCCACAAGCATTTACTCTCCCCAGGATGACACAGGGGTAGTAAATTCCTTGTGGATCCATGACTTGTTCATTTTGATGAACGTCAGTCTGTCCACATTGTCACTGGACAGACGCGTGCGCTTATCTGTCAGCACACACCCAGCAGCACTGAAGACACGTTCAGAGACAACGCTGGCAGCTGGACACGACAAAATCTCCAAGGCGTAACTGGAGAGCTCGGGCCATTTTTCAAGATTTGAATCCCAAAATGAGCAAGGCTCCATTTGCAAAGTCATGGCATCAATGTTCATTTGGAGATACTCCTGTATCATCCTCTCCAGCCGTTGACTATGTGTCAGACTTTTTGTCTCTGGTGGCCTTGCAAAGGACGGTCTAAAAAAATTATGAAAAGATTCCATAAAATTGCTGTTACCAGCACCAGATACGGTGCTACTGGTACGGGTAGACTGTTGAAGATGACGAGACCGTCCCATGTTTGTCAAGTTACAACTGGGAGATTCACTCCCTGCACCTGCATGGTTGTTTGGTGGAAAAGCCCAGCTAAGATCGAGTAACAACTTCTGCTGATACTCCTGCATACGTGCGTCCCTTTCTATGGCTGGAATTATGTCACAAAATTTGGACTTGTACCGGGGATCTAGTAGTGTGGTAAGCCAGTAGTCATCATCACTTCTAATTTTGACAATACGAGGGTCATGTTGGAGGTAGTGCAGCAAGAAGGCGCTCATGTGTCTTGCGCAGCCATGCGGACCAAGTCCACGCTGTGTTTGTGGCATAGAGGTGCTAACCGTTCTTTCTTCCTCTGACATCTCCCCCCAACCTCTTTCAACTGAAATTTGACCAAGGTCTCCTTCATCCGCTGAGTCTTCCATGTCCATGGACACTTCGTCATCCATTTCTTCATGTTCTCCTGCACCTTCCTCAACATTTCGCCTGCTACCATGCGCCCTTGTTGATCCCTGTCCCCCATGGTCCCATGCATGCCGCGTTGGTGATGATGAACGTCTGGACCTTGGTGATGTTGTTGTCCCTTGCGCATATGAATGCTCCTGTAGTTCCTCCCCTTCCTGTTGTCCCACCCCCTGACTCCGAATAGTGTTTAGCGTGTGCTCCAGCATGTAAATGACTGGAATTGTCATGCTGATAATGGCATTGTCAGCGCTAAACATATTCGTCGCCATGTCGAAACTGTGCAGAAGGGTGCATAGGTCCTTGATCTGAGACCACTCCATCAGGGTGATCTGCCCCACCTCTGCATCTCGTTGGCCCAGGCTATACGTCATGACGTATTGCACCAGGGCTCGGCGGTGCTGCCACAGTCGCTGTAACATGTGGAGAGTCGAATTCCAGCGTGTCGCCACATCGCATTTCAGGCGATGAACCGGCAGGCCGAAAGACTTCTGGAGCGATGCAAGTCGCTCAGCTGCGGCGGTTGAATGGCGGAAGTGAGCAGACAGTTTTCGTGCCCTGGTCAGAAGGCCATCTAGGCCGGGATAGTGTGTTAAAAATTGCTGGACAACAAGGTTCAACACGTGAGCCATACAAGGCACGTGTGTCACCTTGCCCAGGCGAAGGGCCGCACCCAGGTTTGCAGCATTGTCGCACACGGCCTTACCAGGCTGCAGGTTGAGTGGAGACAACCATTTATTAAACTCGGACCGCAGAGCTGACCACAACTCCTCAGCTGTGTGACTCCTATTCCCAAGACATGTGAAGCTAAAGACCGCCTGATGCTGTTGCGCTCTGCTGCCAGCATAGTAATGAGGGGTGCGTGATTCCATCTGCGCAGTGCGAACGCTGGTGGCCTCACCAGGCAGGCTTGGGGCGGAGGAGGAGGACCCAGATGAGGTGGAGGAGGCAGAAGCAGTGGCGGAACTTGGACAGACAGAGGATTGACACACAAGTCGTGGGGACGGCAAGACTTGTGCAGCAGACCCTTCACCATCTATCACCATAGTTACCCAGTGCCCAGTCAGCGACATGTAACGTCCCTGTCCATGATTACTAGTCCAAGTGTCGGTGGTGAAATGCACCCGTTCACACACAGAGTTTCTCAAGGAAACGGTGATGTTGTGTGCGACATGCTGGTGTAGCGCAGGCACACCTTTCTTAGAGAAGTAGTGGTGACTGGGCATCTGGTACTGGGGCACAGCAACAGACATAAGGTCTCTAAAATCATGTGTGTCCACCAGGCGGAAAGGCAGCATTTTGGTAGCCAAGAGCTTACAGAGGGATAAAGTAAACCTCTTAGCTTTGTCATGGGTCGCAGGAAATGGCCTTTTATTTGTCCACATCTGAGGGACAGAGATCTGGCTGCTGTGTGTAGACGGTGTTGAGTAGGGTGTCCCTGGAAAAATGCAGGTTTGTCAGGAAAGTGCAGGCGTAGACATGATGTCGCCTTCATCCAACGTTGGTGCTATCAATGGCTGAGAGAGCTGTACACACCCACTTGTTTCCCCTTCCAAACCAACTGACGACCTACCAAGCAAACGGCCTGTTGTGGTTACAGTGGTGGAAGTTGTGCGTGGAAAACCAGGTGTGACAGCTTTCCCCACAGTCCTAGAAGATGAAGAGCGCGCGGATGCACTAGAAGGGGCAGGCGGTGGATGGTTCTCTCCGCTAGGCCGCATTGCAGCACGGTGAGCTTCCCACTGGGACCTATGATATTTATTCATGTGATGATTCATGGAAGAAGTTGTCAAACTGCTGAGGTTTTGACCCCTACTAACAGAATCATGACAAATTTTACAGATCACATAATTTGGGAGATCTTTTGCTATGTCAAAAAAGGACCAGGCTAGGCAAGGCTTAGAGGGCATGCGACCTGTTGATCCACCCCGACTAGTGCTCAGAGGCAGAGTGGTGGCTGAGGATGCAGTAGTAGACGTGCTACCAGTACTTCGACTCTGTCCAGGAAGGCGCAAGGTAACTTCGTCATCAGTTGCATCCTCCTCCACCACCTCTGTTGACCTCCTCAAGTGCCTGACTTTGGGTTGACAGTAGGTGGGATCTAGAACTTCCTCATCAATTGTTGTGTTTGCACTCCCCTCACCCTCAGACCGAGCCTCTTCTTGCCCTGACCGAATATTTAAGTTGTCATCCCAATCTGGTATCTGCGTCTCATCGTCATAAGTATGTTCCTCATTGTCTATAACAACAGGTGTTACAGTTGGTGAAAAAGGGTCAACATTATGCTCAGAAACTTGGTCCTCACGGCCTGAATCAGAGTCACAAAGGTTCTGGGCATCACTGCAGACCATTTCCTGGTCTGTACTCACTGTAGCTTGGGAGCAGACCTCTGATTCCCAGGCTATAGTGTGACTGAACAGCTCTGCAGACTCAGCCATCTCAGTTCCACCATACTGTGCCTGGCGGATGGAGACTTCAGAGCTGGGAGAAAGTAAGTTTGATTGGGATGACAACTCAGAGGACTGGTGTTTTTTGGATGCGGTAGTTGAGGTGGCGGAGAGGGCACTTGTTGGACCACTTGAGATCCATTCAAGCATTTTCCTTTTTTGGCATCATCTACCTTTGTTCCAGTTGTCCGTGTCCGTAAAAAAGGGAGCACATCGGATTGTCCACGGTAAGTAGTAGACATCTTACGTTTGCTGGAAGATGGTCTATCTTCAGCAGATGTTACTGGAGCTTTGCCACCTTCCCCACGGACAAACCCTTTTTTTCCTTTTCCAACACGCCTCTTCCCCTTTCCACCAGCATCTGTCATTTTGCCACTCATTTTGATTGCGACAAGATTGTGCACTTAAAATGTGGTAGTAAAAATTGAGAGGTGGTGTAGATTGCAGCGGTGGTCTATCTTTATTAACAGCAGAATAAACAACAATAATTATCACTGACAATACAACTACGGCCTGAAACTGGCAGAAGTGTTTGCTAGTATAATGGCTTAGTAACAATGAGTTTGAGTGTGCAATGCAGGCAGAGGTGCTGCAAATATCTTTGCACTTGTGGGACGATACAGAAGTCCAACAGCCACGTTTAGGATGCCACTAAGTTCACTTAGTGTTTGCTAGTATAATGGCTTAGTAACAATGAGTTTGAGTGTGCAAAGGGCGTGAGGGTACAGTGGCAGGGTTGTGGGTCTCTGGGTAGAGGAAAGGAAGCCTGCCTTTCTATCCCTCCTAATGGGGAAATACAGCGAGGAAATCCCTGACCTTAGCTACACAGACGCGGTCATCTTGTGTAGCTGTTAAACTCTGTTTTCACGGACCTGTCACCTATGGCTCTGACCCTGCCGGTATGAGCCCTTAAAAGGACTGATAGAAAGTGCTATCCCTATGCTGTACAGCGCTGTGTATGGAGCGTACACAGAAGTATCGGCGATAGGAGCTGCGCCAGTGATGACTGACACCAAGGACGCAGAAGGCAGATAATGGCGTGCTGGAGGAAAATGTACGGTTTTATAATGCAGGGACATGTGACATGGACATCCTATCACACATGCCGTTGCTTCTCTGGCTAAAAGTCCACTTAGCTGTGTGTGTGAAAACCGAAGAACAGCGTAACTGGATTTTAACAGCAATAAAGGGCAAAGACTTCTGAAAGCATAAATGGATACAGAGAAAAAAGAAGTCATTCATTTTGCCACAGTGCCTACATGCCTCAAAACCAAAGGTACAAAGTAGTCAAATGCACAGGTGTGCAGGTAAAAAATACTTTTAATGAACAATGGTACACTACAAGGGCATGGATATACGTATAAATAGGTTTACAGAGACATAGGGGGTGATAAAAATCCCCACATGTGGATGCATGCAAAATCGTATCAGGTTAGATTATTTATAGCTCCCTGGTATGGTCAATGCTGAAGGCATATAACAACATAGTGCGGATAAGAAAAATACCAGCCGAAGAAAACAACATGCCGGCTACACATTTGTAAAAAACAATGCAGCAAGAGACCAGAGGCCAGTATGGAGCTTACCAGAGTGACAGAGGAAAAGCGTGCAGGCACACACAGGGATAGTCCCGACACGTGTTTCGTGTGGTGACTGCTTCAGGGGACTGTGGACAACAGGACAAAAACGTGAGTCTGATATACCTGCCGGGCTCAAGCTGGATTGGCACCACCTGTCGCAATTCAGTGGGGCGGAGGAGCGCAGCGTCGGTGTGGGCGGCCGCTCAAGCGTCATCTGGGTGGAGGGAAATCCCCTATTGACGTCTCAGCTGTGTGTGTGTCTGGGATTGGCTGACATGCTGGCCCGCCCCACTACACGCACGCGCCTAGGGAAGGAAGACAAGGAAAAAAAAAAATGGCGATCGCCATTATCCATACAGCAGTGATCTGAATGCGCTGTTCCCGCACACTATACACTGAAATTTCATAATAGTGTGAGTCACAGAGTGACTTACACTATTACAGCGGAAAGCCAGCTAGGAATTAGCTGGTATTTTTGCTGCTAGAACCGTTCTCGAACGTATCTAGAACTATCGAGCTTTAGCAAAAAGCTCGAGTTCTAGTTCTATCTAGAACAGCCCCCAAAATCACTCGAGCCGCGAACTGGAGAACCTCGAACCACGAACCGCGCTCAACCCTAGTTTTGACAGTGGGATGACAGGTACCCGGTATTTGTCCACCGTAGCCTGATGGATGAAATTGCCCGCTGCCCCTGAGTCAAGGTATGCCTCTGCCGTGAACCGGGTCTCCTCCGTCGTCACTTGGACGGTCAGCGTAACCGGGTCTGATAGGGTTCCGGTACCTAGGGTGGCCTCTCCTACCAACTCTAGGCTTTGGAGTTTCCCGGCTTCTCGGGACAGGAATGAAGCAGGTGTGTACTGCTTTCACAGTAGAAGCACAGACCCTTGGCGAGTCGCGCTGCTCGGCGTTGTACGGCTTGTCCTAGACGATCTATTTGCATGGGTTCGGGAGTAGAGTTGCCGGGTAGCACTGATTGGGGGACGGTGGACCTCTGCGGAGTGGAGGCGTGACGTGTCGGTCGCCTCTCCCGGGATACCTCCTTGGACTGTTCCTGGAAACGGAGATCAATCCGGGTTGCTAGAGAGACCAGACCATCCAGGGTAGGAGGAACATCACAACCGGCTAACTCATCCTTGATGCGGCCGGAGTGGCCCTCCCAGAAGGCTGCTGTCAATGCCTTGTTGTTCCATCCTAGCTCAGAGGCAAGCGTACGGAACCGGATGGCATACTGGCCCACCGTTAGGGTTCCTTGGCGTAGCCGGGGGAGCGAAGAGGCGGCCGTTGAAGTGCGTCCCGGTTCGTCAAAGGTGTTACGGAAGGCCTCAAGGAATCCCCGGATGTTGGTAGTCACTGGATCTTCTTTCTCTCATAAGGGATTAATCCAGGCCAAAGCTTCACCCTCCAGATGGGACATCAGAAAGGCCACCTTTGCTTGGTCAGATGCAAAGAGGTGTGGAAGCAACTTGAAATGCAACGAGCATTGATTTAGGAAACCTCTACAGGTCTTGGGGTCCCCGGAGTACCGGGGCGGAGAAGGTAGATGGAGTTTTGAGGTTGAAGACGAAGCCACTACGGAAGCCGCTGCCGTTTCTGATCTGACAGGGATGTGGCTGTAGCTTGAAGGTTATTCAGTCGGGTGTCCACTGATGACATAAAGGCCAGCATGCGAGATTGGGTCTCGCGTTGTCGTACCAGTTCTTGCTGTAATCCGGCCAACTGGGACGCCAGTGCTTCAGCGGAATCCATGGCCTGTTCAAACTGTAACGTCCTGGAGGTGGATTCACGGGGCCGTGCACCGGACTCCCCCAGTGAGGCAACCCGGAGCTAACCCCCTATACAGGAACTGTCCAATCACGCCACCAGAGGGCCTAGATGCACGGTAGCCAGAACACTAGGGGTACGGGGTAAGAGTCCTTCAGGGATCTGCACAGGAATGTCTCTGAGTCCAAGGGCACCGTAGGCAGGACGGATGACTGGAACCGGGTTCAGGTGCCGGGTAGGAACAGCAGACGGGGTCCGGGTCCAGCGAGACGTGCAGGCTGATGTTACCAGGTGAAATCGGGGATCGGTGACGCGTTCAGGCTGATGGAAAATGGCGGGATACTCAGCAGACAGTCACCAGGGTACTTCCTGGGGAATCAGCAGTCAGGACCAGGTAAGGACGGCAGACGGACTCTGCGGAAGAGATAGTGTTAATCGGGACACAAGGCACAGAGGGACCTGAACACCTAGCTCTGGGAACACGTTGAACAGGCACCGCCCACCTGAAAAGGGAAGTCTATATACGCTGTACCTGTATCAGTCATATCCTGTTCCCGGGACGCTAGCCCTTTAAGAGGAGGTGAGCGAGCACGTGTGCGCCCCAACGAGCATGTGCGAGGCCCGAGTGCCGGAGGCCAGTACAGGAAGCGGTGAAGGAGATGCAGGGGTGCCAGACTGAGTGTCCTGGGTCGCAGGGAGACGCCGGGACCGGTGAACGGGAGGCACGGAGGACGCAGATGAGGGTGAGTGAGAGGGGCTACCGCGGGCAGGAGGACCCGGGGACCAGAGTGGTGAGTGACAGGTGGCGCCGGGACCCGGGGAGCATGACAGGTCCCTGTGGTATAGAACACTGGGGGTCCCCGTTCTGTGGTTTGTCCACTTCTGTCCGCCTGACGGTAGGTTGAACCCTGTGGAGATGGAGTCTCTGGTCCTGTCCCCAATTCTCCCTTTGCTACTGAGTCTTTGGATTCTGTAGGGTCAGCAAGGTCCTTGATGGTCCCCTTTGCTGTGCAGGTGTTAACAGGTCGGCTTGAAGCTCTTTCCTGTCCTAGGGTCCTGTACCCTGTAGGTGCTTAGTTCCGGGAGTACTCCACCGTACTCCACTGGCAACCACTTCTCCTGGGTACCAGGTTACTGTTAACCAGAGTCAGGGTGTCACTTCACACTCCTGCTGTCTGACACTTTCAACAGTCACGGGAGCTCAGGCTACTGTCTTCCTGACTACTCTCCACAGTCTGCCCCTCCCACCTGGTCATCTAGTGGACTGGAGTGGCTCCACCTCTATGCGGCCATCCATTGGTCCCACTCTAGTTAAATATCATTGTATGGGGGAATGTTGGGGAAAGCTGGGATTACCTGAGTTTTTCGTGTTACTGGCACTGGGGTTCTGGGTCCCTAAGGGGGTAGGCCCTGCATCCTTGTGGGGATGCAGAACCTTGTAGCACCCTGAGGGCTTCATGGGTGCTACATAATGGATGCACAATTCTGGGCGGCTACATGTTGATATCTTTAGACTGGGGGACCCAATAACCATGGGCCTCCCCAGCCTGAGAATACCAGCTCCCAATTGTCAGCTTTATTTTGGCTGGCTACCAAAATTGGGGAGGATAACACGCTTTTTTTAATTATTTTATAAACAATTAAAAAAAGCCACATGGTGTCCCTCGTATTTTGATACACAGCCAAGATAAACGCATGGCTGAGGTGGCTGATGGACCTTAAGAATTGAGTGAGAGCCATCTGATGGCCCTCTAAAAATTGAGTAAGGGTCACCTAATTGCCCTCTAAAAATTGAGTGAGGGCCACCTGATGACCTTCTAAAAACTCTGAGTAAGTGCAGCATGATGACTCTGGATATAGAGGAGGAGGAGGAGGACAATATAACTAATAAACCATGAACCGTATAAACCTTTTTTGAGCTTGCAGGACTGCATGGGAATACACCAGAACAAAAAGGAACATTTGAACTAGCTTTATGTTTCCCTCCTGTCATCCAGTGTGGTTAAGAAGCCTGGGGTAATCCAAGCCAAGAAACATAATTAACCATGAACCATATACCCTGTTTGGGGTGGGAAGGGGTAGAAGGGAACACACCAGAAAAAAAATAACATTTGAATTGGCTTTATATTCCAATGCTGTCATCTGCTGGGGTTGAAATGTTGGGTCCAATCCAGGCGTTGTTCATTTTGAGAACAGTCAGCCTGTCAGCATTTTCAGTTTACAGGAGGATGCACTTATCAGTTATTACGCCCCAGGTGTCACTAAAAAGCCAGGGAATCAACGTAAGTATGGAAGGAGCTGTGACAGCAGCCTTAGGGGGGGCTTTACACGTTGCGACATCGCTTCCGAAATATCACGTCGTTAGTGACGCACATCCGGCTCCGGTAGCGACATCGCAACGTGTAAATCCTAGGTGCGATGATAAACGATCGCAAAAGCATCGAAAATCGTTGATCTGTGTAGCATCGTTCATTTCCATAATGTCGGGTCAACCGCAGGTACGATTTGTTTGTCGTTCGTGCAGCAATACACATCGCTGTGTGTAAACCCGCAGGAGCGACAAACATCTCCTTACCTGCGTCCCGACGGCAATGCGGAAGGGAGAAGGTGGGCGAGATGTTATGTTCTGCTCATCTCCGCACCTCCGCTTCTATTGGCCGGTCGATTAGTGATGTCGCTGTGACGCCGAACGCACCTCCCCCTTGAAGGAGGGATATTTCGGCAGTCACAGCGACGTCGCCGAGCAGGTACGTGCGTGTGAAGCTGCCGTAGCGATTATGTTCGCTACGGCATCAATCACCACATATCGCATGTGCGACGGGGGCAGGTACTATCGCGCTCGGCTTCGCTAGCCGATGCTAGCGATGTCACAACGTGTAAAGTACCCCTTAGAGCGTCCAATTTGCCTCAACTCTGTGTAAAACAAATAAATAAAGATGCATTCATACAATGGGAGATAGACCCAAATGCACCTCTTGTGTGAATAAGTGGACAAAGCACTTGAGTTGTTATTTCACCAGAATGGGTTAAAGAAGTTTCCTCCACATGGTTCATGAATGTTCATTTGCAAAGGTATCCAAGGATATAAAGAAAAGTTTGGAAACCCCTGCTTCAATCAGTTTGAAACCTTGGGACTGCCTGATGTCCTGAACCGGCACAGGAGAATCTGCCGCCCACCTTAGGTGGAGCAAATTTAGAGCAAGCTGCCTGAAGGTCCTTGTTATGCCAGAGTAGTGGCCTCGAATCCGGGAATCCTAGTTGTTGGCCCACTCCTAAATGAAAATGTTTTTTGAAGTCCTACTCTATTTGTGTTCCAGGGCGTATTGGAGTGCCTCCTTCTAATTTCTGGAAGCCCTTGCACATAGTGCATACACTTTACGAGTCTAGGAGTACCACTCCCTACAAATGGGGGGAAAAAAATTCTGAGTCCATCCTCTATATGTATTCCAGGGTGTATTGCAATCCCTCCTTGCAATATTTGATAGGCCTTGTACTTAGTGCATAATCTTCATCAGTCTAGGAGTCCCACTCCTTACAAATGGGAAAAAAGCAGAAATCTCATTTACACAATTCCTTTTTTCCTGCTTGAAATGCAAAACTGCTACATTTTTTAAAGAAGGAGCATGTCATGTTTTTGCAGTGTTTTTTTCACCATTTAAAGCAATGAGAAAGGGCAAAAACACTACGTGATGAAGCGGTACCCACAGTGGTAATATCTATCCTGCGAAACGTACGTTGGAGGTTATAGGGGGCGCTCTTCCATGGGGGGTCTCCCTACTTGGGGATTTTGGCTTCTTTTTTGCAATTAGCATCCTGCAAGCAGCCTTTTTTACATTGTCATACATTGCACTATGTTGATGGCAGGTGATATAGTGGATTTCACACATGTATTGTGCTCATAGCAGCTTTACGATTTCATGTTTGCATTTGGCACTTTATAACTCCTTATGCTGCTATCTTTTGCACTGAATCCACTTATGCACTTGTCGGGCCCCGGGCACGCTGTGTCGGTGCATTACCTTCAGGGACTCCACTCTGCTGGATCTTGTCACTGGTAGGAGATCTTCTATCTGTCGTGACGCCACTCTCAGTATTGCGGTCAGTGGGGACCGCCACTGCAGGTTGAGGGACGCCTGGGGCTGATGGTAAGTGCAGTTAGTTGGAATAGCCTCCTGAGAGTGAGGCAAGCCCCAGGGCCCTGTGTAGGTGCGTAGTACCACAAGGCGCAGAATAACTCCACACACGCAGGATGTCTTTCAGGGGTTTTACTCACTTCAGGTGGCAGGGTGAGTAACCCGGGCGTAGCTGGGATGAACCAGGCTGGAACCAGGTATCCTTCAGGCTGACTTCTGATGGTGACTACCAACTCGCCTTCCTTAGCCCTTGGTGGTTTGGGGTAACCCCGACTTTTAGTCCCTATGGGGGTCACCCAGGGAAGTTGCTGAAGCCTCTCTCCCCTTCGTTTGCCGTTTGCTTGTTGCCTGGGCCAGATCACTCCAGCTGCTTGCCTCCTGTGAACTATGGGCCCTAACTGTGGCTACGTGGCTGCGGCTTTTAGGTGTTGTGGTGTGGGCTTTGAGGGCCCCACACCGGCAGGTTTAGCAGGGAAAGGTGGATCTATCCCCGCTCCGGGATCTGCCGCCCGTTTGGGCCTGGTTCTCCCTAGCAGTCTCCTTACTTCCCACTCTGTGCTCTCTCTCTAGCTGGAGATGGGTTTCGGGTAGCCCTCCTAGGTGACCGTTCTCCCCCGTCGGTAGCCACTGCGCGGACGCTGTCAGACTGCAACAGCCCAGGGGAAGGGGTCAGCTCTCCTCGGAGCTCCCTGGACTCTGCACTGAACTGGCTCACTGCTCCTCCTCTCCTGTTCTTGCCTACGCCACCTAGCAACCAGGCTCTCTTACCACACCCCTTGAGAGGAGATGGAGGCTTTTGGCCCCCTCCACTATTCCAGTGGAGGTGAAGGCTTTTCCCCCTCCTGGGATCCCCAGGGGTCCTCTCATAGGTACATGTGTGAGACCTGATCACTATGCGCCTGTGTAGTCACACCTCGGTCAGCCTTCTGGATTACCTGTATTGTACTGTCCCCAGCATGGGTGCAGTACTCAGTGGTGCCTGACCAGGTCAGGGGCGCCACATTCCCCCTTAGTTATCACCAGCACGTCCTCGGGCTGCAAGACAACATTTTAAAATGCATAAAACATTAAAACATGTAAAACATTTTTTTTTTTTTTTTAAAAGCACCAGGTACCATACATCACCACCCTCCACCCACAAGTCCGTTAACCCACCCAAAACCCTCTCACGTTGGCCGCGCCTTCAGCCACTTCTGGCAGGATGTAGAGGCGGCTTTCATGGTCTGGTGGTCTTCAGGGTATACCTGGCCTGGTGGAGCCGCGCCTTCAGCCACTTCTGGCAGGATCCAGAGGCGGCCTCCACAGTTGGTGCTGACCAGGTACCCTCTTTGTGGTGGAGAGCCAGGCCCCATAAACAGGCATGCTCTCTGGTCGCAGGTAAGCCAAGGCCCTATATACGGACGTGCTCCCTGGTTGCAGACGAGCCAAGCCTCTAAACAGGCTGACTCTGGTGGTGGTGGTGCCTTCTGGTGTAACTATTTACACTGCGAGAGTTTGTGGCTATAGCCAGTTCATAGCCTTAAGGTTCATTTCTCACATTAGTTTATGTGGGCACATCTCTTAAACAGTAACGTTGCAAAACTTCAAAACTGGTAACTTGCTTTACTTTACATGAACTTTATGCAGACTCCTCCTCACCAGGGCTTGGGCCTGTAGGGCTGCGGCACCTGTTGCTTCCTTGACCTCTTTCTTCATCTGTGGTAGTCTCATCAGTGGGTCCTTTGTCTTTTCTTTCTTTATCGCTGTCTTTCCTGTCTTCTTCTTTAGGACATGGTGCTACATCTAGCGCATACCACCCTCTTTCTCCTTGATGCATGGTAAATTGTACGGAGTCTCCCATCTTTAAGTTTCTGCCAGGGTGTCCTCTGGGCAAATGAGCTCTCACATCTCTTCTATTGACGAAGATACCTTCCTTTATACCTGGTGCCACTATAAAGCCATATCCGCTCTTCAAGTTAAAGTCTTCCACAACTCCTCTACAAAGGGGTCCTCTGACCTGTGCTTTGGCTCTTCTTAGGGACCGTTTTTCTTCTAAGTCTCGGGCCGTGACTTCTCTCTGCTCTGGGGATGGCGGTGCAGGGAAAGACTGGGTTCTGCTACGGCGCCGTGTCTTGCGGACTGGATTCTGCGAGGTACAGCTTACCAGCTCCCAGGTGAGGCTTTTGGGCAAATCTTCTTCAGCAGACGGTGTCAGGTCTTCTTCATCCCAGCGGGAATAGGGCAACATCTCCGGCTCTGGGCATGGATCCACTGCTGGTGGCTCCTGAGTCAGCTCCTCAGCTTCCTGGCCTCCCCTCCCCCTTAGTTCTTCTGAGCACTCCTTTGGTGGTAGTGCTGGGGATGGACTTTCTTCAGCAGGCCCAGGCGGGGGACTCTTTGGCGTGGTTGCTGCAGGGGTTGCCGGAATCCTCTTGGGGGTGTGCGGAGGGAGCATGTACTGATCCACCATCTCCTGTGGGAACTTGGCCTCCATGTCAGCCTTCAGCTGCCAGTATGCAGGGTCCTCCCCCAGCGTGGGCTTCCTAGCAGGGACCTCCTTGGACTGGGGAGCAGTGTCTGCTCTGGCCTTGCAGGCCGGGGAAAATGGTGATGCAATCTTGTCTCGGCGGGCCGCGCCTGACATGGCGGCGGCCTGGTCTTTGGCGGGCCGCGCCTGGCATGGCGGCGGCCTGGATGGGCGTTTCTGGCGCAGCTTGGATCGGCGTCGCAGCTGCGATGGGGTCTTTGCAGGCTGGGCTGGGCGTCGCTGCCTCGATCGGAGCTTGGCGGGCCGCACCTGACGGGGCTGCGGCCTGGTTCAGCACCTCACTTGCGGCGCGGACGAGCGTTGCTGCTGCGGTGGGGTCTCGGCGGGCCGGGCCTAGCAAGGCGGCGGCCTGGGTCAGCGTCACACCTGCGGCGTGGATGAGGGTCGCGGTGGCTGCCGGTTCTCTGCGGGCCGGACTGGGCGTTGCTGCAGGGACCGGGTCTTGGTGGGCCGAGCAGGGCATCGCTGCGGCGGCCGGGGCTTGGCGGGCCGCACCTGGCGTGGTTGCGGCCTGGCTCAGCGTCGCCGCGCCGGGCGCCTCTTCAGGGACTGCGGGCGTGGTAGCAGGGGTCGGGGCACTCGCGCCGGCAGGGGCATCACTGGACTCACCCATCGGTGGCAGCATCGGGGTCTGAGTCGTCACCGCCCGGTCTGGCACTCGGCGCGCGGCTCTCCCCTCATAGGCCTGAACCGCCGCGGTCATCCACAGAAACTCCGTCCGTCCCTCTCTAATCAGCCTTCCGACCCTGGCCTCCAGTTGATCGCAGAACTCGGCGAGCTCCCGACACCACCAGGCAGCGGAGCCTGGCTCTGGGTCTCTGCATTCAGACGCCATTTTCTCTAGCCACAAGCTGCTGGCTTCTTTTCCGTTCCGCCGTCTCTGGACGCTTCCGCTCTCTTCACAAGCGAGGTCAGAACTCTGCAGGGGATCTCTGGGTAGCCACACCTCTTCGTGGGCGGTAACTTCTCCCAGCGCGGGCTGCTGTTGTTTTTCAGCGCGCTTTTCATGGTGGCAATATGGCGGCGCTTCCAATTTTTCAAGCGGACCGCCCAGGCACATGGTCACCTGTCTAGACAGGTCTAGTCCTTATCCTGTTCGTGACGCCAGATGTCGGGCCCCGGGCACGCTGTGTCGGTGCATTACCTTCAGGGACTCCACTCTGCTGGATCTTGTCACTGGTAGGAGATCTTCTATCTGTCGTGACGCCACTCTCAGTATTGCGGTCAGTGGGGACCGCCACTGCAGGTTGAGGGACGCCTGGGGCTGATGGTAAGTGCAGTTAGTTGGAATAGCCTCCTGAGAGTGAGGCAAGCCCCAGGGCCCTGTGTAGGTGCGTAGTACCACAAGGCGCAGAATAACTCCACACACGCAGGATGTCTTTCAGGGGTTTTACTCACTTCAGGTGGCAGGGTGAGTAACCCGGGCGTAGCTGGGATGAACCAGGCTGGAACCAGGTATCCTTCAGGCTGACTTCTGATGGTGACTACCAACTCGCCTTCCTTAGCCCTTGGTGGTTTGGGGTAACCCCGACTTTTAGTCCCTATGGGGGTCACCCAGGGAAGTTGCTGAAGCCTCTCTCCCCTTCGTTTGCCGTTTGCTTGTTGCCTGGGCCAGATCACTCCAGCTGCTTGCCTCCTGTGAACTATGGGCCCTAACTGTGGCTACGTGGCTGCGGCTTTTAGGTGTTGTGGTGTGGGCTTTGAGGGCCCCACACCGGCAGGTTTAGCAGGGAAAGGTGGATCTATCCCCGCTCCGGGATCTGCCGCCCGTTTGGGCCTGGTTCTCCCTAGCAGTCTCCTTACTTCCCACTCTGTGCTCTCTCTCTAGCTGGAGATGGGTTTCGGGTAGCCCTCCTAGGTGACCATTCTCCCCCGTCGGTAGCCACTGCGCGGACGCTGTCAGACTGCAACAGCCCAGGGGAAGGGGTCAGCTCTCCTCGGAGCTCCCTGGACTCTGCACTGAACTGGCTCACTGCTCCTCCTCTCCTGTTCTTGCCTACGCCACCTAGCAACCAGGCTCTCTTACCACACCCCTTGAGAGGAGATGGAGGCTTTTGGCCCCCTCCACTATCCCAGTGGAGGTGAAGGCTTTTCCCCCTCCTGGGATCCCCAGGGGTCCTCTCATAGGTACATGTGTGAGACCTGATCACTATGCGCCTGTGTAGTCACACCTCGGTCAGCCTTCTGGATTACCTGTATTGTACTGTCCCCAGCATGGGTGCAGTACTCAGTGGTGCCTGACCAGGTCAGGGGCGCCACACACTTAGCACTTTAGGATTATTTATTTATTACACGCTGTCATGTTGGTGTTTTGTCTGTAATAACTGCCAGCTAGGTTAATAAATTGACATTTTTGTGATTGTTTCTACACATGCTGCTGCCTCTTCCCCTGGGGTCACCATCTACTCTCATCCCCCCATTCTGTGTATTTTATTGTGTCTATATGGCCATTCCCTTTCCCCCCCCTTTTTTGTGTCTTGTCTATTTCATATAATTGAATAAAATTTGTTACTATTTTGCACTATTTATTACTCCATGTTTCTTCTGTTTTTTGCCATTATAATGAATGGGTCTGCTCACACGTCAGTGATTTGTCACTGCACGTGTCTCCGTGCAGCGTACCCGCGTGTGCGTGATTGCTGCACGGAGACATGTCCATTTTTTTCTGGCATCACTGATGTCCCACGGACCACGCAGTGGTGGGGTCCGTGAAACACGTGCCAGAAAAAAACGTGCTTTTAAAATAATAAACATTTTAACTCACCCGGCGTCCAGCGATGTCCTCTGCAGCCCATTCTCCCTGCTCCTTCTGTGCCGGCTGATTACTGTCGCGCATATTCATTATGCGCGACACAGCCGACCCGGAAGCAGCTCCTGCGGGGGTCACCGCCGGCCGGATGCTGCGTCGCGGGAGGATTCAGCACCACGGACAGCGGGAGCGGGCGCAGGTGAGTGAATCTCTAAGTACAATCACGGGCCACGGAGAACGGAGCCCGGATTGCACTTAGACAACCCACGTGTGCCGTGATTTTCGGCACACGCAGGGACATGTGCGTGTTTTACACGCCAGTGAAAAACGTCTGTGTTTTTCACTGACGTGTGAAACTGGCCTTAGTGTGAACTTTTCACTGAGCTCTATCTAACGCCATTTACAGCAATCCACAGTACTTCTATTTTTGCAGCATTTATGTAATTTTAATTATTATGCAGAATGGTTCGGGGCCTACATTATGCGGTTCTCATGGCAACGACTCGTTATTGTCACTTGATCTTTCCCCTTAAAAAGGACCGGCCTTTCACTTGTCACACCATGAAATCCTTATCTAAGACTGTTGAATTTTTACTATTCATGAATATCCAGCATTGACCTCTAGAAGATTTAATGATGGCATTTTACTTATCTAAAAGCAAATCTAAGTCAAGACTTGAGCTTTTTTTTTTTAATAGGATATTAGGTGGGACAAGAGTTGGCATTAGGTACAGATAAAAAATGTGAAATTTTATTAAACAAATGTTTAAATTAATAGAAGATAAATTCTATATGATTTAGTGATATAAAGAGCTATTGTGATTTGTGAAATAGAATAGAGGTGCTGGATCGGCCCGAATAGTTCCCAGACCTCAACCCAATTGAACACTTGTGGGTATGTGGCACCCCTGAGGCTTCGGTCACCACAGGGTACTGCACCTCACTTAACGTGTAGTGCTTAACCCGGATCCAGAGGAAGTCGGTACCGGTTTCCCCACTTACACACTCAAACACACAACCAGGTTGCCTTCCCCAATGGGGACTGGGCTAGGGTTGGGTCTTAAGGCAGTAACCAAACATGGTGGGCAGCCACCCACTAGTGACAGGGACTCAGGGGAGGAGTGGCCAGCAGGGGAGTCAGGAGCCAACACAACAGTTAGGAAGCTCTCCAGCAGGAGAGGAGAGGAGCGGACGGTTTCACTGGTGGCTCTGGTGGGAGACAGGAGTTCATACGGTCGCCAAGGGGAGAGCTTCATTGCTCCCTCGGGACCAGCGCCACACAGGGTGCAGGACCGTAGGGAAGATCATTCTCCAAGTTGGTTTTATATAATCTGCCAGTATGGGGAGATTACACATCTCCCTGGCCAACACAGAGCCTGAAGCACAGTGCTAGATAGGATCCGGGGCATTTATCGGAGTCAGGCCCCACTGCGAAACCGCGGCACCTGCAAATGGGACAGGAGTTTCACTCCACACGGACTGGGGTCCCCAAGTAGCTTTAAGCTACAGGGATCCATCATACACGACGCTAGGAGGAAGGGTCCAACGACTAGCACACCGTACTGACTTCCAATGGGATCTGGGGTCGACGAGACCCATCAAAGTGGGTGACCGGTACTTCCCAGGCGAGCGACATAACAGTGAGTTATATCTTCTGTCATTGTCCCTGTTTTTGGTCTCCTGTGACTTGTGTCCTGCTGGCAACTCTAGTGTTTCATGTAGCACGCCCAGCGTTAACAACTCAATACAAGTCTATGAGAACCTCGTTCTTGCTCTCATAGAGATGCATTAAGAGCGTGTGACATAACTTCTGACTTACCAATCAGAGATTAGAATCACAAGATGGCTCCACAGGACCAAAGCGGTGTCAGTAAAAGGTGAAGCCGACGGAAGGAGAGTATTTGACAGGGGGCAGGGGCCTTAGATTTAAAGTGCCACTCTAGTGCTGAAAAACCAAACACTAAAGTGGCGCTTTAACAAACATCAGCACTATAATTGGTGGGGGTAATTTTGATCTTGGTTATGGAGTCTTCTTTTTATGCCACTGCTGGAAAGCATTCTTATAAATCTGCACACTGTATATACTAGAGTATAAGCTGAGGCACCTAATTTTACCACAAAAAACACAAAAGACATATTGACTCGAGTATAAGCCCAGGGTGGGAAATGCAGCAGCTACTGGTAATTTTCAAAAGTAAAAATAGATACGAATAAAATATAATGGGCCCCATCTTTGTGCCCTGTAGTAATGTGCCCATATTGTCCCCTGTAGTAATGTGACTATATTGTCCCCTTTAGTAATGTGCCCACATTGTCCCCTGTAATGTGCCCATATTGACCCCTCTAGTAATGTGCCCATATTGTCCCGTGTAGTAAGGTGCCCATATTGTCCCCTGTACCAATGTGCCCATACTGTCCCCTGTAGTAATGTCCTCATTCCAGTCCCCTTTTTTAACCTATTATGCCATTGTTCACTTATACACACACACACACACACACACACATCTATTCTCACCTGTCCTCCGTTCCCACGGTGCCCTCTTACCTGCTTCTTGCGGACCACAGGCACAATAAACTGCTCGATGATCACGGCCAGTGCAGGGATTGCCGCTATTGCCCTAAGTGCTTTACTGCACTTGAATGCTTTGTGGTCTCTCTTTCATTCAAGTGAAGTAAAGCGTTGATGGCAGTGGCAATCCCTGCAGCTGCCGCGATCACTGAGGGGTCTATTGTGCCTGCGGTCCACAAGAAGCAAGTAAGAGGACACCGCTGCAATGGTAGACAGGTGAGAGTAATTTTTTATGGGACCCTTAAGCTGAGGGGGGCATTTTCAGCATTAAAAAAAGGGGCTGAAAAACTCGACTTATACTCGAGTATATACAGTACATGTTCAGTTGGGGTCTGGTTTTTATCTGCTATATTTGGAAGAGTCTGATTATTTGTGATTGTTTGTTCTGAATTTGTATCCTCACATGAATCAGAATGAATTTGCTAATTGATTCCGTTCATCTAAAGAAAACATGAAGTTATAAATTGTATTTCAGTTTGATTGACACGTCCCTATGGCTACTCCTGTGGGCCCGGCCTATATTTGTATGAGACGTAGAGCAATGATTATATCCTAAATTTGTCTGTCATTATTGTTAGCAACTCTCATGGTTTTAGAAGAGAAGGAATATGGAACTTGTTCTGTCTCTCGGCTACGGCTGAGGACTGGTAATGATTCATTAGCAAAATATAAAAAGGTCAACTGTTACATTTAATCAAAAAGTTTTGCCGCGGCTCTTTGTTCGGAAATCTTGAACCCTCGTTGTAAAGGCTGTTTGACTTGTGACAATGGAGAAGAATGTGAGCACGTCTCGTTCTAAGCAGCTATTTCATGTGGTATAAACCCCATCGTGTTCCTTTTATACTCGCTGCCTTCTTGTTTTAATGAAAACAGGACTTTTTCATTCTCCATTTTCCATCTCCATATTATTTTTCTTGTATTTTACACAGTCTATTTTAGCTTTCCTACTTATTGGCTGTTCTTTTGAGCTTTTTTTAAAAAAATATATATATATTGTCCTAAAATAAAATAATTGAGGATATCCTGCTGTTCTCTGTAAATACAAAGTAATGTTTTCTCTTTAAGTTTTGATGTTTACCTGTGTTGTTTGTTATACTTTAATCTCTTATTAACACTTGACCCAAAGCCATTATTATTTCCCTTTTAGTTTTACATTAGACTGAGGCGAGTGCATTGTAATTTCTCACTAAACAAGAACAATATTGTAGGTATTTTCCTTTTTTGGGTCATTTTTAATCTAGACTCAGAAGAGGAGCCAAGTCTTGTAGCCATTAAAATATTGCTGTAGGAGGAATGTGGGATGTTTTCCAATGTAAACAACCAGGGAAGTTGAATTCTAGATACTGTATTGTTCATTTTATAAGACGCATCAGTTTATAAGATGTACCCCAAATTTAGAAATATAAAAGGAAAACAAAATGGGGTTCTGTCGCGCCACTGAAACCATCAGGGTGTTACAAGGTTATGCATCCCCACAAGGATGCAGGGCCTATCCACTTAGGGACCCAGAACCCCAGTGCCGGTACCAACAAAAAAAAACAGGTAAACCCAGTCTTCCCCAACAATCCCCCATATAATGGTACCCAGCTAGGGTGGGACCAATGGATGGCCACCTAGAGGTGGAGCCAATCCAGTCCACTAGTTGACCAGGTGGGAGGGGCGGACTGAGGAGAGTCAGGACACAGGAAGACAGTAGTCAGTACAGTGTAGAGTGAGAGAATTGACAGTCGTCGGTTGGGTGAACAGGAGAGAGTTGACGGAGGAGACAGTCTGTGATGGGTTAACGGTGACCTGGTACCCAGGAGAAGTGGTTGCTGGTGGAGTACTGTGGAGTACTCCTGGAACTACGCACCGACGAGGTACAGGACCCTAGGATAGGAAAGGGCTCCAGGCCGACCTGTTAACACCTGAACAGCAAGGGGACCATCAAGGACCTTGCTGACCCTAAAGAATCCGAAGACTCAGTAGCAACGGGAGAATCGGGGACAGGACCAGAGACTCCAACCCCACAGGGTTCATGCTACCGTCAGTCGGATAGAAGTGGACAAACCACAGAACGGGGACCCCCAGTTGTTCCATACCACAGGGACCCACTTATCAGAGACAGGTGCAGGGGAAGAAAGTACCAGAGAACCAAACTGGCACTGGGACGAAGGGGACATGGAGGCTAAACCAGCTGGCCTCGGGCAACCAGTCAATATCTACCAGCAGTGAGTAAACTAGTTGCACTGAACACCTGTGTGGACTACCATCTTCCGACGCCCACTGCACCATACACCCTCTGGGGGAAAACCCTACTTGCGGAGGGTCTACTATTCTAGCTGCCAATACCACCAGCCCCAGTAGAGACATTCTGCAGCGGCGGCTCCCTACCCTTAGCTGCAACACCGCAAGTGGCATCACATGTGAACATTATCTTATTCTCCCCTGTAAATATCCCCATTACAAAAAGGGGCCAGGGCACGAAACCAGGCAACGGCCACCACTGTGACTTCCCCAAAACCTGTACTGCCCGGAACCGAGTACCCCATATCCCTGGGTGCTACAGTTCATCTTATACTCCAGTGGTATCTTACCGGAGGGGTGTGGTAGCAGTGGTGGAGCAGGGTGACAGAAAGCAGGGGCGGTGCTGGAGTAGGGCGATGCTGCAGGCACTGCGGTAGGGGCAGTGCTGGCTGCGGTGGGGGCTGTGCTGGCTACGGGTGCCGTGCTGGCTGTGTACAGCAGGATGCTGCGGTGGGTGTCCCAGATGCACCCAGCTGGTGCTGGCAATGCGGGCTTTAAAGAAATGGCGCCCAGAAATGGCGCGTGCGCAGATTGAGCTCTCGGCTTAATGACAAGCCAAGATATAATCTGCGCACGCACCTCCGGGAGCCATTTTCCTAATTCCGCTGCTGGGAGATCAAAGGGCCGGAGGCAGCATGTGCACAGATGAGATCTTGAGCCGAAAGCTCCATCTGCGGACGCACTGACTCCCGGCTCCATTATTTGAAGCCTGCACCGCTAACAGAGTATCTGGGACACCCGCCGCACCGTCCAGCTCCACACAGCAAGCACAGCCCTCAGCATAGCCCCCACTGCAGGCAGCACGGCCCCCACCTCAGCCAGCACAGCGCCCATTTTCCACCTCCCGGTAATCTACATTCGGATTATAGGATGCACCCTTCATTTAAGATTCACCCTTCATTTTCCGCCCAAATTTTTGGGAGGAAAAGTGCGTCTTATAATGTGAAAAAAACAGTGTTTGTAATATTATTTTGACACTACATGCTGGTGTCATTCATTCACTGTATGGCAATGTAATTTAGTCACCATATGCTTTTTCATTCAATCACCCTATAATAGTGGCTGGCATCACTGGATAACATCTTATTACTGGGTCCAGGGAGATGAAAAAAATACCTTCTAGTTTGGCACCACTCCTTCATACTCAGCGCTGTGTCCCCCATCCGAACCTCCACCCTATAGTTAGCAGCAGTTATCACCAAAGACAGCCTGGGACTAAAATTCAGCCCTGGCATTTCAAAGCACAGATTGGGGTCTTTATTACGAATATTATTCTGCCTGGAGGAAATAAAAATGTAGCAACATTTTACATGTAACAAAATCTAAGTGTAGCGGTGGCATCCCTGCATTGCTCTGTCCAGCAGGGACGCCATCTCACTCACCGCCATGGTGAGCCTGTGCCGCGCTGCCTTTTTTCTACATTTATTCTTAAAAATAAAAAAATCTACATTTATTCAAATATAGTAGTGACCAAAGTAATTGCTCTTCTGTCAGCAAACCATTCACAGATCATGTCTTCCAGCTGAGGAAACAAGTGTTGCTGACCTGCTACACACTTGTGCTTCTTAGCGTTTCCCTTGTAACCTGTTAACTCAGGTTATCGTACTCTGATCGCTATTTTTGGACCATTTGGATATCCAACATCTCTTTGCACAACGCAATGAACCCTAATTCTGTTTTCTCACAGTATGGTGCCCGACTCATGGCCCCCAATACAGTGCCTGCAATACACATTGATATGCCACCAAAGTGCATTCCAATTACAGTATTTTGATCCTAAGTACATTGCCCCAATTCCCAAGACCCACAGTGTGCTGCCTTACACAGTCTCACCCCACACAGTATGATGCCCCTCACTATCGTCCCCCACAGTATAATGCCCTCCTAGTCCACCGCAAAAACAGTTTGATGATCCAATAGCCACCCACAGTATGATGCCCCTACAAACCTTCCAGACAGTATGATGTCCTCCAGAGTTTCTGCCACTCAGTATGGATTTTAATACTGTTAATATTATATGTGATTAGAATTATAATTGTGCTTTCATATAAAGGTTCCAAGTTGTCTTTTGTTGTAGAATTACAACTGTGATGGTGGAATATGGGGGGTTGTGTATAATTTTGTGTAGGTTCGCCTTTTAGGCATGGTGCTGTGTCCATTCTGTGTATTCCTTGTGTGTACATTGTCCTGTTTGCAGATTAATAACCCCCTGATGGGCTTTTGTCCCTAAAGGTACCGTCACACTAAGCAACTTACCAGCGATCCCAACAACGATAGGGATCGCTGGTAAGTTGCTAGGAGGTTGCTGGTGAGATGTCACACTGCGACGCTCCAGCGATCCCACCAGCAACCTGACCTGGCAGGGATCGCTGGAGCGTGGCTACACGAGTTGCTGGTGAGCTCACCAGCAACCAGTGACCAGCCCCCAGCGCCGCGTGGAAGATGCTGCGCTTGGTAACTAAGGTAAATATCGGGTAACCAACCCGATATTTACCTTGGTTACCAGCGCACGCAGCTTCACGTGCAGAGAGCAGGGAGCAGCGCACACTGAGTGCTGGCTCCCTGCTCTCCTAGTTACAGCACACATCAGGTTAATTACCCGATGTATGCTGCAGCTAAATGTGCACAGAGCAGGGAGCAGCGCACACTGCTTAGCGCTGGCTCCCTGCTCTCCTACTTACAGCACACATCAGGTTAATTAACCCGATGTGTCCTGCAGCTAGCTACATGTGCACAGAGCAGGAGCCGGCAGCACAGGCAGTGAGAGCGGGGGAGGCTGGTATCAAAGGTAAATATCGGGTAACCAAGGACAGGGCTTCTTGGTTACCCGATGTTTACATTGGTTACCAGCCTCTGCAGAAGCCGGCTCCTGCTGCCTGCACATTTAGTTGTTGCTGTCTCGCTGTCACACACAGCGATCTGTGCTTCACAGCGGGACAGCAACAACTAAAAAATGGCCCAGGACATTCAGCAACAACCAACGACCTCACAGCAGGGGCCAGGTTGTTGCTGGATGTCACACACAGCAACATCGCTAGCAACGTCACAAAAGTTGTTCGTTAGCAGCGATGTTGCTAGCGATGTTGCTTAGTGTGACGGGGCCTTAAGTCTGGGGGAGGGGCCTGGGATCCACCCAAACTCTCTGTTTACCTGGGGAATTATTCCGTCTGTCTGAGAACTACAAGAAAGAAGCAGGAAGAATAATCCTCTGGGGGAGAAGCTGAGGCTCCCCAGAGAGACCTGGACATTTATCATTTACTGGGTTATATCCGTGTTTCTGGACTATTCTGTATGGTGGATTATTTGATGGACCATTTGATTTTGCTTGGAATAAATGTTCTTTGGATTGTCCCTCATCTCTCGCTCTGTTGATTGTGTGATAATGGAGAATGACCCCGTGACAACAACTATCATAATGCCTTATAACTATAAATTGTAATTCCACAACAGATAAAAAAAGAAGAGTGTTCGCTATGCTCTTCTGACCATTGGGTGCACTTAATAATTAGCTATGGCTCACCCCACCTTGTGTTGCACTCTAATAAAGTGAAGTCATGGTAAAGCATTCCTAAAATGTTCATAGAACGTATTTAAAAAGCGTAATCAATGTGGTGCAGCGCACGATAGACACCTTTTCAGCACAATTTTGTTACAGATGTCAACTATCAGTAGAAGTATTAAGCAGAGACATTGTGGGAAGATAAAGGGTTTTATTTGAGACATATAGCAACCATTAACTACTCATTTCTCAACACTGTTTCCTGCTCTATACAACATAAGCCTGAAGTTGTTGTACACTCCAACAAAAATAAGTCACGTTTCTGGTGCATGTAAATTAGGATCTCAACATCAGGTATCACTTTCTTCACACTTGGCACAAAAATCATTTCTGACGGAATCTTCATCTGTTTTAGGTTCTAAGATTGAAAATTTACATAATTACTTGGTTTGAATAGAAGACAATGGTCAAACAAATTTAAATAGATTTTCCAGATTCAGAATATTGATAACCCATAGTTAGTACAGTATAGTCCATCAATATTAGATCAGTTGTGTCTGACTTTGAGGATACGGTGTTGATTATTGCAGCATGGTCTCAATGATTTCCAAAAGATAGCACTGCATTACCCATCACCACTCCTTCTAAGTAGGTGATAAGCAGGTGAACAGCACAATATAAACATATAGACACTAAATAAACTTGTACGAGCATCACAGCCCCACTAAACTGAGGATAACCAAGGTGCTGAAAGTCATCCCACACCGATCTAATTATGATGGACTATTCTATCGACACATCATCTATTTTGAAAATACAGAAAACCCTCTTGACTTGGTTCCAATCAATAACATTATCTACTGGTAAATGTATTATTAAATTACCTTCATGCCATTAAATTATTCACATTTGATACAGGAAATTCTTCAGACTGGCTTTGATATCCGCTTGGCAATGTAAGTTCTGCTGGTTCTTTATCTGTCCTTCAAGAACTCCCGAGAAGCCTCCAGAAATAGTTTGTGCCCCTAAGGGCACAGTTCCCAGTATAAAGCTCGCCATAAAAGAGAAAAGTTAAAAGATTGTTAGACCTTACATAACAGCACATTTCAGTCGTATCGAAAAAAAGAGAATCATACACAAACCCTACATGTATTACTTGTGTTCTCCTACATCACTCACCCCATAAAGAACCCTCTCACATATACCGTACAACTTACATACAACAGTCAGTAATCAAACATGCTGGGAATGAAAACAGTCTTCACCTTTATCTGGCACAGACCCTGTATCAATATGATATATGCTGTTTGGCCTCTAGGGGTCTCAATACTTGTATGTGTGCACCACAGAGAAGAGGCAACTCACTGGTACTGCAGACACGGTGCAAGCAGCAGACAGATGTAATGACAACAGCACTTGTAATAAGGAGCCTGAAGATCTCCACTGAGTGTGATTCATGAGAGACGCAACAAACAGAACATGGTGGCAGCTGGGCACAGAACCTTCGTATGGCACACCTGCAAATCCGCAGGTTTTGTGTGAGACTGGAACCGTACAGAGTATTATAGCAACTGTACGTACAGATTTCCTGTCATTACTACAAAATGGAGACTGGTCTGAAGCCTCCTCAGGAACTGGACATCACATCATGTAATCTATCCGAGACATGGAGACACTGGAAAGAAGAGTTTACTCTGTATGTGGATCTGACAGTGACCCCAGTGATGACAAACGTAAAGTAAAGCTGTTTTATTACTTAATTGGGGAAAAAGGCAGAGAAATAGCCTAGTTCTTACTGCCAGATGGACAGCCTCGTCTTAGCAGAGATTGTGGAGGCATTTGATAAACACTGTGACCCCAAGAAGAATGAGACAGTGGAGAGATAAAAGTTCTTCACAAGACAGCAGAAGGATGGTGAAAATGTGCACACATATGTGACAGAGCTGAGGACATTGGCTGCAACATGTGGCTTTGGAGAAATCAGAGACAGTCTAATCAGAGATAGAGTAGTGTGTGGCATCAAAGACACTCATCTTAGAGAAAGATTATGGAGAGAGGAAGAAATGACTTTGGAGAAATGCAAGCAAATCTGCAGGCCTGCGGAGCTGACAAAACCCAGCTTGAAGATGATGGCAGGCACCAGTGATAAGGTACATGCAGAATCTATGACAAGAAAGTCAAGACCAAGCTTCACTATAAGAACGGTCCACTGCAAATATTGTGGTAAAAGACATGAGTAATGTAATCAATGTAATCAGGCAGCCAGTAGTCAAGGATGCCAAGCAGCTCTATGCAACCTTCTTGTTGGATGAGAAACCCATTGGATTTCAGCTGGATTGTGGCGCAAGCTGCAATGTGATTCCAAGTGCTCTGCTGAACAAACAGGTTTCCATTGAGCCAACAGACAAGGTACTAGTGATGTACAACAAAAGTGTTCTGAAACCTATGGGGACATGTAAGCTCAAAATGTGGAACCCTTGTAACAGGAAAAGATGAATTTACCGTGCTGTGTTGTGGGAACCATTTACCTATACTGGGAGTAAGTTTTGCGGGCGGAGGGGTGGGAACGCCGCTAGCCTGGGAATCGCTGGTACTCGGGTCCGGTCCTTCTGCTCCTCGGTGGCTCAAGCATGGGGCCGGACCCGGGGCTCGAGCAGCGCCTCCTCCCCCATGAGTGAAAATGGGAGGTTTGTGGTGGGTATTTGGGGATGTCGGTCGTGACGCCACCCACGGGTTGTGGTGATGGTGGGCACCACCGCTGCTGGTGACGGGGGATACCGGGAGTGATGGCGGAGAGCAGTTGACCCCTCCGTGGGTAGGGGCTGTTGGTCCCGGGGCCCCAGTTGGGGAGTAGGGAGGAGGTATAGGTGCAGGAGCCGAGGCGGAGAGGCAGCGTGGGCGCGGGTGCAATGTTGCAGTGCAGCGCGGTGCCGAATGGCACTGTTGTACTCACTCAGACATAGAAGGACAGAGTCTCTGGTAAACCAAATGGCTGGATGGACGGGCCCCACAGCCGGCTGCGGTGTTCTCGCTCTCCCCGGACGGGTTGATGGTGGCTGTCATTTTCCTGCACCTGTGTAAGTGTGTTTGACTACTATGGCTTCCCACGGGTAGTCCGCTCTCCGGTGTGTATGTGTCAGGAGAGCCCGTTTGCCCGCATGCGCTGGCCCTTAGATCTCTGGCCCTTGGCGGTGGCACTTATCCGGACGGGCTGGGCTGTTGCCTTCTGACGGGACTTGGGTGGGAATGAACCCGAGGTCCAGACCGCAATCAGATAAATTGACCTTTTCGGCGGCTCCTAGCCTAGTCGGGGTCTGAGTACCCTGCCTTGGTGCTTGGCTTCAATCTGCTCCCCGGTTCGGTACCGGCGGGCCACCGCCCGACCCCAGTCCTACGGTTCCGCTGACCTACACCAAATCCTGCAGACGGCCACCACCATCTGCCGACCTTGCTGAACGTGCCTGGGCTCCAACCCAGACACAAACAGTTTTTCACTCCTCTCACTTTCACTGTCTACTAACATCTAACTGCCTACTTTCCCGCCTCCAGGCCTGTGAACTCCTCGGTGGGTGGGGTCAACCGCCTGGCTCCGCCCCACCTGGTTTGGACATCAACCCTGGAGGGTGGCAACAAGGATTTTGATTGACTGGTGTCACCTACCCAGGGCAGGGGGTGTGTGTGTGATGTTAGTGTACTGTAACCCCTGGGGGTCCAGCACATCACAAAAGCAGTCCAGGCAATGGACTTGATATAAGTACAGTCTCAGAACATTATGTCTGTTGAAGTTTCCCAGGATATACCAAATCCAAAACTAAACGCAGAGCGCAATTTGGACTTTCAAAAAATAAAAATTGAGTATGCTGATTTATTTGAAGGTGATGGGTGTTTTGAAGGGAAATACAGGCTAGAAATTTATAACACCGAGCAGCCTACCAGATTACCTCCAAGAAGAGTGCCTGTAACTTTAGTACAACCACTGAAAGTAGAGCTTTTACAGAGAAGAGGCATGATAGCACCAGTCCAGAAGAGCACAGATTGGATCAGCAGTCTGGTCATAGTGCAGAAACAATCAGGCAAGTTAAGAATATGTATTGGTCTTAAGCCACTCAACAAGGCGCTGAAAAGAAATTATTATCCAATGCCAACATTAGATAATGTTCTTTCTCCCAGATCTATCAAAGGCTAAAATATATTCTGTATGTGATGTCAAAAATGGATTCTGGCATGTGGAACTGACTGAAGAATCAAGTTTATTGACAACATTTTCTTCACCATTTGGACGCTATAAATGGCTGAGAATGCCAATGGGTATAAAACCTGCTCAATAGGTGTTCCAGCAGAAATTGATGCAGGCTTTGGAAGGACTTCCTGGAGTAAAAACAATAGCAGATGATATCCTTATAGTGGGAGAAGGTGAAGATATGGAATCTGCAATCAAACATCATGACCAGAAGATGATACAATCTTTGGACAGATGCAGACCAAAGCAAAGCAAATGACAGAAGTTGCATATATTGGACATCTTCTGGCCTCAAATGGTGTAAAAGTGGATCCTGAAAAGGTGAGAGTAATACAAGATTTGCCTTCCTCAACTGATGTGTGTGGAGTACAACGATTTCTAGGCATGGTAAATTATCTCTCCAAATTTTGCAAGCATCTGTCAGATATGTGTGAGCCACTGAGACAACTAAAGGGTACTTACACGCTGCGATATCGGTACCATTCCCACCCCCCATCGGTTGTGCGACACGGGCAAATCGCTGTCCATGGCGCACAACATCGCTAACACCCGTCACACTGACTTACCTTCACTGCGACGTCGCTCTGGCCGTCGATCCGCCTCCTTTCTAAGGGGGCGGTTCGTGCGGTGTCACAACGACATCACACGGCAGCCATCCAATAGAAGAGGAGGGGCGGAGATGAGCGGCTGGAACATGCCACCCACCTCCTTCCTTCCTCATTGCCGGTGGACGGAGGTAAGGAGATGTTCGTCACTCCTGCGGTGTAACAGTGTGTCCCTCCCCTGCCTTTGCTCATGATGTAATAGTCTGTCTCTCCTTGACTGTCCTGTATGTCCAACTGGTGGGGGATTGTTTGTTCTTCTCAGCATGGGACTTCTCCAATCCACAACTTGGTAAACAGAACAGAGCCAGGAGTCTAAAGTCCATTCATGTATCAAGTGTCCAGGCTGAGTTGGACTCTTCTGCCCACCTAAGGGGCTGATCCCAGGAGATAAGAACAATGAGACCCATGTTAGTTCAGTTAGTTGGATCTCGGCTGGAGAAGGACTAGGATCTATTGCTGAGACTGGATCCTAGAGCCTGTGTATGGACTGTCACTGACTGGAGATCAGTGGCCACATGGGATTGCGTTTTGTTGTTCACCCTGTTGGACTCAAGGAACTCATATAAGGATGTATGCCCACAGACTGAAACAAGTATGCCATCGCTGGCTGGAGGGAGAGGGGGCCTTAACTTGGGAGACCTTCCTCCAGGTCATCCTTGATACTGTACCACACAATAGCCTTATATTAAAGCTCCAGAAGCAAGGACTAGGGGAAACTATATGCAACTGGGTAAGGAATTGGCTAAAAGATAGGAAACAAAGAGTAGTCATAAATGGTACATTCTCTAAATGGGCTATAGTCTGCAGTGGGGTGCCGCAGGGATCTGTGCTAGGACCAATTCTTTTTAATCTCTTGATTAATGACCTTGTGGATAGGATTGATAGTAAAGTGTCAGTCTTTGCTGATGACACCAAACTATGTAGTATATTAAAAACTGACCTTGATAGTACAATATTACAAAAAGATCTGAATAAGATGTCAGAATGGGCAGATACTTGACAAATGAGATGTAATGTTGATAAATGTAAAGTAATGCACCTAGGACAGAGTAATCCTATACCTGCGTATACATTAAATGGAAGTAAACTCGAGACTACAGAACAGGAGAAGGACTTGGGTATTCTTATTACAAATAAGCTGAGCAGCAGCACTCAATGTGACGCAGCAGCTGCTAAAGCAAACAAGATTTTAGGGTGTATAAAAAGAGAGATTAGATCCCGTGATCCCAACGTATTGTTCCCCGTCTATAAATCACTTGTAAGGCCACATCTGGAATATGGGAACCAGTTTTGGGCTCCACATTTTAAAAAGGACATTCAGAAGTTAGAGTCAGTTCAAAGGCGGGCAACTAGACTATTACAAGGAATGGAAGGCCTCCCATATGACGACAGGTTGAAAAAGTTAGATATGTTTAGCTTAGAAAAAAGACGTCTCAGAGGAGATCTCATTTATATGTATAAATACATGTGTGGTCAATATAAAGGACTGGCACATGACTTATTTCTTCCAAAGATAATACTAAGGACCAGGGGGCACTCACTGCGAGTGGAAGAAAAGCGATTCCGACAGCTAAATAGGAAAGGGTTCTTTACAGTTAGAGCAGTCAGACTGTGGAATGCCTTACCACAAGAGGTAGTAATGGCAGATACTATAACAGCTTTTAAAAAAGGGCTGGATTATGTCTTCACTACACACAACATTGTTGGTTATAAATGACTTAGTGACCAAATGTAGAACTGGTGGAGGAAGGTTGAACTAGATGGACCTAGGTCTTTTTTCAACCTAAGTAACTATGTAACTATGTAATCCTGAAAGAGCAGTTCTATGCCAGGTGCCCTGCTGAAATCAGGGAATGTATGCGCGAGAGGAGACCAGATACAGTGGGACAAGCTGCTGCTCTAGCTGATGAGCTTCTCACCATCAAGCCTCAATGGAAAAGGATACTAGTCAGTGAGAAAAAAAACTACCAGCTCCCCAACACCAGTGGTCCCTTGACCTTTGGCCTCCAATGTTCACCGTCCCATTAGACTACCAACACATGGCAAACCCCGTGTGAATGTGCCTCCTACTACTCCTGCCTCCTCTTTGGGAGTACGACGTGGAGAAAGACTCTTAGAACGTAGATGTTATGGATGTGGGCAGCTGGGTCATCTGCAAGCTCACTGTCCAGGTGTTCAGAGGCAAAACAGTTACAGACCCCCTTTGCCTGTCCATTATCTACAGACAACCTCAACAGGAGAAGAGCTGGATTCACTCCCTGATGATTTGACAAAAGACTCTGATATGTTGACTTCCCTACCAGGAGTCTATGAGGTGCGAGCCACAGCCGCCTGTTCTTCTGATCTTCAGCATAAACATCTACAGGAGGTCGTGCTGGATGGCCAAAAAGTTGTTGGCTTTCGTGACACTGGGGCTTTTCTCACCATCACAGATCCCCGAGTAATTCAACCAGAAGCAATGCAAAAGGGACCAGGAATTGCCATTGAATTGGCTGGAGGTACTCAAAGATACATTCCAAGAGCGAGTGTGACCCTGGATTATGGCTTTGGGGCAAAACAATGCATGATTGGTGTGATGAGCGGCCTTCCTGCAGACATTCTTCTGGGGAATGATGTGGGGAATCTTCAATGCCACTTTGTCAGTGCGATAACCAGAAGTCAAGCCAAGAGAGCAGCAGATGTGGACGTGTTCAACCCATGAATGGAAATGAGGCCACCCGAACTGCCGTCACAGCCGGTGAGTGATTTTTCTTGTGGGTCTCATATGAATATCACTTGGGATAAAGTTCAGTTTAGACAAGAGGTAAAGATTGACCCCACCCTTGCTAGCTTTAGAGCTCAGGCTGAAGTAGGGCAGTTAGGAGAAAATGGGGAAAAAAATTATCAGAGAAAATGGACTTCTGTATCGGTTTACCAATGCTTACTTCCTAGATAAACCCTTGACTTATAGCAAACAGCTGATTGTTCCTCAGAAATACAGAGTTTCCCTATTACACCTTGCTCATGACATTCCTACTGCCGGCCATCAAGGGAAAACCCGCACTGAGAGACGATTGACTCAAATTTTCTATTGGCCTGGAATTTCTCAAGCAGTGGCGCATTTCTGCCGAACTTGCTACATATGTCAGCGTAGAGGGCGACCTGGAGATCACCCAAAAGCACCCTTGCAACCACTCCCTATCATAGAAGAACTCTTTCAAAGAGTAGCTGTCGATATCATTGGACCTCTGGCTAAACCAAGTAAATCTGGAAAGCAGTACATTCTCACTGTTGTGGACTACGCCACCCGATATCCAGAAGCCGTGGCCTTGTCAAGTATTTCTGCAGCCAAGGTGGCCGAGGCCCTTGTTACCATTTTCACCCGAGTAAGATTCCCAAGTGAGATCTTAAGTGACGTAAGTGACGCACATCCGGCATCGGAAGGTACACTGCAGTGTGTGACAGCTACGTGCGATTGCGATTGAACAGTAAAACGTTCATCACACCCATGTCGTTCATTCCTCATGAATTGAACGTCAGATTGTTCATCGTACCCGGGGTAGCACACATCGCTGTGTGTGACACCCCGGGAACGATGAACAAATCTTACCTGCGTCCTGCGGCTCCCGGCCGGTAATGCGGCAGGAAGGAGGTGGGCGGGATGTTTACGTCCCGCTCAGCTCCGCCCCTCCGCTTCTATTGGCCGGCTGCCGCTTGACGTCGCTGTGACGCCGAACGTCCCTCCCACTCCAGGAAGTGGACGTTCGCAGCCCACATCGAGGTCGTATGGATGGGTAAGTACGTGTGACGGGGGTTAATCGTTTGTGCGGCACATTCAACAAATCGAACATGCTGCACATACGATGGGGGAGGTTACAATCGCATACGATATCGTACGCAGAATCGTAACATGTAAAGCAGGCTTTAGACCCTGATCATCTAGAGCAAGAAGGTAATTGGTGTTGTTTACTTTTCTGAGAACCCGGAAGGGACCCTCCCATGTTGTCTGGAGTTTATTTTGCCGATGGGGAACAATCACTAAGACTTGATGTCCCTCTACAAATTCTCGATAGCGTGCTTTACGGTCATACCATGTCTTCTGTCTGGTTTGAGACATCCGCACATGATCCTGAGCCAAACTAGCAAGTTGAGCCAGGCTTTCCCGAAGCTTGAGGACATATGGAACAACAGAGGTTCTTGTATCTTAAACTTGCCTCTCCCAATATTCCTTTAGCAGAGTGAAGGGTCCTCTGACCTTTCTTCCATAGAGTAGTTTAAAGGGGGAAAACCCAGTGGACTCCTGGGGAACTTCCCGATAGGCGAACAGGAGATGGGGTAGGTACTTCTCCCAGTCGGAATCCCTGTCAGTGAAGGCCCTTAGCATATTTTTCAGTGTTTGATTAAACCATTCACAAAGTCCATTGGTTTGAGGATGGTATGCTGTAGTTCGAATTGCTTGTACTCCACAGGTGCGCCACAGACACTGCACCAACTCTGACATGAACTGGGAGCCTTGGTCCAATAAGATCTCACTTGGGAATCCTACTCGGATGAAAATAGTAACAAGGGCCTCGGCCAACTCGGCTGCAAAAATACTTGACAAAGCCACGGCTTCTGAATATCGGGTGGCGTAGTCCACAACAGTGAGAATATACTGCTTTCCAGATTTACTTGATTTAGCCAGATGTCCAATGATATCGACAGCTACAGAAAGAAGATTGATCCTCTGGGAGGGAATAGCTGAGGCTGGATCCTAGAGCCGGTGTATGGACAGTTACAGTCTGGAGATCAGTGGCCACGTGGGATTGCGTTTTGTTGTTCACCTGTTGGACTCAAGGAACTCATATAAGGACCATTGCCCTATTTTCCCTGGCATCGGAATACCAGGCGGTGCCCCTGGATCTTTTGTTTTGTTGTGGACTCCTTGCAGACTTTAAGGATCTATATTTATGTTTGGTGCTTTATCTTTGTGGTTCCAATAAAGCCCTTTGGATTGTTCCTTGGCCTGTTGTCCCTCCTTGCTCTGCTGTACACCCCGTCACAAACGCCGTACACATCACTAACAGATGCCATACACAGCACTCACACATGCCGTACTCAGCATTCACACACGCCACACACATCACTCACACATGCCTTACACAGCATTCACACACACTGTACACATCAGTCACACACGCCATACACATCAGTCACACACGCCGAACACAGCACTCACACACACCGTACACGTCACACACACACGCCGTACAAAGCATTCACAAACACACATCGTACACAGCATTTACACATGCCGTACTCAGCACTCACACACGCTGTACACAGCACTCACACACGCCATACATAGCACTCACACACGCCGTACTCAGCATTCACACTCGCCGTACATAGGAATCACACATGCCGTACACAGCACTCACATACACCGTACTCAGCATTCACACATGCCGTACACAACATTCACACACACCGTTCACATCACTCACACACGCCATACACAGCACTCACATACGCCGTACTCAGCATTCACACATGCCGTACACATCACTCACACACACAGTACACATCACTCACACACGCCGTACACATCACTCACACACGCCGTACACATCACTCACACAAGACGTACACATCACTCACACAAGCCGTACACATCACTCACACACGCCGTACACAGCATTCACACACACCGTTCACATCACTCACACACGCCGTACACAGCATTCACACACACTGTACACATCACTCACACACGCCGTACACAGCATTCACACACACCGTACACATCATTCACACGCCGTACACAGCACTCACACACGCCGTACACAGCACTCACACATGCTATACACAGCAATCACACACACCGTACACAGCAATCACACATGCCGTACACAGCATTCAAACAAACACACCGTACACAGCATTCACACAAACACATCGTACACAGCATTCACACACACCGTACACCTCTCACACACGCCTTACACAGCACTCACACACGCCGTACACAGCACTCACACACACCATACACATCTCTCACACGCCGTACACAGCATGCACATACGCCGTACTCAGCATTCTCACATGCCGTACACATCACTCACACACACTGTTCACATCACTCACACACGCCGTACACAGCATTCACACACACAGTACACATCACTCACACACGCCGTACTCAGCATTCACACACGCCGTTCACATCACTCACACACGCCGTACACAGCATTTACACACACCGTACACATCAATCACACACGCCGTACACAGCATTCACACACGCCGTACCTAAGACTCACACATGCCGTAAACAGCACTCACACACGGCATACACAGCACTCACACACGCCGTAAACAGCACTCACACACGCCATACTCAGCATCACACACGCCGTACACAGCACTCACACACCGTTCACATCACTCACACACGCCGTACACAGCATTCACACACACTGTACACATCACTCACACATGCCGTACAAAGCATTTACACACGCCGTATACATCACTCACACACGCCATACTCAGCATTCACACTCGCCGTACATAGCACTCACACATTCCGTACACAGCACTCACACACACCATACACAGCACTCACACACGCCGTACACAGCACTAACACACGCCGTACTCAGCATCACACATGCCGTACACAGCATTCACACACACTGTACACATCACTCACACACCGTACTCAGCATTTACACACGCCGTACACATCACTCACACATGCCGTACACATCACTCATACACACCGTTCACATCACTCACACACGCCGTACACAGCATTCACACACACTGTACACATCACTCACACACGCCGTACACAGCATTTACACACGCCGTACACATCACTCACACACGCCATATACAGCATTCACACACACCATACACAACACTCACACGCTGTACACAGCACTCACACAAAGTTCACATCACTCACGCACACCGTACACAGCACTCACACACGCCGTACACAGCACTCACACACGCCGTACACAGCACTCACATACGCCACACACAGCACGCACACACGCCGTACAAAACACTCACACATGCCATACACAGCAATCAAACACGCTGTACACAGCAATCACACACGCCGTACACATCACTCACACACGCCGTACACATCACTCACACAAGCCGTACACAGCATTCACACACACCGTACACATCACTGACACACGCCGTACACAGCATTCACACACACTGTACACATCACTCACACACGCCGTACACAGCATTCACACACACCGTACACATCATTCACACGCCGTACACAGCACTCACACACGCCGTACACAGCACTCACACATGCTATACACAGCAATCACACACGCCGTACACAGCAATCACTCATGCCGTACACAGCATTCAAACAAACACACCGTACACAGCATTCACACAAACACATCGTACACAGCATTCACACACACCGTACACCTCTCACACACGCCTTACACAGCACTCACACACGCCGTACACAGCACTCACACACATCATACACATCTCTCACACGCCGTACACAGCATGCACATACGCCTTACTCAGCATTCTCACATGCCGTACACATCACTCACACACACTGTTCACATCACTCACACACGCCGTACACAGCATTCACACACACAGTACACATCACTCACACACGCCGTACTCAGCATTCACACACGCCGTTCACATCACTCACACACGCCGTTGTGACGGGGTGTACATCAGAGCAAAGAGAGGCAACAGGCCGAGGATGATCCAACAGGTTTACTAACAGGAATACAGGAACAGCACACGACAAGTCCAAATAAAACAGATTCGGGGGCACCTCCCGATAATCCAAAGTGCCAGATCACAACGTAATAGTCCTTTTCAGAGTCCCAGAAATCCCACACAATCCACTGGACGGCGAGGTCTGTCCGCAGATTCAGATCTCGCTCCCTTCCTCTTCAAAAACTCAACCCCCAACTGCATTTAGAAACAGGAGTGAATTGTTTGAGCTCGTGGGCCCGCCCCTCAAGGGTAGGGGTCTATGCAATGGTTGGGTCCACTAGAAGATTCTAGAAGGTTGGCTCCGAGATGTCTACAGGTTTGTGTAGTTGGCGTTATCCACTGCTTACGAAACAATGGGAAGTTCCTCTGGCTGTGTGGACAAGAGATAATTGCATTATGGGCCCAGAGACACAGGAGATGGGGGGAAGGTATGGTTACTTACATCCCAAGACATTTCAAAGTGTTCAGTAAGTACAACCAAAGGAAAGTGACATCACATCCTGACATAGTATTACAGCAAATACAGTGAGAAGGTAAAATACATCATGACAATTCCTTCCCCTCCCAACTTGTGTACGTACTAGGGACCTCTACAGGTCGCTGGTTAAGTACACGCAGGCATGGCTGACAGGACTCAAGGCTCCTCTTGCCTGGACAGTCCATCTGCATTTTGGTGTTGGCTGCCCCTTCTATATTGTATGGTAAAGTTATAGGGCTGCAGAGCCAGGCTCCATCGCAGTAAGCGTCCATTGTCCCCAGAGACTCTGTTCAGCCAGGTGAGGGGATTGTGATCAGTAACCACAGTGAATTCCCGTCCATACAGATACGGCCGTAGTTTCTTAAGGGCCCACACTACAGCCAGACATTCCTTCTCAACAGTTGCATAGGCCACTTCTCGGTCCAGCAGTTTCCGGCTGAGATAGGCGATGGGGTGCTCGTCCCCAGCTGCATTCACCTGGCTGAGGACAGCTCCCAGTCCATAAGCAGAGGCATCCGTTTGCACAATGAATCTCCTCTTGTAGTCTGGAGCAGCCAGGACAGGATCGCAGATCAAAGCATCCTTCAGCCGGTTAAAAGCCTCATCACAGGCTGGAGTCCAGATCACCAGCCGGGGCATTGTTTTCTTGGTCAGGTCGGTAAGAGGCTTGGCCACAGTACTGAAATGAGAAACAAATTTTCGGTAATAACTGGCAGTGCCCAGAAAAGCCATAACTTGTTTCTTAGTTTGGGGTACAGGCCAGTCTCTAATAGCCTGGATTTTGGCAGGCTCAGGTCGGAGCTTCCCTCCTCCCACTCTACGTCCTAGGTACTGGACTTCCCCCATCCCCAATTGGCATTTATCGGGTCGAATAGTTAGGCCGGCTGCAAGAATCAGGTCCAAAATAATGGCTACTTGATTCAGATGTTCCTCCCATGTGTGGCTGAAGACGGCGATATCATCCAAGTAGGCACAAGCAAAGTCATCACATCCCCGGAGGATCTGATCCACCATTCTCTGGAAGGTGGCCGGGGCATTTTTCATTCCAAAAGGCATGCTTAGAAATTCATACAGACCAAAGGGGGTTATAAAAGCGGACCGTTCTCTCCCTTCATCCGTTAGAGGGATCTGCCAGTATCCCTTACTGAGATCCAAGGTAGTGACATATCGGGACCCAGCCAGTCGGTCTAGAAGTTCGTCAATACGAGGCATTGGGTAAGGATCGCTGACGGTATGGTCGTTTAGTCGCCGATAGTCCACACAAAATCGAGTACTCCCATCCTTCTTGGGTACTAACACCACAGGGGAGGCCCAAGGGCTATGGGAGGCCTGGATTACCCCAAGCTGTAACATCTCCTCCAGTTCGTGCTGCATGGTGTTTCGAACTGATTCAGGTACCCGGTAAGGAGCCAGATGTATGGGACGGATGCCCTGAGTGTCCACATGATGTTGGGTGACGGTGGTTCGACCTGGTTGGGATGAGAAAGCAGCCCGTCTCTGTTGAAGCACTTCCAGCATCTGGATTTTCTGTAAGGAGTCCAGGTAATCTCCCAGGGGAACCTGTTCCACAGTGGATGGGGCTCTCGCTGCTTCCACGAGATCAGGTAGAGAGTCCTCATCCTCTTGACCATCTTCTGAAGCCAACCGACAGCTTGCTATCATTGGAATGTTCCGGTCATGGTACTCCTTAATCATATTCACATGGACAGTCTTTTGCCTTAGCCCCTGATCATCTAAAGCAAGAAGGTAATTGGTATCATTCAGTTTTCTGAGAACCCGGAAGGGACCCTCCCATGTGGTCTGCAGTTTATTCTGCCGATGGGGAACAATCATTAAGACTTGTTGTCCTTCTACAAACTCCCGATAGCGTGCGTTACGGTCATACCATGTCTTCTGTCTGGTTTGAGCCATACGCAAATGACTCTGTGCAAAACTAGCAAGTTGGGCCAAGGTTTCTCGCAGCTTTAGGACATAAGGGACAACAGGGGTTCCTGTATCTTCAACTTGCCCCTCCCAGTATTCCTTGAGCAGGGTTAAGGGTCCTCGGACCTTTCTTCCATAGAGTAGTTCAAAGGGGGAGAACCCAGTGGACTCCTGGGGAACTTCCCGATAGGCAAACAAGAGATGGGGTAGGTACTTCTCCCAGTCTGAATCTCGGTCCGTGAAGGCCCTCAGCATATTCTTCAGAGTGCCGTTGAATCGTTCACAAATCCATTTGTTTGGGGATGATACGGGGTCGTTCGGATCGCTCGTACTCCACAGGTGCGCCACAGACACTGGACCAACTCTGACATAAACTGGGAGCCTTGGTCCGACAAGATCTCACTGGGGAATCCTACTCTGGTAAAACTAATAACCAAGGCCTCGGCCACCTTGGCTGCAGAGATACTTGACAAGGCCACGGCTTCTGGATATCGGGTGGCGTAGTGTTACGGGGGGCTGTCTGATAATAACCGAAAGAAGTATCAGACAGTCAGGGTCCACCGTGCAAAGACTTTGCTGCAGACTATGGCAGAGTGCAATACCTCTGTTAACTCACAGAAGGATATAATAAGTAAGTAAAGCAATTCCTCCCTTACTTGGAGGGTGTGTGGAATGATCTCTGTTAACAATCACAGAGACAAAGGCAATGTGTGCGAAATGGCACCTACCTAGGTCCGCTCTTCTAGTGGTGCAAAAGAGACGAACAGCAGCGTAAGCCGCACAAAGCTCCTACCTGCGTTCGCTCCACTAGTGTGCGAGGACACGAACCACTAGATATGGCACCTGCCTAGGTCTGCTCTTCTAGTGGTGCAAAAGAGACGAACAGCAGCGTAAGCCGCACAAAGCTCCTACCTCTGTTCGCTCCCCTAGTGTGCGAGGATACGAACAACTGCCAGACGCAGTATAAGGAACGTTACCCTAGCGGCAACGTCCACCTACGAGTAGAATCACAAGGCCCAGCCAGACCATGTGCCTCAGGCACCTGCCTATGTCCGCTCCCCTAAGAGGTAAGGATACGGACAGCAGCCGAAGCTGTAAGGTATAAGAACGCTACCCTGCCGGTAGCGCTCACCTAGCATAGACAGAGGAATGCCTAGAGGAACGCGCACAGAGCGTCTACTCATATGCATGAACCAAGAGGACTGAGCACCATGCGGCGTGTGTCAGGGTCTTATATAGACTCTGTGCCTCATCCAAGATGGAGGACACCAGAGCCAATCCGCTGCCAGAACGACAGGAGTGACGTCATGCTGGCCTATCACCGAGCAAGACGTCACAAGCACATGACCAGCGACCAATCGGCATAGAAGGTGTCAGAGACATGTGACCTCGTGTCAGCGATGATGTCACCCACACATGTGCAATGGCTCCAAGATTGGACTTAGTCTCCGGCGCTCGCACATGTGCAGTAGCAAGAAATCTGGACTTAGTCTCCAGCGCTCGCACATGTGCAGTAGCACGAAATCTGGACTTAGTCTCCAGCGCTCGCACATGTGCAGTAGCACGAAATCTGGACTTAGTCTCCAGCGCTCGCACATGTGCAGTAGCAAGAAATCTGGACTTAGTCTCCAGCGCTCGCACATGTGCAGTAGCAAGAAATCTGGACATAGTCTCCAGTGCTCGCAGCAACCGTAACAGTACCTCCCCCTCAAGGGCCCCCCTCCCGGCGACGCAGGTAATCGGCAACTAAGTCGGGAGCATGGACAGCCTCCTCAGGCTCCCAAGAGCGATGTTCCGGGCCATAGCCCTCCCAATCTATCAAGAAGAACCTGCGCCCTCTAACCATCTTAGAACCAACTATGGCTCGTACCTCATAGCTAGAGCGAGAGGAATCAGAGGCAGGAGAGTGCACTTCACGAGCGTGAGGTAAAATAGCCGGCTTTAGCAGTGAGGCATGGAATTTGTCATGAATCCTAAGATGGACAGGTAACTTCAATTGATAGACTACAGGATTTACCTGTCGAAGAACCTCATAAGGACCCAGGAAGCGAGGAGCAAATTTGACAGAGCTCACTCTAAGTCTCACGTGTTTTGCAGAGAGCCACACAAAGTCCCCTGGAGAAAAGACAGGAGCCGGGCGACGAAACCTATCGGACACCGTCTTCATACGGTCCTTAGCTGCTTGGATCGACTCTTGAGTCCGATCCCAAACCTCTCTGGCATTAGTTGCCCAGTCGGCCACAAGAGGAGGAGGTGCAGCAGCGGGAAACGGTACCGGTACCCTAGGGTGTTGCCCATTATTGAGTACGAACGGTGTCTGCCCAGTGGCCTCAGCCAGCGAATTGTTAAGGGCAAATTCTGCCCAGGGTAGGAGGGAGGACCAGTTATCGTGGTTCTCAGCAACAAAGTGTCGAAGGTATATAATCATAGATTGATTGGTACGTTCAACCAAACCATTAGTCTCCGGATGGTATGCCGAAGAGAGATTCAACTCAATTTGCAGAAGGCTACAAAGATCTCGCCAGAAACGGGAAGTAAATTGCGGGCCTCTATCACAAATGATACGATCTGGCATCCCGTGAAGCCTAAAGACATGCTTGAGGAATAGTTTGGCTAGTACCCTGGAAGATGGGATTCTCGATAACGGTACGAGATGAACCATCCGGGAGAAATGGTCCGTAATGACCCACACAAATCTATGTCCCTGTGAACATGGAAGATCACCCACAAAGTCCATGCCTACCACCTCCCATGGTCTATCTGGCACTGGTAAAGGATGCAAGAGCCCAGCCGGTCTCTGCCGTAATGGACGGTTGCGAGCACACGAGTAGCAGGAACCGACATATCTCTTGACGTGGCTGGCTAAGTGTGGCCACCAATACCACCTCTCCAGTAACTCTCGTGTCCGCCTAATACCAAAATGCCCACCCACCTTTGAGGTGTGGGCCCATGACAGTATATCATTCTGTCGATCAGGCGGAACAAAGGTCTTGCCCGGTGGGATTTGGTCTAACGTCACAGGGGAGAGCGTATGAAAAACCCTGGAGGGAAGGATAAGACGAGGTTCGTCAATCTCTTCCTGGGTAGAAAGCATAGAGCGAGACAGGGCGTCTGCCTTGTTATTCTTACTCCCAGACAGATAGTTGATGGAGAAGTGAAAGCGGGAGAAAAACAAGGACCAGCGGGCTTGGCGAGGATTCAGACGCTGAGCGGTTTGTAAGTACGTCAGATTCTTATGGTCTGTATAGACCTGGAAAGGATGTTTCGCTCCTTCCAGCAAGTGACGCCACTCCTCCAAGGCTAATCTCAAGGCGAGCAGTTCCCTATCCCCAATGGTATAGTTTCTCTCTGCCGGTGAAAAGGTTTTAGCAAAGAAGAAACACGGCCTTTTTCTACCTGCACCGTTCTTTTGATACAAGACCGCACCAGCACCCACTGAAGAGGCATCAACCTCTAAGAGGAAGGGCTTATTCTCATCGGGTCTTTGAAGAACGGGAGCAGTTGAAAAGTGTCTTTTTACTGCCTCAAAAGCCTGAGATGTCTCAGTAGACCAGGCTTTGGGATTAGCACCTTTCTTAGTCAAGGCCACCAAAGGGGCCACCAAAGTAGAAAAATGGGGTATGAACTGCCTGTAATAATTTATGAATCCTAAGAAGCGTTGCACCGCCTTCAAGGAATGAGGTTCGGACCATTGCAGGACAGCAGAGAGCTTCGCAGGATCCATAGCCAGACCCTCTTGTGAGATAATGTAACCCAAAAAAGGCAATGAGGACTGCTCGAATACACATTTCTCGAGTTTAGCAAACAATGAGTGCTCCCTTAAACGGGAAAGGACACGAACGACATCCTGACGATGAGTCTCCAGATCAGGAGAAAAAATCAGGATGTCGTCCAGATACACCACTACTGAGGATAACAGTAAATCCCTGAACACATCGTTTACGAAGTCCTGAAATACTGCGGGTGCATTACATAACCCAAAAGGCATGACGAGGTATTCATAGTGACCGTCTCGGGTGTTAAAAGCGGTCTTCCATTCGTCACCCTTTCGAATTCGTACCAAGTTATACGCACCCCGCAGATCCAACTTCGTAAAAACTTGAGCTCCTCTCAGTCTGTCAAAGAGCTCCGAAATTAAAGGTAATGGGTATTTGTTCTTTATTGTGATTGCGTTGAGACCCCTGTAATCTATGCAGGGACGCAAATCACCCTCTTTCTTCCGAACAAAGAAAAACCCAGCTCCCGCGGGAGAGACAGACTTACGAATGAACCCCTTCTCTAAACTCTCTCTTATATAGGTCGACATGGCCTCCGACTCAGGTATCGACAGGGGGTAAACCCTGCCTTTAGGTGGAACCGAACCTGGGATAAGGTCTATGGCACAGTCATACGGCCTATGGGGTGGAAGAACCTCAGCACCCTGTTTGGAGAACACGTCAGCGAAATCCAAATAGGGTGTAGGTATGGGAGAGAGATCAGTTGATGCAACCGCAACGACCTTAGGTGGTAAGGGAAGACATCGGGACTGACATTTCGAACCCCAACTAATAATGCTGTCAGACTCCCAGTCAATGTGAGGAGCATGAGTCCGAAGCCATGGAAGACCCAGAAGGACGTCGTCTATACCCTCAGGCAAAACAAGAAAAGAAATCTCCTCTATGTGACCCTGAGACAGGGAAAGGCGCAAGGGAACTGTCCTCAATGTAATGGAGTCAGACAACATAGTTCCATTAACAACACGGACAGGAATAGGCGCCTCTAACATGATAGAGGGAATATTGTGTCCCTTTACAAATCCTGAGGACACAAAAATCCCGTCAGCTCCGGAATCCACAAAAGCCATAATAGGCCATGTATTCTCAGATAACGAGAGCTGACCTGGGATACAACACTTAGAGGGTGCAGAAGACGTCTCTAGTAACCCCCCTCTAATGGTTACTAGGCCAGGGAGTTTCCCTGACGACTAGGACACTTGTTGGCATAGTGCCCAGCCTGACGACATACGTAACATATAGGAGGACCAGACTTGCGTAGTCTGGAGAACGTATGACCTAACTCCATAGGAGTGGGAGATGTTTCAGATGCTGAGGAAGATGGTAGTGGACCCTCAACAACTGGAATAGCCCGATGCTTAGGGCGTGAGGAAGAGACCTCGAGTCTACGTTCCTTATGGCGTACATCGATCCTCGTTGCAACTGTGATCAAGTCCTCCAGAGAAGCAGGGACCTCACGAGTAGCAAGGGCATCCTTGACATAGCCTGCCAACCCTCTCCAGAAGATAGGAATCAACACCTTCTCTGGCCAATCTAGTTCTGCCACCAGAGTTCTAAAAGCAATGGCATAAGAACTAGTGGATAACGAACCCTGAGATAGATCTAACAGTCTCAGGGCCGCATCATGGGTAACCTGCGGACCCATGAATACCGCCTTAAGAGCATCAAGAAAGTCTTGATGTCTCAGAGTAACCACATCAGAGCGCTCCCATAGGGGAGTCGCCCATTCTAAGGCTTTGTCCTGAAGTAATGAGATGATAAAGCCTACTCTGGACCTCTCCGTAGAGAAGCGAGAAGAGTTGACCTCTAGGTGTATCTGACACTGACTAATGAAACCACGACATGATCTGGCATCGCCAGAATATCTGTTTGGCAGAGCAAGTCGAGGATCATGTGCAGATGTCACCATGGTCTGAGGTTTATCCTCTATACTCTTGAGCCGTGACTCAAGTACTTGTATGTAACGGTGTAACTGCTGATATTCTGCCATAACTGCCAGACCCTTGGCTCAGTCCTAATGTTACGGGGGGCTGTCTGATAATAACCGAAAGAAGTATCAGACAGTCAGGGTCCACCGTGCAAAGACTTTGCTGCAGACTATGGCAGAGTGCAATACCTCTGTTAACTCACAGAAGGATATAATAAGTAAGTAAAGCAATTCCTCCCTTACTTGGAGGGTGTGTGGAATGATCTCTGTTAACAATCACAGAGACAAAGGCAATGTGTGCGAAATGGCACCTACCTAGGTCCGCTCTTCTAGTGGTGCAAAAGAGACGAACAGCAGCGTAAGCCGCACAAAGCTCCTACCTGCGTTCGCTCAACTAGTGTGCGAGGACACGAACCACTAGATATGGCACCTGCCTAGGTCCGCTCTTCTAGTGGTGCAAAAGAGACGAACAGCAGCGTAAGCCGCACAAAGCTCCTACCTCTGTTCGCTCCCCTAGTGTGCGAGGATACGAACAACTGCCAGACGCAGTATAAGGAACGTTACCCTAGCGGCAACGTCCACCTACGAGTAGAATCACAAGGCCCAGCCAGACCATGTGCCTCAGGCACCTGCCTATGTCCGCTCCCCTAAGAGGTAAGGATACGGACAGCAGCCGAAGCTGTAAGGTATAAGAACGCTACCCTGCCGGTAGCGCTCACCTAGCATAGACAGAGGAATGCCTAGAGGAACGCGCACAGAGCGTCTACTCATATGCATGAACCAAGAGGACTGAGCACCATGCGGCGTGTGTCAGGGTCTTATATAGACTCTGTGCCTCATCCAAGATGGAGGACACCAGAGCCAATCCGCTGCCAGAACGACAGGAGTGACGTCATGCTGGCCTATCACCGAGCAAGACGTCACAAGCACATGACCAGCGACCAATCGGCATAGAAGGTGTCAGAGACATGTGACCTCGTGTCAGCGATGATGTCACCCACACATGTGCAATGGCTCCAAGATTGGACTTAGTCTCCGGCGCTCGCACATGTGCAGTAGCAAGAAATCTGGACTTAGTCTCCAGCGCTCGCACATGTGCAGTAGCACGAAATCTGGACTTAGTCTCCAGCGCTCGCACATGTGCAGTAGCACGAAATCTGGACTTAGTCTCCAGCGCTCGCACATGTGCAGTAGCAAGAAATCTGGACTTAGTCTCCAGCGCTCGCAGCAACCGTAACACGTAGTCCACAACAGTGAGAATGTACTGCTTTCCAGATTTACTTGGTTTAGCCAGAGGTCCAATGATATCAACAGCTTCTCTTTGAAAGGGTTCTTCTATTATAGGGAGCGGTTGCAGGGGTGCCTTTGGGTGATCTCCGGGTCGCCCTCTACGCTGACATATGTCACAAGTTCGGCAGAAATGCGCCACTGCTTGGGAAATCCCCGGCCAATAAAAAGTTTGAGTCAATCGTCTCTCGGTGCGGGTTTTGCCTTGATGGCCAGCCGTAGGAATGTCATGAGCCAGGTGTAATAGGGGAATTCTGTACTTCTGAGGAACAATCAGCTGTTTGCTATAAGTCCAGGGCTTATCTAGGGAGTCGGCATTGGCAACCCGATACAGAAGTCCATTTTCTCTGATAATTCTTTCTCCGTTTTCCCCTAGCTGCCCTATTTCAGCCCGAGTTCTAAAACTAGCAAGGGTGGGGTCAGTCGCTACTTCTTGTCTAAACTGAACTTTATCCCAAGTAACATTCCTATTATCCCCACAAGAAGAATCACTCACCGGCTGTAATGGCAGTTCTGGTGGCCTCAGTTCCATGGATGGGTTGTACACGTCCACATGGGCTGCTCTCTTGGCTTGACTTCTGGTTACCGCACCGACAAAGTGGCAATGAAGATTCCCCACATCATTTCCTAGAAGAACGTCTGCAGGGAGGCCGCTCATCACACCGACCACACATTGTTTTGCCCCAAAGCCATAATCCAGGGTCACACTCGCTCTTGGAATATATCTCTGGGTACCTCCTGCCAGTTCAATGGCAATTCCTGGTCCCTTTTGAATTGCTTGTGGTTGAATTACTCGGGGATCGGCTATGGTGAGGAAAGCCCCATGAGTTGACGGTCTAGGGTGATGGTGAACATTGGGGCCAGAAGGACCAGGGGCCACCAGCGTTGGGGGGTTGGTGTTTTTTTTCTCACTGGGTAGTAGTTTTTTCCACTGAGGCTTGATGGTGAGAGCCGTACACAGCATTTACACACACCGTACACATCAATCACACACGCCGTACACAGCATTCACACACGCCGTACCTAAGACTCACACATGCCGTAAACAGCACTCACACACGGCATACACAGCACTAACACACGCCGTAAACAGCACTCACACACGCCATACTCAGCATCACATACGCCGTACACAGCATTCACACACACCATACACATCACTCACACACGCCGTACACAGCACTCACACACCGTTCACATCACTCACACACGCCGTACACAGCATTCACACACACTGTACACATCACTCACACATGCCGTACAAAGCATTTACACACGCCGTATACATCACTCACACACGCCATACTCAGCATTCACACTCGCCGTACATAGGACTCACACATTCCGTACACAGCACTCACACACACCATACACAGCACTCACACACACCGTACACAGCACTAACACACGCCGTACTCAGCATCACACATGCCGTACACAGCATTCACACACACTGTACACATCACTCACACACCGTACTCAGCATTTACACACGCCGTACACATCACTCACACATGCCGTACACATCACTCATACACACCGTTCACATCACTCACACACGCCGTACACAGCATTCACACACACTGTACACATCACTCACACACGCCGTACACAGCATTTACACACGCCGTACACATCACTCACACACGCCATATACAGCATTCACACACACCATACACAACACTCACACGCTGTACACAGCACTCACACAAAGTTCACATCACTCACGCACACCGTACACAGCACTCACACACGCCGTACACAGCACTCACACACGCCGTACACAGCACTCACATACGCCACACACAGCACTCACACACGCCGTACAAAACACTCACACATGCCATACACAGCAATCACACACGCCGTACACATCACTCACACACGCCGTACACATCACTCACACAAGCCGTACACAGCATTCACACACACCGTACACATCACTGACACACGCCGTACACAGCATTCACACACACTGTACACATCACTCACACACGCCGTACACAGCATTCACACACACCGTACACATCATTCACACGCCGTACACAGCACTCACACACGCCGTACACAGCACTCACACATGCTATACACAGCAATCATACACGCCGTACACAGCAATCACACATGCCGTACACAGCATTCAAACAAACACACCGTACACAGCATTCACACAAACACATCGTACACAGCATTCACACACACCGTACACCTCTCACACACGCCTTACACAGCACTCACACACGCCGTACACAGCACTCACACACACCATACACATCTCTCACACGCCGTACACAGCATGCACATACGCCGTTCACATCACTCACACACGCCGTACACAGCATTTACACACGCCGTACACATCACTCACACACGCCGTGCACAGCACTCACACACACCGTTCACATCAATCACACATGCCGTACACAGCATTCACACACACAGTACACATCACTCACACACGCCGTACTCAGCATTCACACACGCCGTTCACATCACTCACACACGCCGTACACAGCATTTACACACACCGTACACATCACTCACACACGCCGTGCACAGCACTCACACACACCGTTCACATCAATCACACATGCCGTACACAGCATTCACACACGCCGTACCTAAGACTCACACATGCCGTAAACAGCACTCACACACGGCATACACAGCACTCACACACGCCGTAAACAGCACTCACACACGCCATACTCAGCATCACATACGCCGTACACAGCATTCACACACACCATACACATCACTCACACACGCCGTACACAGCACTCACACACCGTTCACATCACTCACACACGCCGTACACAGCATTCACACACACTGTACACATCACTCACACATTCCGTACACAGCACTCACACACACCATACACAGCACTCACACACGCCGTACACAGCACTAACACACGCCGTACTCAGCATCACACATGCCGTACACAGCATTCACACACACTGTACACATCACTCACACACCGTACTCAGCATTTACACACGCCGTACACATCACTCACACACGCCGTACACATCACTCACACACGCCGTACACATCACTCATACACACCGTTCACATCACTCACACACGCCGTACACAGCATTCACACACACTGTACACATCATTCACACACGCCGTACACAGCATTTACACACGCCGTACACATCACTCACACACGCCATACACAGCATTCACACACACCATACACAACACTCACACGCTGTACACAGCACTCACACAAAGTTCACATCACTCACGCACACCGTACACAGCACTCACACACGCCGTACACAGCACTCACACACGCCGTACACAGCACTCACATACGCCACACACAGCACTCACACACGCCGTACAAAACACTCACACATGCCATACACAGCAATCAAACACGCTGTACACAGCAATCACACATGCCGTACACAGCATTCAAACACACACACCGTACACAGAATTCACACACACCGTACACAGCATTCACACACACACATCGTACACAGCATTCACACACACACGTCGTACACAGCATTCACACACACCGTACATATCTCTCACACACGCCTTACACAGCACTCACACACACACCGTACACAGCACTCACACACCATACACATCTCTCACACGCCATACACAGCACGCGCATGCGCCGTTCACATCACTCACACACAACGTACACAGCATTCACACACGCCGTACACATCACTCACACACGCCGTACACAGTACTCACACACACCGTACACATCACTCACACACGCTGTACACAGCATTCACAGACACCGTACACATCACTCACACACGCCATACACAACACTCACACACGCCGTACACAGCACTCACACACGCCGTACACAGCACTCACACACGCCGTACTCAGCATCACACACGCCGTACACAGCATTCACACACTGTACACATCACTCACACACGCCGTACTCAGCACTCACACACGCTGTACACATCACTCACACGCCGTACACAGCACTTACAAACACCGTACACATCTCTCACACTTGCCGTACACAGCATTCACACACAGTACACATCACTCACACACGCCGTACACATCACTCACACACGCCATACACATGACTCACACACGCCATACACAGCATTCACGCACACCATACACATCACACACACGCCATACACAGCATTCACACACACCGTACACATCAATAACACACGCTGTAGACAACACTCACACACACTGTTCACACCACTCACACACGCCATACACAGCATTCACACACACTGTACACATCACTCACACACGCCGTACTCAGCATTCACACACGCCGTACACATCACTCACACCCGCCGTAGACAAAATTCACACACACCGTACACATTACTCTTACACGCCGTACACAGCACTCACACACACCGTTCACATCACTCATGCATACCGTACACAGCACTCACATACGCCATACACAGCACACACACGCCGTACACAGCACTCACACACGCCGTACACAGCATTCACACACACACACACACCGTACACAGCATTCACACACACACATCGCACACAGCATTCACACACACCGTAAACATCTCACACACTCCGTACACAGCACTCAAACACGCCGTACACAGCACTCACACACGCCGTACGCAGCACTCACACACACCATTCACATCACTCACACACGCCGTACACATCATTCACACACACTGTACACATCACTCACACATGCCGTACTCAGCATTTACACACACCGTACACAGCACTCACACACGCCGTACACAGCACTCACATACGCCATACACAGCATTTACACACACCGTACAAAGCACTCACACATGCCATACCAGCAATCACACATGCCGTACACAGCAATCATACATGCCGTACACAGCATTCAAACACACACACCGTACTCAGCATTCAAACACACACACCGTACACAGCATTCAAACACACACACTGTACACAGCATTCAAACACACACACCGTACACAGCATTCAAACACACACGCCGTACACAGCACTCACACGCACCGTACACATCTCTCACATGCCATACACAGCACGCACATACGCCGAACTCAGTGTGAAGATGTAATTTACCCTCTCACTGTATATGCTGTGATACTATGTCATGATATGTATATTTCCCTGGTTGTATTAGTTGTAATTCATGTATTTTCTTGGGGGAGCAACTGGTCTCAATGTGTCTCTCTCATACAATTGTAGTCTTGGCATCTAATGTGATTATGTAAATAGCCTGTCCTCTTCTTTCCAGAGTTGTGTATCTAATCTGTAATTGCATTGGCCAGTGAAGGAATAGTCATTGTTCTTTACAGCAGGGGATCCCTTCATCTACTGTGGCTGGCAGACATATTGGAGCCCTGTGATGGACCAAACCATTGATGATAGGATGTGTGACCCCTACCCCCTGAACATGGTGGGCTGGTCAAGCAGCCCAGACAATGCATTTCCCTTTTTGTAACTTCAGAGTGAGCTGAAACTTGAAGAGAGCAGGAGCCCCAGCCTGGGTGGCTGTGGACACGGACGGAGCTAGGCCTGTGTGGCGGCCCGTGGGATTGTGTGGAACTCTTTGGACTACTGTAAGGACGATTGCTTTGTTATTCGGTCCGAGGATTGTCGGGAAGGGCCCCCGAATCTGTTTTACGTGGACTTATCGTGTGCTGTTCCAGTGTTCTTGTGAATAAACCTGTTGGATCGTCCCTCGGCCTCGTCCATCCTTTGCTCTGTTGTACACTCCCGTCACAAACTGGTTGGCAGCGCTGGGATCAGAGCAGAAGGAATGGAGGACAACGGCCCATTAACATCTGGAATCAGAACCTCAGAGTACAAGAACTGGACTGTGGTGAGCCTACAAACAATGGCCCGTGAATTAGGAGTCGGTTACAAAGGACTCTCTAAGGAGCAACTAATTGAGGCATTGGAAAACGCTTGCCTGCAAGATGGCACCGAGGAACAATTTCCACAGCAAAGGGAGGAAAGACGGGAGCTGGAGGTAAATACCCAAAAAAGTCAATGGATTGTGTGGTACAAGGAGGAGATGGCACTGCTTGGAGATGAGGCCACCATAGAAGATAAGAGGGAGGCCATGCGTGGAGCTAAAGAGAAGGAGCGCAGGATGGAGGAGATGGCACTGCTGGATAAGGAGCTCGCTGTGGAAGCCGCGAGAGGTTCCAGACAGACTGTAACCCCAGCACCCATCATGAGGGAACTTCCCAGGGTGTCCCGCAAAGACTTTAAGCCGTTTAATGAGGCTGCAGGCGACATTGAGGGCTTCTTCCAGGACTTTGAGCATCAGTGTCGATTAATGGAAGTCCCGGACAGGGAGCGTGTCCGGCATCTGGTTGGGCTCCTAGAGGGGGGAGCTGCTGAAGCCTATAGAGCTATGGACCCTCGGTGGAACTGTGAGTATGCGGATATTAAACAGACTATTCTAGAACATTATGCTGTGACCCCAGACACTTACAGGACTCAGTTCCGTGCTTTAGCCTGTGATGGGGAAGTGTCTTTTAAGATATATGCTCATAGACTCAAACAAATATGTAATCGCTGGCTGGAGGGAGAGGAGGCCTTATCTTGGGAGACCTTCCTGCAGGTCATCCTAAAAGAACAATTCTTTGCCCAGTGCCTCGCTGAGATCCGGGAATGGGTGCGTGAGAGAAAACCAGCGACAGTGGAGGAAGCTGCTGCTCTCGCTGATGAGGCTCTCACCATCAAGCCTCAGTGGAGGGTTCTGTTGGAGGATGGAGAGACGCCTAACAGCTCCACAACACCGGATGCCCCCAGTTATTCTGTCCCCATTGTTCCCCGTTCCTCTAAGCCACCACATGTTGATACCTGTGTTAATGTGCCTCCAGTTGCTTCTACTGCACTTTCTGGAATACGCCGGGGAGAGGAAGTAACAGAGCGCAGGTGTTATGTTTGTAGGCATCCCGGGCATTTGCAGGCCTCATGCCCAGCCAGGCCATGGAGGAATCATCCTCAAACCCCTACAGCACCTTCAGGTGGGAGCCGGCCTCCAAGTTCCCCTACCCCTTACCCAAGAGGACGCCTTGGATGGAGGGAGACCCAGCTCAGATGCTATCAATGTGGACAGCCAGGGCATCGGCAAGTCTCCTGCCCAGCTGTTCAAATGAGGACTGATCCTGCACCCAATCGGATTGTTAATTATTTACAGCCCAGTGCCATGGAGGAAGATGTGGCACCGTTATGTGAGGACTGGCCTAGTGACTCAGCCCCCCATGTTGCACCACCAGGAGTTTACGGGGTGCGACCCGCAGTTATGACGACTTCTGCTCATCGAGGTAAGCACTTGCAGGAGGTTGTGCTGGATGGACAGAGACTTGTTGGATTTTGTGACTCGGGTGCTTTCCTCACACTGGCTGATCCCCGAGTGGTTCGGCCTGAGGCAATCCATAGAGGACCTGGGATTGTTATTGAACTGGCTGGTGGACAATGGAGGACTATTCCCACAGCCACTGTGGATCTGAACTTTGGTTTTGGGGTCAGGCGATGTGTGGTTGGGGTGATGGGTGGTCTGCCTGCAGCTGTTCTCCTGAGCAATGATGTGGGAGAGCTACGATGCCAATTCGTGGCTGCATGAAGCCACATGTAAGTAACGCTCTGCCTGTGTGTACTTAACCAGTGACCTGTAGAGGTCCCTAGTACGTACACAAGTTGGGAGGGGGAGGGATTGTGAAGATGTAATTTACCCTCTCACTGTATATGCTGTGATACTATGTCATGATATGTATATTTCCCTGGTTGTATTAGTTGTAATTCATGTATTTTCTTGGGGGAGCAACTGGTCTCAATGTGTCTCTCTCATACAATTGTAGTCTTGGCATCTAATGTGATTATGTAAATAGCCTGTCCTCTTCTTTCCAGAGTTGTGTATCTAATCTGTAATTGCATTGGCCAGTGAAGGAATAGTCATTGTTCTTTACAGCAGGGGATCCCTTCATCTACTGTGGCTGGCAGACATATTGGAGCCCTGTGATGGACCAAACCATTGATGATAGGATGTGTGACCCCTACCCCCTGAACATGGTGGGCTGGTCAAGCAGCCCAGACAATGCATTTCCCTTTTTGTAACTTCAGAGTGAGCTGAAACTTGAAGAGAGCAGGAGCCCCAGCCTGGGTGGCTGTGGACACGGACGGAGCTAGGCCTGTGTGGCGGCCCGTGGGATTGTGTGGAACTCTTTGGACTACTGTAAGGACGATTGCTTTGTTATTCGGTCCGAGGATTGTCGGGAAGGGCCCCCGAATCTGTTTTACGTGGACTTATCGTGTGCTGTTCCAGTGTTCTTGTGAATAAACCTGTTGGATCGTCCCTCGGCCTCGTCCATCCTTTGCTCTGTTGTACACTCCCGTCACACTCAGCATTCTCACATCCCGTACACAGCATTCACACACACCGTTCACATCACTCACACACGCCGTACACAGCATTCACACACACAGTACACATCACTCACACACACCGTACTCAGCATTCACACACGCCGTACACATCACTCACACACGCCATACATAGCATTCACACACACCGTACACAGCACTCACACACGCCATACACAGCACTCTCACACACCGTACACAGCACTCATACACACCGTACACATCTCTCACATGCCAAACACAGCACTTACATATGCCGTACTCAGCATTCACACATGCCGTACACAACATTCACACAAGCTGCACACATCACTCACACAAGCCGTACACATCACTCACACACGCCGTACACATCACTCACACACGCCGTACACAGCATTCACACATACCGTATGTGACGGGGTGTACATCAGAGCAAAGAGAGACAACAGGCCGAGGATGATCCAACAGGTTTACTAACAGGAATACAGGAACAGCACACGACAAGTCCAAATAAAACAGATTCGGGGGCACCTCCCGATAATCCAAAGTGCCAGATCACAACGTAATAGTCCTTTTCAGAGTCCCAGAAATCCCACACAATCCACTGGACGGCGAGGTCTGTCCGCAGATTCAGATCTCGCTCCCTTCCTCTTCAAAAACTCAACTCCCAACTGCATTTAGAAACAGGAGTGAATTGTCTGAGCTCGTGGGCCCGCCCCTCAAGGGTAGGGGTCTATGCAATGGTTGGGCCCACTAGAAGATTCTAGAAGGTTGGCTCCGAGATGTCTACAGGTTTGTGTAGTTGGCGTTTGTGACGGGGGTGTACAACAGAGCAAAGGATGGACGAGGCCGAGGGACGATCCAACAGGTTTATTAACAGGAATGCAAGAACAGCACACGATAAGTCCACGTAAAACAGATTCGGGGGCCCTTCCCGACAATCCTCGGACCGGATTACAAAGCAATCGTCCTTACAGTAGTCCAAAGAGTTCCACACAATCCCACGGGCCGCCACACAGGCCTAGCTCCGTCCGTGTCCACAGCCACACAGGCTGGAGCTCCTGCTCCCTTCAAGTTTCAGCTCACTCTGCCTGAATCTCCCAGGTAAGCAGAGTTTACACTAGTTGGACTCTAGGCCCACCTCCCCCTACTCCCAGGGATGGAAGTGCCTCAAGAGGATATAACCTTGCATTTTAGGGGGGTGATTACCTACAACAATAGAAATGTACACAGAAGTAGTTCAAATAAGACAATGAACCCAGCTTGAAATAGGAATCTGTACAGCATATACAGTGAGAGGGTAAATTACATCTTCACAATCCCTCCCCCTCCCAACTTGTGTACGTACTAGGGACCTCTACAGGTCACTGGTTAAGTACACACAGGCAGAGCGTTACTTACATGTGGCTTCATGCAGCCACGAATTGGCATCGTAGCTCTCCCACATCATTGCCCAGGAGAACAGCTGTAGGCAGACCACCCATCACCCCAACCACACATCGCCTGACCCCAAAACCAAAGCTCAGATCCACAGTGGCTGTGGGAATAGTCCTCCATTGTCCACCAGCCAGTTCAATGACAATCCCAGGTCCTCTATGGATTGCCTCAGGCCGAACCACTCGGGGATCAGCCAGTGTGAGGAAAGCACCCGAGTCACAAAATCCAACAAGTCTCTGTCCATCCAGCACAACCTCCTGCAAGTGCTTACCTCGATGAGCAGAAGTCGTCATAACTGCGGGTCGCACCCCGTAAACTCCTGGTGGTGCAACATGGGCTGAGTCACTAGGCCAGTCCTCACATAGCGGTGCCACATCTTCCTCCATGGCGCTGGGCTGTAAATAATTAACAATCCGATTGGGCGCAGGATCAGTCCTCATTTGAACAGCTGGGCAGGAGACTTGCCGATGCCCTGGCTGTCCACATTGATAGCATCTGAGCTGGGTCTCCCTCCATCCAAGGCGTCCTCTTGGGTAAGGGGTAGGGGAACTTGGAGGCCGGCTCCCACCTGAAGGTGCTGTAGGGGTTTGAGGATGATTCCTCCATGGCCTGGCTGGGCATGAGGCCTGCAAATGCCCGGGATGCCTACAAACATAACACCTGCGCTCTGTTACTTCCTCTCCCCGGCGTATTCCAGAAAGTGCAGTAGAAGCAACTGGAGGCACATTAACACGGGTATCAACATGTGGTGGCTTAGAGGAACGGGGAACAATGGGGACAGAATAACTGGGGGCATCCGGTGTTGTGGAGCTGTTAGGCGTCTCTCCATCCTCCAACAGAACCCTCCACTGAGGCTTGATGGTGAGCACCTCATCAGCTAGAGCAGCAGCTTCCTCCACTGTCGCTGGTTTTCTCTCACGCACCCATTCCCGGATCTCAGCGGGGCACTTGAAGTAAAACTGCTCTTTTAGGAGGACCTGGAGGACGGTCTCCAAGGTTAAGGCCTCCTCTGCCTCCAACCAACGATGCCACAGATGTTTGAGTTTGTGGGCATACATCTTGAAGGACACTTCCTCATCACATGCTAGAGTACGGAACTGAGTCCTGTAAGTGTCTGGCGTTACAGCATAATGTTCTAGAATAGTCTGTTTAATATCCGCATACTCACAGTTCCACCGATGGTCCATAGCTCTATAGGCTGCAGCAGCTCCACCCTCTAAGAGCCCAACCAGATGCCGGACGCGCTCCCTTTCTGGGACTTCCATTAATCGACACTGATGCTCAAAGTCCTGGAAGAAGCCCTCAATGTCACCAGCAGCCTCATTAAACTGCTTGAAGTCTTTGCGGGACACTCTGGGAAGTTCCCTCATGATGGGTGCTGGGGTTACAGTCTGTCTGGAACCTCTCGCGGCTTCCACAGCGAGCTGCTTATCCAGCAATGCCATCTCCTCCATCCTGCGCTCCTTCTCTTCAGCTCCACGCATGGCCTCCCTCTTATCTTCTATGGTGGCCTCATCTCCAAGCAGTGCCATCTTTTCCTTGTACCACACAACCCATTGACTTTTTTGGGTATTCACCTCCGGCTCCCGTCTTTGCTCCCCTTGCTGTGGAAATTGTTCCTCGGTGCCATCTTGCAGGCAAGCGTGTTCCAATGCCTCAATTAGTTGCTCCTTAGAGAGTCCTTTGTAGCCGACACCTAATTCACGGGCCTTTGTTTGTAGACTCGCCACAGTCCAGTTCCTGTATCCTGAGGTTCTGGTTTCAGACGTCGATTGGCTGTTGTCCTCCATTTCTTCTGCTCTGATCCCGCCGCTGCCAACCAGTTTGTGACGGGGGTGTACAACAGAGCAAAGGATGGACGAGGCCGAGGGACGATCCAACAGGTTTATTAACAGGAATGCAAGAACAGCACACGATAAGTCCACGTAAAACAGATTCGGGGGCCCTTCCCGACAATCCTCGGACCGGATTACAAAGCAATCGTCCTTACAGTAGTCCAAAGAGTTCCACACAATCCCACGGGCCGCCACACAGGCCTAGCTCCGTCCGTGTCCACAGCCACACAGGCTGGAGCTCCTGCTCCCTTCAAGTTTCAGCTCACTCTGCCTGAATCTCCCAGGTAAGCAGAGTTTACACTAGTTGGACTCTAGGCCCACCTCCCCCTACTCCCAGGGATGGAAGTGCCTCAAGAGGATATAACCTTGCATTTTAGGGGGGTGATTACCTACAACAATAGAAATGTACACAGAAGTAGTTCAAATAAGACAATGAACCCAGCTTGAAATAGGAATCTGTACAGCATATACAGTGAGAGGGTAAATTACATCTTCACAGCGTTATCCACTGCTTACGAAACAATGAGAAGTTCCCCTGGCTGTGTGGACAAGAGATAATTGCATTATGGGCCCAGAGACACAGGAGATGGGGGAAGGTATGGTTACTTACATCCCAAGACATTTCAAAGTGTTCAGTAAGTACAACCAAAGGAAAGTGACATCACATCCTGACATAGTATTACAGCAAATACAGTGAGAAGGTAAAATACATCATGACACCGTACACATCACTCACACACGCCGTACACAGCACTGACACACACCGTACACATCATTCACACATACCGTACACATCACTCACACACGCCGTACACCGCACTGACACACACCGTACACATCATTCACACGCCGTACACATCACTCACACACGCCGTACACATCACTCACACACGCCGTACACATCACTCACACACGCCGTAGACAAAATTCACACACACCATACACATCACTCTTACACGCCGTACACAGCACTCACACACACCGTTCACATCACTCACGCACACCGTACACAGCACTCACACACGCCATATACAGCACTCACACACGCCGTACACAGCACTCATACACACCGTACACATCTCTCACACACCATACACAGCACGCACATACGCCGTACTCAGCAATCTCACAACCCGTACACATCACTCACACACACCGTTCACATCACTCACACACGCCGTACACAGCAGTCACACACACAGTACACATCACTCACAAACGCCGTACTCAGCATTCACACACGCCGTTCACATCACTCACACACGCCGTACACAGCATTTACACACACCGTTCACACACGCTGTACACAGCATTCACACACTCCGTACACAGCACTCACACACGCCGTACACAGCACTCACACACACCGTACACAGCACTCACACACGCCGTACACAGCACTCACACATGCCGTATGCAGCACTCACACACACCATTCACATCACTCACACACGCCGTACACATCATTCACACACACTGTACACATCACTCACACACGCCGTACTCAGCATTTACACACACCGTACACAGCACTCACACACGCCATACACAGCACTGACATACGCCATAAACAGCATTTATACACACCGTACAAAGCACTCCCACATACCATACACAGCAATCACACATGCCGTACACAGCAATCATACATGCCGTACACAGCATTCAAACACACACACCATACTCAGCATTCAAACACACACACCGTACACAGCATTCAAACACACACACCGTACACAGCATTCAAACACACACACCGTACACAGCATTCACACACACACATCGTACACAGCATTCACACACACACATCGTACACAGCATTCACAAACGCCGTACACAGCACTCACACACACCGTACACATCTCTCACATGCCATACACAGCACGCACATACGCCGTACTCAGCATTCTCACATCCCGTACACAGCATTCACACACACCGTTCACATAACTCACACACGCCGTACACAGCATTCACACACAGTACACATCACTCACACACGCCGTACTCAGCATTCACACACGCCGTACACATCACTCACACACGCCATGCATAGCATTCACACACACCGTACACAGCACTCACACACGCCATACACAGCACTCACACACGCCGTATACAGCACTCTCCCACACCGTACACATCACTGACACACGCCGTACACATCACTCACATACGCCGTACACAGCACTCTCACACACCGTACACAGCACTCTCACACACCGTACACAGCACTCATACACACCGTACACATCTCTCACATGCCATACACAGCACTTACATATGCCGTGCTCAGCATTCACACATGCCGTACACATCACTCACACACGCCGTACACAGCACTCATACACGCCGTACACATCTCTCACACACCATACACAGCACGCACATACGCCGTACTCAGCAATCTCACAACCCGTACACATCAATCACACACACCGTTCACATCACTCACAAACGCCGTACTCAGCATTCACACACGCCGTTCACATCACTCACACACGCCGTACACAGCATTTACACACACCGTTCACACACGTCGTACACAGCATTCACACACGCCGTGCACAGCACTCACACAACCGTTCACATCAATCACACACGCCGTACACAGCATTCACACACGCCATACATAAGACTCACACATGCCGTAAACAGCACTCACACATGGCATACACAGCACTCACACACGCCGTAAACAGCACTCACACACGCCATACTCAGCACTCACACATGCCGTACACAGCATTCACACACACCATACACATCACTCACACACGCCGTACACATCACTCACACATGCCGTACTCAGCACTCACACGCTGTACACATCACTCACACGCCGTACACAGCACTTACAAACACCGTACACATCTCTCACACTTGCCGTACACAGCATTCACACACAGTACACATCACTCACACACGCCGTACACATCACTCACACACGCCGTACACATCACTCACACACGCCGTACACATCACTCACACACGCCATACACAGCATTCACACACACTGTACACATCACTCACACGCCGTACACAGCATTCACACACACCGTACACATCATTTACACGCCGTACACAGCACTCACACACGCCGTACACAGCACTCACACATGCTATACACAGCAATCACACACGCCGTACACAGCAATCACACATGCCATACACAGCATTCAAACACACACACCGTACACATGATTCACACAAACACATCGTACACAGCATTCACACACACCGTACACATCTCTCACACACGCCTTACCCAGCACTCACACACGCCGTACACAGCACTCACACACACCATACACATCTCTCACACGCCGTACTCAGCACGCACATACGCCGTACTCAGCATTCTCACATGCCGTACAAATCACTCACACACACCGTTCACATCACTCACACACGCCGTACACAGCATTCACACACACAGTACACATCACTCACACATGCCGTACTCAGCATTCACACACGCCGTACACATCACTCACACACGCCGTAGACAAAATTCACACACACCATACACATCACTCTTACACGCTGTACACAGCACTCACACACACTGTTCACATCACTCACGCATACCGTACACAGCACTCACACACGCCTTATACAGCACTCACACACGCCGTACACAGCACTCACACACGCCGTACACATCACTCACACACGCCGTACACAGCATTCACACACACAGTGTGTGACGGGGGTGTACAACAGAGCAAAGGATGGACGAGGCCGAGGGACGATCCAACAGGTTTATTCACAAGAACACTGGAACAGCACACGACAAGTCCAAATAAAACAGATTCGGGGCACCTCCCGATAATCCAAAGTGCCAGATCACAACGTAATAGTCCTTTTCAGAGTCCCAGAAATCCCACACAATCCACTGGACGCCACACAGGCCTAGCTCCGTCCGTGTCCACAACCACCCAGGCTGGGGCTCCTGCTCTCTTCAAGTTTCAGCTCACTCTGACAGAATCTCCCAGGTAAGCAGAGTTTACACTAGTTGGACCCTAGGCCCACCTCCCCCTACTCCCAGGGATGGAAGTGCCTCAAGAGGATACAACCTTGCATTTTAGGGGGTGATTACCTACAACAATAGAAATGTACACAGAAGTAGTTCAAATAAGACAATGAACCCAGCTTGAAATAGGAATCTGTACAGCAAGATACACCTCCCCCATAGCCCACCATCACAACCTGTCCCCCCTTTTTAATAAATGAGTATGCCATGAGGTCTACACAGACCTCTGGCCATCTCACTTACGTCCATGTTGCTCAGCGGTGAATAGTCTATGGTTCTTCTGGCTGGGACAGTCCATCAGCATTCTGGTGTTGGCTTCCACACTTGTATTGGATGGAAAAAGTGTAGGTAATCCCCTGTAGAGCGATAGGGTTGGAAGGACAAGGTTCCTTTTGTGTATTCCCTCACTCAAACTCTGCTTTCTGCACCCACAAATCGGCATTGTATATCTCCTACATCATTGCCTAGGAGAATGTCTGCAGGCAGACCACCCATCACCCCAACCACACATCGCCTGACCCCAAAACCAAAGTTCAGATCCACAGTGGCTGTGGGAATAGTCCTCCATTGTCCACCAGCCAGTTCAATAACAATCCCAGGTCCTCTATGGATTGCCTCAGGCCGAACCACTCGGGGATCAGCCAGTGTGAGGAAAGCACCCGAGTCACAAAATCCAACAAGTCTCTGTCCATCCAGCACAACCTCCTGCAAGTGCTTACCTCGATGAGCAGAAGTCGTCATAACTGCGGGTCGCACCCCGTAAACTCCTGGTGGTGCAACATGGGGGGCTGAGTCACTAGGCCAGTCCTCACATAACGGTGCCACATCTTCCTCCATGGCACTGGGCTGTAAATAATTAACAATCCGATTGGGTGCAGGATCAGTCCTCATTTGAACAGCTGGGCAGGAGACTTGCCGATGCCCTGGCTGTCCACATTGATAGCATCTGAGCTGGGTCTCCCTCCATCCAAGGCGTCCTCTTGGGTAAGGGGTAGGGGAACTTGGAGGCCGGCTCCCACCTGAAGGTGCTGTAGGGGTTTGAGGATGATTCCTCCATGGCCTGGCTAGGCATGAGGCCTGCAAATGCCCGGGATGCCTACAAACATAACACCTGCGCTCTGTTACTTCCTCTCCCCGGCGTATTCCAGAAAGTGCAGTAGAAGCAACTGGAGGCACATTAACACGGGTATCAACATGTGGTGGCTTAGAGGAACGGGGAACAATGGGGACAGAATAACTGGGGGCATCCGGTGTTGTGGAGCTATTAGGTGTCTCTCCATCCTCCAACAGAACCCTCCACTGAGGCTTGATGGTGAGCACCTCATCAGCGAGAGCAGCAGCTTGTTCCACAGTTGACGGCTTTCTCTCACGCACCCATTCTCTGATTTCCGCTGGGCACCTGGCATAGAACTGCTCTTTTAGGATGACCTGCAGGAAGGTCCCCCAAGATAAGGCCTCCTCTGCCTCCAGCCAGCGATTACATATTTGTTTGAGTCTATGAGCATATATTTTAAAAGACACTTCCCCATCACAGGCTAAAGCACGGAACTGAGTCCTGTAAGTGTCTGGGGTCACAGCATAATGTTCTAGAATAGTCTGTTTAATATCCGCATACTCACAGTTCCACCGAGGGTCCATAGCTCTATAGGCTTCAGCAGCTCCCCCCTCTAGGAGCCCAACCAGATGCCGGACACGCTCCCTGTCCGGGACTTCCATTAATCGACACTGTGAAGATGTAATTTACCCTCTCACTGTATATGCTGTACAGATTCCTATTTCAAGCTGGGTTCATTGTCTTATTTGAACTACTTCTGTGTACATTTCTATTGTTGTAGGTAATCACCCCCCTAAAATGCAAGGTTATATCCTCTTGAGGCACTTCCATCCCTGGGAGTAGGGGGAGGTGGGCCTAGAGTCCAACTAGTGTAAACTCTGCTTACCTGGGAGATTCAGGCAGAGTGAGCTGAAACTTGAAGGGAGCAGGAGCTCCAGCCTGTGTGGCTGTGGACACGGACGGAGCTAGGCCTGTGTGGCGGTGTGAAGATGTAATTTACCCTCTCACTGTATATGCTGTGATACTATGTCATGATATGTATATTTCCCTGGTTGTATTAGTTGTAATTCATGTATTTTCTTGGGGGAGCTACTGGTCTCAATGTGTCTCTCTCATACAATTGTAGTCTTGGCATCTAATGTGATTATGTAAATAGCCTGTCCTCTTCTTTCCAGAGTTGTGTATCTAATCTGTAATTGCATTGGCCAGTGAAGGAATAGTCATTGTTCTTTACAGCAGGGGATCCCTTCATCTACTGTGGCTGGCAAACATATTGGAGCCCTGTGATGGACCAAACCATTGATGATAGGATGTGTGACCCCTACCCCCTGAACAAACATGGTGGGCTGGTCAAGGAGCCCAGACAATGCATTTCCCTTTTTGTAACTTCAGAGTGAGCTGAAACTTGAAGAGAGCAGGAGCCCCAGCCTGGGTGGCTGTGGACACGGACGGAGCTAGGCCTGTGTGGCGGCCCGTGGGATTGTGTGGAACTCTTTGGACTACTGTAAGGACGATTGCTTTCTTATCCGGTCCGAGGATTGTCGGGAAGGGCCCCCGAATCTGTTTTATGTGGACTAATCGTGTGCTGTTCCTGTATTCCTGTTAATAAACCTGTTGGATCGTTCCTCGGCCTCGTCCATCCTTTGCTCTCTTGTACACCCCCGTCACAGGCGGCCCGTGGGATTGTGTGGAACTCTTTGGACTACTGTAAGGACGATTGCTTTGTAATTCGGTCCGAGGATTGTCGGGAAGGGCCCCCGAATCTGTTTTACGTGGACTTATCGTGTGCTGTTCTTGCATTCCTGTTAATAAACCTGTTGGATCGTTCCTCGGCCTGTTGTCTCTCCTTGCTCTGCTGTACACCCCGTCACAAACTGGTTGGCAGCGGCGGGATCAGAGCAGAAGAAATGGAGGACAACAGCCAATCGACGTCTGAAACCAGAACCTCAGGATACAGGAACTGGACTGTGGCGAGTCTACAAACAAAGGCCCGTGAATTAGGTGTCGGCTACAAAGGACTCTCTAAGGAGCAACTAATTGAGGCATTGGAACACGCTTGCCTGCAAGATGGCACCGAGGAACAATTTCCACAGCAAGGGGAGCAAAGACGGGAGCCGGAGGTGAATACCCAAAAAAGTCAATGGGTTGTGTGGTACAAGGAAAAGATGGCACTGCTTGGAGATGAGGCCACCATAGAAGATAAGAGGGAGGCCATGCGTGGAGCTGAAGAGAAGGAGCGCAGGATGGAGGAGATGGCATTGCTGGATAAGCAGCTCGCTGTGGAAGCCGCGAGAGGTTCCAGACAGACTGTAACCCCAGCACCCATCATGAGGGAATTCTCCAGAGTGTCCCGCAAGGACTTTAAGCCATTTAATGAAGCTGCAGGTGACATTGAGGGCTTCTTTCAGGACTTTGAGCATCAGTGCCGATTAATGGAAGTCCCAGAAAGAGAGCGAGTCAGACACCTGGTGGGCCTCTTGGAGGGTGGAGCTGCCGACGCCTATAGAGCTATGGACCCTCAGTGGAATTGTGAGTATGGGGAGATAAAACAGACCATTCTGGAACATTATGCCGTGACCCCAGATACTTATAGGACTAAGTTCCGTACATTAGCCTGTGATGGAGAAGTGTCTTTCAAGATGTTTGCCCACAGACTGAAACAAGTGTGCCATCGCTGGCTGGAGGGAGAGGGAGCCTTAACTTGGCAGACCTTCCTCCAGGTCATCCTAAAAGAACAATTCTTTGCCCAGTGCCCCGCTGAGATCCGGGAATGGGTGCGTGAGAGAAAACCAGCGACAGTGGAGGAAGCTGCTGCTCTAGCTGATGAGGTGCTCACTATCAAGCCTCAGTGGAGGTGTGACGGGGTGTACATCAGAGCAAAGAGAGACAACAGGCCGAGGATGATCCAACAGGTTTACTAACAGGAATACAGGAACAGCACACGACAAGTCCAAATAAAACAGATTCGGGGGCACCTCCCGATAATCTAAAGTGCCAGATCACAACGTAATAGTCTTTTTCAGAGTCCCAGAAATCCCACACAATCCACTGGACGGCGAGGTCTGTCCGCAGATTCAGATCTCGCTCCCTTCCTCTTCAAAAACTCAACTCCCAACTGCATTTAGAAACAGGAGTGAATTGTTTGAGCTCGTGGGCCCGCCCCTCAAGGGTAGGGGTCTATGCAATGGTTGGGCCCACTAGAAGATTCTAGAAGGTTGGCTCCGAGATGTCTACAGGTTTGTGTAGTTGGCGTTATCCACTGCTTACGAAACAATGAGAAGTTCCCCTGGCTGTGTGGACAAGAGATAATTGCATTATGGGCCCAGAGACACAGGAGATGGGGGGAAGGTATGGTTACTTACATCCCAAGACATTTCAAAGTGTTCAGTAAGTACAACCAAAGGAAAGTGACATCACATCCTGACATAGTATTACAGCAAATACAGTGAGAAGGTAAAATACATCATGACAATTCCTTCCCCTCCCAACTTGTGTACGTACAGGGACCTCTACAGGTCGCTGGTTAAGTACACGCAGGCATGGCTGACAGGACTCAAGGCTCCTCTTGCCTGGACAGTCCATCTGCATTTTGGTGTTGGCTGCCCCTTCTATATTGTATGGTAAAGTTATAGGGCTGCAGAGCCAGGCTCCATCGCAGTAAGCGTCCATTGTCCCCAGAGACTCTGTTCAGCCAGGTGAGGGGATTGTGATCAGTAACCACAGTGAATTCCCGTCCATACAGATACGGCCGTAGTTTCTTAAGGGCCCACACTACAGCCAGACATTCCTTCTCAACAGTTGCATAGGCCACTTCTCGGTCCAGCAGTTTCCGGCTGAGATAGGCGATGGGGTGCTCGTCCCCAGCTGCATTCACCTGGCTGAGGACAGCTCCCAGTCCATAAGCAGAGGCATCCGTTTGCACAATGAATCTCCTCTTGTAGTCTGGAGCAGCCATGACAGGATCGCAGATCAAAGCATCCTTCAGCCGGTTAAAAGCCTCATCACAGGCTGGAGTCCAGATCACCAGCCGGGGCATTGTTTTCTTGGTCAGGTCGGTAAGAGGCTTGGCCACAGTACTGAAATGAGAAACAAATTTTCGGTAATAACTGGCAGTGCCCAGAAAAGCCATAACTTGATTCTTAGTTTGGGGTACAGGCCAGTCTCTAATAGCCTGGATTTTGGCAGGCTCAGGTCGGAGCTTCCCTCCTCCCACTCTATGTCCTAGGTACTGGACTTCCCCCATCCCCAATTGGCATTTATCGGGTCGAATAGTTAGGCCGGCTGCAAGAATCAGGTCCAAAATAATGGCTACTTGATTCAGATGTTCCTCCCATGTGTGGCTGAAGACGGCGATATCATCCAAGTAGGCACAAGCAAAGTCATCACATCCCCGGAGGATCTGATCCACCATTCTCTGGAAGGTGGCCGGGGCATTTTTCATTCCAAAAGGCATGCTTAGAAATTCATACAGACCAAAGGGGGTTATAAAAGCGGACCGTTCTCTCCCTTCATCCGTTAGAGGGATCTGCCAGTATCCCTTACTGAGATCCAAGGTAGTGACATATCGGGACCCAGCCAGTCGGTCTAGAAGTTCGTCAATACGAGGCATTGGGTAAGGATCGCTGACGGTATGGTCGTTTAGTCGCCGATAGTCCACACAAAATCGAGTACTCCCATCCTTCTTGGGTACTAACACCACAGGGGAGGCCCAAGGGCTATGGGAGGCCTGGATTACCCCAAGCTGTAACATCTCCTCCAGTTCGTGCTGCATGGTGTTTCGAACTGATTCAGGTACCCGGTAAGGAGCCAGATGTATGGGACGGATGCCCTGAGTGTCCACATGATGTTGGGTGACGGTGGTTCGACCTGGTTGGGATGAGAAAGCAGCCCGTCTCTGTTGAAGCACTTCCAGCATCTGGATTTTCTGTAAGGAGTCCAGGTAATCTCCCAGGGGAACCTGTTCCACAGTGGATGGGGCTCTCGCTGCTTCCACGAGATCAGGTAGAGAGTCCTCATCCTCTTGACCATCTTCTGAAGCCAACCGACAGCTTGCTATCATTGGAATGTTCCGGTCATGGTACTCCTTAATCATATTCACATGGACAGTCTTTTGCCTTAGCCCCTGATCATCTAAAGCAAGAAGGTAATTGGTATCATTCAGTTTTCTGAGAACCCGGAAGGGACCCTCCCATGTGGTCTGCAGTTTATTCTGCCGATGGGGAACAATCATTAAGACTTGTTGTCCTTCTACAAACTCCCGATAGCGTGCGTTACGGTCATACCATGTCTTCTGTCTGGTTTGAGCCATACGCAAATGACTCTGTGCAAAACTAGCAAGTTGGGCCAAGGTTTCTCGCAGCTTTAGGACATAAGGGACAACAGGGGTTCCTGTATCTTCAACTTGCCCCTCCCAGTATTCCTTGAGCAGGGTTAAGGGTCCTCGGACCTTTCTTCCATAGAGTAGTTCAAAGGGGGAGAACCCAGTGGACTCCTGGGGAACTTCCCGATAGGCAAACAAGAGATGGGGTAGGTACTTCTCCCAGTCTGAATCTCGGTCCGTGAAGGCCCTCAGCATATTCTTCAGAGTGCCGTTGAATCGTTCACAAATCCATTTGTTTGGGGATGATACGGGGTCGTTCGGATCGCTCGTACTCCACAGGTGCGCCACAGACACTGGACCAACTCTGACATAAACTGGGAGCCTTGGTCCGACAAGATCTCACTGGGGAATCCTACTCTGGTAAAAATAATACCCAAGGCCTCGGCCACCTTGGCTGCAGAGATACTTGACAAGGCCACGGCTTCTGGATATCGGGTGGCGTAGTCCACAACAGTGAGAATGTACTGCTTTCCAGATTTACTTGGTTTAGCCAGAGGTCCAATGATATCAACAGCTACTCTTTGAAAGGGTTCTTCTATTATAGGGAGCGGTTGCAGGGGTGCCTTTGGGTGATCTCCGGGTCGCCCTCTATGCTGACATATGTCACAAGTTCGGCAGAAATGCGCCACTGCTTGGGAAATCCCCGGCCAATAAAAAGTTTGAGTCAATCGTCTCTCGGTGCGGGTTTTGCCTTGATGGCCAGCCGTAGGAATGTCATGAGCCAGGTGTAATAGGGGAATTCTGTACTTCTGAGGAACAATCAGCTGTTTGCTATAAGTCCAGGGCTTATCTAGGGAGTCGGCATTGGCAACCCGATACAGAAGTCCATTTTCTCTGATAATTCTTTCTCCGTTTTCCCCTAGCTGCCCTATTTCAGCCCGAGTTCTAAAACTAGCAAGGGTGGGGTCAGTCTCTACTTCTTGTCTAAACTGAACTTTATCCCAAGTAACATTCCTATTATCCCCACAAGAAGAATCACTCACCGGCTGTAATGGCAGTTCTGGTGGCCTCAGTTCCATGGATGGGTTGTACACGTCCACATGGGCTGCTCTCTTGGCTTGACTTCTGGTTACCGCACCGACAAAGTGGCAATGAAGATTCCCCACATCATTTCCTAGAAGAACGTCTGCAGGGAGGCCGCTCATCACACCGACCACACATTGTTTTGCCCCAAAGCCATAATCCAGGGTCACACTCGCTCTTGGAATATATCTCTGGGTACCTCCTGCCAGTTCAATGGCAATTCCTGGTCCCTTTTGAATTGCTTGTGGTTGAATTACTCGGGGATCGGCTATGGTGAGGAAAGCCCCAGTGTCACGGAAGCCAACAACTTTTTGGCCATCCAGCACGACCTCCTGTAGATGTTTGTCCTGAAGATCAGAAGAACAGGTGGCTGGAGCTCGCACCCCATAGACTCCGGGTAGGGGAGCCAGGATATCTGAGTCACTTGGCAAGTCATCAGGCACAGAATCCAGCTCTTCTCCTGGTGAAGGTGTCTGTAGGTAATGAACAGGCAAAGGCGGTCTGTAGCTGTTCTGTCTACGAACACCTGGACATTGGAATTGCATGTGCCCAGGCTGCCCACATCCATAACATCTGCGCTCTGGGATTCTTCCTCCGCGTCGTATTCCCAAAGGTGGAGCATGAGTAATGCGAGGCACAGTCACACGAAGGTCCCCATGAGTTGACGGTCTAGGGTGATGGTGAACATTGGGGCCAGAAGGACCAGGGGCCACCAGCGTTGGGGGGTTGGTGTTTTTTTTCTCACTGGGTAGTAGTTTTTTCCACTGAGGCTTGATGGTGAGAGCCTCATCAGCTAGAGCTGCAGCTTCCTCCACAGTGGCTGGTCTCCTTTCACGCACCCATTCCCGGATCTCAGCGGGGCACTTGAAGTAAAACTGCTCTTTTAGGCTGACCTGGAGGACGGTCTCCAAGGTTAAGGCCTCCTCTGCCTCCAACCAACGATGCCACAGATGTTTGAGTTTGTGGGCATACATCTTGAAGGACACTTCCTCATCACATGCTAGAGTACGGAACTGAGTCCTGTAAGTGTCTGGCGTTACAGCATAATGTTCTAGAATAGTCTGTTTAATATCCGCATACTCACAGTTCCACCGAGGGTCCATAGCTCTATAGGCTGCAGCAGCTCCACCCTCTAAGAGCCCAACCAGATGCCGGACGCGCTCCCTTTCTGGGACTTCCATTAATCGACACTGATGCTCAAAGTCCTGGAAGAAGCCCTCAATGTCACCAGCAGCCTCATTAAACTGCTTGAAGTCTTTGCGGGACACTCTGGGAAGTTCCCTCATGATGGGTGCTGGGGTTACAGTCTGTCTGGAACCTCTCGCGGCTTCCACAGCGAGCTGCTTATCCAGCAATGCCATCTCCTCCATCCTGCGCTCCTTCTCTTCAGCTCCACGCATGGCCTCCCTCTTATCTTCTATGGTGGCCTCATCTCCAAGCAGTGCCATCTTTTCCTTGTACCACACAACCCATTGACTTTTTTGGGTATTCACCTCCGGCTCCCGTCTTTGCTCCCCTTGCTGTGGAAATTGTTCCTCGGTGCCATCTTGCAGGCAAGCGTGTTCCAATGCCTCAATTAGTTGCTCCTTAGAGAGTCCTTTGTAGCCGACACCTAATTCACGGGCCTTTGTTTGTAGACTCGCCACAGTCCAGTTCCTGTATCCTGAGGTTCTGGTTTCAGACGTCGATTGGCTGTTGTCCTCCATTTCTTCTGCTCTGATCCCGCCGCTGCCACCAGTTTGTGACGGGGTGTACATCAGAGCAAAGAGAGACAACAGGCCGAGGATGATCCAACAGGTTTACTAACAGGAATACAGGAACAGCACACGACAAGTCCAAATAAAACAGATTCGGGGGCACCTCCCGATAATCCAAAGTGCCAGATCACAACGTAATAGTCCTTTTCAGAGTCCCAGAAATCCCACACAATCCACTGGACGGCGAGGTCTGTCCGCAGATTCAGATCTCGCTCCCTTCCTCTTCAAAAACTCAACTCCCAACTGCATTTAGAAACAGGAGTGAATTGTTTGAGCTCGTGGGCCCGCCCCTCAAGGGTAGGGGTCTATGCAATGGTTGGGCCCACTAGAAGATTCTAGAAGGTTGGCTCCGAGATGTCTACAGGTTTGTGTAGTTGGCGTTATCCACTGCTTACGAAACAATGGGAAGTTCCTCTGGCTGTGTGGACAAGAGATAATTGCATTATGGGCCCAGAGACACAGGAGATGGGGGGAAGGTATGGTTACTTACATCCCAAGACATTTCAAAGTGTTCAGTAAGTACAACCAAAGGAAAGTGACATCACATCCTGACATAGTATTACAGCAAATACAGTGAGAAGGTAAAATACATCATGACAACGCCGTACACAGCATTCACACACTGTACACATCACTCACACACGCCGTACTCAGCACTCACACACGCTGTACACATCACTCACACGCCGTACACAGCACTTACAAACACCGTACACATCTCTCACACTTGCCGTACACAGCATTCACACACAGTACACATCACTCACACACGCCGTACACATCACTCACACACGCCATACACATGACTCACACACGCCGTACACAGCATTCACGCACACCATACACATCACACACACGCCATACACAGCATTCACACACACCGTACACATCAATAACACACGCTGTACACAACACTCACACACACTGTTCACACCACTCACACACGCCATACACAGCATTCACACACACTGTACACATCACTCACACACGCCGTACTCAGCATTCACACACGCCGTACACATCACTCACACCCGCCGTAGACAAAATTCACACACACCGTACACATTACTCTTACACGCCGTACACAGCACTCAAACACGCCGTACACAGCACTCACACACGCCGTACGCAGCACTCACACACACCATTCACATCACTCACACACGCCGTACACATCATTCACACACACTGTACACATCACTCACACATGCCGTACTCAGCATTTACACACACCGTACACAGCACTCACACACGCCGTACACAGCACTCACATACTCCATACACAGCATTTACACACACCGTACAAAGCACTCACACATGCCATACCAGCAATCACACATGCCGTACACAGCAATCATACATGCCGTACACAGCATTCAAACACACACACCGTACTCAGCATTCAAACACACACACCGTACACAGCATTCAAACACACACACTGTACACAGCATTCAAACACACACACCGTACACAGCATTCAAACACACACGCCGTACACAGCACTCACACGCACCGTACACATCTCTCACATGCCATACACAGCACGCACATACGCCGTACTCAGCATTCTCACATCCCGTACACAGCATTCACACACACCGTTCACATCACTCACACACGCCGTACACAGCATTCACACACACAGTACACATCACTCACACACGCTGTACTCAGCATTCACACACGCCGTACACATCACTCACACACGCCATACATAGCATTCACACACACCGTACACAGCACTCACACACGCCATACACAGCACTCTCACACACCGTACACAGCACTCATACACACCGTACACATCTCTCACATGACATACACAGCACTTACATATGCCGTACTCAGCATTCACACATGCCGTACACAACATTCACACAAGCTGCACACATCACTCACACAAGCCGTACACATCACTCACACGCCGTACACATCACTCACACACGCCGTACACAGCATTCACACATACCGTACACATCACTCACACACGCCGTACACAGCACTGACACACACCGTACACATCATTCACACATACCGTACACATCACTCACACACGCCGTACACAGCACTGACACACACCGTACACATCATTCACACGCCGTACACATCACTCACACACGCCGTACACATCACTCACACACGCCGTAGACAAAATTCACACACACCATACACATCACTCTTACACGCCGTACACAGCACTCACACACACCGTTCACATCACTCACGCACACCGTACACAGCACTCACACACGCCATATACAGCACTCACACACGCCGTACACAGCACTCATACACACCGTACACATCTCTCACACACCATACACAGCACGCACATACGCCGTACTCAGCAATCTCACAACCCGTACACATCACTCACACACACCGTTCACATCACTCACACACGCCGTACACAGCATTCACACACACAGTACACATCACTCACAAACGCCGTACTCAGCATTCACACACGCCGTTCACATCACTCACACACGCCGTACACAGCATTTACACACACCGTTCACACACGCCGTACACAGCATTCACACACTCCGTACACAGCACTCACACACGCCGTACACAGCACTCACACACACCGTACACAGCACTCACACACGCCGTACACAGCACTCACACACGCCGTATGCAGCACTCACACACACCATTCACATCACTCACACACGCCGTACACATCATTCACACACACTGTACACATCACTCACACACGCCGTACTCAGCATTTACACACACCGTACACAGCACTCACACACGCCGTACACAGCACTCACATACGCCATAAACAGCATTTACACACACCGTACAAAGCACTCCCACATACCATACACAGCAATCACACATGCCGTACACAGCAATCATACATGCCGTACACAGCATTCAAACACACACCATACTCAGCATTCAAACACACACACCGTACACTGCATTCAAACACACACACCGTACACAGCATTCAAACACACACACCGTACACAGCATTCACACACACACATCGTACACAGCATTCACAAACGCCGTACACAGCACTCACACACACCGTACACATCTCTCACATGCCATACACAGCACGCACATATGCCGTACTCAGCATTCTCACATCCCGTACACAGCATTCACACACACCGTTCACATAACTCACACACGCCGTACACAGCATTCACACACAGTACACATCACTCACACACGCCGTACTCAGCATTCACACATGCCGTACACATCACTCACACACGCCATGCATAGCATTCACACACACCGTACACAGCACTCACACACGCCATACACAGCACTCACACACGCCGTATACAGCACTCTCCCACACCGTACACATCACTGACACACGCCGTACACATCACTCACATACGCCGTACACAGCACTCTCACACACCGTACACAGCACTCATACACACCGTACACATCTCTCACATGCCATACACAGCACTTACATATGCCGTACTCAGCATTCACACATGCCGTACACAACATTCACACATGCCGTTCACATCACTCACACACGCCGTACACAGCACGCACATACGCCGTACTCAGCAATCTCACAACCCGTACACATCAATCACACACACCGTTCACATCACTCACAAACGCCGTACTCAGCATTCACACACGCCGTTCACATCACTCACACACGCCGTACACAGCATTTACACACACCGTTCACACACGTCGTACACAGCATTCACACACGCCGTGCACAGCACTCACACAACCGTTCACATCAATCACACACGCCGTACACAGCATTCACACACGCCATACATAAGACTCACACATGCCGTAAACAGCACTCACACACGCCATACTCAGCACTCACACATGCCGTACACAGCATTCACACACACCGTACACATCACTCACACACGCCGTACACATCACTCACACACGCCGTACACAGCATTCACACACACTGTACACATCACTCACACGCCGTACACAGCATTCACACACACCGTACACATCATTTACACGCCGTACACAGCACTCACACACGCCGTACACAGCACTCACACATGCTATACACAGCAATCACACACGCCGTACACAGCAATCACACATGCCATACACAGCATTCAAACACACACACCGTACACATGATTCACACAAACACATCGTACACAGCATTCACACACACCGTACACATCTCTCACACACGCCTTACCCAGCACTCACACACGCCGTACACAGCACTCACACACACCATACACATCTCTCACACGCCGTACTCCGCACGCACATACGCCGTACTCAGCATTCTCACATGCCGTACAAATCACTCACACACACCGTTCACATCACTCACACACGCCGTACACAGCATTCACACACACAGTACACATCACTCACACATGCCGTACTCAGCATTCACACACGCCGTACACATCACTCACACACGCCGTAGACAAAATTCACACACATCATACACATCACTCTTACACGCTGTACACAGCACTCACACACACCGTTCACATCACTCACGCACACCGTACACAGCACTCACACACGCCTTATACAGCACTCACACACGCCGTACAGAGCACTCACACACGCCGTACACATCACTCACACACGCCGTACACAGCATTCACACACACAGTGCACATCACTCACACACGCCATACTCAGCATTCACACACGCCGTACATGAGACTCACACATGCCGTAAACAGCACTCACACACGCCGTGCAAAGCACTCACACACACCGTTCACATCAATCACACACGCTGTACACAGCACTCACACACGCCATACTCAGCATCACACACGCCGTACACAGCATTCACACACACCGTACACAGGACTCACACACCGTTCACATCACTCACACACGCCGTACACAGCATTCACACACACTGTACACATCACTCACACACGCCGTACAAAGCATTTACACATGCCGTAAACATCACTCACACTCGCCATACACAGCATTCACATGCACCTTACACATCACTCACATGCCGAACACAGCAATCACACAAAAGTTAACATCACTCACGCACACCGTACACAGCACTCACACACGCCGTACACAGCACTCACATACGTCACACACAGCACTCACACACGCCGTACAAAGCACTCACACATGCCATACACAGCAATCACACACGCCGTACACAGCAATCACACATGTCGTACACAGCATTCAAACACACACACCGTACACATCATTAACACACACACATCGTACACAGCATTCACACACACCGTACACATCTCTCACACACGTCTTAGACACGCCGTACACAGCACTCACACACACCATACACATCTCTCACACGCCATACACAGCACGCACATACGCCATACTCAGCATTCTCACACGCTGTACACAGCATTCACACACACAGTACATATCACTCACACACGCCGTACTCAGCATTCACACACGCCATACACATCACTCACACACGCCGTACACAGCATTCACACACACCATTCACATCACTCACACGCCGTACACATCAGTCACACACACTGTACACATCACTCACACACGCCGTACTCAGCATTTACACACACCGTACACAGCGCTCACACACGCCGAACACAGCACTCACATACGCCATACACAGCATTTACACACACTGTACAAAGCACTCACACATGCCATACACAGCAATCACACATGCCGTACACAGCAATCATACATGCCATACACAGCATTCAAACACACACCGTACAGAGCATTCAAACACACACACTGTACACAGCATTCAAACACACACACCGTACACAGCATTCACACACACACATCGTACACAGCATTCACACACACACATCGTACACAGCATTCACACACACAGTACACATCTCTCACACACGCCGTACACAGCAATCACACACGCCGTACACAGCACTCACACACACCGTACACATCTCTCACATGCCATACACAGCACGCACATACGCCGGACTCAGCATTCTCACATCCTGTACACATCACTCACACACACCGTTCACATCACTCACACAAGCCATACACAGCATTCACACACACAGTACACATCACTCACACACGCCGTACTCAGCATTCACACACGCCGTACACATCACTCACACACGACATACATAGCATTCACACACACCGTACACAGCACTCACACACGCCATACACAGCACTCACACACGCCGTACACAGCACTCTCACACGCCGTACTCAGCATCACACACGCCGTACACATCACTCACACACGCCGTACACAGCACTCTCACACACCGTACACAGCACTCATACACACCGTACACAGCACTCATACACACCGTACACATCTCTCACATGCCATACACAGCACTTACATATGCCGTACTCAGCATTCACACATGCCGTACACAACATTTACACACACCGTTCACATCACTCACACACGCCATACACAGCACTTACATACGCCATACACAGCATTTACACACACTGTACAAAGCACTCACACATGCCATACACAGCAATCACACATGCCGTACACAGCAATCATACATGCCATACACAGCATTCAAACACACACCGTACAGAGCACTCAAACACACACCGTACAGAGCACTCAAACACACACCGTACACAGCATTCACACACACACATCGTACACAGCATTCACACACACACATCGTACACAGCATTCACACACACAGTACACATCTCTCACACACGCCGTACACAGCAATCACACACGCCATACACAGCACTTACATACGCCGTACTCAGCATTCACACAAGCTGTACACATCACTCACACACGCCGTACACATCACTCACACACGCCGTACACAGCATTCACACATACCGTACACATCACTCACACACGCCGTACACAGCACTGACACACACCGTTCACATCACTCACACACGCCGTACACAGCATTCACACACACTGTACACATCACTCACACACACCGTACACAGCATTCACACACACACCGTACACATCATTCACACGCCGTACACAGCACTCACACACGCCGTACACAGCACTCACACATGCTATACACAGCAATCACACACGCCGTACACAGCAATCACACATGCCATACACAGCATTCAAACACACACACCGTACACAGGATTCACACAAACACATCGTACACATCATTCACACACACCGTACACATCTCTCACACACGCCGTACACAGCAATCACACACGCCGTACACAGCACTCACACACACCGTACACATCTCTCACATGCCATACACAGCACGCACATACGCCGTACTCAGCATTCTCACATCCCGTACACAGCATTCCACACATCGTTCACATCACTCACACACGCCGTACACAGCATTCACACACAGTACACATCACTCACACACGCCGTACTCAGCATTCACACACGCCGTACACATCACTCACACACGCCATACATAGCATTCACACACACCGTACACAGCACTCACACACGCCATACACAGCACTCACACACGCCGTATACAGCACTCTCACACACCGTACACATCACTCACACACGCCGTACACATCACTCACATACGCCGTACACAGCACTCTCACACACCGTACACAGCACTCATACACACCGTACACATCTCTCACATGCCATACACAGCACTTACATACGCCGTACTCAGCATTCACACATGCCGTACACAACATTCACACATGCCGTTCACATCACTCACACACGCCGTACACAGCACTCATACACGCCGTACACATCTCTCACAGCACGCACATACACCGTACTCAGCAATCTCACAACCCGTACACATCACTCACACACACCGTTCACATCACTCACACACGCCGTACACAGCATTCACACACACAGTACACATCACTCACAAACGCCGTACTCAGTATTCACACACGCCGTTCACATCACTCACACACGCCGTACACAGCATTTACACACACCGTTCACACACGTCGTACACAGCATTCACACACGCCGTGCTCAGCACTCACACACACCGTTCACATCAATCACACACGCCGTACACAGCATTCACACACGCCATACATAAGACTCACACATGCCGTAAACAGCACTCACACACGGCATACACAGCACTCACACACGCCGTAAACAGCACTCACACACGCCATACTCAGCACTCACACACGCCGTACACAGCATTCACACACACCGTACACATCACTCACACACGCCGTATTCAGCACTCACACACGCTGTACACATCACTCACACACCGTACACAGCACTTACAAACACCGTACACATCTCTCACACTTGCCGTACACAGCATTCACACACAGTACACATCACTCACACACGCCGTACACATAACTCACACACGCCGTACACATCACTCATACACGCCATACACAACATTCACGCACACCGTACACTGCACTCACACACGCCGTACACAGCATTCACACACACCGTACACATCACTCACACACGCCATAATCAGCATTCACACACGCCGTACATGAGACTCACACATGCCGTAAACAGCACTCACACACGACGTGCAAAGCACTCACACACACCGTTCACATCAATCACACACGCTGTACACAGCACTCACACACGCCATACTCAGCATTCACACACACCGTACACAGGACTCACACACTGTTCACATCACTCACACATGCCGTACACAGCATTCACACACACTGTACACATCACTCACACACGCCGTACACAGCCTTTACACACGCCGTACACATCACTCACACACGCCATACACAGCATTCACACACAACATACACAACACTCACACGCTGTACACAGCACTCACACAAAGTTCACATCACTCACGCACACCGTACACAGCACTCACACACGCCGTACACAGCACTCACACACGCCGTACACAGCACTCACATACGCCACACACAGCACTCACACACGCCGTACAAAACACTAACACATGCCATACACAGCAATCAAACACGCTGTACACAGCAATCACACATGCCGTACACAGCATTCAAACACACACACCGTACACAGAATTCACACACACCGTACACAGCATTCACACACACACATCGTACACAGCATTCACACACACACGTCGTACACAGCATTCACACACACCGTACATATCTCTCACACGCGCCTTACACAGCACTCACACACACACCGTACACAGCACTCACACACCATACACATCTCTCACACGCCATACACAGCACGCGCATACGCCGTTCACATCACTCACACACAACGTACACAGCATTCACACACGCCATACACATCACTCACACACGCCGTACACAGTACTCACACACACCGTACACATCACTCACACACGCTGTACACAGCATTCACAGACACCGTACACATCACTCACACACGCCATACACAACACTCACACACGCCGTACACAGCACTCACACACGCCGTACTCAGCACTCACACACGCTGTACACATCACTCACACGCCGTACACAGCACTTACAAACACCGTACACATCTCTCACACTTGCCGTACACAGCATTCACACACAGTACACATCACTCACACTCGCCGTACACATCACTCACACACGCCATACACATGACTCACACACGCCGTACACAGCATTCACGCACACCATACACATCACACACACGCCATACACAGCATTCACACACACCGTACACATCAATAACACACACTGTTCACACCACTCACACACGCCATACACAGCATTCACACACACTGTACACATCACTCACACACGCCGTACTCAGCATTCACACACGCCGTACACATCACTCACACCCGCCGTAGACAAAATTCACACACACCGTACACATTACTCTTACACGCCGTACACAGCACTCACACACACCGTTCACATCACTCATGCATACCGTACACAGCACTCACATACGCCATACACAGCACACACACGCCGTACACAGCACTCACACACGCCGTACACAGCATTCACACACACACCGTACACAGCATTCACACACACACATCGCACACAGCATTCACACACACCGTAAACATCTCACACACTCCGTACACAGCACTCACACACGCCGTACGCAGCACTCATGACAACACAAGGCCTACCCATTAAATTAAAGACACCACACTTGAATAAAGTAAATGGCATAAAATGGCCGTGACATTTATTAAGGGTTACATAATAAATAAATTAATTAATAAATAATTAAAACCAATATTTTATTAAAATTCTTCCATAACTATATACCATAAACAACCAGTCCGCCAGTAAAACTGGCGACTTTACCCAATACTTTCAAAAAGAAGTCCATAACCAACCAGTCCACCAGTAAAACTGGCGACTTTCCCACTAACAAATGTCACGACGAGAGCAGTTCATGAAGTAGTCTTTCTCCAGGGGGGGGAGGGTGGGTGTTCTTCTTGATCTTCAATTCTTCTGACAGCCAGCTGACGGAAGCAGCTACTTTTATAGTTAAAATTACCCGCACTTTCTCCCAGCTGATCCAATCAGCTGGCAGCAAAACGGGCGCGCAAAAACCAGACTAAACCTGTCAGAGCCAGAATACCTCAGAGCCACTGACTGAAAATTTGTTAACCCTTTCTGCACCTGAATAAAATGTTAACCAAATTCACAACCAAATAGTGAGGCCTGTGTTATCATGCGGTCGCTACGGCATACAAGATACCGTGCTCTGAACATGACAACACAAGGCCTACCCATTAAATTAAAGACACCACACTTGAATAAAGTAAATGGCATAAAATGGCCGTGACATTTATTAAGGGTTACATAATAAATAAATTAATTAATAAATAATTAAAACCAATATTTTATTAAAATTCTTCCATAACCATATACCATAAACAACCAGTCCGCCAGTAAAACTGGCGACTTTACCCAAACGCCAAGGACTAACAGTCCTTGGCCCACCCCCACTAACAAATATCACAGCCATTTCTCGATACAATTTTGGAGCCCTAAATTGAATATGTCCAATCCCACGTCTGACAGATGGACTAAATCATCCCTGTAAAGGCCACTCAGAAAACCTTCCAGATCAAGATGTCTGTAGGTTGACCCATTTATAACTGGTAAAAACCTTTCCATGGCACGGTTTATCCTTTTCCGAATCCGCTCCCGGAACCTCAGCCTGTCACAATGCCACTGCAAACGGGGAACGATTTCGGAAAAGACCAAACCCGCATCAGGAAACCATGACCTAATGATTGAAAGGTCTCTTCGCATGGCAGCAATCAGATCAAGAGTTTTCACTTTTCCAATATCATTCCCGCCCAAGTGCAAAATGATTAAATTTGGAGAAGGCCACAATGTTTTTAAACAGCTCATCTCCTTCATCAGTCCATCCCAGCTCATACCTCTAACGCTGTACCACAAAATGTTAAAATGTTCAATATTAATGGCTAAATTCTCTCCATATGACCTTCCTGATGCTCTTCTCTTGGCCCAAAATATGGAAGAGTGTCCCACTATCCAAATGACAATGGGACCTACAAAAAAGAAAAAGAAATTTTATACTAACAACCTTGGACGGACATAAATTTTGTAACGCTTTGACTCCCATCTCCCAATCCCCATAATTTTACTAGCCGGTAACCCCCTTATGGCTGCTTCTGTAGCTGCCCCTATACGAAAAGAATGGGATGACAGTTTAAGATGCTCTAGATTCAGTTTAATCAAGGATTTTTTAAAAACTGAATTAAACTGAAACACTGTCACCGGACTCCCATCCTGATGGATAAGAAACGCCCCATCAAATGGAGGTCTAAATTGAAGCCAATTGTTAACATTGGAGACAGGACAAATAACTGAATTCTTTATCCGAAATAACCTGACGTTTGATCCCAAACCATCCTGATCAGACTTAGACCTACCAATACAAATCCTCAACGACTTATCAGTAACAAAAACATCTGAAAACATCAATCCTGACAACCGACTCCTACTAACAGAAACTAACTCACTAATCCTAAAAGCTCCAAAATATGCTAAAACGAATGCCACCCTAAACACCATTGACTCAAAGTCATTAACGCAAATATATGGCAACACATTCCACAATGAGAGCAATAACTTAAGCGAAATAGGTCTACGATTATCCGGCTTCCACGTCCTTTTCCTATAACCTTTCAATGCCTGTTGAACTGGGAAAAAACTCTTCAATGACAACAGACCATGCAATCTCAAGAAAAAAGACACACCTGAAAAAATATTAGAAACTGACCCCACCGCTAAATTCTTTCTCATCAAAAAATCCAGAAATTCAAGCGCTAAACCCACATTACTCTGAAAACAATCCACTTTATGAAAAACACAAAAATTCTGCCATTCTAACCATGCGGCCGAATACCTGGCCCATGTTGAATCAGCAATAGACCTCTTAATAGCCGAAACAACTAAGCCATCACTACCTTCCATAAAGCTTCTGGGCACGGGCTCCCGAGAGAAATTGCCATCGGTTCCATACAAAAAAGTTCTTCCCGATCCTGCAGAGACAGAGCATTGTCCAACTTATTAACCCTGTCTGATTCCTGCTATCTGATACCAACAGCATCCTTTGATTTGACCACAACTTACCCCAGACCTCAACCAACCGCAAAACTGGAAATAAGGACATTACCGTACTATTGCCCGTCACAACACTAACCTTCCAATAATTGCGCCAAAACTCAAATAAGAATTCACCTTGACAAAAAACACCAAAACCGTACTCACCCTGACCAAAAAACAACTACAAAACGTAGGAAAGTTCAAAACTCCCGCTGAAAAAGTACCGCCACATAAACAAATCTTCCTTAAGCTGATGTGCCAAACTAATATAAGAACCCGAAGATGATAATCCCTGAGTATCAGCCTTCTGTCTGTCTAGGAAGCGCCTTAACCAACCCAGCATGTTTTGTAACCTCACTAGAATCGCCGCCTTTAAAAATGGACTCTTTACTGTTGTGTTGCTGCTGGTTACTCTGATTCTGTTTCTTAAAGCATTTGATGACGGCATGATTGCCCCCGCAGAAGGAGCACTCATGCCGAAATCTGCAGTTAGATGCAAACTTACAATTTGATTCATTGTAAGCGAAACAAAATCCTTTACTAACAGTAGAATTATTAATACTCTGTCTACCAAACTGGCTTCTCTGAGGAAGCATCAGATTCAGCCAAAGACCGATGTCTTTTTGACCCCACAGCATACTGCGATGGATGGCTAACTTCTGACGAAAACTCTCATCATAAGTCAGCCATGCCTGACCGCCGAAGCTGCGATAAGCTTCCAGTATGCTGTCAAGGTGCTGAAATAACCCCGAACAAACAGAAGGGTTCCTTTCCCCTAAAACAGAGGAAAAGATGCAAAATGCCTGCAGCCAGTTATGAAAAGATCTAAGGGGACCTTTCTTCCTATCATCCAACTCCGTCTTATCCTCTTTATTAACATTTTCTCTGTTAGACGGAAGCAGAGAAAATAAATCAATAAATTCCCCCTTATAAATCTTTTCTTTAACTGGCTGCGGCAGATGAAAACCCAGGGGAGACAAGTCACATGTCAATGCCTCTTTAAATAAATAACCAGGCAATGACATGGACTCCTGACTACCAATAGGGGCTGCACTACCCCCCCTAGGCGTCCCTCCCCCTGCTAACAATTCTCCTAACACCTTCCTAACTACAGACTCCATACTAACAGACAGAGGGTCGACACACGAGACAGACAGGGGAACATTGAACATCTCACCCCTCCTTCCGCTCTGCGATCCTCGGCCCTCCTCTGGAATTCCAGCTTCTGCAGCTGAGCCACGCTGACGATCCTGTTCTCTGGCTCCAGCTGGCAGATCATCTTCTTCAGACGGGGAGTCAGACCAGGGGGCCCCCGTCGCTCTTCCGGCCTCCGGCACGCTCACACTTGCTGGTGCAGCCCTGCTCCTGCTAGGATTTTCAAATCCCTGGGTCAGCGCCGCGCTTTTACGACGGCGCTGACTAGATGATCCACTCTTCCTCTTCCTGGACACATGACCGGGTGCAGGAGGATGACGTGCTGAAGTCCCGGCAGACAAGATGGGCGGTGATAACTCCGCTCCGGCATTCCCCTCTTCTCTGGACGATGACGTCGGGGGGAGGAAGCTGCTGCGTCTCCGGGACCTCCTCCTTGCTGGGATTTCCTCAGTCAGCGCTGCCATCTCCTCAGGAGCGGTGAGTTGAATCACCGCAGCGTCGCAGTCCATCTCTTCCTCAGCTTCTGCTGGCCGCCTGGGCACCGCCAGGCATTGTTTAAGCCAGGCTTCTCCGCCGACCTCGCTCGCCCTCTTCATGAACTCCTGTAGCAGGCTCTCCATCAGCTGTTCTTCTTGATCTTCAATTCTTCTGACAGCCAGCTGACGGAAGCAGCTACTTTTATAGTTAAAATTACCCGCACTTTCTGCCAGCTGATCCAATCAGCTGGCAGCAAAACAGGCGCGCAAAAACCAGACTAAACCTGTCAGAGCCAGAATACCTCAGAGCCACTGACTGAAAATTTGTTAACCCTTTCTGCACCTGAATAAAATGTTAACCAAATTCACAACCAAATAGTGAGGCCTGTGTTATCATGCGGTCGCTACGGCATACAAGATACCGTGCTCTGAACACACACACCATTCACATCACTCACACACGCCGTACACATCATTCACACACACTGTACACATCACTCACACATGCCGTACTCAGCATTTACACACACCGTACACAGCACTCACACACGCCGTACACAGCACTCACATACGCCATACACAGCATTTACACACACCGTACAAAGCACTCACACATGCCATACCAGCAATCACACATGCCGTACACAGCAATCATACATGCCGTACACAGCATTCAAACACACACCGTACTCAGCATTCAAACACACACACCGTACACAGCATTCAAACACACACACTGTACACAGCATTCAAACACACACACCGTACACAGCATTCAAACACACACGCCGTACACAGCACTCACACGCACCGTATACATCTCTCACATGCCATACACAGCACGCACATACGCCGTACTCAGCATTCTCACATCCCGTACACAGCATTCACACACACCGTTCACATCACTCACACACGCCGTACACAGCATTCACACACACAGTACACATCACTCACACACGCTGTACTCAGCATTCACACACGCCATACATAGCATTCACACACACCGTACACAGCACTCACACACGCCATACACAGCACTCTCACACACCGTACACAGCACTCATACACACCGTACACATCTCTCACATGCCATACACAGCACTTACATATGCCGTACTCAGCATTCACACATGCCGTACACAACATTCACACAAGCTGCACACATCACTCACACAAGCCGTACACATCACTCACACACGCCGTACACATCACTCACACACGCCGTACACAGCATTCACACATACCATACACATCACTCACACACGCCGTACACAGCACTGACACACACCGTACACATCATTCACACATACCGTACACATCACTCACACACGCCGTACACAGCACTGACACACACCGTACACATCATTCACACGCCGTACACATCACTCACACACGCCGTACACATCACTCACACACGCCGTAGACAAAATTCACACACACCATACACATCACTCTTACACGCCGTACACAGCACTCACACACACCGTTCACATCACTCACGCACACTGTACACAGCACTCACACACGCCATATACAGCACTCACACACGCCGTACACAGCACTCATACACACCGTACACATCTCTCACACACCATACACAGCACGCACATACGCCGTACTCAGCAATCTCACAACCCGTACACATCACTCACACACACCGTTCACATCACTCACACACGCCGTACACAGCATTCACACACACAGTACACATCACTCACAAACGCCGTACTCAGCATTCACACACGCCATTCACATCACTCACACACGCCGTACACAGCATTTACACACACCGTTCATACACGCCGTACACAGCATTCACACACTCCGTACACAGCACTCACACACGCCGTACACAGCACTCACACACACCGTACACAGCACTCACACACGCCGTACACAGCACTCACACACGCCGTATGCAGCACTCACACACACCATTCACATCACTCACACACGCCGTACACATCATTCACACACACTGTACACATCACTCACACACGCCATACACAGCATTCACACACAACATACACAACACTCACACGCTGTACACAGCACTCACACAAAGTTCACATCACTCACGCACACCGTACACAGCACTCACACACGCCGTACACAGCACTCACACACGCCGTACACAGCACTCACATACGCCACACACAGCACTCACACACGCCGTACAAAACACTAACACATGCCATACACAGCAATCAAACACGCTGTACACAGCAATCACACATGCCGTACACAGCATTCAAACACACACACCGTACACAGAATTCACACACACCGTACACAGCATTCACACACACACATCGTACACAGCATTCACACACACACGTCGTACACAGCATTCACACACACCGTACATATCTCTCACACGCGCCTTACACAGCACTCACACACACACACCGTACACAGCACTCACACACCATACACATCTCTCACACGCCATACACAGCACGCGCATACGCCGTTCACATCACTCACACACAACGTACACAGCATTCACACACGCCGTACACATCACTCACACACGCCGTACACAGTACTCACACACACCGTACACATCACTCACACACGCTGTACACAGCATTCACAGACACCGTACACATCACTCACACACGCCATACACAACACTCACACACGCCGTACACAGCACTCACACACGCCGTACTCAGCACTCACACACGCTGTACACATCACTCACACGCCGTACACAGCACTTACAAACACCGTACACATCTCTCACACTTGCCGTACACAGCATTCACACACAGTACACATCACTCACACACGCCGTACACATCACTCACACACGCCATACACATGACTCACACACGCCGTACACAGCATTCACGCACACCATACACATCACACACACGCCATACACAGCATTCACACACACCGTACACATCAATAACACACACTGTTCACACCACTCACACACGCCATACACAGCATTCACACACACTGTACACTAGAGTTGAGCGCGGTTCGTGGTTCGTGGTTCTCCAGTTCGCGGCTCGAGTGATTTTTGGGCTGTTCGAGATCGAACTAGAACTCGAGCTTTTTGCTAAAAGCTCGATAGTTCTAGATACGTTCGAGAACGGTTCTAGCAGCAAAAAGCAGGGCTTTTTACAGCTACAGTGAGCAGGAGCCATCGCTGGCAGCCTGCCACAAGCTGGTAACCAAGATAAACATCGGGTATCCAAGCAAAGCGCTTTGGTTAGTAACCCGATGTTTATCTTAGTTACGTGCAGGAAGCCCACACTTTCCCGCTCAGCTCACTCCACCCCCTCCTGCCCGCGGCATGTACACATACATACACATACACAAACACACACACACATCCACCCCCCCCCCGCCCCGCCCCCCCCCCCCCCCCCCGCCCGCCCGCTCGCTCGCTCGCTCGCTCGCTCGCTCGGCTTACCTGCGGTGATGAAGTCCCGCCATCCCGACCTCAGCGCTGTCACTGTCCTCCATGGCCGCCGCTTGTCACATCACCTATCGCTTCCGACCCGAGACTGACACTGGCGGTGTCGTCACGGACCTCTCGCGATACTTGATGTGAAGGCGCCGGTCATTGACCTCAGTGACAGGGGCTGTCAGTGTGCTGGAGATCAGCGCAGGTAATGTACCTCACTGACAGCAGCACTTGTCACCCCCCTGCAGTGACCTGGGCTGACCCATTGATGTTAGCTCAGGTCACTGCATTGCTCTCCCAGCCAATGGGGAACATCCTGCTCTTCATTGACTGGGACAGTGTGCATCGTCATGGCAACCCCTTGGATTTCACCAGACCTGGATTTGTTTTTCAATCTAATAAATTGGTTAAAGAGGGAATGTTTTGGGGAGTGTTTTTTCAAATAAAAATGTGTTTGTCGTGTATTTTTTTTTTATTACTGACTGGGTTGGTGATGTCGGGTATCTGATAGACGCCTGACCTCACCAACCCCAGGGCTTGATGCCAGGTGACATTACACATCTGGTATTAACCCCAAATATTACCCCGTTTGCCACCGCACCAGGGCGCGGGATGAGCTGGGGCGAAGCACCAGGATTGGCGCATCTAATGGATGCGCCACTTCTGGGGCGGCTGCGGCCTGCTATTTTTAGGCTGGGGAGATTCCAATAACCATGGACCTCCCTAGTCTGAGAATATCAGGCCCCAGCTGTCTGCTTTACCTTGGCTGGTGATCCAATTTTGGGGGACCCCTACGTGTTTTTTTTTTTAAATTATTTATTTAATTTAAAATAACAGCGTGGGGTGCCCTCAGTTTTGGATTACCAGCCAAGGTGAGGTTGCCAGCTGTGGTCTGCAGGCTGCAGCCGTCTGCTTTACCCTAGCTGGCTACAAAACTAGGGGGAACCCTATGTCATTTTTTTTTTCATTTTTTTGGCTAAATACAAAGCTAAGCACCCCTTAGTGCCACATGAAAGGTACCAAAGGGTGTTCCACTTTTTCTCCATTTTTTTCTCCACTTTCTCTCCACTTTTTCTCCACTTTTTCTCCATTTTTTTCTCCACTTATTCTCCACTTTTTCTCCTCTTATTCTCCACTTTTTCTCCACTTTTTCTCCACTTTTTCTCCTCTTATTCTCCACTTTTTCTCCACTTTTTCTCCACTTTTTCTCCATTTTTTTCTCCACTTTCTCCACTTTTTCTCCACTTTTTTCTCCACTTTTTCTCCTCTTATGCTCCACTTTTTCTCCTCTTAATCTCCACTTTTTCTCCACTTTTTCTCCACTTTTTCTCCACTTTTTTCTCCACTTTTTCTCCTCTTATGCTCCACTTTTTCTCCACTTTTTCTCCACTTTTTCTCCACTTTTTCTCCACTTTTTCTCCTCTTAATCTCCACTTTTTCTCCTCTTATGCTCCACTTTTTCTCCACTTTTTCTCCACTTTTTCTCCACGTTTTCTCCACTTTTTTCTCCACTTTTTCTCCTCTTATGCTCCACTTTTTCTCCACTTTTTCTCCACTTTTTCTCCACTTTTTCTCCACGTTTTCTCCACGTTTTCTCCACTTTTTTCTCCACTTTTTCTCCTCTTATGCTCCACTTTTTCTCCACTTTTTCTCCACTTTTTCTCCACTTTTTCTCCACGTTTTCTCCACGTTTTCTCCACTTTTTTCTCCACTTTTTCTCCTCTTATGCTCCACTTTTTCTCCACTTTTTCTCCACTTTTTCTCCTCTTAATCTCCACTTTTTCTCCACTTTTTCTCCACTTTTTCTCCACTTTTTCTCCACTTTTTTCTCCACTTTTTCTCCACTTTTTCTCCTCTTATGCTCCACTTTTTCTCCACTTTTTCTCCACTTTTTCTCCACTTTTTCTCCTCTTATGCTCCACTTTTTCTCCACTTTTTCTCCTCTTATGCTCCACTTTTTCTCCACTTTTTCTCCACTTTTTTCTCCACTTTTTCTCCTCTTATGCTCCACTTTTTCTCCACTTTTTCTCCACTTTTTCTCCACTTTTTCTCCTCTTATGCTCCACTTTTTCTCCACTTTTTCTCCACTTTTTCTCCATTTTTTTCTCCACTTATTATCCACTTTTTCTCCTCTTATTCTCCACTTTTTCTCCACTTTTTCTCCACTTTTTCTCCTCTTATTCTCCACTTTTTCTCCACTTTTTCTCCACTTTTTCTCCATTTTTTTCTCCACTTTCTCCACTTTTTCTCCACTTTTTTCTCCACTTTTTCTCCTCTTATGCTCCACTTTTTCTCCTCTTAATCTCCACTTTTTCTCCACTTTTTCTCCACTTTTTCTCCACTTTTTTCTCCACTTTTTCTCCTCTTATGCTCCACTTTTTCTCCACTTTTTCTCCACTTTTTCTCCACTTTTTCTCCTCTTAATCTCCACTTTTTCTCCTCTTATGCTCCACTTTTTCTCCACTTTTTCTCCACTTTTTTCTCCACGTTTTCTCCACTTTTTTCTCCACTTTTTCTCCTCTTATGCTCCACTTTTTCTCCACTTTTTCTCCACTTTTTCTCCACTTTTTCTCCACGTTTTCTCCACGTTTTCTCCACTTTTTTCTCCACTTTTTCTCCTCTTATGCTCCACTTTTTCTCCACTTTTTCTCCACTTTTTCTCCTCTTAATCTCCACTTTTTCTCCACTTTTTCTCCACTTTTTCTCCACTTTTACTCCACTTTTTCTCCACTTTTTTCTCCACTTTTTCTCCACTTTTTCTCCTCTTATGCTCCACTTTTTCTCCACTTTTTCTCCACTTTTTCTCCTCTTATGCTCCACTTTTTCTCCACTTTTTCTCCACTTTTTCTCCACTTTTTCTCCTCTTATGCTCCACTTTTTCTCCACTTTTTCTCCTCTTATGCTCCACTTTTTCTCCACTTTTTCTCCACTTTTTTCTCCACTTTTTCTCCTCTTATGCTCCACTTTTTCTCCACTTTTTCTCCACTTTTTCTCCACTTTTTCTCCTCTTATGCTCCACTTTTTCTCCACTTTTTCTCCACTTTTTCTCCATTTTTTTCTCCACTTATTATCCACTTTTTCTCCTCTTATTCTCCACTTTTTCTCCACTTTTTCTCCACTTTTTCTCCTCTTATTCTCCACTTTTTCTCCACTTTTTCTCCACTTTTTCTCCATTTTTTTCTCCACTTTCTCCACTTTTTCTCCACTTTTTTCTCCACTTTTTCTCCTCTTATGCTCCACTTTTTCTCCTCTTAATCTCCACTTTTTCTCCACTTTTTCTCCACTTTTTCTCCACTTTTTTCTCCACTTTTTCTCCTCTTATGCTCCACTTTTTCTCCACTTTTTCTCCACTTTTTCTCCACTTTTTCTCCTCTTAATCTCCACTTTTTCTCCTCTTATGCTCCACTTTTTCTCCACTTTTTCTCCACTTTTTTCTCCACGTTTTCTCCACTTTTTTCTCCACTTTTTCTCCTCTTATGCTCCACTTTTTCTCCACTTTTTCTCCACTTTTTCTCCACTTTTTCTCCACGTTTTCTCCACGTTTTCTCCACTTTTTTCTCCACTTTTTCTCCTCTTATGCTCCACTTTTTCTCCACTTTTTCTCCACTTTTTCTCCTCTTAATCTCCACTTTTTCTCCACTTTTTCTCCACTTTTTCTCCACTTTTACTCCACTTTTTCTCCACTTTTTTCTCCACTTTTTCTCCACTTTTTCTCCTCTTATGCTCCACTTTTTCTCCACTTTTTCTCCACTTTTTCTCCACGTTTTCTCCACGTTTTCTCCACTTTTTTCTCCACTTTTTCTCCTCTTATGCTCCACTTTTTCTCCACTTTTTCTCCACTTTTTCTCCTCTTAATCTCCACTTTTTCTCCACTTTTTCTCCACTTTTTCTACACTTTTTCTACACTTTTTTCTCCACTTTTTCTCCACTTTTTCTCCTCTTATGCTCCACTTTTTCTCCACTTTTTCTCCACTTTTTCTCCACTTTTTCTCCTCTTATGCTCCACTTTTTCTCCACTTTTTCTCCACTTTTTCTCCTCTTATGCTCCACTTTTTCTCCACTTTTTCTCCACTTTTTTCTCCACTTTTTCTCCTCTTATGCTCCACTTTTTCTCCACTTTTTCTCCACTTTTTCTCCACTTATGCTCCACTTTTTCTCCACTTTTTCTCCACTTTTTCTCCTCTTAATCTCCACTTTTTCTCCACTTTTTCTCCACTTTTTCTCCACTTTTTCTCCACTTTTTCTCCACTTTTTCTCCACTTTTTCTCCTCTTAATCTCCACTTTTTCTCCACTTTTTCTCCACTTTTTCTCCACTTTTTCTCCACTTTTTCTCCACTTTTTTTCTCCACTTTTTCTCCACTTTTTCTCCTCTTATGCTCCACTTTTTCTCCACTTTTTCTCCACTTTTTCTCCTCTTATGCTCCACTTTTTCTCCACTTTTTCTCCACTTTTTCTCCTCTTATGCTCCACTTTTTCTCCACTTTTTCTCCACTTTTTTCTCCACTTTTTCTCCTCTTATGCTCCACTTTTTCTCCACTTTTTCTCCACTTTTTCTCCACTTTTTCTCCACTTATGCTCCACTTTTTCTCCACTTTTTCTCCACTTTTTTCTCCACTTTTTCTCCTCTTAATCTCCACTTTTTCTCCACTTTTTCTCCACTTTTTCTCCACTTTTTCTCCACTTTTTCTCCACTTTTTTCTCCACTTTTTCTCCACTTTTTCTCCTCTTATGTTCCACTTATTCTCCACTTTTTCTCCACTTTTTCTCTACTTTTTCTATGGTCGGTCTACCCATTAGCTCTGCCATGCATACTGTAGCTCTACACCTACTGCACATGTTACTTTATGATTGACATCTCTTTCGTACCAGAGCTGTCTAAGTCTACTCTGACCCCATATTTGTCATTACTATATTGTCCTTGTACTGTATTATGACATTTGTATCATGTGTTTCATTTCTTGCTGTGTTGCAATTTTTTTGCTGCATCCCAATTGTACCTCTACATTGTTCGAGTTTATGTTATTGTTCTCTCACTCTTATGTGATACTGATTATTGTCATTTTTCATGATTACATGCAGATAAGTCCAATCTGACGAAGGCTCAGGCCGAAACGTCATTTGTAACTTGTTTTGGACAAAAACATATATGCTTATGAAAAAAAAAATTTCTTAATACGGACCAATAAAGAGTGATTTTGCATTACTATCCGTTGTGACTTACTGACTTAGTCTGGGAGATATAGAGTGCCGAGGTTACTCACTAATTTTATCTATTATTACCTCTGAGCACCTATATACCAGTGAGCAGAGCTTCCTCTACAGTAGTTCTCCTGATTAGGCATGCCCTTACCTCATGAGCAGGGCATTGCAGCTTTGGTAGCAACCATTACGACATGGACTCTGCTGCTGTGGACCCGGGGAGAGTGAGTGCAGATTCATTGCACCCACACTCCTCACATGAAGGGTCCGCACTCCTAGAAAATGGGGGATACGTTCCCTGAGTGTCTCCCCCCCATATTCTAGACGGTCCAGAGTCGTCGTGGGACCCCTTTATTTTTTTTCTTACAATAAATTGGTGAAAGAGGAAATGTTTTGGGGACTGTTTTTTCAAATAAATTTCTTTTGTCGATTTTTTGTTTTTGTTAGTACTGACAGTTTATGATGTTGGGTATCTAATAGACGCCATGACATCACAAACTGCTGGGCTTGATCTCAGGTGACTTTACAGCTAGTATCAACCCGATTTATTACCCCGTTTGCCACTGCACCAGGGCACGGGATGAGCTGGGGTGAAGCGCCAGGATTGGCGCATCTAGTGGATGCGCCACGTCTGGGGTGCCTGCGGCCTGCTATTTTTAGGCTGTGAAGGCCCAATAACTATGGACCTTCCCACCCTGAGAATACCAGACCACAGCTGTCCGCTTTACCTTGGCTGGTGATCCAATTTGGGGGGTCCCCTACTTTTATTGTGTAATTATTAATATTTATAAAATAATTATAAAAAAGAGCCTGAGGGGACCTCCACATTGGATCCCCAACCACGGTAAAGCTGCCAGCTGTGGTTTTCAGGCTACAGCCGTCTGCTTTACCCTAGCTGGCTATCAAAAATGGGGGGACCCAACGTAATTTTTTTTTTTTAACTATTTTTTAAATAGAAAAAATTAATGGGCTTCCCTGTATTTTGATTGCCAACCAAGGTAACGGCAGGCAGATGGGGGTGGCAACCCATAGCTGTCTGCTTTATCTGCGCTGAGAATCAAAAATACCGCGGAGCGCTACGTCATTTTTTTAAAGATTTATTTTTACAGCACTGTGATGTCCAGCAATCAAAATACAGGGAAGCCCATTTTATTTTTAGTTATTTAAATAAATAATTAAAAAAAATATATGTTAGCTCCCACTGCATTTTTTGTATTGCTAGCTAAGGGTAATCCAAGCAGCTACTGGCTGCTAACCCCCACTGCTTGGTGTTACCTTCATTGGCAATGGAAAATCCAGGGAAGCATTTTTTTTTTTTTTTGCCAAAAAGCTACAAAAAAAGGACGTGAGCTTCGCCATATTTTTGTATGCTAGCCAGGTATAGCAGGCAGGTGCTGGAAGAGTTGGATACAGCGCCAGAAGATGGCGCTTCTATGAAAATGCCATTTTCTGAGGTGGCTGCAGACTGCAATTCGCAGCAGTGGGGCCCAGAAAGCTCAGGCCAACCGGTGGTGCGGATTCCAATCCCAGCTGCCTAGTTGTACCTGGCTGGACACAAAAATGGGGCAAAGCCTACGTCATTTGTTTTCTAATTATTTCATGAAATTCATGAAATAATAAAAAAAGGGCTTCCCTTTATTTTTGGTTCCCAGCCGGGTACAAATAGGCAACTGGGGGTTGGGGGCAGCCGTACCTGCCTGCTGTACCTGGCTAGCATACAAAAATATGGCGAAGCCACATAATTTTTTCAGGGGGCAAAAAACTTCTGCATACAGTCCTGGATGGAGTATGCTGAGCCTTGTAGTTCTGCAGCTGCTGTCTGTCTGTATGGAGAAGAGCAGACAGCAGCTGCAGAACTACAAGGCTCAGCATACTCCATCCAGGACTGCATGCAGAAGTTTTTTGCCCACCAAAAAAATGACGTGGGCTTCGCCATATTTTTGTATGCTAGCCAGGTACAGCTGGCAGCCACGGGCTGCCTCCAACCCCCAGTTGCCTATTTGTACCCGGCTGGGAACCAAAAATATAGGGAAGCCCGTTTTTTTTAATTATTTCACTTATTTCATGAAATAATTAAAAAACAAATGACGTGGGCTTCGCCCTATTTTTGTGTCCAGCCGGGTACAACTAGGCAGCTGGGGATTGGAATCCGCAGCACAGGTTAGCCCGAGGTTTGTGGGCGCCTCTGCTGCGGATTTCAGTCCGCAGCCGTCCCAGAAAATGGCGCTCTCATAGAAGCGCCATCATCTGGCGCTGTATCCAACTCTTCCAACAGCCCTGGAGCCGGGTGGCTTGTTGGGTAATCATGAGTTAATACTGGCTTTGTTTTACCAGCCAGTATTAAGCCAGAGATTCTTAATGTCAGGCACGTTTGACCCGGCCATTAAGAATCTCCAATAAAGGGTTAAAAAAAGACACCACACAGAGAAAAAATACTTTAATAGAAATAAATACACAGACACATTAGAGACTCCATCTTTATTACCCCTGTCAGCCCTCCACGATCCTGCTCTTCTGTCTTCTTTCTTTCTAGTGTAGTAGTAGTGAGGATTGTAGTGAGGGGCATCACTTGGGGCTGGGGAACCTCCATCCTAACTACAATGCTCACTACAATCGGGAAGCAGCGTGCAGCCTTCACTCCGTGAGTGATCACTGCTGGCTGCTAGCGGTAACAGCGGTAACGCTGACAGACGCGTTACCATAGCAACGGTGCTCCCGGAGCCGCGGTTAGCGGTGACGTCACCGCTAACTGCGTTGCTATGGCAACGGTGATCTCCGTTAATGACCGGCTGTGTCAGCCGGTCCCTAACGGAACGGGGAGTCGACCGTGTGCTAGAGCATGTCGCCGGTACACGGCGATACACATATGTGCACCGTGTACCGGAGAGATGCACTCGCAGGTCCTACATGACGTGTCATAGTCATGTGACCAGTCTGTAGCCAATGAGATAATAGCCACGTGACTGGTCACATGGCTATTTTGACGTCACGATAGGTCCTGCATCTCTGCTGGCAGTGCCGGTCACCGGGAGGATTCAGCGATCATCGGATGGAAAAGCGGCAGGAGTCAGAGTGCAGGAGGGATCGCGGGGACCGGTAAGTGTTATGGCAATGTTTATTAACTGTTTGTGTACATTTATAATGCATTTTTATGTGTTTGTGATTGCCTCCCATTATAGCCTATTGGTTCTAGTTCGGTTCGTCGAACGTTCGACGAACCGAACTCGAACGGGACCCCCGTTCGGCGAACCGGCCTCGAGCCGAACCGGGACCGGTTCGCTCATCTCTACTGTACACATCACTCACACACGCCGTACTCAGCATTCACACACGCCGTACACATCACTCACACCCGCCGTAGACAAAATTCACACACACCGTACACATTACTCTTACACGCCGTACACAGCACTCACACACACCGTTCACATCACTCATGCATACCGTACACAGCACTCACATACGCCATACACAGCACACACACGCCGTACACAGCACTCACACACGCCGTACACAGCATTCACACACACACCGTACACAGCATTCACACACACACATCGCACACAGCATTCACACACACCGTAAACATCTCACACACTCCGTACACAGCACTCACACACGCCGTACGCAGCACTCACACACACCATTCACATCACTCACACACGCCGTACACATCATTCACACACACTGTACACATCACTCACACATGCCGTACTCAGCATTTACACACACCGTACACAGCACTCACACACGCCGTACACAGCACTCACATACGCCATACACAGCATTTACACACACCGTACAAAGCACTCACACATGCCATACCAGCAATCACACATGCCGTACACAGCAATCATACATGCCGTACACAGCATTCAAACACACACACCGTACTCAGCATTCAAACACACACACCGTACACAGCATTCAAACACACACACTGTACACAGCATTCAAACACACACACCGTACACAGCATTCAAACACACACGCCGTACACAGCACTCACACGCACCGTATACATCTCTCACATGCCATACACAGCACGCACATACGCCGTACTCAGCATTCTCACATCCCGTACACAGCATTCACACACACCGTTCACATCACTCACACACGCCGTACACAGCATTCACACACACAGTACACATCACTCACACACGCTGTACTCAGCATTCACACACGCCATACATAGCATTCACACACACCGTACACAGCACTCACACACGCCATACACAGCACTCTCACACACCGTACACAGCACTCATACACACCGTACACATCTCTCACATGCCATACACAGCACTTACATATGCCGTACTCAGCATTCACACATGCCGTACACAACATTCACACAAGCTGCACACATCACTCACACAAGCCGTACACATCACTCACACACGCCGTACACATCACTCACACACGCCGTACACAGCATTCACACATACCATACACATCACTCACACACGCCGTACACAGCACTGACACACACCGTACACATCATTCACACATACCGTACACATCACTCACACACGCCGTACACAGCACTGACACACACCGTACACATCATTCACACGCCGTACACATCACTCACACACGCCGTACACATCACTCACACACGCCGTAGACAAAATTCACACACACCATACACATCACTCTTACACGCCGTACACAGCACTCACACACACCGTTCACATCACTCACGCACACTGTACACAGCACTCACACACGCCATATACAGCACTCACACACGCCGTACACAGCACTCATACACACCGTACACATCTCTCACACACCATACAGAGCACGCACATACGCCGTACTCAGCAATCTCACAACCCGTACACATCACTCACACACACCGTTCACATCACTCACACACGCCGTACACAGCATTCACACACACAGTACACATCACTCACAAACGCCGTACTCAGCATTCACACACGCCGTTCACATCACTCACACACGCCGTACACAGCATTTACACACACCGTTCACACACGCCGTACACAGCATTCACACACTCCGTACACAGCACTCACACACGCCGTACACAGCACTCACACACACCGTACACAGCACTCACACACGCCGTACACAACACTCACACACGCCGTATGCAGCACTCACACACACCATTCACATCACTCACACACGCCGTACACATCATTCACACACACTGTACACATCACTCACACACGCCGTACTCAGCATTTACACACACCGTACACAGCACTCACACACGCCGTACACAGCACTCACATACGCCATAAACAGCATTTACACACACACCGTACAAAGCACTCCCACATACCATACACAGCAATCACACATGCCGTACACAGCAATCATACATGCCGTACACAGCATTCAAACACACACCATACTCAGCATTCAAACACACACACCGTACACAGCATTCAAACACACACACCATACACAGCATTCAAACACACACACCGTACACAGCATTCACACACACACATCGTACACAGCATTCACAAACGCCGTACACAGCACTCACACACACCGTACACATCTCTCACATGCCATACACAGCACGCACATACGCCGTACTCAGCATTCTCACATCCCGTACACAGCATTCACACACACCATTCACATAACTCACACACGCCGTACACAGCATTCACACACAGTACACATCACTCACACACGCCGTACTCAGCATTCACACACGCCGTACACATCACTCACACACGCCATGCATAGCATTCACACACACCGTACACAGCACTCACACACGCCATACACAGCACTCACACACGCCGTATACAGCACTCTCCCACACCGTACACATCACTGACACACGCCGTACACATCACTCACATACGCCGTACACAGCACTCTCACACACCGTACACAGCACTCATACACACCGTACACATCTCTCACATGCCATACACAGCACTTACATATGCCGTACTCAGCATTCACACATGCCGTACACAACATTCACACATGCCGTTCACATCACTCACACACGCCGTACACAGCACTCATACACGCCGTACACATCTCTCACACACCATACACAGCACGCACATACGCCGTACTCAGCAATCTCACAACCCGTACACATCAATCACACACACCGTTCACATCACTCACAAACGCCGTACTCAGCATTCACACACGCCGTTCACATCACTCACACACGCCGTACACAGCATTTACACACACCGTTCACACACGTCGTACACAGCATTCACACACGCCGTGCACAGCACTCACACAACCGTTCACATCAATCACACACGCCGTACACAGCATTCACACACGCCATACATAAGACTCACACATGCCGTAAACAGCACTCACACATGGCATACACATCAATCACACACGCCGTACACAGCACTCACACACGCCATACTCAGCACTCACACATGCCGTACACAGCATTCACACACACCGTACACATCACTCACACACGCCGTACACATCACTCACACACGCCGTACTCAGCACTCACACGCTGTACACATCACTCACACGCCGTACACAGCACTTACAAACACCGTACACATCTCTCACACTTGCCGTACACAGCATTCACACACAGTACACATCACTCACACACGCCGTACACATCACTCACACACGCCGTACACATCACTCACACACGCCGTACACATCACTCACACACGCCGTACACAGCATTCACACACACTGTACACATCACTCACACGCCGTACACAGCATTCACACACCGTACACATCATTTACACGCCGTACACAGCACTCACACGCCGTACACAGCACTCACACACGCCGTACACAGCACTCACACATGCTATATACAGCAATCACACACGCCGTACACAGCAATCACACATGCCATACACAGCATTCAAACACACACACCGTACACATGATTCACACAAACACATCGTACACAGCATTCACACACACCGTACACATCTCTCACACACGCCTTACCCAGCACTCACACACGCCGTACACAGCACTCACACACACCATACACATCTCTCACAGGCCGTACTCAGCACGCACATACGCCGTACTCAGCATTCTCACATGCCGTACAAATCACTCACACACACCGTTCACATCACTCACACACGCCGTACACAGCATTCACACACACAGTACACATCACTCACACATGCCGTACTCAGCATTCACACACGCCGTACACATCACTCACACACGCCGTAGACAAAATTCACACACACCATACACATCACTCTTACACGCTGTACACAGCACTCACACACACCGTTCACATCACTCACGCACACCGTACACAGCACTCACACACGCCTTATACAGCACTCACACACGCCGTACACAGCACTCACACACGCCGTACACATCACTCACACACGCCGTACACAGCATTCACACACACAGTGCACATCACTCACACACGCCATACTCAGCATTCACACACGCCGTACATGAGACTCACACATGCCGTAAACAGCACTCACACACGCCGTGCAAAGCACTCACACACACCGTTCACATCAATCACACACGCTGTACACAGCACTCACACACGCCATACTCAGCATCACACACGCCGTACACAGCATTCACACACACCGTACACAGGACTCACACACCGTTCACATCACTCACACACGCCGTACACAGCATTCACACACACTGTACACATCACTCACACACGCCGTACAAAGCATTTACACATGCCGTAAACATCACTCACACACACCATACACAGCATTCACACGCACCTTACACATCACTCACATGCCGAACACAGCAATCACACAAAAGTTAACATCACTCACGCACATCGTACACAGCACTCACACACGCCGTACACAGCACTCACATACGTCACACACAGCACTCACACACGCCGTACAAAGCACTCACACATGCCATACACAGCAATCACACACGCCGTACACAGCAATCACACATGTCGTACACAGCATTCAAACACACACACCGTACACAGCATTAACACACACACATCGTACACAGCATTCACACACACTGTACACATCTCTCACACACGTCTTAGACACGCCCTACACAGCACTCACACACACCATACACATCTCTCACACGCCATACACAGCACGCACATACGCCATACTCAGCATTCTCACACGCTGTACACAGCATTCACACACACAGTACATATCACTCACACACGCCGTACTCAGCATTCACACACGCCATACACATCACTCACACACGCCGTACACAGCATTCACACACACCATTCACATCACTCACACGCCGTACACATCAGTCACACACACTGTACACATCACTCACACACGCCGTACTCAGCATTTACACACACCGTACACAGCACTCACACACGCCATACATAGCACTCACATACGCCATACACAGCATTTACACACACTGTACAAAGCACTCACACATGCCATACACAGCAATCACACATGCCGTACAGAGCAATCATACATGCCATACACAGCATTCAAACACATATCACTCACACACGCCGTACTCAGCATTCACACACGCCATACACATCACTCACACACGCCGTACACAGCATTCACACACACCATTCACATCACTCACACGCCGTACACATCAGTCACACACACTGTACACATCACTCACACACGCCGTACTCAGCATTTACACACACCGTACACAGCACTCACACACGCCGAACACAGCACTCACATACGCCATACACAGCATTTACACACACTGTACAAAGCACTCACACATGCCATACACAGCAATCACACATGCCGTACAGAGCAATCATACATGCCATACACAGCATTCAAACACACACCGTACAGAGCATTCAAACACACACACTGTACACAGCATTCAAACACACACACCGTACACAGCATTCACACACACACATCGTACACAGCATTCACACACACACATCGTACACAGCATTCACACACACAGTACACATCTCTCACACACGCCGTACACAGCAATCACACACGCCGTACACAGCACTCACACACACCGTACACATCTCTCACATGCCATACACAGCACGCACATACGCCGGACTCAGCATTCTCACATCCTGTACACATCACTCACACACACCGTTCACATCACTCACACAAGCCATACACAGCATTCACACACACAGTACACATCACTCACACACGCCGTACTCAGCATTCACACACGCCGTACACATCACTCACACACGACATACATAGCATTCACACACACCGTACACAGCACTCACACACGCCATACACAGCACTCACACACGCCGTACACAGCACTCTCACACGCCGTACTCAGCATCACACACGCCGTACACATCACTCACACACGCCGTACACAGCACTCTCACACACCGTACACAGCACTCATACACACCGTACACATCTCTCACATGCCATACACAGCACTTACATATGCCGTACTCAGCATTCACACATGCCGTACACAACATTTACACACACCGTTCACATCACTCACACACGCCATACACAGCACTTACATACGCCATACACAGCATTTACACACACTGTACAAAGCACTCACACATGCCATACACAGCAATCACACATGCCGTACACAGCAATCATACATGCCATACACAGCATTCAAACACACACCGTACAGAGCATTCAAACACACACACTGTACACAGCATTCAAACACACACCGTACACAGCATTCACACACACACATCGTACACAGCATTCACACACACACATCGTACACAGCATTCACACACACAGTACACATCTCTCACACACGCCGTACACAGCAATCACACACGCCGTACACAGCACTCACACACACCGTACACATCTCTCACATGCCATACACAGCACGCACATACGCCGGACTCAGCATTCTCACATCCTGTACACATCACTCACACACACCGTTCACATCACTCACACAAGCCATACACAGCATTCACACACACAGTACACATCACTCACACACGCCGTACTCAGCATTCACACACGCCGTACACATCACTCACACACGACATACATAGCATTCACACACACCGTACACAGCACTCACACACGCCATACACAGCACTCACACACGCCGTACACAGCACTCTCACACGCCGTACTCAGCATCACACACGCCGTACACATCACTCACACACGCCGTACACAGCACTCTCACACACCGTACACAGCACTCATACACACCGTACACAGCACTCATACACACCGTACACATCTCTCACATGCCATACTCAGCACTTACATATGCCGTACTCAGCATTCACACATGCCGTACACAACATTTACACACACCGTTCACATCACTCACACACGCCATACACAGCACTTACATACGCCGTACTCAGCATTCACACAAGCTGTACACATCACTCACAGACGCCGTACACATCACTCACACACGCCGTACACAGCATTCTCACATACCGTACACATCACTCACACACGCCGTACACAGCACTGACACACACCGTTCACATCACTCACACACGCCGTACACAGCATTCACACACACTGTACACATCACTCACACACACCGTACACAGCATTCACACACACCGTACACATCATTCACACGCCGTACACAGCACTCACACACGCCGTACACAGCACTCACACATGCTATACACAGCAATCACACACGCCGTACACAGCAATCACACATGCCATACACAGCATTCAAACACACACACCGTACACAGGATTCACACAAACACATATTACACATCATTCACACACACCGTACACATCTCTCACACACGCCGTACACAGCAATCACACACGCCGTACACAGCACTCACACACACCGTACACATCTCTCACATGCCATACACAGCACGCACATACGCCGTACTCAGCATTCTCACATCCCGTACACAGCATTCCACACATCGTTCACATCACTCACACACGCCGTACACAGCATTCACACACAGTACACATCACTCACACACGCCGTACTCAGCATTCACACACGCCGTACACATCACTCACACACGCCATACATAGCATTCACACACACCGTACACAGCACTCACACACGCCATACACAGCACTCACACACGCCGTATACAGCACTCTCACACACCGTACACATCACTCACACACGCCGTACACATCACTCACATACGACGTACACAGCACTCTCACACACCGTACACAGCACTCATACACACCGTACACATCTCTCACATGCCATACACAGCACTTACATACGCCGTACTCAGCATTCACACATGCCGTACACAACATTCACACATGCCGTTCACATCACTCACACACGCCGTACACAGCACTCATACACGCCGTACACATCTCTCACAGCACGCACATACGCCGTACTCAGCAATCTCACAACCCGTACACATCACTCACACACACCGTTCACATCACTCACACACGCCGTACACAGCATTCACACACACAGTACACATCACTCACAAACGCCGTACTCAGTATTCACACACGCCGTTCACATCCCTCACACACGCCGTACACAGCATTTCCACACACCGTTCACACACGTCGTACACAGCATTCACACACGCCGTGCTCAGCACTCACACACACCGTTCACATCAATCACACACGCCGTACACAGCATTCACACACGCCATACATAAGACTCACACATGCCGTAAACAGCACTCACACACGGCATACACAGCACTCACACACGCCGTAAACAGCACTCACACACGCCATACTCAGCACTCACACACGCCGTACACAGCATTCACACACACCGTACACATCACTCACACACGCCGTACTCAGCACTCACACACGCTGTACACATCACTCACACGCCGTACACAGCACTTACAAACACCGTACACATCTCTCACACTTGCCGTACACAGCATTCACACACAGTACACATCACTCACACACGCCGTACACATAACTCACACACGCCGTACACATCACTCACACACGCCGTACACAACATTCACGCACACCGTACACTGCACTCACACACGCCGTACACAGCATTCACACACACCTTACACATCAATCACACACGCTGTACACAGCACTCACACACACTGTTCACACCACTCACACACGCCATGCACAGCATTCACACACACTGTACACATCACTCTTGCGCTGTACTCAGCATTCACACACGCCTTACACATCACTCACACACGCCGTACACAGCACTCTCACACGCCGTACTCAGCATTCATACACACCGTACACAGCACTCATACACACCGCACACATCTCTCACATGCCATACACAGCACTTACATACGCCGTACTCAGCATTCACACATGCCGTACACAGCATTCACACAAGCTGTACACATCACTCACACAAGCCGTACACATCACTCACACACGCCGTACACATCACTCACACACGCCGTACACAGCATTCTCACATACCGTACACATCACTCACACACGCCGTACACAGCACTGACACACACCGTACACATCATTCACACGCCATACACAGCACTCACACACGCCATACACAGCACTCACACATGCTATACACAGCAATCACACACGCCGTACACAGCAATCACACATGCCATACACAGCATTCAAACACACACACCGTACACAGCATTCACACAAACACATCGTACACAGCATTCACACACACCGTACACATCTCTCACACACGCCTTACACAGCACTCACACACGCCGTACACAGCACTGACACACACCATACACATCTCTCACACGCCGTACACAGCACGGACATACGCCGTACTCAGCATTCTCACATGCCGTACAAATCACTCACACACACCGTTCACATCACTCACATACTCCGTACTCAGCATTCACACACGCCGTACACAGCACTCTCACACACCGTACACAGCACTCAAACACACCGTACACATCACTCACACACGCCTTACACAGCACTCACACACCATACACATCTCTCACATGCCATACCAAGCACTTACATACGCCGTACTCAGCATTCACACATGCCGTACACAGCATTCACACAAGCTGTACACATCACTCACACACGCCGTACACATCACTCACATACGCCGTACACAGCATTCACACATACCGTACAAATCACTCACACACGCCGTACACAGCACTGACACACACCGTTCACAGCATTCACACACACTGTACACATCACTCACACACGCCGTACACAGCATTCACACACACCGTACACATCATTCACACGCCGTACAAAGCACTCACACACGCCGTACACAGCACTCACACATGCTATACACAGCAATCACACACGCCGTACACAGCAATCACACATGCCATACACAGTATTCAAACACACACACCGTACACAGGATTCACACAAACACATCGTACACAGCATTCACACACACCGTACACATCTCTCACACACGCCTTACCCAGTGTGACGGGGTGTACATCAGAGCAAAGAGAGACAACAGGCCGAGGATGATCCAACAGGTTTACTAACAGGAATACAGGAACAGCACACGACAAGTCCAAATAAAACAGATTCGGGGGCACCTCCCGATAATCCAAAGTGCCAGATCACGACGAAATAGTCCTCTTCAGAGTCCCAGAAATCCCACACAATCCACTGGACGGCGAGATCTGTCCGCAGAATCAGATCTCGCTCCCTTCCTCTTCAAAACTCAGTTCCCAACTGCATTTAGAAACAGGAGTGAATTGTTTGAGCTCGTGGGCCCGCCCCTCAAGGGTAGGGGTCTATGCAATGGTTGGGCCCACTAGAAGATTCTAGAAGGTTGGCTCCGAGATGTCTACAGGTTTGTGTAGTTGGCGTTATCCACTGCTTACGAAACAATGAGAAGTTCCCCTGGCTGTGTGGACAAGAGATAATTGCATTATGGGCCCAGAGACACAGGAGATGGGGGGAAGGTATGGTTACTTACATCCCAAGACATTTCAAAGTGTTCAGTAAGTACAACCAAAGGAAAGTGACATCACATCCTGACATAGTATTACAGCATATACAGTGAGAGGGTAAATTACATCTTCACAATCCCTCCCCCTCCCAACTTGTGTACGTACTAGGGACTGTCATGATGTATTTTACCTTCTCACTGTATTTGCTGTAATACTATGTCAGGATGTGATGTCACTTTCCTTTGGTTGTACTTACTGAACACTTTGAAATGTCTTGGGATGTAAGTAACCATACCTTCCCCCCATCTCCTGTGTCTCTGGGCCCATAATGCAATTATCTCTTGTCCACACAGCCAGGGGAACTTCTCATTGTTTCGTAAGCAGTGGATAACGCCAACTACACAAACCTGTAGACATCTCGGAGCCAACCTTCTAGAATCTTCTAGTGGGCCCAACCATTGCATAGACCCCTACCCTTGAGGGGCGGGCCCACGAGCTCAAACAATTCACTCCTGTTTCTAAATGCAGTTGGGAGTTGAGTTTTTGAAGAGGAAGGGAGCGAGATCTGAATCTGCGGACAGACCTCGCCGTCCAGTGGATTGTGTGGGATTTCTGGGACTCTGAAAAGGACTATTACATTGTGATCTGGCACTTTGGATTATCGGGAGGTGCCCCCGAATCTGTTTTATTTGGACTTGTCGTGTGCTGTTCCTGTATTCCTGTTAGTAAACCTGTTGGATCATCCTCGGCCTGTTGTCTCTCTTTGCTCTGATGTACACCCCGTCACAAACTGGTGGCAGCGGCGGGATCAGAGCAGAAGAAATGGAGGACAACAGCCAATCGACGTCTGAAACCAGAACCTCAGGATACAGGAACTGGACTGTGGCGAGTCTACAAACAAAGGCCCGTGAATTAGGTGTCGGCTACAAAGGACTCTCTAAGGAGCAACTAATTGAGGCATTGGAACACGCTTGCCTGCAAGATGGCACCGAGGAACAATTTCCACAGCAAGGGGAGCAAAGACGGGAGCCGGAGGTGAATACCCAAAAAAGTCAATGGGTTGTGTGGTACAAGGAAAAGATGGCACTGCTTGGAGATGAGGCCACCATAGAAGATAAGAGGGAGGCCATGCGTGGAGCTGAAGAGAAGGAGCGCAGGATGGAGGAGATGGCATTGCTGGATAAGCAGCGCGCTGTGGAAGCCGCGAGAGGTTCAAGACAGACTGTAACCCCAGCACCCATCATGAGGGAACTTCCCAGAGTGTCCCGCAAAGACTTCAAGCAGTTTAATGAGGCTGCTGGTGACATTGAGGGCTTCTTCCAGGACTTTGAGCATCAGTGTCGATTAATGGAAGTCCCAGAAAGGGAGCGCGTCCGGCATCTGGTTGGGCTCTTAGAGGGTGGAGCTGCTGCAGCCTATAGAGCTATGGACCCTCGGTGGAACTGTGAGTACGCGGATATTAAACAGACTATTCTAGAACATTATGCTGTAACGCCAGACACTTACAGGACTCAGTTCCGTACTCTAGCATGTGATGAGGAAGTGTCCTTCAAGATGTATGCCCACAAACTCAAACATCTGTGGCATCGTTGGTTGGAGGCAGAGGAGGCCTTAACCTTGGAGACCGTTCTCCAGGTCCTCCTAAAAGAGCAGTTTTACTTCAAGTGCCCCGCTGAGATCCGGGAATGGGTGCGTGAAAGGAGACCAGCCACTGTGGAGGAAGCTGCAGCTCTAGCTGATGAGGCTCTCACCATCAAGCCTCAGTGGAAAAAACTACTACCCAGTGAGAAAAAAAACACCAACCCCCCAACGCTGGTGGCCCCTGGTCCTTCTGGCCCCAATGTTCACCATCACCCTAGACCGTCAACTCATGGGGACCTTCGTGTGACTGTGCCTCGCATTACTCATGCTCCACCTTTGGGAATACGACGCGGAGGAAGAATCCCAGAGCGCAGATGTTATGGATGTGGGCAGCCTGGGCACATGCAATTCCAATGTCCAGGTGTTCGTAGACAGAACAGCTACAGACCGCCTTTGCCTGTTCATTACCTACAGACACCTTCACCAGGAGAAGAGCTGGATTCTGTGCCTGATGACTTGCCAAGTGACTCAGATATCCTGGCTCCCCTACCCGGAGTCTATGGGGTGCGAGCTCCAGCCACCTGTTCTTCTGATCTTCAGGACAAACATCTACAGGAGGTCGTGCTGGATGGCCAAAAAGTTGTTGGCTTCCGTGACACTGGGGCTTTCCTCACCATAGCCGATCCCCGAGTAATTCAACCACAAGCAATTCAAAAGGGACCAGGAATTGCCATTGAACTGGCAGGAGGTACCCAGAGATATATTCCAAGAGCGAGTGTGACCCTGGATTATGGCTTTGGGGCAAAACAATGTGTGGTCGGTGTGATGAGCGGCCTCCCTGCAGACGTTCTTCTAGGAAATGATGTGGGGAATCTTCATTGCCACTTTGTCGGTGCGGTAACCAGAAGTCAAGCCAAGAGAGCAGCCCATGTGGACGTGTACAACCCATCCATGGAACGGAGGCCACCAGAACTGCCATTACAGCCGGTGAGTGATTCTTCTTGTGGGGATAATATGAATGTTACTTGGGATAAAGTTCAGTTTAGACAAGAAGTAGAGACTGACCCCACCCTTGCTAGTTTTAGAACTCGGGCTGAAATAGGGCAGCTAGGGGAAAACGGAGAAAGAATTATCAGAGAAAATGGACTTCTGTATCGGGTTGCCAATGCCGACTCCCTAGATAAGCCCTGGACTTATAGCAAACAGCTGATTGTTCCTCAGAAGTACAGAATTCCCCTATTACACCTGGCTCATGACATTCCTACGGCTGGCCATCAAGGCAAAACCCGCACCGAGAGACGATTGACTCAAACTTTTTATTGGCCGGGGATTTCCCAAGCAGTGGCGCATTTCTGCCGAACTTGTGACATATGTCAGCGTAGAGGGCGACCCGGAGATCACCCAAAGGCACCCCTGCAACCGCTCCCTATAATAGAAGAACCCTTTCAAAGAGTAGCTGTTGATATCATTGGACCTCTGGCTAAACCAAGTAAATCTGGAAAGCAGTACATTCTCACTGTTGTGGACTACGCCACCCGATATCCAGAAGCCGTGGCCTTGTCAAGTATCTCTGCAGCCAAGGTGGCCGAGGCCTTGGTTATTATTTTTACCAGAGTAGGATTCCCCAGTGAGATCTTGTCGGACCAAGGCTCCCAGTTTATGTCAGAGTTGGTCCAGTGTCTGTGGCGCACCTGTGGAGTACGAGCGATCCGAACGACCCCGTATCATCCCCAAACAAATGGACTTTGTGAACGATTCAACGGCACTCTGAAGAATATGCTGAGGGCCTTCACGGACCGAGATTCAGACTGGGAGAAGTACCTACCCCATCTCTTGTTTGCCTATCGGGAAGTTCCCCAGGAGTCCACTGGGTTCTCCCCCTTTGAACTACTCTATGGAAGAAAGGTCCGAGGACCCTTAACCCTGCTCAAGGAATACTGGGAGGGGCAAGTTGAAGATACAGGAACCCCTGTTGTCCCTTATGTCCTAAAGCTGCGAGAAACCTTAGCCCAACTTGCTAGTTTTGCACAGAGTCATTTGCGTATGGCTCAAACCAGACAGAAGACATGGTATGACCGTAACGCACGCTATCGGGAGTTTGTAGAAGGACAACAAGTCTTAATGATTGTTCCCCATCGGCAGAATAAACTGCAGACCACATGGGAGGGTCCCTTCCGGGTTCTCAGAAAACTGAATGATACCAATTACCTTCTTGCTTTAGATGATCAGGGGCTAAGGCAAAAGACTGTCCATGTGATTATGATTAAGGAGTACCATGACCGGAACATTCCAATGATAGCAAGCTGTCGGTTGGCTTCAGAAGATGGTCAAGAGGATGAGGACTCTCTACCTGATCTCGTGGAAGCAGCGAGAGCCCCATCCACTGTGGAACAGGTTCCCCTGGGAGATTACCTGGACTCCTTACAGAAAATCCAGATGCTGGAAGTGCTTCAACAGAGACGGGCTGCTTTCTCATCCCAACCAGGTCGAACCACCGTCACCCAACATCATGTGGACACTCAGGGAATCCGTCCCATACAACTGGCTCCTTACCGGGTACCTGAATCAGTTCGAAACACCATGCAGCACGAACTGGAGGAGATGTTACAGCTTGGGGTAATCCAGGCCTCCCATAGCCCTTGGGCCTCCCCTGTGGTGTTAGTACCCAAGAAGGATGGGAGTACTCGATTTTGTGTGGACTATCGGCGACTAAACGACCATACCGTCAGCGATCCTTACCCAATGCCTCGTATTGACGAACTTCTAGACCGACTGGCTGGGTCCCGATATGTCACTACCTTGGATCTCAGTAAGGGATACTGGCAGATCCCTCTAACGGATGAAGGGAGAGAACGGTCCGCTTTTATAACCCCCTTTGGTCTGTATGAATTTCTAAGCATGCCTTTTGGAATGAAAAATGCCCCGGCCACCTTCCAGAGAATGGTGGATCAGATCCTCCGGGGATGTGATGACTTTGCTTGTGCCTACTTGGATGATATCGCCGTCTTCAGCCACACATGGGAGGAACATCTGAATCAAGTAGCCATTATTTTGGACCTGATTCTTGCAGCCGGCCTAACTATTCGACCCGATAAATGCCAATTGGGGATGGGGGAAGTCCAGTACCTAGGACATAGAGTGGGAGGAGGGAAGCTCCGACCTGAGCCTGCCAAAATCCAGGCTATTAGAGACTGGCCTGTACCCCAAACTAAGAAACAAGTTATGGCTTTTCTGGGCACTGCCAGTTATTACCGAAAATTTGTTTCTCATTTCAGTACTGTGGCCAAGCCTCTTACCGACCTGACCAAGAAAACAATGCCCCGGCTGGTGATCTGGACTCCAGCCTGTGATGAGGCTTTTAACCGGCTGAAGGATGCTTTGATCTGCGATCCTGTCCTGGCTGCTCCAGACTACAAGAGGAGATTCATTGTGCAAACGGATGCCTCTGCTTATGGACTGGGAGCTGTCCTCAGCCAGGTGAATGCAGCTGGGGACGAGCACCCCATCGCCTATCTCAGCCGGAAACTGCTGGACCGAGAAGTGGCCTATGCAACTGTTGAGAAGGAATGTCTGGCTGTAGTGTGGGCCCTTAAGAAACTACGGCCGTATCTGTATGGACGGGAATTCACTGTGGTTACTGATCACAATCCCCTCACCTGGCTGAACAGAGTCTCTGGGGACAATGGACGCTTACTGCGATGGAGCCTGGCTCTGCAGCCCTATAACTTTACCATACAATATAGAAGGGGCAGCCAACACCAAAATGCAGATGGACTGTCCAGGCAGAAGGAGCCTTGAGTCCTGTCAGCCATGCCTGCGTGTACTTAACCAGCGACCTGTAGAGGTCCCTAGTACGTACACAAGTTGGGAGGGGAAGGAATTGTCATGATGTATTTTACCTTCTCACTGTATTTGCTGTAATACTATGTCAGGATGTGATGTCACTTTCCTTTGGTTGTACTTACTGAACACTTTGAAATGTCTTGGGATGTAAGTAACCATACCTTCCCCCCATCTCCTGTGTCTCTGGGCCCATAATGCAATTATCTCTTGTCCACACAGCCAGGGGAACTTCTCATTGTTTCGTAAGCAGTGGATAACGCCAACTACACAAACCTGTAGACATCTCGGAGCCAACCTTCTAGAATCTTCTAGTGGGCCCAACCATTGCATAGACCCCTACCCTTGAGGGGCGGGCCCACGAGCTCAAACAATTTACTCCTGTTTCTAAATGCAGTTGGGAGTTGAGTTTTTGAAGAGGAAGGGAGCGAGATCTGAATCTGCGGACAGACCTCGCCGTCCAGTGGATTGTGTGGGATTTCTGGGACTCTGAAAAGGACTATTACGTTGTGATCTGGCACTTTGGATTATCGGGAGGTGCCCCTGAATCTGTTTTATTTGGACTTGTCGTGTGCTGTTCCTGTATTCCTGTTAGTAAACCTGTTGGATCATCCTCGGCCTGTTGTCTCTCTTTGCTCTGATGTACACCCCATTACAGCCAGTCCTCACATAACGGTGCCACATCTTCCTCTATGGCACTGGGCTGTAAATAATTAACAATCCGATTGGGTGCAGGATCAGTCCTCATTTGAACAGCTGGGCAGGAGACTTGCCGATGCCCTGGCTGTCCACATTGATAGCATCTGAGCTGGGTCTCCCTCCATCCAAGGCGTCCTCTTGGGTAAGGGGTAGGGGAACTTGAAGGCCGGCTCCCACCTGAAGGTGCTGTAGGGGTTTGAGGATGATTCCTCCATGGCCTGGCTGGGCATGAGGCCTGCAAATGCCCGGGATGCCTACAAACATAACACCTGCGCTCTGTTACTTCCTCTCCCCGGCGTATTCCAGAAAGTGCAGTAGAAGCAACTGGAGGCACATTAACACGGGTATCAACATGTGGTGGCTTAGAGGAACGGGGAACAATGGGGACAGAATAACTGGGGGCATCCGGTGTTGTGGAGCTGTTAGGCGTCTCTCCATCCTCCAACAGAACCCTCCACTGAGGCTTGATGGTGAGAGCCTCATCAGCGAGAGCAGCAGCTTCCTCCACTGTCGCTGGTTTTCTCTCACGCACCCATTCCCGGATCTCAGCGGGGCACTGGGCAAAGAATTGTTCTTTTAGGATGACCTGCAGGAAGGTCTCCCAAGATAAGGCCTCCTCTGCCTCCAGCCAGCGATTACATATTTGTTTGAGTCTATGAGCATATATCTTAAAAGACACTTCCCCATCACAGGCTAAAGCACGGAACTGAGTCCTGTAAGTGTCTGGGGTCACAGCATAATGTTCTAGAATAGTCTGTTTAATATCCGCATACTCACAGTTCCACCGAGGGTCCATAGCTCTATAGGCTTCAGCAGCTCCCCCCTCTAGGAGCCCAACCAGATGCCGGACACGCTCCCTGTCCGGGACTTCCATTAATCGACACTGATGCTCAAAGTCCTGGAAGAAGCCCTCAATGTCGCCTGCAGCCTCATTAAACGGCTTAAAGTCTTTGCGGGACACCCTGGGAAGTTACCTCATGATGGGTGCTGGGGTTACAGTCTGTCTGGAACCTCTCGCGGCTTCCACAGCGAGCTCCTTATCCAGCAGTGCCATCTCCTCCATCCTGCGCTCCTTCTCTTTAGCTCCACGCATGGCCTCCCTCTTATCTTCTATGGTGGCCTCATCTCCAAGCAGTGCCATCTCCTCCTTGTACCACACAACCCATTGACTTTTTTGGGTATTCACCTCCGGCTGCCGTCTTTCTTCCGTTTGCTGTGAGGATCCTTCCTTCACGTCATTTTGCGAACAGACTCCTTCTAGCGCCTCAATCAGCTGCTCCTTGGAGAGTCCTTTGAAACGAACTCCTACTTCACGGGCCTTTGATTGCAGGCTCCCCAAAGTCCAGGTCTTGTACTCTGCAGTGCTGGTTCCTGATGTTGAGCCATTGTCCTCCATTCCTTCTGCTCTGATCCCAGCGCTGCCAACCAGTTTGTGACGGGGTGTACATCAGAGCAAAGAGAGACAACAGGCCGAGGATGATCCAACAGGTTTACTAACAGGAATACAGGAACAGCACACGACAAGTCCAAATAAAACAGATTCGGGGGCACCTCCCGATAATCCAAAGTGCCAGATCACGACGAAATAGTCCTCTTCAGAGTCCCAGAAATCCCACACAATCCACTGGACGGCGAGATCTGTCCGCAGAATCAGATCTCGCTCCCTTCCTCTTCAAAACTCAGTTCCCAACTGCATTTAGAAACAGGAGTGAATTGTTTGAGCTCGTGGGCCCGCCCCTCAAGGGTAGGGGTCTATGCAATGGTTGGGCCCACTAGAAGATTCTAGAAGGTTGGCTCCGAGATGTCTACAGGTTTGTGTAGTTGGCGTTATCCACTGCTTACGAAACAATGAGAAGTTCCCCTGGCTGTGTGGACAAGAGATAATTGCATTATGGGCCCAGAGACACAGGAGATGGGGGGAAGGTATGGTTACTTACATCCCAAGACATTTCAAAGTGTTCAGTAAGTACAACCAAAGGAAAGTGACATCACATCCTGACATAGTATTACAGCATATACAGTGAGAGGGTAAATTACATCTTCACACCCAGCACTCACACACGCCGTACACAGCACTCACACACACACCATACACATCTCTCACACGCCGTACTCAGCACGCACATACGCCGTACTCAGCATTCTCACATGCCGTACAAATCACTCACACACACCGTTCACATCACTCACACACGCCGTACACAGCATTCACACACACAGTACACATCACTCACACATGCCGTACTCAGCATTCACACACGCTGTACACATCACTCACACACGCCGTAGACAAAATTCACACACACCATACACATCACTCTTACACGCCGTACACAGCACTCACACACACCGTTCACATCACTCACGCACACCGTACACAGCACTCACACACGCCTTATACAGCACTCACACACGCCGTACACAGCACTCACACACGCCGTACACATCACTCACACACGCCGAACACAGCATTCACACACACAGTACACATCACTCACACACGCCATAATCAGCATTCACACACGCCGTACATGAGACTCACACATGCCGTAAACAGCACTCACACACGACGTGCAAAGCACTCACACACACCGTTCACATCAATCACACACGCTGTACACAGCACTCACACACGCCATACTCAGCATTCACACACACCGTACACAGGACTCACACACTGTTCACATCACTCACACATGCCGTACACAGCATTCACACACACTGTACACATCACTCACACACGCCGTACTCAGGATTTACACACGCCGTACACATCACTCACACACGCCATACACAGCATTCACACACACCGTACACAACACTCACACGCTGCACACAGAACTCACACAAAGTTCACATCACTCACGCACACCGTACACAGCACTCACACACGCCGTACACAGCACTCACATACGTCACACACAGCACTCACACACGCCGTACAAAGCACTCACACATGCCATACACAGCAATCACACACGCCGTACACAGCAATCACACATGCCGTACACAGCATTCAAACACACACATCGTACACAGCATTCACACACACCGTACACATCTCTCACACACGCCTTACACAGCAGTCACACACGCCGTAGTCAGCATTCACACACGCCATACACAGCATTCACACACACCGTTCACATCACTCACACACGCCGTACACAGCATTCACACACACCGTACACATCACTCACACACGCCGTACACAGCACTCACACAAAGTTCCCATCACTCACGCACACCGTACACAGCACTCACACACGACGTACTCAGCACTCACATACGCCACACACATTACTCACACATGCCGTACACAGCACTCACACACACCGTTCACATCACTCACACACGCCGTACACAGCATTCACACACACCGTACACATCACTCACACACGCCGTACACAGCATTCACACAAAGTTCCCATCACTCACGCACACCGTACACAGCACTCACACACGCCGTACTCAGCACTCACATACGCCACACACAGCACTCACACACGCCGTACAAAGCACTCACACATGCCATACACAGCAATCACACACGCCGTACACAGCAATCACACACGCCGTACACAGCATTCACACACACACACCGTACACAGCATTCACATACACACATCGTACACAGCATTCACACACACCGTACACATCTCTCACACACGCCTTACACAGCACTCACATACCATACACATCTCTCACACGCCATACACAGCATGCACATAAGCCGTTCACATCACTCACACACGCCGTACACAGCATTCTCACACGCCGTACACATCACTCACACACGCCGTAAACAGCACTCACACACACCGTACACAGCACTCACACACACCGTACACATCACTCACACATGCCGTACACAGCACTCACACACGCCATACACAGCACTCACACACGCCGTACACAGCACTCTCACACGCCGTACACAGCACTCACACACGCCGTACACAGGACTCACACACGCCGTACTCAGCATCACACACGCCGTACACAGCATTCACACACTGTACACATCACTCACACACGCCGTACTCAGCACTCACACACGTTGTACACATCACTCACACGCCGTACACATCTCTCACATGCCGTACACAGCACTCACACACGCCGTACTCAGCACTCACACACGCCGTTCACAGCACTCACACACACCGTTCACAGCACTCACACACACCGTTCACATCATTCACAGACGCCGTACTCAGCATTTACACACGCCGTACACATCACTCACACATGCCATACACAGCATTCACACACACCGTACACAACACTCACACGCCGTACACAGCACTCACACAAAGTTCACATCACTCACGCATGCCGTACACAGCACTTACACACGCCGTACATATCACTCACACACGCCGTACACAGCATTCACACACCGTACACATCACTCACACACGCCGTACACAGCACTCACACACACCGTTTACAGCACTCACACACACCGTTCACATCATTCACAGACGGCGTACTCAGCATTTACACACGCCGTACACATCACTCACACACGCCATACACAGCATTCACACACACCGTACACAACACTCACACGCCGTACACAGCACTCACACAAAGTTCACATCACTCACGCATGCCGTACACAGCACTCACACACGCCATACACAGCACTCACACACGCCGTACACAGCACTCACACACGCCGTACTCAGCATCACACACGCCGTACTCAGCATCACACACGCCGTACACAGCATTCACACACGCCGTACACATCACTCACACGCCGTACACAGCATTTACACACGCCGTACACATCACTCACACACGCCATACACAGCATTCACACACACCGTACACAACACTCACACGCCGTACACAGCACTCACTCAAAGTTCACATCACTCACGCACACCGTACACAGCACTCACACACGCAGTACACAGCACCCACATACAGCACTCACACACACCGTACACAGCATTCACACACACACACATTGTACACAGCATTCACACACCGTACACATCTCTCACACACGCCTCACACAGCACTCACACACGCCGTAGTCAGCATTCACACACGCCGTACACATTACTCACACACGCCGTACACATCACTCACACACGCCGTACACAGCATTCACACACACACTGTACACATCACTCACACACGCCGTACACAGCACTCACACACACCGTTCACATCACTCACACACGCCGTACACAGCACTCACACACACCGTTCACATCACTCACACACGCCGTACTCAGCATTCACACTCGCCGTACATAGGACTCACATTCCGTACTCAGCACTCACACATGCCATACACAGCACTCACACACGCCGTACACAGCACTCACACGCCGTACTTAGCATCACACATGCCAAACACAGCATTCACACACACCGTTCACATCACTCACACACGCCGTACACAGCATTCACACACTCTGTAAACATCACTCACACACGCCGTACTCAGCATTTACACACGCCGTACACATCACTCACACACGCCATACACAGCATTCACACACACCATACACATCACTCACACACGCCGTACACAGCATTCACACACAACGTACACATCACTCACACACGCCGTACACAGCACTCACACACACCGTTCACATCACTCACACACGCCGTACTCAGCATTTACACTCGCCGTACATAGGACTCACACATTCCGTACACAGCACTCACACATGCCATACACAGCACTCACACACGCCGTACACAGCACTCACACACGCCGTACACAGCATCACACATGCCGTACACAGCATTCACACACACCGTACACATCACTCACACACGCCGTACACAGCACTCATACACACCGTTCACATCACTCAAACACGCCGTACACAGCATTCACACACACTGTACACATCACTCACACACGCCGTACTCAGCATTTACACACGCCGTACACATCACTCACACATGCCATACACAGCACTCACACACGCCGTACTCAGCATCACGCATGCCGTACACAGCATTCACACACACCGTACACATCACTCACACACGCCGTACACATCACTCATACACACCGTTCACATCACTCACACACGCCGTACACAGGATTCACACACACTGTACACATCACTCACACACGCCATAAACAGCATTCACACACACCGTACACAACACTCAAACGCCGTACACAGCACTCACACAAAGTTCCCATCACTCACGCACACCGTACACAGCACTCACACACGCCGTCCACAGCACTCACATACGCCGTACAAAGCACTCACACATGCCGTACACAGCAATCACACACGCTGTACACAGCATTCACACACACACATTGTACACAGCATTCGCACACACACATCGTACACAGCATTCACACACACCGTACACATCTCTCACACACGCCTTACACAGCACTCACACACCATACACATCTCTCACACGCCATACACAGCACGCACATACGCCGTTCACATCACTCACACACGCCATACACAGCATTCACACACGCCGTACACATCACTTACACACGCTGTACATAGCACTCACACACACCATACTCAGCACTCACATACGTCACACACAGCACTCACACACGCCGTACAAAGCACTCACACATGCCATACACAGCAATCACACACGCCGTACACAGCAATCACACATGCCGTACACAGCATTCAAAGACACACAACGTACACAGCATTCACACACACACATCGTACACAGCATTCACACACACCGTACACATCTCTCAAACACGCCTTACACAGCACTCACACACGCCGTAGTCAGCATTCACACACGCCGTACACATCACTCACACACGCCGTACACATCACTCACACACACCGTACACTTCACTCACACACGCCGTACACAGCATTCACACACACCGTACACATCACTCACACATGCCGTACACAGCACTCACACACGCCGTTCACATCACTCACACACGCCGTACTCAGCATTCACACTCGCCGTACATAGGACTCACACATTCCGTACACAGCACTCACACATGCCATACACAGCAATCACACACGCCGTACAAAGCAATCCCACATGCCGTACACAGCATTCAACCACACACACACCGGACACAGCATTCACACACACACATCGTACACAGCATTCACACACACCGTACACATCATTCACACACACCGTACACATCTCTCAAACACGCCTTACACAGCACTCACACACGCCGTAGTCAGCATTCACACACACCGTACACATCACACACACACGCCGTACACATCACTAACACACACCGTACACAGCATTCACACACACCATACACATCAATCACACACGCCGTACACAGCATTCACACACACCGTACACATCACTCACACACGCCGTACACAGCACTCACACACACCGTTCACATCACTCACACACGCCGTACACAGCACTCACACACACCGTTCACATCACTCACACACGCCGTTCACATCACTCACACACGCCGTACTCAGCATTCACACTCGCCGTACTCAGCATCACACATGCCGTACACAGCATTCACACACACCATACACATCTCTCACACGCCATACACAGCACGCACATACGCCGTTCACATCACTCACACACGCCATACACAGCATTCACACACGCCGTACACAGCAATCACACATGCCGTACACAGCAAACACACACACCGTACACAGCATTCACACACACACATCGTACACAGCATTCACACACGCCGTACACAGCACTCACACACACCGTTCACATCACTCACACACGCCGTACACAGCACTCACACACACCGTTCACATCACTCACACACGCCGTACTCAGCATTCACACTCGCCGTACATAGGACTCACATTCCGTACTCAGCACTCACACATGCCATACACAGCACTCACACACGCCGTACACAGCACTCACACGCCGTACTTAGCATCACACATGCCAAACACAGCATTCACACACACCGTTCACATCACTCACACACGCCGTACACAGCATTCACACACTCTGTAAACATCACTCACACACGCCGTACTCAGCATTTACACACGCCGTACACATCACTCACACACGCCATACACAGCATTCACACACACCATACACATCACTCACACACGCCGTACACAGCATTCACACACAACGTACACATCACTCACACACGCCGTACACAGCACTCACACACACCGTTCACATCACTCACACACGCCGTACTCAGCATTTACACTCGCCGTACATAGGACTCACACATTCCGTACACAGCACTCACACATGCCATACACAGCACTCACACACGCCGTACACAGCACTCACACACGCCGTACACAGCATCACACATGCCGTACACAGCATTCACACACACCGTACACATCACTCACACACGCCGTACACAGCAGTCATACACACCGTTCACATCACTCAAACACGCCGTACACAGCATTCACACACACTGTACACATCACTCACACACGCCGTACTCAGCATTTACACACGCCGTACACATCACTCACACATGCCATACACAGCACTCACACACGCCGTACTCAGCATCACGCATGCCGTACACAGCATTCACACACACCGTACACATCACTCACACACGCCGTACACATCACTCATACACACCGTTCACATCACTCACACACGCCGTACACAGGATTCACACACACTGTACACATCACTCACACACGCCATAAACAGCATTCACACACACCGTACACAACACTCAAACGCCGTACACAGCACTCACACAAAGTTCCCATCACTCACGCACACCGTACACAGCACTCACACACGCCGTACACAGCACTCACATACGCCGTACAAAGCACTCACACATGCCGTACACAGCAATCACACACGCTGTACACAGCATTCACACACACACATTGTACACAGCATTCGCACACACACATCGTACACAGCATTCACACACACCGTACACATCTCTCACACACGCCTTACACAGCACTCACACACTATACACATCTCTCACACGCCATACACAGCACGCACATACGCCGTTCACATCACTCACACACGCCATACACAGCATTCACACACGCCGTACACATCACTTACACACGCTGTACATAGCACTCACACACACCATACTCAGCACTCACATACGTCACACACAGCACTCACACACGCCGTACAAAGCACTCACACATGCCATACACAGCAATCACACACGCCGTACACAGCAATCACACATGCCGTACACAGCATTCAAAGACACACAACGTACACAGCATTCACACACACACATCGTACACAGCATTCACACACACCGTACACATCTCTCAAACACGCCTTACACAGCACTCACACACGCCGTAGTCAGCATTCACACACGCCGTACACATCACTCACACACGCCGTACACATCACTCACACACACCGTACACTTCACTCACACACGCCGTACACAGCATTCACACACACCGTACACATCACTCACACATGCCGTACACAGCACTCACACACGCCGTTCACATCACTCACACACGCCGTACTCAGCATTCACACTCGCCGTACATAGGACTCACACATTCCGTACACAGCACTCACACATGCCATACACAGCAATCACACACGCCGTACAAAGCAATCCCACATGCCGTACACAGCATTCAACCACACACACACCGGACACAGCATTCACACACACACATCGTACACAGCATTCACACACACCGTACACATCATTCACACACACCGTACACATCTCTCAAACACGCCTTACACAGCACTCACACACGCCGTAGTCAGCATTCACACACACCGTACACATCACACACACACGCCGTACACATCACTAACACACACCGTACACAGCATTCACACACACCATACACATCAATCACACACGCCGTACACAGCATTCACACACACCGTACACATCACTCACACACGCCGTACACAGCACTCACACACACCGTTCACATCACTCACACACGCCGTACACAGCACTCACACACACCGTTCACATCACTCACACACGCCGTTCACATCACTCACACACGCCGTACTCAGCATTCACACTCGCCGTACTCAGCATCACACATGCCGTACACAGCATTCACACACACCATACACATCTCTCACACGCCATACACAGCACGCACATACGCCGTTCACATCACTCACACACGCCATACACAGCATTCACACACGCCGTACACAGCAATCACACATGCCGTACACAGCATTCAAACACACACACCGTACACAGCATTCACACACACACATCGTACACAGCATTCACACACACCGTACACATCTCTCAAACACGCCTTTGTGAAGATGTAATTTACCCTCTCACTGTATATGCTGTACAGATTCCTATTTCAAGCTGGGTTCATTGTCTTATTTGAACTACTTCTGTGTACATTTCTATTGTTGTAGGTAATCACCCCCCTAAAATGCAAGGTTATATCCTCTTGAGGCACTTCCATCCCTGGGAGTAGGGGGAGGTGGGCCTAGAGTCCAACTAGTGTAAACTCTGCTTACCTGGGAGATTCAGGCAGAGTGAGCTGAAACTTGAAGGGAGCAGGAGCTCCAGCCTGTGTGGCTGTGGACACGGACGGAGCTAGGCCTGTGTGGCGGCCCGTGGGATTGTGTGGAACTCTTTGGACTACTGTAAGGACGATTGCTTTGTAATCCGGTCCGAGGATTGTCGGGAAGGGCCCCCGAATCTGTTTTACGTGGACTTATCGTGTGCTGTTCTTGCATTCCTGTTAATAAACCTGTTGGATCGTCCCTCGGCCTCGTCCATCCTTTGCTCTGTTGTACACCCCCGTCACAAACTGGTTGGCAGCGGCGGGATCAGAGCAGAAGAAATGGAGGACAACAGCCAATCGACGTCTGAAACCAGAACCTCAGGATACAGGAACTGGACTGTGGCGAGTCTACAAACAAAGGCCCGTGAATTAGGTGTCGGCTACAAAGGACTCTCTAAGGAGCAACTAATTGAGGCATTGGAACACGCTTGCCTGCAAGATGGCACCGAGGAACAATTTCCACAGCAAGGGGAGCAAAGACGGGAGCCGGAGGTGAATACCCAAAAAAGTCAATGGGTTGTGTGGTACAAGGAAAAGATGGCACTGCTTGGAGATGAGGCCACCATAGAAGATAAGAGGGAGGCCATGCGTGGAGCTGAAGAGAAGGAGCGCAGGATGGAGGAGATGGCATTGCTGGATAAGCAGCTCGCTGTGGAAGCCGCGAGAGGTTCCAGACAGACTGTAACCCCAGCACCCATCATGAGGGAACTTCCCAGAGTGTCCCGCAAAGACTTCAAGCAGTTTAATGAGGCTGCTGGTGACATTGAGGGCTTCTTCCAGGACTTTGAGCATCAGTGTCGATTAATGGAAGTCCCAGAAAGGGAGCGCGTCCGGCATCTGGTTGGGCTCTTAGAGGGTGGAGCTGCTGCAGCCTATAGAGCTATGGACCATCGGTGGAACTGTGAGTATGCGGATATTAAACAGACTATTCTAGAACATTATGCTGTAACGCCAGACACTTACAGGACTCAGTTCCGTACTCTAGCATGTGATGAGGAAGTGTCCTTCAAGATGTATGCCCACAAACTCAAACATCTGTGGCATCGTTGGTTGGAGGCAGAGGAGGCCTTAACCTTGGAGACCGTCCTCCAGGTCCTCCTAAAAGAGCAGTTTTACTTCAAGTGCCCCGCTGAGATCCGGGAATGGGTGCGTGAGAGAAAACCAGCGACAGTGGAGGAAGCTGCTGCTCTAGCTGATGAGGTGCTCACCATCAAGCCTCAGTGGAGGGTTCTGTTGGAGGATGGAGAGACGCCTAACAGCTCCACAACACCGGATGCCCCCAGTTATTCTGTCCCCATTGTTCCCCGTTCCTCTAAGCCACCACATGTTGATACCCGTGTTAATGTGCCTCCAGTTGCTTCTACTGCACTTTCTGGAATACGCCGGGGAGAGGAAGTAACAGAGCGCAGGTGTTATGTTTGTAGGCATCCCGGGCATTTGCAGGCCTCATGCCCAGCCAGGCCATGGAGGAATCATCCTCAAACCCCTACAGCACCTTCAGGTGGGAGCCGGCCTCCAAGTTCCCCTACCCCTTACCCAAGAGGACGCCTTGGATGGAGGGAGACCCAGCTCAGATGCTATCAATGTGGACAGCCAGGGCATCGGCAAGTCTCCTGCCCAGCTGTTCAAATGAGGACTGATCCTGCGCCCAATCGGATTGTTAATTATTTACAGCCCAGCGCCATGGAGGAAGATGTGGCACCGCTATGTGAGGACTGGCCTAGTGACTCAGCCCATGTTGCACCACCAGGAGTTTACGGGGTGCGACCCGCAGTTATGACGACTTCTGCTCATCGAGGTAAGCACTTGCAGGAGGTTGTGCTGGATGGACAGAGACTTGTTGGATTTTGTGACTCGGGTGCTTTCCTCACACTGGCTGATCCCCGAGTGGTTCGGCCTGAGGCAATCCATAGAGGACCTGGGATTGTCATTGAACTGGCTGGTGGACAATGGAGGACTATTCCCACAGCCACTGTGGATCTGAGCTTTGGTTTTGGGGTCAGGCGATGTGTGGTTGGGGTGATGGGTGGTCTGCCTGCAGCTGTTCTCCTGGGCAATGATGTGGGAGAGCTACGATGCCAATTCGTGGCTGCATGAAGCCACATGTAAGTAACGCTCTGCCTGTGTGTACTTAACCAGTGACCTGTAGAGGTCCCTAGTACGTACACAAGTTGGGAGGGGGAGGGATTGTGAAGATGTAATTTACCCTCTCACTGTATATGCTGTACAGATTCCTAATTCAAGCTGGGTTCATTGTCTTATTTGAACTACTTCTGTGTACATTTCTATTGTTGTAGGTAATCACCCCCCTAAAATGCAAGGTTATATCCTCTTGAGGCACTTCCATCCCTGGGAGTAGGGGGAGGTGGGCCTAGAGTCCAACTAGTGTAAACTCTGCTTACCTGGGAGATTCAGGCAGAGTGAGCTGAAACTTGAAGGGAGCAGGAGCTCCAGCCTGTGTGGCTGTGGACACGGACGGAGCTAGGCCTGTGTGGCGGCCCGTGGGATTGTGTGGAACTCTTTGGACTACTGTAAGGACGATTGCTTTGTAATCCGGTCCGAGGATTGTCGGGAAGGGCCCCCGAATCTGTTTTACGTGGACTTATCGTGTGCTGTTCTTGCATTCCTGTTAATAAACCTGTTGGATCGTCCCTCGGCCTCGTCCATCCTTTGCTCTGTTGTACACCCCCGTCACAGCCTTACACAGCACTCACACACGCCGTAGTCAGCATTCACACACGCCGAAAACATCACTCACACACGCCGTACTCAGCATTCACACTCGCCGTACATAGGACTCACACATTCCGTACACAGCACTCACACATGCCATACACAGCACTCACACACGCCATACACAGCACTCACACACGCCGTACTCAGCATCACACATGCCGTACACAGCATTCACACACACCGTACACAGCACTCACACACTCCGTACACAGCACTCATACACACCATTCACATCACTCACACACGCCGTACACAGCATTCACACACACTGTACACATCACTCACACACGCCGTACTCAGCATTTACACACGCCGTACACATCACTCACACACGCCATACACAGCATTCACACACACTGTACACAACACTCACACGCCGTACACAGCACTCACACACACCGTACACAGCACTTACGTACGCCACACACAGCACTCACACACACACACCGTACACAGCATTCACACACAGACATCATACACAGCATTCACACACACAAATCGTACACAGCATTCACACACACCGTACACATCTCTCACACACGCCTTACACAGCACTCACACACCATACACATCTCTCACACGCCATACACAGCACGCACATACGCCGTTCACATCACTCACACACGCCGTACACAGCACTCACACACACCGTTCACATCCCTCACACATGCCGTACACATCACTCACACACGCCGTAGACATAACTCACATACGCCACACACAGCACACACACGCCGTACACAGCACTCACACACGCTGTACACAGCAATCACACACGCCAAACACAGCATTCACACACACCGTACACAGCATTCACACACACACATCGCACACAGCACTCACACACGCCGTACACAGCACTCACACACACCGTACACAGCACTCACACACACCGTACACAGCACTCACACACGCCGTACACAGCACTCACACACACCATTCACATCACTCACACACGCCGTACACATCATTCACACACACTGTACACATCACTCACGCACGTCGTACTCAGCATTTACACACACCGTACACAGCACTCATACACGCCGTACACAGCACTCACACATGCCGTACACATCACTCACACATGCCGTACACATCACTCACACACGCCTTACACATCACTCATACACACCGTTCACATCACTCCCACACGCTGTACACAGCATTCACACACACTGTACACATCACTCACACACGTCGTACTCAGCATTTACACACACCGTACACAGCACTCACACACGCCGTACACAGCACTCACATACGCCATACACAGCATTTACACACACCGTACAAAGCACTCACACATGCCATACACAGCAATCACACATGCCGTACACAGCATTCAAACACACACAGTACACAGCATTCAAACACACACACCGTACACAGCATTCAAACACACACACCGTACACAGCATTCAAAGACACACCGTACACAGGATTCAAACACACACACATCGTACACAGCATTCACACACACACATCGTACACAGCATTCACACACACAGTACACATCTCTCACACACGCCGTACACAGCAATCACACACGCCGTACACCGCACTCACACACACCGTACACATCTCTCACACGCCATACACAGCACGCACATACGCCGTACTCAGCATTCTCACATCCCGTACACATCACTCACACACACCGTTCACATCACTCACACACGCGGTACACAGCATTCACACACACAGTACACATCACTCACACACGCCGTACACAGCACTCTCACACGCCGTAATCAGCATCACACTGTGACGGGGTGTACATCAGAGCAAAGAGAGACAACAGGCCGAGGATGATCCAACAGGTTTACTAACAGGAATACAGGAACAGCACATGACAAGTCCAAATAAAACAGATTCGGGGGCACCTCCCGATAATCCAAAGTGCCAGATCACAACGTAATAGTCCTTTTCAGAGTCCCAGAAATCCCACACAATCCACTGGACGGCGAGGTCTGTCCGCAGATTCAGATCTCGCTCCCTTCCTCTTCAAAAACTCAACTCCCAACTGCATTTAGAAACAGGAGTGAATTGTTTGAGCTTGTGGGCCCGCCCCTCAAGGGTAGGGGTCTATGCAATGGTTGGGCCCACTAGAAGATTCTAGAAGGTTGGCTCCGAGATGTCTACAGGTTTGTGTAGTTGGCGTTATCCACTGCTTACGAAACAATGGGAAGTTCCTCTGGCTGTGTGGACAAGAGATAATTGCATTATGGGCCCAGAGACACAGGAGATGGGGGGAAGGTATGGTTACTTACATCCCAAGACATTTCAAAGTGTTCAGTAAGTACAACCAAAGGAAAGTGACATCACATCCTGACATAGTATTACAGCAAATACAGTGAGAAGGTAAAATACATCATGACAATTCCTTCCCCTCCCAACTTGTGTACGTACTAGGGACCTCTACAGCTCGCTGGTTAAGTACACGCAGGCATGGCTGACAGGACTCAAGGCTCCTCTTGCCTGGACAGTCCATCTGCAGTTTGGTGTTGGCTGCCCCTTCTATATTGTATGGTAAAGTTATAGGGCTGCAGAGCCAGGCTCCATCGCAGTAAGCGTCCATTGTCCCCAGAGACTCTGTTCAGCCAGGTGAGGGGATTGTGATCAGTAACCACAGTGAATTCCCGTCCATACAGATACGGCCGTAGTTTCTTAAGGGCCCACACTACAGCCAGACATTCCTTCTCAACAGTTGCATAGGCCACTTCTCGGTCCAGCAGTTTCCGGCTGAGATAGGCGATGGGGTGCTCGTCCCCAGCTGCATTCACCTGGCTGAGGACAGCTCCCAGTCCATAAGCAGAGGCATCCGTTTGCACAATGAATCTCCTCTTGTAGTCTGGAGCAGCCAGGACAGGATCGCAGATCAAAGCATCCTTCAGCCGGTTAAAAGCCTCATCACAGGCTGGAGTCCAGATCACCAGCCGGGGCATTGTTTTCTTGGTCAGGTCGGTAAGAGGCTTGGCCACAGTACTGAAATGAGAAACAAATTTTCGGTAATAACTGGCAGTGCCCAGAAAAGCCATAACTTGTTTCTTAGTTTGGGGTACAGGCCAGTCTCTAATAGCCTGGATTTTGGCAGGCTCAGGTCGGAGCTTCCCTCCTCCCACTCTATGTCCTAGGTACTGGACTTCCCCCATCCCCAATTGGCATTTATCGGGTCGAATAGTTAGGCCGGCTGCAAGAATCAGGTCCAAAATAATGGCTACTTGATTCAGATGTTCCTCCCATGTGTGGCTGAAGACGGCGATATCATCCAAGTAGGCACAAGCAAAGTCATCACATCCCCGGAGGATCTGATCCACCATTCTCTGGAAGGTGGCCGGGGCATTTTTCATTCCAAAAGGCATGCTTAGAAATTCATACAGACCAAAGGGGGTTATAAAAGCGGACCGTTCTCTCCCTTCATCCGTTAGAGGGATCTGCCAGTATCCCTTACTGAGATCCAAGGTAGTGACATATCGGGACCCAGCCAGTCGGTCTAGAAGTTCGTCAATACGAGGCATTGGGTAAGGATCGCTGACGGTATGGTCGTTTAGTCGCCGATAGTCCACACAAAATCGAGTACTCCCATCCTTCTTGGGTACTAACACCACAGGGGAGGCCCAAGGGCTATGGGAGGCCTGGATTACCCCAAGCTGTAACATCTCCTCCAGTTCGTGCTGCATGGTGTTTCGAACTGATTCAGGTACCCGGTGTGAAGATGTAATTTACCCTCTCACTGTATATGCTGTGATACTATGTCATGATATGTATATTTTCCTGGTTGTATTAGTTGTAATTCATGTATTTCCTTGGGGGAGCTACTGGTCTCAATGTGTCTATCTCATACAATTGTAGTCTTGGCATCTAATGTGATTATGTAAATAGCCTGTCCTCTTCTTTCCAGAGTTGTGTATCTAATCTGTAATTGCATTGGCCAGTGAAGGAATAGTCATTGTTCTGCACAGCAGGGGATCCCTTCATCTACTGTGGCTGGCAGACATACTGGAGCCCTGTGATGGACAAAACCATTGATGATAGGATGTGTAACCCCCACCCCCTGAACATGGTGGGCTGGTCAAGGAGCACAGACAATGCATTTCCCTTTTTTGTAACTTCAGAGTGAGCTGAAACTTAAAGAGAGGAAGGAGCTCCAGCCTGGGTGGCTGTGGAAACGGACGGAGCTAGGCCTGTGTGGCGGCCCGTGGGATTGTGTGGAACTCTTTGGACTACTGTAAGGACGATTCCTCTGTTATCCGGTCTGAGGATTGTCGGGAAGGGCCCCCGAATCTGTTTTACGTGGACTTATCGTGTGCTGTTCCAGTGTTCTTGTGAATAAACCTGTTGGATCGTCCCTCGGCCTCGTCCATCCTTTGCTCTGTTGTACACTCCCGTCACAAACTGGTTGGCAGCGCTGGGATCAGAGCAGAAGGAATGGAGGACAATGGCTCAACATCAGGAACCAGCACTGCAGAGTACAAGACCTGGACTTTGGGGAGCCTGCAATCAAAGGCCCGTGAAGTAGGAGTTTGTTTCAAAGGACTCTCCAAGGAGCAGCTGATTGAGGCGCTAGAAGGAGTCTGTTCGCAAAATGACGTGGAGGAAGGATCCTCACAGCAAACGGAAGAAAGGCGGCAGCCAGAGGTGAATACCCAAAAAAGTCAATGGGTTGTGTGGTACAAGGAGGAGATGGCACTGCTTGGAGATGAGGCCACCATAGAAGATAAGAGGGAGGCCATGCGTGGAGCTAAAGAGAAGGAGCGCAGGATGGAGGAGATGGCACTGCTGGATAAGGAGCTCGCTGTGGAAGCCGCGAGAGGTTCCAGACAGACTGTAACCCCAGCACCCATCATGAGGGAACTTCCCAGGGTGTCCCGCAAAGACTTTAAGCCGTTTAATGAGGCTGCAGGCGACATTGAGGGCTTCTTCCAGGACTTTGAGCATCAGTGTCGATTAATGGAAGTCCCGGACAGGGAGCGTGTCCGGCATCTGGTTGGGCTCCTAGAGGGGGGAGCTGCTGAAGCCTATAGAGCTATGGACCCTCGGTGGAACTGTGAGTATGCGGATATTAAACAGACTATTCTAGAACATTATGCTGTGACCCCAGACACTTACAGGACTCAGTTCCGTGCTTTAGCCTGTGATGGGGAAGTGTCTTTTAAGATATATGCTCATAGACTCAAACAAATATGTAATCGCTGGCTGGAGGCAGAGGAGGCCTTATCTTGGGAGACCTTCCTGCAGGTCATCCTAAAAGAACAATTCTTTGCCCAGTGCCCCGCTGAGATCCGGGAATGGGTGCGTGAGAGAAAACCAGCGACAGTGGAGGAAGCTGCTGCTCTCGCTGATGAGGCTCTCACCATCAAGCCTCAGTGGAGGGTTCTGTTGGAGGATGGAGAGACGCCTAACAGCTCCACAACACCGGATGCCCCCAGTTATTCTGTCCCCATTGTTCCCCGTTCTTCTAAGCCACCACATGTTGATACCCGTGTTAATGTGCCTCCAGTTGCTTCTACTGCACTTTCTGGAATACGCCGGGGAGAGGAAGTAACAGAGCGCAGGTGTTATGTTTGTAGGCATCCCGGGCATTTGCAGGCCTCATGCCCAGCCAGGCCATGGAGGAATCATCCTCAAACCCCTACAGCACCTTCAGGTGGGAGCCGGCCTCCAAGTTCCCCTACCCCTTACCCAAGAGGACGCCTTGGATGGAGGGAGACCCAGCTCAGATGCTATCAATGTGGACAGCCAGGGCATCGGCAAGTCTCCTGCCCAGCTGTTCAAATGAGGACTGATCCTGCACCCAATCGGATTGTTAATTATTTACAGCCCAGCGCCATGGAGGAAGATGTGGCACCGTTATGTGAGGACTGGCCTAGTGACTCAGCCCCCCATGCTGCACCACCAGGAGTTTACGGGGTGCGACCCGCAGTTATGACGACTTCTGCTCATCGAGGTAAGCACTTGCAGGAGGTTGTGCTGGATGGACAGAGACTTGTTGGATTTTGTGACTCGGGTGCTTTCCTCACACTGGCTGATCCCCGAGTGGTTCGGCCTGAGGCAATCCATAGAGGACCTGGGATTGTTATTGAACTGGCTGGTGGACAATGGAGGACTATTCCCACAGCCACTGTGGATCTGAACTTTGGTTTTGGGGTCAGGCGATGTGTGGTTGGGGTGATGGGTGGTCTGCCTGCAGCTGTTCTCCTGGGCAATGATGTGGGAGAGCTACGATGCCAATTCGTGGCTGCATGAAGCCACATGTAAGTAACGCTCTGCCTGTGTGTACTTAACCAGTGACCTGTAGAGGTCCCTAGTACGTACACAAGTTGGGAGGGGGAGGGATTGTGAAGATGTAATTTACCCTCTCACTGTATATGCTGTGATACTATGTCATGATATGTATATTTTCCTGGTTGTATTAGTTGTAATTCATGTATTTCCTTGGGGGAGCTACTGGTCTCAATGTGTCTATCTCATACAATTGTAGTCTTGGCATCTAATGTGATTATGTAAATAGCCTGTCCTCTTCTTTCCAGAGTTGTGTATCTAATCTGTAATTGCATTGGCCAGTGAAGGAATAGTCATTGTTCTGCACAGCAGGGGATCCCTTCATCTACTGTGGCTGGCAGACATACTGGAGCCCTGTGATGGACAAAACCATTGATGATAGGATGTGTAACCCCCACCCCCTGAACATGGTGGGCTGGTCAAGGAGCACAGACAATGCATTTCCCTTTTTTGTAACTTCAGAGTGAGCTGAAACTTAAAGAGAGGAAGGAGCTCCAGCCTGGGTGGCTGTGGAAACGGACGGAGCTAGGCCTGTGTGGCGGCCCGTGGGATTGTGTGGAACTCTTTGGACTACTGTAAGGACGATTGCTCTGTTATCCGGTCCGAGGATTGTCGGGAAGGGCCCCCGAATCTGTTTTACGTGGACTTATCGTGTGCTGTTCCAGTGTTCTTGTGAATAAACCTGTTGGATCGTCCCTCGGCCTCGTCCATCCTTTGCTCTGTTGTACACTCCCGTCACACCCGGTAAGGAGCCAGTTGTATGGGACGGATGCCCTGAGTGTCCACATGATGTTGGGTGACGGTGGTTCGACCTGGTTGGGATGAGAAAGCAGCCCGTCTCTGTTGAAGCACTTCCAGCATCTGGATTTTCTGTAAGGAGTCCAGGTAATCTCCCAGGGGAACCTGTTCCACAGTGGATGGGGCTCTCGCTGCTTCCACGAGATCAGGTAGAGAGTCCTCATCCTCTTGACCATCTTCTGAAGCCAACCGACAGCTTGCTATCATTGGAATGTTCCGGTCATGGTACTCCTTAATCATATTCACATGGACAGTCTTTTGCCTTAGCCCCTGATCATCTAAAGCAAGAAGGTAATTGGTATCATTCCGTTTTCTGAGAACCCGGAAGGGACCCTCCCATGTGGTCTGCAGTTTATTCTGCCGATGGGGAACAATCATTAAGACTTGTTGTCCTTCTACAAACTCCCGATAGCGTGCGTTACGGTCATACCATGTCTTCTGTCTGGTTTGAGCCATACGCAAATGACTCTGTGCAAAACTAGCAAGTTGGGCCAAGGTTTCTCGCAGCTTTAGGACATAAGGGACAACAGGGGTTCCTGTATCTTCAACTTGCCCCTCCCAGTATTCCTTGAGCAGGGTTAAGGGTCCTCGGACCTTTCTTCCATAGAGTAGTTCAAAGGGGGAGAACCCAGTGGACTCCTGGGGAACTTCCCGATAGGCAAACAAGAGATGGGGTAGGTACTTCTCCCAGTCTGAATCTCGGTCCGTGAAGGCCCTCAGCATATTCTTCAGAGTGCCGTTGAATCGTTCACAAAGTCCATTTGTTTGGGGATGATACGGGGTCGTTCGGATCACTCGTACTCCACAGGTGCGCCACAGACACTGGACCAACTCTGACATAAACTGGGAGCCTTGGTCCGACAAGATCTCACTGGGGAATCCTACTCTGGTAAAAATAATAACCAAGGCCTCGGCCACCTTGGCTGCAGAGATACTTGACAAGGCCACGGCTTCTGGATATCGGGTGGCATAGTCCACAACAGTGAGAATGTACTGCTTTCCAGATTTACTTGGTTTAGCCAGAGGTCCAATGATATCAACAGCTACTCTTTGAAAGGGTTCTTCTATTATAGGGAGCGGTTGCAGGGGTGCCTTTGGGTGATCTCCGGGTCGCCCTCTACGCTGACATATGTCACAAGTTCGGCAGAAATGCGCCACTGCTTGGGAAATCCCCGGCCAATAAAAAGTTTGAGTCAATCGTCTCTCGGTGTGGGTTTTGCCTTGATGGCCAGCCGTAGGAATGTCATGAGCCAGGTGTAATAGGGGAATTCTGTACTTCTGAGGAACAATCAGCTGTTTGCTATAAGTCCAGGGCTTATCTAGGGAGTCGGCATTGGCAACCCGATACAGAAGTCCATTTTCTCTGATAATTCTTTCTCTGTTTTCCCCTAGCTGCCCTATTTCAGCCCGAGTTCTAAAACTAGCAAGGGTGGGGTCAGTCTCTACTTCTTGTCTAAACTGAACTTTATCCCAAGTAACATTCCTATTATCCCCACAAGAAGAATCACTCACCGGCTGTAATGGCAGTTCTGGTGGCCTCAGTTCCATGGATGGGTTGTACACGTCCACATGGGCTGCTCTCTTGGCTTGACTTCTGGTTACCGCACCGACAAAGTGGCAATGAAGATTCCCCACATCATTTCCTAGAAGAACGTCTGCAGGGAGGCCGCTCATCACACCGACCACACATTGTTTTGCCCCAAAGCCATAATCCAGGGTCACACTCGCTCTTGGAATATATCTCTGGGTACCTCCTGCCAGTTCAATGGCAATTCCTGGTCCCTTTTGAATTGCTTGTGGTTGAATTACTCGGGGATCGGCTATGGTGAGGAAAGCCCCAGTGTCACGGAAGCCAACAACTTTTTGGCCATCCAGCACGACCTCCTGTAGATGTTTGTCCTGAAGATCAGAAGAACAGGTGGCTGGAGCTCGCACCCCATAGACTCCGGGTAGGGGAGCCAGGATATCTGAGTCACTTGGCAAGTCATCAGGCACAGAATCCAGCTCTTCTCCTGGTGAAGGTGTCTGTAGGTAATGAACAGGCAAAGGCGGTCTGTAGCTGTTCTGTCTACGAACACCTGGACATTGGAATTGCATGTGCCCAGGCTGCCCACATCCATAACATCTGCGCTCTGGGATTCTTCCTCCGCGTCGTATTCCCAAAGGTGGAGCATGAGTAATGCGAGGCACAGTCACACGAAGGTCCCCATGAGTTGACGGTCTAGGGTGATGGTGAACATTGGGGCCAGAAGGACCAGGGGCCACCAGCGTTGGGGGGTTGGTGTTTTTTTTCTCACTGGGTAGTAGTTTTTTCCACTGAGGCTTGATGGTGAGAGCCTCATCAGCTAGAGCTGCAGCTTCCTCCACAGTGGCTGGTCTCCTTTCACGCACCCATTCCCGGATCTCAGCGGGGCACTTGAAGTAAAACTGCTCTTTTAGGAGGACCTGGAGGACGGTCTCCAAGGTTAAGGCCTCCTCTGCCTCCAACCAACGATGCCACAGATGTTTGAGTTTGTGGGCATACATCTTGAAGGACACTTCCTCATCACATGCTAGAGTACGGAACTGAGTCCTGTAAGTGTCTGGCGTTACAGCATAATGTTCTAGAATAGTCTGTTTAACCCCTTCACGACCATGGACGGATCTTTCCGTCATGGATCGTGTCCCGGTAAGCCCCGCCCCCTGCCGCGGGCAGGCGGCGTGGATCGGCACACATATCAGCTGTTTTCAACAGCTGACATGTGTGCCTACATGTTCCGAGTGGAATCGCATTCCACCCGGAACATTAACCCCTTAGATCTCGCTGCCAAAGTCTGGCAGCGAGATCTACATGCGCGCGGCCATCTTTTTTACTTACCGCCGCCCCCTCCGGACGTCACGTGAGTGATCACGTGACGTTCGGTGGTTGCCATCGTAGCACAGGGTCATGTGATGACGCCTGGTGCTACGAAGTTTCACTTTCATTCTTCCTCGGCACGGAGCAGAGGAAGAAAGAAAGTGACTGAATCTGCTGTTTACAGCGGTATACCTGTGATCAGCAGATAGCGATCAGCGATCGGATTGCTGATTGCTATAGCCCCCTAGGGGGACTAGTAAAATAAAATAAAAAAAGTAAAAAAAAAGTTTTAAAAAATTAAAAAAAAAATAAAAAACCTAAAAGTTCAAATCACCCCCCTTTCCCCCCATTGAAAATTAAAGGGTTAAAAAATAAATAAATATACACATATTTGGTATCGCCGCGTTCAGAAATGCCCGATCTATCAAAATATAAAATCAATTAATCTGATTGGTAAACGGCGTAGTGGCAAAAAAATTCCAAACGCCAAAATTACGTTTTTTGGTCGCCGCAAGTTTTACGCAAAATGCAATAACAGGCGATCAAAACGTAGCATCTGCGCAAAAATGCTACCATTAGAAACATCAGCTCGAGACGCAAAAAATAAGCCGTCACTGAGCCATAGATCCCAAAAAATAAGAACGCTACGTGTTTCGGAAAATGGCGCAAAACGTGCGCCACTTTTATTGGACAAACTTGTGAATTTTTTTTAACCCCTTAGATACAAGTAAACCTATACATGTTTGGTGTCTACAAACTCGCACCGACCTCAGGTATCATACCCACACATCAGTTTTACCATATAGTGAACACCGTGAATAAAACATCCCAAAAACTATTGTGCCATCACACTTTTTTTGCAATTTTTCCACACTTGGAATTTTTTTGCTGCTTTCCAGTACACCATATGGTAAAACTTATGATTTCATTTAAAAGTACAACTTGTCCCGCAAAAAACAAGCCCTCATATGGCAAGATTGACGGAAAAATAAAAAAGTTACGGCTCTCGGAAGAAGGGGAGCAAAAAACAAAAACGCAAAAACGGAAAGTGCCCCGGGGCTGAAGGGGTTAATATCCGCATACTCACAGTTCCACCGAGGGTCCATAGCTCTATAGGCTGCAGCAGCTCCACCCTCTAAGAGCCCAACCAGATGCCGGACGCGCTCCCTTTCTGGGACTTCCATTAATCGACACTGATGCTCAAAGTCCTGGAAGAAGCCCTCAATGTCACCAGCAGCCTCATTAAACTGCTTGAAGTCTTTGCGGGACACTCTGGGAAGTTCCCTCATGATGGGTGCTGGGGTTACAGTCTGTCTGGAACCTCTCGCGGCTTCCACAGCGAGCTGCTTATCCAGCAATGCCATCTCCTCCATCCTGCGCTCCTTCTCTTCAGCTCCACGCATGGCCTCCCTCTTATCTTCTATGGTGGCCTCATCTCCAAGCAGTGCCATCTTTTCCTTGTACCACACAACCCATTGACTTTTTTGGGTATTCACCTCCGGCTCCCGTCTTTGCTCCCCTTGCTGTGGAAATTGTTCCTCGGTGCCATCTTGCAGGCAAGCGTGTTCCAATGCCTCAATTAGTTGCTCCTTAGAGAGTCCTTTGTAGCCGACACCTAATTCACGGGCCTTTGTTTGTAGACTCGCCACAGTCCAGTTCCTGTATCCTGAGGTTCTGGTTTCAGACGTCGATTGGCTGTTGTCCTCCATTTCTTCTGCTCTGATCCCGCCGCTTCCACCAGTTTGTGACGGGGTGTACATCAGAGCAAAGAGAGACAACAGGCCGAGGATGATCCAACAGGTTTACTAACAGGAATACAGGAACAGCACACGACAAGTCCAAATAAAACAGATTCGGGGGCACCTCCCGATAATCCAAAGTGCCAGATCACAACGTAATAGTCCTTTTCAGAGTCCCAGAAATCCCACACAATCCACTGGACGGCGAGGTCTGTCCGCAGATTCAGATCTCGCTCCCTTCCTCTTCAAAAACTCAACTCCCAACTGCATTTAGAAACAGGAGTGAATTGTTTGAGCTCGTGGGCCCGCCCCTCAAGGGTAGGGGTCTATGCAATGGTTGGGCCCACTAGAAGATTCTAGAAGGTTGGCTCCGAGATGTCTACAGGTTTGTGTAGTTGGCGTTATCCACTGCTTACGAAACAATGGGAAGTTCCTCTGGCTGTGTGGACAAGAGATAATTGCATTATGGGCCCAGAGACACAGGAGATGGGGGGAAGGTATGGTTACTTACATCCCAAGACATTTCAAAGTGTTCAGTAAGTACAACCAAAGGAAAGTGACATCACATCCTGACATACTATTACAGCAAATACAGTGAGAAGGTAAAATACATCATGACACACACATGCCGTACACATCTCTCACACATGCCATACACAGCATTCACACACACCGTACACATCACTAACACACGCCGTACATAGCATTCACACACACCGTACACAGCACTCACACACGCCATACACAGCACTCACACACGCCGTACACAACAATCACACACGCTGTACACAGCATTCACACACACACACCGTACACAGCATTCACACACACACATCGTACACAGCATTTACAAACACCGTAAACATCTTTCACGCACGCCGTACACAGCACTCACACACGCCGTACACATCACTCACATACACCATTCACATCACTCACACACGCCGTACACATCAATCACACACACACTGTACACATCACTCACACTTGTGGTACTCAGCATTTACACACACCGTACACAGCACTCACACGCTGTACACAGCACTCACATACGCCATACACAACACTCACACACGCCGTACAAAGCACTCACACATGCCTTACACAGCAATCACACATGCCGTACACATCATTCAAACACTCCCACCGTACTCAGCATTCAAACACACACACCGTACACAGCATTCATACACACACATCGTACACATCATTCACACACATCGTACACATCTCTCACACACGCCGTACACAGCACTCACACACGCCGTACACATCTCTCACACGCCGTACACAGCACGCACATACGCCGTACTCAGCATTCTCACATCCCGTACACATCACTCACACATGCCGTACACATCACTCACACACGCCTTACACATCACTCATACACACCGTTCACATCACTCCCACACGCTGTACACAGTATTCACACACACAGTACACATCACTCGCACACGCCGTACTCAGCATTCACACATGCCGTACACATCACTCACACATGCCGTACACATCACTCACACATGCCGTACACATCACTCACACACGCCTTACACATCACTCATACACACCGTTCACATCACTCCCACACGCTGTACACAGCATTCACACACACTGTACACATCACTCACACACACCGTACTCAGCAATCACACACGCCGTACACATCACTCATACACACCGTTCAGATCACTCACACACGCCATACACAGCACTCACATATGCCGTACTCAGCATTCACACATGCCGTACACATCACTCACACAAGCCGTACACATCACTCACACCACACACGCCGTACGCATCACTCACACACGCCGTACACATCACTCACACGCCGTACACATCACTCACACGCCGTACACAGCATTCACATATGCCGTACACATCACTCACACACACCGTACACATCACTCACACACACTGTACACAGCATTCATACACACACATTGTACACAGCATTCACACACACCGTACAAATCTCTCACACACGCTGTACACAGCATTTACACACACCGTACACAGCATTCACACACACTGTACACATCAGTCACACACGCCGAACACATCAGTCACACACACCGTACATGTCACTCACACACGCCTTACAAAGCATTCACACACACACATGCCATACTCACCACTCACACACACTGTACACAGCACTCACACGCCGTATTCAGCATTCACACTCGCCGTACATAGGACTCACACATGCCGTACACAGCACTCATACACGCCATACACAGCACTCAGACACGCCGCACACAGCATTCACACACTTTACACATCACTCACACACGCCGTACTCAGCACTCACACATGCCTCACATATCACTCACACACACCATAAACAGAACTCACACACACCATACACATCTCTCACATGCCATACACAGCACTCACATACACCGTACTCAGCATTCACACATGCCGTACACATCACTCACACACGTCGTACTCAGCATTCACACACGCCGTGCACATCACTCACACAAGCCGTACACATCACTCACACATGCCGTACACATCACTCACACACGCCGTGCACAGCATTCACACACACCGTACACGTCACTCACACACGCCGTACAAAGCATTCACACACACACATGCCGTACTCACCACTCACACACGCTGTACACAGCACTCACACGCCGTACTCAGCATTCACACTCGCCGTACATAGGACTCACACATGCCGTACACAGCACTCACACACGCCATACACAGCACTCACACACACCGCACACAGCATTCACACACTTTACACATCACACACACACGCCGTACTCAGCACTCACACACACCGCACACAGCATTCACACACTTTACACATCACTCACACACGCCGTACACAGAACTCACACACACCGTACACATCTCTCACATGCCATACACAGTACTCACATACGCCATACTCAGCATTCACACATGCCGTACACATCACTCACACACACAGTACACATCACTCACACATGCCGTACACATCACTCACACACGCCGTACACAGCACTCACACACACCATTCACATCACTCACACATGCCGTACACAGCATTCACACACACTGTACACATCACTCACACACGCCGTACTCAGCATTTACACACGCCGTACACAACACTCATACACACCGTACACAGCATTCACACACACCGTACATATCACTCACACACAGTTCAAATCACTCACGCACACCGTACACAGCAATCACACACGCCGTACACAGCATTCACACACGCCGTAGACATTAATCACACACGCCGTACACTGGACTAACACACGCCTTACACAGTACTCACACACACCGTTCACATCACTCACGCACACCGTACACAGCACTCACACACGACGTACACCGCACTCACATACGCCGTACATAGCACTCACACACGCCATACACAGCACTCACACACGCCGTACACAGCACTCACACACGCCGTGCACAGCATTCACACACGCCGTGCACAGCACTCACACATGCCGCACACAGCAATCGCACATGCCGTACACAACATTCACACACACACACCATACACAACATTCACACACATCGTACACAGCATTCACAAACACATCGTACACAGCATGCACATGCCGTACACATTAATCACACACACCGTACTCAGCACTCACACACGCCGTACACAGCACTCACACAAGCCATACACAGCACTCACACACGTCGTACTCAGCACTCACACACGCCATACACAGCACTCACACACGCCATACACAGCACTCACACATGCCGTACACAGCAATCACACATGCCATACACAGCAATCACACATGCCGTACACAGCATTCACACACCCACACCATACACAGCATTCACACACACATCGTACACAGCATTCACACACACACATCGTACACAGCATTCACACATGCCATACACATTAATCACACACACCGTAGTCAGCACTCACACACGCCGTACTCAGCATTCACACACGCCGTACATAGTACTCACACATGCCGTACACCGCACTCACACACGCCATACACAGCACTAAAAGACGCCATTCACAGCACTCACACATGCCGTACTCAGCATTCTCACACGCCGTACACAGCATTCACACACACTGTACACAGCAGTCACACACGCCGTACACATCAGTTACACACGCCGTACACATCAGTTACACACGCCGTACACAGCAGTCACACACCCCGTACACGTCACTCACACACGCCGTACAAAGCATTCACACACATACCGTACTCAGCACACACGCTGTACACAGCACTCACACACGCCGTATTCAGCATTCACACTCACCATACATAGGACTCACACACGCCGTACACAGCACTCACACACGCCGTACACAGCACTCACACACGCCGTACTCAGCACTCACACACGCCGTACTCAGCATCACACACGCCGTACACAGCATTCACACACCGTACACATCACTCACACACGCCGTACTCAGCACTCACACACGACATACACATCACTCACACACTCGTACACAGCACTCACACACACCGTACACATCTCTCACACGCCATACACAGCACTCACATATGCCGTACTCAGCATTCACACATGCCGTACACATCACTCACACACACAGTACACAGTACACACTTCTCGTCTCTGGTGCATCCCATATCCTCTCTCACTCGCAAAGGGGAGAACCCAAAGAAATGGACCCCGGAAGCTGAAGAATCATTCCTGTCCCTTAAACGAGCCTTCGCTTTTGCTCCAGCTTTACACAGACCCGACACTAACAAGCCGTTTATCCTTGAGGTAGATGCCTCCTCATCCGGAGCCGGTGTGGTTCTTACACAGAAAACGTCAGAGGGTAAGACAGTAACCTGTGGCTTCTTTTCTAAGGCTTTCTCCCCAGCAGAACGAAACTACTCAATCGGAGACCGTGAGTTGCTGGCAATCAAGCTGGCCCTGGAGGAGTGGCGATACCTGCTGGAAGGGTCATTGCATCCAGTTACCATCTATACTGACCACAAGAATCTGGCATATCTCCAGACAGCCCACAGGCTAAACCCCCGACAGGCCCGATGGTCATTATTCTTCGCCGCTTTGATTTTGTTCTGCATTTCCGTCCAGCCGAGAAGAACCTGAAGGCCGATGCGCTGTCTCGATCATTCCTGTTAGAGGATCAGGAAAATGAACCTCGGCGCATCATTGAACCTTCCAAGCTAATGGTGGCACTAGTTGACATGCACCACCTTCCTCCCGGTAAGACGTTTGTCGCTGAGGTCGATAGAGAACGTGTACTCCGGTGGGGACACTCTTCCCGAATAGCAGGTCACGTGGGTCAAAAGAAATCTCTGCAATTGATATCCCGATATTACTGGTGGCCAGGGCTACGTCAAGACGTCCAGGACTTTGTTTTATCCTGTTCCTCCTGTGCCCGGAACAAGGTCTCGAAGACTCTTCCGGCGGGCCCTTTGCTTCCTTTACCCGTACCATCCGCTCCATGGCAACATATCGGCATGGATTTCATCACGGACTTGCCAAAATCGTCTGGCTGCACAGTCATCTGGGTGGTGGTGGACCGGTTCTCCAAGATGGCCCATTTCACACCACTCTCCGGGCTACCGTCCGCTCCGGTTCTTGCTGAATTATTCATTCAACATATCTTCTGGCTTCACGGCTTGCCTCTCCATATCGTGTCCGACAGAGGGGTCCAGTTCACCGCTCGGTTTTGGAGAGCAGTCTGCAAAATGATGGATGTTCAATTGGACTTTTCTTCTGCCTACCACCCTCAGTCCAATGGGCAAGTGGAGCGCATTAACCAACTCTTGACCAACTATCTCCGCCACTTCATGGACGAACACCACAGCAACTGGGTCAAACTGCTTCCATGGGCCGAGTTCTCAACCATGAAAGTGAGTCCTCTGCTAAATCTCCGTTCCATGTGATTTATGGACAGTGACCAAAAGTGCCGTGTCCTGTGACTTGTTCTTCAGGCAACCCTGCAGCCGATGACCTCGTGAAGTCCTTCTCCGCCATCTGGGCTGAGACCAAGTCGACTCTGGAACGTTCCTCCGTCCGCATGAAGAAACACGCCGACAAGAACCGTCTGGATGTTCCTTTCTTTCATCCCGGAGATAAAGTCTGGCTCTCGTCCAAGTATTTCCGCCTGAAACTGCCGTCTTACAAGCTGGGTCCTCGCTTCATTGGTCCCTTTGAAGTGCTCCGACGGATCAATGAGGTGTCCTACAAGTTGAAGCTGCCTTCTTACCTTCGCATCCCGAACTCCTTCCATGTGTCCCTCCTCAAGCCGGTGGTCCTGAGCCGTTTCCACAGTGATCCTGGGGCTTCGCCTCCTCCTGTTGGTGTTGACGACGTCTATGAGGAAAAGCCATCCTTGCGGCTAAGGAGGTCCGAGGTAGAACCTACTATCTGGTAGACTGGAAGGGGTTCAGTCCTGAGGAGAGGACGGGGGTACCTGCGGAGGACGTGGATGCTCCTCGTCTCCTCCGGAGCTTCCTGAGGAGGGGGGGTCTTCAGGGGGGGTACTGTAGCACCTGGTCCCACCAGACCCTGTGGGGGGTGCGCTCCCTCACATTTGCCCGGTCCCAGCATGGCTCCCACTTGCACTCCCGGTCTTAGCCCCAGGCAGCGACGGCCTTCCTCTTACCGGTCCCATGGCTCTGCAGGCGCTGCCCCTGCTCCGGGTCCTGCTGTACATCCTGCTCCCAGGCATGCTGCAGCCTCTTCCTGTCTCCCGTCCTTACACAGAACTGCAGTAAGTGACTCTAGGCTGCGCGCGAGGCCACGCCCCCTTTCTTAAAGCGGTATGCCCCGTTTTCTGGAAGTGACCTCAGAGGTCACCTGTTACCTAATGGGTATTTAGGTCCCCCTCCCCCAGCAGCAGGCGCCCGAGCAACGCTTCCATTAGAGCCTTGCCAGTGTCCAGACCCCCTTGTGCTGTTATCTGTTTTCTGTGCATTGATACCTGGTTCTAATCCCTTGTCTCACCGTAGTGCCATCCGTACCATTCCGGCTGTGGACGTTACCGCTCATACCGACTGTGGACGTCACCGTGCCCTACCTGCCGTGGACATTATCTGTACCGTGCCTGCTGTGGACATCACCTGCTGTGAACATCTCCGGTGCAGTTTCCGTGTTCTGCCGGCTGTGGACATCACAACCTTGCTACGCCTAGCCCTACAGAGACTCCTACTACTGGTTCCTGGCTGCCGTGCATTTAGGACTTCTGGGGAGGTGCCGCACAGTCCCTACATAGGGGTTCGCTGCTGGTCGCCTTCTCAGGGGAGTCCGGTGCACGGTCCAGTGGGTCCACCTCCGGACGCTCGCCGCTCCTCGGTGAGCGTAACAACCATTAAGTATATAAAATGCACTTAAAGGGAACCTGTCCGGTGCAATATGCACCCAGAACCACAAGCAGTTCTGGGTGCATATTGCTAATCCCTGCCTAATCGTCCCTGTAACTACTAGCATAGATAAAGGGATGTTTAGAGAAAGTATTTCTAAAGATCTTTTATCATATGCTAATGAGCGCAGGGACTAGTAGCAAGGGCGTTACTTCCCTTGGCTAGTCTGTCCCCTTAGCATGTAAGTACTCCCCTGTAGGAATGCTGACATACTAATGAATGCGCAGCATCAGAGGCATGGTCGCTCTCACCTCAGCTGCCCCACTGGTTTTCGGCTCAGTGCACGAGATCAGAACCTCCCCGGACTTCCACTCATGCGCACTACACTAGTTTGAAGCCGGGATGCATACACCCGGCTTCATAGTACGTGACTGGAATTCCGGAACTTCAGATCATGCGCACTGTGCTCAAAACCAGTGGTGGCAGCCAAGAGGTGAGCGCGACCATGCCTCTGAGGCTGCGCATTCATTAGCATGTTAGCACACTCACAGGGGCGTCCTAACAAGCTAAGGGGGCCAACTAGCCAAGGGAAGTAATGCCCTTGCGACTAGTCTCTGCCCTCATTAGCATATTATAAAGGATCTTTAGAAATAGTTTTTCTAAAGATCTCTTTATTTATCCTACTAGATACATGGATGGTTAGGCAGAAATTAGCAATATACACCCAGAACTGCTCGTGGTTCTGCTGCATATTGCATCTGATAGGTTCACTTTAAGTAAACACCTTCCTCAGTCAAATTAAATTATTAAAACTAAACATAATATATATCGCCACTCACATCTTAACATTGCGAACTAATACACAGTGTTAATAGTCCTGAATATGGTGACACGCTATTAGTATGTAATCCAGCCCCTGACTACTGGGAGTAGCAAAGTACTTAATCATGCGATAGAGTATCCCTGAGGGTACGTGCTCATGATCAGGAATAGCAGCATTTTGGAAGCAGTGTGTTTTCCCTGTGTGACGCCCTGGGCAAGCCAGGGGTCACAGGTCACAACATCACATGCACCCCACATTCCCGGCAGGTACACCTAGGCTAACCTAAAATCCTTGTTGCCTTCCTCCAGGGGCTGGTGTCCACACCAGGGGGTGGGCCAGGCGGTTGGCTCCGCCCACCGAGGAGTTCACAGCCCTGGAGGCGGGAGAACCAGGCAGATAGAGTTTGGAGGAAGAAGTGGAAGGAGTAAACAGTGAAGTTAGGGAAGTGAAAGAAGAAGGAGGTGAACTGGTAGAGGAGCTAAGGAGAAAAGCTGAAGTAAAGGGAAAGTGACAGTTAAGAAAGTCTGAAGTTAGTCCGGGTGTGTGCCCCGGACTGAGACAGCAAGGTCAGCAGACGGCGGTGATAGTCTGCAGGGGGACTGCTTGGAGGTTGCTGGAAGGACCGCGGACGGGTGGTGACCGGAGCAGTATACGAAGAACAGTCAGCACCAGGGCAGGGGCCTTTCGGATCCCGGCAAGGCTAGGAGTCGCCATAATTTGCCAAATCCGTCAGTGAAGGGGACCTCTGTCTCCTAACAACCAAGTCCCGTTTGAAGGCAACAGTCCGACCGTTAAGGGGAGACACCGCCACAGCCAAGGCACCAGTTGCCCAGGGCCAGCGCCTGCGGGCAAGAGAGGGGCTCCTCCGGCTCATGTCCTGGTCGGGGAGCGGGTAACCGGTGGGAACCCATCGCTACCAAAAAGACTTTACATAGGTGCAGGGAAGAGACCGTCACCGCTAACTGCAGGGAACAGCAGCACCGTAACCGTCCGAGGGACCCGTCCAACCAGCCGTTTGTTTACCGAGAACTGTGTCGTGTTTACTGGCCGAGTGAGTACCTCCGTGCCGTGCGGCACAGCGCTGCCCCTGCGCCCCTGCACCTCCACAGGCCCCATACCCGCCTGTCCACCACACCAACCCCATCACTGGGCCCCGGGACCACCAAAACCCCCTACCCACGGAGGGACAAATCAACAACTGGCTGCTCCATACCATCACTCCCGGGCTCCCCAGACAGAGCAGCGGTGGTGTCCACTTCATCACCACAACCGTGGGTGGCGTCACGGACAATAAACTATCCCAAATCCCAATCCCCTTTCACTCACGGGCGAGGAGCGCCGCTCGAGTCCCCTGGATCCGGCCCATCGCTCGAGCCACCGAGCAGCAGCAGGCCGCAGCAGCCGCAGCGGCAGCCGGACCCGAGCAGTGGGAGAGCGCAGCGTCCCCTCCTCCGCCCGCGACAACTTGGCGTCACAAACAGGATCTTACCGCTCTGCCGTTGGGTAGAGGTGCGCCTTGTGACCGCCGGAGGTATCCGGCCGGAAAATTTCAGAAGTCGCCATCTTTGGCGCGAAAAGTTCCCGCTCGAGCGTCTTCTCGAGTAGTAGAGGCGCGAAGGCCAAAACCCCGCCCCGATAGAGGAGGGGCCGGAAAGAGGCTGAGGGGGACGAAATGGCGACTGGTCGCATGTAGCCGCGGCTATAAAAGCAGGGATGCCAGGACCCTGCAGACATCTTGTTCCTGGGAGAAGCCGCCAGCAACATGTGGATGCCGTCCCGCAACACCGTAGCCCCCGCGCCTGGAACCGCGGCGTGGGTGGAGATCCGGACCGCGCAGCTCTACCAAAGGCTGCAGGTCAAGATGCAGCTCCTCATGGAGGAGTGGGAGACCGACATGGCGGACGTCATAGCGACTGTGCGGAGACGCGAGGAGGAAGCGGAGGAAGGGAGGGTGAGTGACCCACGCTCCGATGCCCTTGAAGGGCCGGTCATCGCGGCTACGGGACCCGGTCCAAACCCTCTCCCCCTGCTGCCTCCCTCGCCACCCGTCTCGGAAGCCGTGACCCCGCCACTAGGCCCGCTACCACCGCAACCGGTAGCGATACCCAGCATGTCCACCCAAGCGGACCGACCTGCAGCCGGAGCCCGTAGTCGACCGGAGGTGCTGCCATGGAAAGCCCGGAAAACCGAACCGGAGGCGTCCCCCAAGAAAGTCCCCGAGCCGGAGCCGATGACCCGCTCCGTGCCGAAGGCCCAACTGCGGAAAGCCCCTGTGCCCATCCCCCACACCTCGGCTGAGGTTGCGCCGGGTTGCCGATGCAAGGCAGCGTCTAAGGCCAAGTCACCGCGGGACCTGTCGCCCAGAGTACCAGCAGTGGGCAATGTCAAACAGGTCTTGCGGGGCCCGACCCGTGCGCCGGAGCTCGCAGCAGCGCCGTACTGGGACAGGGAGCCGGTACCATTGGGCCTGGAAATCGGTGAACGGGAGAGGAAGAAAGCGGAGCTGGTGGCCCGTGCAATCAGAGAAAAGGAGAGTCTGAGACAAGCGACTTTCCGTGTCCGGGGCCCGCTGTATGAGGGACAGGTGAGGCGGTTTGATGTCCGCCGGGGCTATGGGCTTATTTATGAACCGGGCCTGGAGGCCAAAGTATTTATAGCCCGGCGGGATGTGAATGCCCACCTGCCCGAGGAGCACCCCGGTCGTAACTTGATGCCGGGCGACATTATGCAGTACACCCGGCACTGTGGAGAGGGGGGGTAGTTTGCCCTAGATGCGAAGTTGAGAGGCAGCCAAGAGTCCCGTGTAAGTGCTGCACCTCCTCCCCCAGAAGAAGTCGAAGACTCTGAGTAAGGCAGCGGAGCACCGTTGCACCGTCCCCGGTGGGACCACCAGTGTGTTTGTTTAAAAGTTGAAAATGATGATAAGTGAAATGGAACCGAAAAGTCACCTGATTCTCCTGTGATTGAAACCGGCCGTTGCCGGCACCGTTGTCCCCGTGGGGACCGCTTGAAAAATTGTTTGCATAGAGAACTTCCTATGGACAAGCCCGTGAACTTGCAGGGCAACCACAGACGCTAGTGGCTTGTAAATAAGTTGTGCTACCATTACCGTTTCCGCATTTACCGCCTCCGGAGAGACAGGTTGGAGGGAGGGCCCACAGCAGAGCAGGCTGGGGCCCAGCCACCACAGGAACCGGTGGCTACCCTCTGGAGGGGAAGGACAGATCCCGCTCGGGTAACTGGTTCAGGACTGGGGTCAAGGGGTGCTGCCTGGGCTTTAGGGGCGGCATCAGGGCCAGGTTGCTTGGGTGGGAGAGAGCGGAGACCGTAACCGTTAACCGTTTAAAACCGTAACGTTTAAGAAATGAACCTCCCAATGTGGGATGATGTTTTTCTACTTGTATATATGTTACCGTTTTTTATCTTTGCAGAAAAACAAAAGGAAAATAAAACCGGTGTTGGACGGGCAGCCCGAGGACGGTCTGCATTTTGCTAAGGGGGAATGTGATGCCCTGGGCAAGCCAGGGGTCACAGGTCATAACATCACATGCACCCCACATTCCCGGCAGGTACACCTAGGCTAACCTAAAATCCTTGTTGCCTTCCTCCAGGGGCTGATGTCCACACCAGGGGGTGGGCCAGGCGGTTGGCTCCGCCCACCGAGGAGTTCACAGCCCTGGAGGCGGGAGAACCAGGCAGATAGAGTTTGGAGGAAGAAGTGGAAGGAGTAAACAGTGAAGTTAGGGAAGTGAAAAAAGAAGGAGGTGAAGTGGTAGAGGAGCTAAGGAGAAAAGCTGAAGTAAAGGGAAAGTGACAGTTAAGAAAGTCTGAAGTTAGTCCGGGTGTGTGCCGCGGACTGAGACAGCAAGGTCAGCAGACGGTGGTGATAGTCTGCAGGGGGACTGCTTGGAGGTTGCTGGAAGGACCGCGGACGGGTGGTGACCCGGCGGTACCGGAGCAGTATACGAAGAACAGTCAGCACCAGGGCAGGGGCCTTTCGGATCCCGGCTAGGCTAGGAGTCGCCATAATTTGCCAAATCCGTCAGTGAAGGGGACCTCTGTCTCCTAACAACCAAGTCCCGATTGAAGGCAACACTCCGACCGTTAAGGGGAGACACCGCCACCGCCAGGGCACCAGTTTCCCAGGGCCAGCGCCTGCGGGCAAGAGAGGGGCTCCTCCAGCTCATGTCCTGGTCGGGGAGCGGGTATCCGGTGGGAACCCATCGCTACCAAAAAGACTTTACATAGGTGCAGGGAAGAAACCCGTCACCGCTAACTGCAGGGAAAAGCAGCACCGTAACCGTCCGAGGGACCCGTCCAACCAGCCGTTTGTTTACTGAGAACTGTGTCGTGTTTACTGGCTGAGTGAGTACCTCCGTGCCGTGCGGCACAGCGCTGCCCCTGCGCCCCTGCACCTCCACAGGCCCCATACCCGCCTGTCCACCATACCAACCCCATCACTGGGCCCCGGGACCACCAAAACCCCCTACCCACGGAGGGGCAAATCAACAACTGGCTGCTCCATACCATCACTCCCGGGCTCCCCAAACAGAGCAGAGGTGGTGTCCACTTCATCACCACAACCGTGGGTGGCGTCACGGACAATAAACTATCCCAAATCCCAATCCCCTTTCACTCACGGGCGAGGAGCGCCGCTCGAGTCCCCGGGATCCGGCCCATCGCTCCAGCCACCGAGCAGCAGCAGCAGGCCGCAGCAGCCGCAGCGGCAGCCGGACCCGAGCAGTGGGAGAGCGCGGCGTCCCCTCCTCCGCCCGCGACACCTGCATTGTACAGTACAAGCACAGTGGAAGGGATTGATAGAAATCTGCCCTAATTCTCTCCGCAGTGTAAACTGACCTGTGTCGTGGCTTTCCGAGCCGCAGCATGTCAATTTATGCTGTGGAGACACAAGACCACAGCTGTGCCCAGAAACCTAATCATGGGCATAGATGCTGTATTCTCCTGAGGAGGTCACTTGCGTCTCCAGAAGAGAAGACACGTTACGTCTAGAACGCAGCGTGTCCTGTGTCATGATGTATGTAGTTTTCTCCATCCCATATTTTTGTATAAGATGCCATGTGATGTATTTTACCTTCTCTCTGTATTTGCTGTAGTATTATGTCTTGGGATGTAAGTGACCATACCTTCCCCCAGCCTGTATCATATTGCAATCAGGCTTCAGCAGTAGCTATTGTCATTGATTTGGTGGGGGTTGCATATATATATTGTTCTTCTCAGCATGGGACTTCTCCAATCTACAACTTGGTAAACAGAACAGAGCCAGCAGTTTAAAGTCCATTCATGCATCAAATGGCCAGGGGGAGGTGTGCCCACCTAAGGGGCTGATCCCAGGAGAGAAGAACATGTTAGTTCAGTTAGTTGGATATCGGCTGGAGAAGGATGAGGACATATGGCTGAGTTTTGAAGAGGAAGGGAGCGAGATCTGATTCTCCGGACAGATCTTGCCGTCCAGTGGATTGTGTGGGATTTCTGGGACTCTGAAGAGGACTATTTCGTCGTGATCTGGCACTTTGGATTATCGGGAGGTGCCCCCGAATCTGTTTTATTTGGACTTGTCGTGTGCTGTTCCTGTATTCCTGTTAGTAAACCTGTTGGATCATCCTCAGCCTGTTGTCTCTCTTTGCTCTGATGTACACCCCGTCACAAACTGGTGGCAGCGGCGGGATCAGAGCAGAAGAAATGGAGGACAACGGCCAATCAACGTCTGAAACCAGAACCTCAGGATACAGGAACTGGACTGTGGTGAGCCTACAAACAAAGGCCCGTGAATTAGGTGTCGGCTACAAAGGACTCTCTAAGGAGCAACTAATTGAGGCATTGGAAAATGCTTGCCTGCATGATGGCACCGAGGAACAATTTCCACAGCAAGGGGAGCAAAGAGGGGAGCCGGAGGTAAATACCCAAAAAAGTCAATGGGTTGTGTGGTACGAGGAGGAGATGGCCTTGCTGGGAGAGGAGACCACCATAGAATATAAGATGGAGGTCATGCGTGGAGCTAGAGAGAAGGAGCGCAGGATGGAGATGGCACTGCTGGATAAGCAGCTCGCTGTGGAAGCCGCGAGAGGTTCCAGACAGACTGTACCCCAGCACCCATCATGAGGGAACTTCCCAGGGTGTCCCGCAAAGACTTCAAGCAGTTTAATGAGGCTGCTGGTGACTGTCATGATGTATTTTACCTTCTCACTGTATTTGCTGTAATACTATGTCAGGATGTGATGTCACTTTCCTTTGGTTGTACTTACTGAACACTTTGAAATGTCTTGGGATGTAAGTAACCATACCTTCCCCCCATCTCCTGTGTCTCTGGGCCCATAATGCAATTATCTCTTGTCCACACAGCCAGGGGAACTTCTCATTGTTTCGTAAGCAGTGGATAACGCCAACTACACAAACCTGTAGACATCTCGGAGCCAACCTTCTAAAATCTTCTAGTGGGCCCAACCATTGCATAGACCCCTACCCTTGAGGGGCGGGCCCACGAGCTCAAACAATTCACTCCTGTTTCTAAATGCAGTTGGGAGTTGAGTTTTTGAAGAGGAAGGGAGCGAGATCTGAATCTGCGGACAGACCTCGCCGTCCAGTGGATTGTGTGGGATTTCTGGGACTCTGAAAAGGACTATTACGTTGTGATCTGGCACTTTGGATTATCGGGAGGTGCCCCCGAATCTGTTTTATTTGGACTTGTCGTGTGCTGTTCCTGTATTCCTGTTAGTAAACCTGTTGGATCATCCTCGGCCTGTTGTCTCTCTTTGCTCTGATGTACACCCCGTCACAAACTGGTGGCAGCGGCGGGATCAGAGCAGAAGAAATGGAGGACAACAGCCAATCGACGTCTGAAACCAGAACCTCAGGATACAGGAACTGGACTGTGGCGAGTCTACAAACAAAGGCCCGTGAATTAGGTGTCGGCTACAAAGGACTCTCTAAGGAGCAACTAATTGAGGCATTGGAACACGCTTGCCTGCAAGATGGCACCGAGGAACAATTTCCACAGCAAGGGGAGCAAAGACGGGAGCCGGAGGTGAATACCCAAAAAAGTCAATGGGTTGTGTGGTACAAGGAAAAGATGGCACTGCTTGGAGATGAGGCCACCATAGAAGATAAGAGGGAGGCCATGCGTGGAGCTGAAGAGAAGGAGCGCAGGATGGAGGAGATGGCATTGCTGGATAAGCAGCTCGCTGTGGAAGCCGCGAGAGGTTCCAGACAGACTGTAACCCCAGCACCCATCATGAGGGAACTTCCCAGAGTGTCTCGCAAAGACTTCAAGCAGTTTAATGAGGCTGCTGGTGACATTGAGGGCTTCTTCCAGGACTTTGAGCATCAGTGTCGATTAATGGAAGTCCCAGAAAGGGAGCGCGTCCGGCATCTGGTTGGGCTCTTAGAGGGTGGAGCTGCTGCAGCCTATAGAGCTATGGACCCTCGGTGGAACTGTGAGTATGCGGATATTAAACAGACTATTCTAGAACATTATGCTGTAACGCCAGACACTTACAGGACTCAGTTCCGTACTCTAGCATGTGATGAGGAAGTGTCCTTCAAGATGTATGCCCACAAACTCAAACATCTGTGGCATCGTTGGTTGGAGGCAGAGGAGGCCTTAACCTTGGAGACCGTCCTCCAGGTCCTCCTAAAAGAGCAGTTTTACTTCAAGTGCCCCGCTGAGATCCGGGAAAGGGTGCGTGAAAGGAGACCAGCCACTGTGGAGGAAGCTGCAGCTCTAGCTGATGAGGCTCTCACCATCAAGCCTCAGTGGAAAAAACTACTACCCAGTGAGAAAAAAAACACCAACCCCCCAACGCTGGTGGCCCCTGGTCCTTCTGGCCCCAATGTTCACCATCACCCTAGACCGTCAACTCATGGGGACCTTCGTGTGACTGTGCCTCGCATTACTCATGCTCCACCTTTGGGAATACGACGCGGAGGAAGAATCCCAGGGCGCAGATGTTATGGATGTGGGCAGCCTGGGCACATGCAATTCCAATGTCCAGGTGTTCGTAGACAGAACAGCTACAGACTGCCTTTGCCTGTTCATTACCTACAGACACCTTCACCAGGAGAAGAGCTGGATTCTGTGCCTGATGACTTGCCAAGTGACTCAGATATCCTGGCTCCCCTACCCGGAGTCTATGGGGTGCGAGCTCCAGCCACCTGTTCTTCTGATCTTCAGGACAAACATCTACAGGAGGTCGTGCTGGATGGCCAAAAAGTTGTTGGCTTCCGTGACACTGGGGCTTTCCTCACCATAGCCGATCCCCGAGTAATTCAACCACAAGCAATTCAAAAGGGACCAGGAATTGCCATTGAACTGGCAGGAGGTACCCAGAGATATATTCCAAGAGCGAGTGTGACCCTGGATTATGGCTTTGGGGCAAAACAATGTGTGGTCGGTGTGATGAGCGGCCTCCCTGCAGACGTTCTTCTAGGAAATGATGTGGGGAATCTTCATTGCCACTTTGTCGGTGCGGTAACCAGAAGTCAAGCCAAGAGAGCAGCCCATGTGGACGTGTACAACCCATCCATGGAACTGAGGCCACCAGAACTGCCATTACAGCCGGTGAGTGATTCTTCTTGTGGGGATAATAGGAATGTTACTTGGGATAAAGTTCAGTTTAGACAAGAAGTAGAGACTGACCCCACCCTTGCTAGTTTTAGAACTCGGGCTGAAATAGGGCAGCTAGGGGAAAACGGAGAAAGAATTATCAGAGAAAATGGACTTCTGTATCGGGTTGCCAATGCCGACTCCCTAGATAAGCCCTGGACTTATAGCAAACAGCTGATTGTTCCTCAGAAGTACAGAATTCCCCTATTACACCTGGCTCATGACATTCCTACGGCTGGCCATCAAGGCAAAACCCGCACCGAGAGACGATTGACTCAAACTTTTTATTGGCCGGGGATTTCCCAAGCAGTGGCGCATTTCTGCCGAACTTGTGACATATGTCAGCGTAGAGGGCGACCCGGAGATCACCCAAAGGCACCCCTGCAACCGCTCCCTATAATAGAAGAACCCTTTCAAAGAGTAGCTGTTGATATCATTGGACCTCTGGCTAAACCAAGTAAATCTGGAAAGCAGTACATTCTCACTGTTGTGGACAACGCCACCCGATATTCAGAAGCCGTGGCCTTGTCAAGTATCTCTGCAGCCAAGGTGGCCGAGGCCTTGGTTATTATTTTTACCAGAGTAGGATTCCCCAGTGAGATCTTGTCGGACCAAGGCTCCCAGTTTATGTCAGAGTTGGTCCAGTGTCTGTGGCGCACCTGTGGAGTACGAGCGATCCGAACGACCCCGTATCATCCCCAAACAAATGGACTTTGTGAACGATTCAACGGCACTCTGAAGAATATGCTGAGGGCCTTCACGGACCGAGATTCAGACTGGGAGAAGTACCTACCCCATCTCTTGTTTGCCTATCGGGAAGTTCCCCAGGAGTCCACTGGGTTCTCCCCCTTTGAACTACTCTATGGAAGAAAGGTCCGAGGACCCTTAACCCTGCTCAAGGAATACTGGGAGGGGCAAGTTGAAGATACAGGAACCCCTGTTGTCCCTTATGTCCTAAAGCTGCGAGAAACCTTGGCCCAACTTGCTAGTTTTGCACAGAGTCATTTGCGTATGGCTCAAACCAGACAGAAGACATGGTATGACCGTAACGCACGCTATCGGGAGTTTGTAGAAGGACAACAAGTCTTAATGATTGTTCCCCATTGGCAGAATAAACTGCAGACCACATGGGAGGGTCCCTTCCGGGTTCTCAGAAAACTGAATGATACCAATTACCTTCTTGCTTTAGATGATCAGGGGCTAAGGCAAAAGACTGTCCATGTGATTATGATTAAGGAGTACCATGACCGGAACATTCCAATGATAGCAAGCTGTCGGTTGGCTTCAGAAGATGGTCAAGAGGATGAGGACTCTCTACCTGATCTCGTGGAAGCAGCGAGAGCCCCATCCACTGTGGAACAGGTTCCCCTGGGAGATTACCTGGACTCCTTACAGAAAATCCAGATGCTGGAAGTGCTTCAACAGAGACGGGCTGCTTTCTCATCCCAACCAGGTCGAACCACCGTCACCCAACATCATGTGGACACTCAGGGCATCCGTCCCATACAACTGGCTCCTTACCGGGTACCTGAATCAGTTCGAAACACCATGCAGCACGAACTGGAGGAGATGTTACAGCTTGGGGTAATCCAGGCCTCCCATAGCCCTTGGGCCTCCCCTGTGGTGTTAGTACCCAAGAAGGATGGGAGTACTCGATTTTGTGTGGACTATCGGCGACTAAACGACCATACCGTCAGCGATCCTTACCCAATGCCTCGTATTGACGAACTTCTAGACCGACTGGCTGGGTCCCGATATGTCACTACCTTGGATCTCAGTAAGGGATACTGGCAGATCCCTCTAACGGATGAAGGGAGAGAACGGTCCGCTTTTATAACCCCCTTTGGTCTGTATGAATTTCTAAGCATGCCTTTTGGAATGAAAAATGCCCCGGCCACCTTCCAGAGAATGGTGGATCAGATCCTCCGGGGATGTGATGACTTTGCTTGTGCCTACTTGGATGATATCGCCGTCTTCAGCCACACATGGGAGGAACATCTGAATCAAGTAGCCATTATTTTGGACCTGATTCTTGCAGCCGGCCTAACTATTCGACCTGATAAATGCCAATTGGGGATGGGGGAAGTCCAGTACCTAGGACATAGAGTGGGAGGAGGGAAGCTCCGACCTGAGCCTGCCAAAATCCAGGCTATTAGAGACTGGCCTGTACCCCAAACTAAGAAACAAGTTATGGCTTTTCTGGGCACTGCCAGTTATTACCGAAAATTTGTTTCTCATTTCAGTACTGTGGCCAAGCCTCTTACCGACCTGACCAAGAAAACAATGCCCCGGCTGGTGATCTGGACTCCAGCCTGTGATGAGGCTTTTAACCGGCTGAAGGATGCTTTGATCTGCGATCCTGTCCTGGCTGCTCCAGACTACAAGAGGAGATTCATTGTGCAAACGGATGCCTCTGCTTATGGACTGGGAGCTGTCCTCAGCCAGGTGAATGCAGCTGGGGACGAGCACCCCATCGCCTATCTCAGCCGGAAACTGCTGGACCGAGAAGTGGCCTATGCAACTGTTGAGAAGGAATGTCTGGCTGTAGTGTGGGCCCTTAAGAAACTACGGCCGTATCTGTATGGACGGGAATTCACTGTGGTTACTGATCACAATCCCCTCACCTGGCTGAACAGAGTCTCTGGGGACAATGGACGCTTACTGCGATGGAGCCTGGCTCTGCAGCCCTATAACTTTACCATACAATATAGAAGGGGCAGCCAACACCAAAATGCAGATGGACTGTCCAGGCAAGAGGAGCCTTGAGTCCTGTCAGCCATGCCTGCGTGTACTTAACCAGCGACCTGTAGAGGTCCCTAGTACGTACACAAGTTGGGAGGGGAAGGAATTGTCATGATGTATTTTACCTTCTCACTGTATTTGCTGTAATACTATGTCAGGATGTGATGTCACTTTCCTTTGGTTGTACTTACTGAACACTTTGAAATATCTTGGGATGTAAGTAACCATACCTTCCCCCCATCTCCTGTGTCTCTGGGCCCATAATGCAATTATCTCTTGTCCACACAGCCAGGGGAACTTCTCATTGTTTCGTAAGCAGTGGATAACGACAACTACACAAACCTGTAGACATCTCGGAGCCAACCTTCTAGAATCTTCTAGTGGGCCCAACCATTGCATAGACCCCTACCCTTGAGGGGCGGGCCCACGAGCTCAAACAATTCACTCCTGTTTCTAAATGCAGTTGGGAGTTGAGTTTTTGAAGAGGAAGGGAGCGAGATCTGAATCTGCGGACAGACCTCGCCGTCCAGTGGATTGTGTGGGATTTCTGGGACTCTGAAAAGGACTATTACGTTGTGATCTGGCACTTTGGATTATCGGGAGGTGCCCCCGAATCTGTTTTATTTGGACTTGTCGTGTGCTGTTCCTGTATTCCTGTTAGTAAACCTGTTGGATCATCCTCGGCCTGTTGTCTCTCTTTGCTCTGATGTACATGTGAAGATGTAATTTACCCTCTCACTGTATATGCTGTACAGATTCCTATTTCAAGCTGGGTTCATTGTGGCGGCCTGTGTGGCGGCCCGTGGGATTGTGTGGAACTCTTTGGACTACTGTAAGGACGATTGCTTTGTAATCCGGTCCGAGGATTGTCGGGAAGGGCCCCCGAATCTGTTTTACGTGGACTTATCGTGTGCTGTTCTTGCATTCCTGTTAATAAACCTGTTGGATCGTCCCTCGGCCTCGTCCATCCTTTGCTCTGTTGTACACCCCCGTCACAAACTGGTGGCAGCAGTGGGATCAGAGCAGAAGAAATGGAGGACAACAGCCACTCGACGTCTGAAACCAGAACCTCAGGATACAGGAACTGGACTGTGGCGAGTCTACAAACAAAGGCCCGTGAATTAGGTGTCGGCTACAAAGGACTCTCTAAGGAGCAACTAATTGAGGCATTGGAACACGCTTGCCTGCAAGATGGCACCGAGGAACAATTTCCACAGCAAGGGGAGCAAAGACGGGAGCCGGAGGTGAATACCCAAAAAAGTCAATGGGTTGTGTGGTACAAGGAAAAGATGGCACTGCTTGGAGATGAGGCCACCATAGAAGATAAGAGGGAGGCCATGCGTGGAGCTGAAGAGAAGGAGCGCAGGATGGAGGAAATGGCATTGCTGGATAAGCAGCTCGCTGTGGAAGCCGCGAGAGGTTCCAGACAGACTGTAACCCCAGCACCCATCATGAGGGAACTTCCCAGAGTGTCCTGCAAAGACTTCAAGCAGTTTAATGAGGCTGCTGGTGACATTGAGGGCTTCTTCCAGGACTTTGAGCATCAGTGTCGATTAATGGAAGTCCCAGAAAGGGAGCGCGTCCGGCATCTGGTTGGGCTCTTAGAGGGTGGAGCTGCTGCAGCCTATAGAGCTATGGACCATCGGTGGAACTGTGAGTATGCGGATATTAAACAGACTATTCTAGAACATTATGCTGTAACGCCAGACACTTACAGGACTCAGTTCCGTACTCTAGCATGTGATGAGGAAGTGTCCTTCAAGATGTATGCCCACAAACTCAAACATCTGTGGCATCGTTGGTTGGAGGCAGAGGAGGCCTTAACCTTGGAGACCGTCCTCCAGGTCCTCCTAAAAGAGCAGTTTTACTTCAAGTGCCCCGCTGAGATCCGGGAATGGGTGCGTGAGAGAAAACCAGCGACAGTGGAGGAAGCTGCTGCTCTCGCTGATGAGGTGCTCACCATCAAGCCTCAGTGGAGGGTTCTGTTGGAGGATGGAGAGACGCCTAACAGCTCCACAACACCGGATGCCCCCAGTTATTCTGTCCCCATTGTTCCCCGTTCCTCTAAGCCACCACATGTTGATACCCGTGTTAATGTGCCTCCAGTTGCTTCTACTGCACTTTCTGGAATACGCCGGGGAGAGGAAGTAACAGAGCGCAGGTGTTATGTTTGTAGGCATCCCGGGCATTTGCAGGCCTCATGCCCAGCCAGGCCATGGAGGAATCATCCTCAAACCCCTACAGCACCTTCAGGTGGGAGCCGGCCTCCAAGTTCCCCTACCCCTTACCCAAGAGGACGCCTTGGATGGAGGGAGACCCAGCTCAGATGCTATCAATGTGGACAGCCAGGGCATCGGCAAGTCTCCTGCCCAGCTGTTCAAATGAGGACTGATCCTGCGCCCAATCGGATTGTTAATTATTTACAGCCCAGCGCCATGGAGGAAGATGTGGCACCGCTATGTGAGGACTGGCCTAGTGACTCAGCCCATGTTGCACCACCAGGAGTTTACGGGGTGCGACCTGCAGTTATGACGACTTCTGCTCATCGAGGTAAGCACTTGCAGCAGGTTGTGCTGGATGGACAGAGACTTGTTGGATTTTGTGACTCGGGTGCTTTCCTCACACTGGCTGATCCCCGAGTGGTTCGGCCTGAGGCAATCCATAGAGGACCTGGGATTGTCATTGAACTGGCTGGTGGACAATGGAGGACTATTCCCACAGCCACTGTGGATCTGAGCTTTGGTTTTGGGGTCAGGCGATGTGTGGTTGGGGTGATGGGTGGTCTGCCTGCAGCTGTTCTCCTGGGCAATGATGTGGGAGAGCTACGATGCCAATTCGTGACTGCATGAAGCCACATGTAAGTAACGCTCTGCCTGTGTGTACTTAACCAGTGACCTGTAGAGGTCCCTAGTACGTACACAAGTTGGGAGGGGGAGGGATTGTGAAGATGTAATTTACCCTCTCACTGTATATGCTGTACAGATTCCTATTTCAAGCTGGGTTCATTGTCTTATTTGAACTACTTCTGTGTACATTTCTATTGTTGTAGGTAATCACCCCCCTAAAATGCAAGGTTATATCCTCTTGAGGCACTTCCATCCCTGGGAGTAGGGGGAGGTGGGCCTAGAGTCCAACTAGTGTAAACTCTGCTTACCTGGGAGATTCAGTCAGAGTGAGCTGAAACTTGAAGGGAGCAGGAGCTCCAGCCTGTGTGGCTGTGGACACGGACGGAGCTAGGCCTGTGTGGCGGCCCTTGGGATTGTGTGGAACTCTTTGGACTACTGTAAGGACGATTGCTTTGTAATCCGGTCCGAGGATTGTCGGGAAGGGCCCCCGAATCTGTTTTACGTGGACTTATCGTGTGCTGTTCTTGCATTCCTGTTAATAAACCTGTTGGATCGTCCCTCGGCCTCGTCCATCCTTTGCTCTGTTGTACACCCCCGTCACAGTACACCCCGTCACAGTGACATTGAGGGCTTCTTCCAGGACTTTGAGCATCAGTGTCAATTAATGGAAGTCCCAGAAAGGGAGCGCGTCCGGCATCTGGTTGGGCTCTTAGAGGGTGGAGCTGCTGCAGCCTATAGAGCTATGGACCCTCGGTGGAACTGTGAGTATGCGGATATTAAACAGACTATTCTAGAACATTATGCTGTAACGCCAGACACTTACAGGACTCAGTTCCGTACGTTAGCCTGTGATGGGGAAGTGTGTTTCAAAATGTATGCCCACAGACTGAAACAAGTATGCCATCGCTGGCTGGAGGGAGAGGGGGCCTTAACTTGGCAGACCTTCCCTTCCTCCAGGTCATCCTAAAAGAACAGTTTTATGCCAAGTGCCCTACTGAGATCCGGGAATGGGTGCGTGAGAGGAGACCAGAGACAGTGGAACAAGCTGCTGCTCTAGCTGATGAGGTGCTCACTATCAAGCCTCAGTGGAAGAAGCTGCTAGCAGAGGGAGCAAAAATGACCAGCACCTCAACTCCAGAGGTTCCTTGTCCTTCAGTGCCTATCTACAGACACCCTCAGCAGGAGAAGAGCTGGATTCAGGCCCTGATGATTTGCCAAGTGACTGATATGTTGACTTCCCTACCAGGAGTCTATGGGGTGCGAGCCACAGCCGCCCGTTCTTCAGATCTTCAGCATAAACATCTACAGGAGGTTGTGCTGGATGGCCAAAACGTTGTTGGCTTTCGTGACACTGGGGCTTTTCTCACCATCGCAGATCCCCGAGTAATTCAACCAGAAGCAATTCAACAGAGACCATGAATTGCCATTGAATTGGCTGGAGGTACTCAAAGATACATTCCAAGAGCGAGTGTGACCCTGGATTATGGCTTTGGGGCAAAACAATGCATAATCGGTGTGATGAGCGGCCTTCCTTCAGACATACTCCTAGGCAATGATGTGGGAGATATACAATGCCGATTTGTGGGTGCAGGAAGCAGCGTTCAAGGGAAGGAGGATACAAACTGGACCCGAACATTCAACCCTACATCTTCACCATACACTAAAGAACCTGGAGCCAACACCCAAAATGCAGATGGACTGTCCAGGCAAGAGGAGCCTTGAGTCCTGTCAGCCATGCCTGCGTGTACTTAACCAGCGACCTGTAGAGGTCCCTAGTACGTACACAGGTTGGGAGGGGAAGGAATTGTCATGATGTATGTAGTTTTCTCCATCCCATATTTTTGTATAAGATGCCATGTGATGTATTTTACCTTCTCTCTGAATTTGCTGTAGTACTATGTCTTGGGATGTAAGTGACCATACCTTCCCCCAGCCTGTATCATATTGCAATCAGGCTTCAGTGCTAGCTATTGTCATTGATTTGGGCGGGGTTGCATATATATATTGTTCTTCTCAGCATGGGACTTCTCCAATCTACAACTTGGTAAACAGAACAGAGCCAGCAGTCTAAAGTCCATTCATGCATCAAATGGCCAGGGGGAGGTGTGCCCACCTAAGGGGCTGATCCCAGGAGAGAAGAACATGTTAGTTCAGTTAGTTGGATATCGGCTGGAGAAGGATGAGGACCTATGGCTGAGTTTTGAAGAGGAAGGGAGCGAGATCTGATTCTGCGGACAGATCTCGTCGTCCAGTGGATTGTGTGGGATTTCTGGGACTCTGAAGAGGACTATTTCGTCGTGATCTGGCACTTTGGATTATCGGGAAGTGCCCCCGAATCTGTTTTATTTGGACTTGTCGTGTGCTGTTCCTGTATTCCTGTCAGTAAACCTGTTGGATCATCCTCGGCCTGTTGTCTCTCTTTGCTCTGATGTACACCCCGTCACATCCTGATCGTGGGAAGGTACCGTAATTGGAATAAATCATTTATAGAATGAAGAGCGAGCCTCCAAACTGTGTTACCAGAGGCACATACATAGAGAGCCCCATAATGGAAAGGACAGGACTGTCGTGTCCTGTTTTAATACAGTTATGAAAGAACATGTCCACTGCTCCTTAATTACATTTTTGCACTGAGGGCGATAGCTAAGCATTGTACACAGGTATTTTTGTCAGAGTTTGAAGGAATCAGCAGCGCACATGTGCGACCATCACTCCATTCACTCAGGAGACACAGGAATACAGTTCTTATGATTTGTGGTGATCGGACCCCATTGATTGAGCAGTTATCCCCTATACAGTGAGAAAACGAACTTCTAGATTTAATTAAAATTGAAATTCATATCTAAAGAAAAGGTACAATCCTCCACAGCTGCAGGTCCTTGCACTCGAGAGTTAAGGCCGCTTTACACGCTACGATTTATCTGACGATCTCGGTAGCGATGTGACACGCCCAGATCGGTTACGATTTGCCGAGATTGCTCATAGGTCATTTATTAGCGGTCACATGTAACAATCGCACAAGCGACGCAAAATCGTTCAGTGATATATTGTTTGACCAAGGCGGCCGTGTGGATGTTGTTCGTCGTTTGCAGGGTGTCAAACGTACCAATAGGTCTGCTGCGTTCCAAACGATGAACAATATTTTGAAAGTAAGCGACGTGTCAACGATCAAAAATTTTCACCCTATTTGTGATCGTTCGGAGTCGCTCCTAGGTGTCACACGCAAGGACGTCGCTAACGATGCCAGATATGCATCACGGAATCCGTGACCCAAACGACATATCGTCAGATAAATCGTAGCATGTAACGCCGCCTTTAGTCAGTAATGGCTGGACTAGAGCCCTATGAACCTCCTCCTACTTACTACTATCTCCCGCTCCCCTACTATTAGGTTTGTGCAAAATTATACTTGCCTCATGCCATAGTGACTGTCAACATGGCCGCTCATTGATGGTCCTGCAAATCTCTTTGCTCAACCCCAATCAGGACAAAATAATATTAATAATAAAGGGGTGGCACATACATTTCATTCTAAATCCCTGTCTAATTAGTGCTGAAATCTAAGCTATATTCTAATATGCTAAACATTCCTTACTGTTCCCTATCTACACTAACTGCAATTCTATTTTTTTTCCTATGCACAAAGCACCATCAGAGCAGCGGGCAGAAGCTGTAGTCGCTGTCACAGTCCCAGAACCCTACTAAAACAAAGCATCATCAGTGACACCCATTTCAGGGGTGGTTTTCGTTCCTGCTTTGTCCCTGCGCTGTCGGTGCCTGTGCAATCTAGACTGTGACAGTATTTGCTCTGTTTTCAGCTCAGATTAGGAATAAACAGCTGGCAACAGAGCGGTGGCAATAGAAGCCTGAGAAGAAAAAAAAATTACCAACCCTGCACAGTTCAGCGGCATCTTTAGATGCAGCTGGCACAGTTCATGAAATCTCATCCACTTTGCTTAAACAGGTAAACGCTGCAGAATTTCTGTGCAGAAAAGGAGCAAAAAAAAAAAACAGAATTGGCATTACGCGTCAACATGGTCTAAATTTCCAAGCAAAGTGGTTGTAATTTTATAGGAAGAAAAAAAATCTTTCTTTTTTTCTCCCTCCAGAATACAGGGACATAGAAATACACTGCTATGCACAGATGTATCTCTACATACCTGTATCATCTGCTTGTGGAGATAGAGCCTGCACTATTGCTGTTGCTTGCAATTATAGACACTGTGGGTTCAAATCCCAGGAACAAATACCAAAAAAGAGAAAATTATTTTTTTGTTAATTGGTTTTTTTGTTTTTTTTTTAGGATCAAAAAAAATCTAACTCTCTCTGTAGCACCTGGCATTGCCCAGGATAGTAGCGGTCTCTCTGTTTCTCTCCCATTTTCTGTCTGTCTCCTTCTCTGTCTGTCTCTTTCCCTCTCTGTCCCTGTCTGTCTCTTTCTCTGTCTGTCTCTTTCCCTTTCCGTGTCTGTCTATCTCTTTCCTTGTTTTTGTCTCTTTCCCTGTCTGCCCCTGTCTGCCTCTTTCCCTGTTTGTCTCTTTCCCTTTCCCTGTTTGTCTATCTGTTTCCCTGTCTATGTCTGTCTCTTTCCCTGTTTGTTACTTTCCCTGTCTGTCTCTTTGTTTGTCTGTCTGTCTCTTTCCCTAGCTGCATTGCAACATGCCAACATTCCATTCAAGGGTGTGGCTGCATTGTGACATGCCAACATTCTTCTGAAGTTCTGGCTGCACTGTGGCTCCCAGCTCCACTGACATTAATGGAGGCAGGTTTTTTGGCGAATAACTGTAAAGCGCGGAGTTAAAATTTCCCCTGAAAACATAGTCTATGACATTCCCTGAGTCAAATGGGGTGTCTGTGCAACATTTTGTGATTGTACATGCGACAGTACGGATTCCTACACACACACACACACACACACACACACACACACACACACACACACACACACACACACACACACACACACACACACACACACACACACACACACACACACACACAGCTTTATATATTAGATATATGGACATAGAAATACATTGCTGTGCACAGATGTATCTCTATGTAACAGTATAATCTGCTACTGGGTTCAATGCCTGCAATACAACTCAAGTTTACCAAATTCTCCTATCTTTTTCAGTATGTGGCTGTGGCTTGAGCAGATTATAGAAGAAGAGAATTTTTTATTTAATTTATGTTCAGAAACATGTCACCCCTACCACCAAGGAAGAGCTGTGGAGCCAGCGAAGAGAGTGAGAGGAAGTCGAGACAATGCCCTGACGTGCCTGGACAATGGGACTGAGCCCTCAAATCAGGACAGTCCTGCTGAATCTGGGTCGGTTGGGAGCTAATGTCATTGAACTCAGCACTGTGAGTGGAGGCTGTAAGTTTGCTCCTGCACTGTGGCTGACAGCCGGTTTTGCACAGATGTGTCCACATACAAACACAAATAAAACCAGTTTTGTCCAGCATGTGCCTTTTTTCTGTTTTTCATAAAAATTCCAAGCTGGCTGCAGTCACCCTACCAACTACTGGAATACATTCTTCTGATATAAACTCCAAGATGGCCACCATCACCATAGCAACCAGCACTTTGTGTCTCATTTATCAAAACTGTTTAACAGAAAAACTCATCTGTCAGTCAGCAGCCTATCACAGTGCAGTTTTCATTTAGCCACAGCAGGTTGAGAAATGAGAGCTGGGCTCTGATTGGCTGCTGTTAGACAGTGTTGATGAATGAGGCCTCGCTCTTCCTATATAAGCCATAGTGGGTCAGTGTTATATTTTTGTCTGTTTCCTAAGAGACATTTATATCAGTAATTTTCGGCGAAAGCTAAAATTAAAATTGAAAATGTAATGTGTTTTTATTGATAAAAACCTCCATGTGCTGCCAGTGATTTGCATGGAGCCATAGACTTGCATTAGTGAGTTTGGTCCATGACTCCAATCAAAAGTAGACGTGACCACGGACATGTGAACAGCGCCATAGACTATAATGTGTGCGTGTACTATCAGGGACAGACGCCATACCTGAACAATGGATATCTTACAGATATAAGAAGCTGTTTTGATCCGATGTCCCAGAAGAACACAGCAGAGATGGCTTCTGCAGGAGGTGGAGGATGATCCTCTGGGAAATGTTTCGTCCTGTCCTCTCCTGGATGTGTGATGTGGGGTCAGGCTGCAGCCAGTGGTGGATAAGACGCTGCATCTGTCTGTGGCTCCAGGATGATGACGTCAGCAAGAGCAGTGTGACATCACCGACTTCTAGAATACAGCCAGCAGCCAATCAGGGAAGAGCTTATTACTTCCAAGGGCAGATGTAATAATAAAGCAGTGATCTGATTGGATATATGTCCACTTATAGAATGCAGCAGACAAGGAAATTTACTTTGTGTACTTTATACAAAAATGTTTTTATATGTATAATATGTATGTGTGTGTGTATATACACCGCGTGCACAATTATTACACAATTTCTATTTTTGATGATTAATTTTGTTATTGAACAACTACAGTGTAGTTGGTCAATCCAAACAGCTCCCCTACACACCGTATGATGGGACCACAGCTCCCCTACACACCTTATGATGGGACCACAGCTCCCCTACACACCGTATGATGGGACCACAGCTCCCCTACACACCGTATGATAGGACCACAGCTCCCCTACACACCGTATGATGGGACCACAGCTTCCCTATGTGACGCCCTGGGCAAGCCAGGGGTCACAGGTCACAACACCACAAGCACCCCACATTCCCTGCAGGTACACACAAGGTCAAAACTAAAATCCTTGTTGCCTTCCTCCAGGGGCTGGTGTCCACACCAGGGGGTGGGCCAGGCGGTTGGCTCCGCCCACCAAGGAGTTCACAGCCCTGGAGGCGGGAGGAACCAGGAGATAGAGTTTGGAGGAGGAGGTGGAAGGAGTTGAAGTGGAGAGTGAGAAGTGGGAGTTCAAAGTGAGAGGAAGTGGTAGAGGAGCTAAAGTAAGAGCAACAGAGAAAGTGACAGAAAGAAGCCTGAAGTTGGTCCGGGTGTGTGCCCCGGACTGAGACAGCAAGGTTGGCAGACGGCGGTGACCGTCTGCAGGAGAGACTGCTCGGAGGTTGCCGAAAGGACCGTGGACGGGTGGTGACCCGGCGGTACCGGAGCGGTATACGTAGATTAGTCAGCACCAGGGCAGGGGCCTTTCGGATCCCGGCAAGGCTAGGAGTCGCCGAATTTGCCAAATCCGTCAGTGAAGGGGACGACTGTCTCCCAACAACCAAGTCCCGTTTGAAGGCAACAGTCCAACCGTTAAGGGGAGACACCGCCACCGCCAAGGCACCAGTTTCCCAGGGCCAGCGCCTGCGGGCAAGAGTAGAGCTCCTTCGGCCCAGCTTGAAGCCGAGGAGTGGGTAACCGGTGGGAACCCATCGCTACCAAAAGGACTTTACATAGGTGCAGGGAAGAGACCGTCACCGCTAACTGCAGGGAACATCAGCACTGTGAACCGTCCGAGGGACCCGTCCAACCAGCCGTTTGTTTACCGAGAACTGTGTCGTGTTTACTGGCTGAGTGAGTACCTCCGTGCCGTGCGGCACAGCGCTGTCCCTGCGCCCCTGCACCTCCACAGACCCCAGACCCGCCTGTCCACCATCCCAATCCCATCACCGGGCCCCGGGAGCACAACAACCCCTACCCACGGAGGGCACATCAACAACTGGCTGCTCCATACCATCACTCCCGGGCTCCCCATACAGAGCAGCGGTGGTGTTAACAAATCACCACAACCGTGGGTGGCGTCACGGACAATAAACTATCCCCAAATCCCATCCCCTTTCACTCACGGGCGAGGAGCGCCGCTCGAGTCCCCGGGATCCGGCCCATCGCTCGAGCCACCGAGCAGCGGCAGCAGCAGGCCGCAGCAGCCGCAGCCGGACCCGAGCAGTGGGAGGGTGTGGCGTCCCCTCCTCCGCCCGCGACACCTACACACCATATAATGGGAACACAGCTCCCCTACACACCGTTTCATGGGACCACAGCTCCCCTACACACTGTTTCGTGGGACTACAGTTCCCCTACACACTGTTTCGTGGGACCACAGCTCCCCTATTCACCGTTTCATGGGACCACAGCTCCCCTACACATTGTTTTGTGGGACCACAGCTCCCCTACACACTGTTTCATGGGACTACAGTTCCCCTACACAGTTTCGTGGGACCACAGCTCCCCTATACACAGTATGATGGGACCACAGATCCACTATACACAGAATAATGGGACCACAGATCAACGATACACCATATGATGGGACCACAGATCCTACACACCGTATGATGGGACCACAGATCCCACACACCCAGTATGATGGGATCACAGCTCCCCTACAGTGTGATGGGACCACAGATCAACTATACACAGTATGATGGGACCACAGATCCCCTATACACAGTATGATGGAACCACAGATCCACTATACACTGTATGATGGGACAACAGACCCCCTATACCCAGTATGATTGGACCACAGCTCCCCTACATGCAGTGTGATGGAACCACAGATCCACTATACGCAGTATGAAGAGACCACAGATACCCTATACACAGTATGATGGAACTGCAGATCCACTATACACAGTACGATGGGCCCACAGCTCCCCTATACACAGTATAATGAGCCCATAACTCCCCTACATCTATACAGAGTATGACAGTATAATGGGCCCACAGGAAACTGATGCTGGACCTCTCACATTGCAGGGGTGGTCCAAAACCAAATTTTTCTTTCATATTTAATGTAGATCTCTTTAATTTAATATTTAAATAACTTTTCTAAATGTACTTTAATTAAAAATCCCCTCCCTGACAGCAAAACACCCACCAGCAGCACAAAGTATACAGTGCAACACACAGCACAGTACAGACCATAATACTGTACAATGTAATAGCCCCACTCCCCCACACATATCACCTCATTACATGCATGTTATCAGGCTCCCCCATACTGCACAGTGTAATAGCCCCCCTCCCCCACACATCCCTTCATTACATACATGTTATGAGACCCCCACACTGCACAGTGTAATAGCCCTCCTCCCCACACACATCACCATATTACATACATTATAGCCCCCACTCTGCACAGTAATGAACACTCTGCCGCCTGTCTCCTCAGTACATTACTTCCCTCCCTCTCTGCATCTTACCACCAGCCCGGGTGGAGCTCCCTGTACTGCAGGAGGGAATCACTGAGACAGCAGTGGGAGGCGGAGCCGGCACTGAGCACCGCAGGTCCTGGAGGAACAGCCGGGAATCCTCTGCAGACAGGTGATAGGACCTGGTGACGTGCAATGTGCTGCTCGGGCGCGTCCTGTGCATCGTGATGCGACTAAGCCGCTGCAGTGCCACTCATATAATTAACATTATTGTAGCTGCGGGTAGGCCCCCTCAGAGCTAAGATCTCGGGGCCCGGGGCGACCGCACCCTCTGCCCAGCCGCTAGTTACGCTATTGACTGGAATACATTCTACTGATATAAACCCCAAAATGGCCACCATCACCATAGCAACCAGCACTTTGCATCTCATTTATCAAAACTATTTAACTGTAACACTGGTCTATCAGTCAGCAGCCTATCACAGTGCAGTTTTCATTTAGCCACAGCAGGTTGAGAAATGAGAGCTGAGCTATGATTGGCTGCTGTAGACACTGTTAGACAGTGTTGATAAATGAGGACTTGCTCTTGTCATATAAGCCATAGTGGGTCAGTGTTATACTTTTGGCTGTTTGCTATGAGACATTTATATCCATAGTTTTCAGTAAACGCTAAAATTAAAAATGTAATGTGTTTTTATAAATAAAAACTTCCATGTGCTTTCAGTGTTTTGCATGGAGCCATAGACTTGTGTGGCGCCCTGGACTAGCCAGGTCGTCACAGATAACACACAAACACCCCCACCCCCACTAGACAGTGACACCAGCCAAACACAAAACCTTTGTTGCCTCCCTCCAGGGTCTGATGTCCACACCAGGTGGGGCGGAGCCAAGCGGTTTGCCCCACCCACCGAGGAGTTCACAGGCCTGGGGGCGGGAAAAGTGTCAGATAGAGTTTGGAGTGTGAAGTGAGAGGAGTAAACACTTGGGTGTCTGGGTTTGTGGCCCAGGCACTGACAACAAGGTTGGCAGATGGTGGTGGCCGTCTGCATGAGTGGTGAAGCAACGCGGAACCGTAGGACCAGGGTTGGGCGTTGGCCCGCCGGTACCGACCGGGGAGCGAAGTGAAGCCAGCACACACAGACAGGGCCATTGGACCCCGACCAGGCTTGGAGCCGCCGACAATAGTCAAATCCGAGTGTGACGGGAACCCCAGGGGTTTCCTAACAGCCAAAGACCCAATTGAAGGCAACCGGCCACACCGTGAGGGTATACAGCTACCGCCTAAGGCTAGAGACCCAAGGGCCAGCGCCCGCGGGCAAAGGAAGCTCCTCCGGTATCCATACGCCGGGGAGCGGACTACCGTTGGGGATCCATAGTAGTCAACTAAGTACATCAAGGTGCAGGGAAAGACAGCTGCCATCACCTGTCCGGGGAGAGACACTGCAGCCTGCTGCGGGACCCATCCATCCAGTCGTTTCTTTTACCGAGGACTTTGTGCATCTCTTGCTGAGTGAGTACACCCGTGCCATCCGGCACCGCGCTGTCCCTGCAACCCTGCACCTCAACAAACCCTGCCTCCCCGTCACACCACCGGGCCCCGGGACCACCGACCCCTACCCACGGAGGGGGAAAACAACATCCCAGCTGCTCCCTACCATCGCTCCCGGGATCCTCATCACCAGCAGCGGTGGTGCCCACCTTCACCACAACCCGTGGGTGACGTCACGGACTAAATCCCCCAAACCAACCACCCTTTTCACTCACGGGCGAGGAGCGCCGCTCGAGTCCCCGGATCCGGCCCACCGCTCGAGCCACCGTGCAGCAGCAGCGCCGGACCCGAGCGTTAGCGAGCGCATGGCGGTGGCGTCCTCCCCGCCCGCGACACTTGCATTAATGAGTTTGGTCCATGACTCCGATCAAAAGTAGACGTGACCACAGACATGTGAGCAGCGCCATAGACTATAATGTGTGTGTGTGCTATCAGGGAAAAGCACAGACAGACGCCATACCTGAACAATGGATATCTTACAGATATAAGAAGCTGTTTTGATCCGATGTCCCAGAAGAACACAGCAGAGATGGCTTCTGCAGGAGGTGGAGGATGATCCTCTGGGAAATCTTTCGTCCTGTCCTCTCCTGGATGTGTAACGTGGGGTCAGGCTGCAGCCAGTGGTGGATAAGACGCTGCATCTGTCTGTGGCTCCAGGATGATGACGTCAGCAAGAGCAGTGTGACATCACCGTCTTCTAGAATACGGCCAGCAGCCAATCAGGGAAGAGCTTATTACTTCCAAGGGCAGATGTAATAATAAAGCAGTGATCTGATTGGATACATGTCCACTTATAGAATGATGAAGGCTGTGGCCAATCAGCAGACAAGGAAATTTACTTTGTGTACTTTATACAAAAATGTTTTTATATGTATAATATGTATGTGTGTGTGTATATACACCGCGTGCACAATTATTACACAATTTCTATTTTTGATGATTAATTTTGTTATTGAACAACTACAGTGTAGTCGGTCAATCCAAACAGCTCCCCTACACACCGTATGATGGGACCACAGCTCCCCTACACACCGTATGATGGGACCACAGCTCCCCTACACACCGTATGATGGGACCACAGCTCCCCTACACACCGTATGATGGGACCACAGCTCCCCTACACACCGTATGATGGGACCACAGCTCCCCTTCACACCGTATGATGGGACCACAGCTCCCCTACACACCGTATGATGGGACCACAGCTCCCCTACACACCGTATGATGGGACCACAGCTCCCCTACACACCGTATGATGGGACCACAGCTCCCCTACACACCGTATGATGGGACCACAGCTCCCCTTCACACCGTATGATAGGACCACAGCTCCCCTACACACCGTATGATGGGACCACAGCTCCCCTACACACTGTATGATGGGACCACAGCTCCCCTTCACACCGTATGATAGGACCACAGCTCCCCTACACACCGTATGATAGGACCACAGCTCCCCTACACACCGTATGATGGGACCACAGCTCCCCTTCACACCGTATGATAGGACCACAGCTCCCCTACACACCGTATGATAGGACCACAGCTCCCCTACACACCGTATGATAGGACCACAGCTCCCCTACACACCGTATGATGGGACCACAGCTCCCCTACACACCGTATGATGGGACCACAGCTTCCCTACACACCATATAATGGGAACACAGCTCCCCTTCACACCGTATGATAGGACCACAGCTCCCCTACACACCGTATGATAGGACCACAGCTCCCCTACACATCGTTTTGTGGGAACACAGCTCCCCCTACACATCGTTTCGTGGGACCACAGCTCCCCTACACACCGTATGATAGCACCACAGCTCCCCTACACACCGTATGATGGGAACACAGCTCCCCCTACACATCGTTTCATGGGACCACAGCTCACTCACACACTGTTTTGTGGGACCACAGCTCCCATACACACTGTTTCGTGGGACTACAGTTCCTCTACACACTGTTTCATGGGACCACAGCTCCCCTATACATAGTATGATTGGACCACAGATCCACGATACACCATATGATGGGACCACAGATCCCCTACATGCAGAGTGATGGAACCACAGATCCACTATACGCAGTATGATGAGACCACATATCCCCTATACACAGTATGATGGAACCACAGATGCACTATACACAGTATGATGGGACCACAGATCCACTATACACAGTATAATGAGCCCATAACTCCCCTACATCTATACAGAGTATGACAGTATAATGGGCCCACAGGAAACTGATGCTGGACCTCTCAGATTGCAGGGGTGGTCCAAAACCAAATTTTTCTTTCTTATTTAATGTAGATCTCTTTAATTTAATATTTAAATAACTTTTCTAAATGTACTTTAATTAAAAATCCCCTCCCTGACAGGAAAACACCCACCAGCAGCACAAAGTATATAGTGCAACACACAGTACAGACCATAATACTGTACAATGTAATAGCCCCACTCCCCCACACATATCACCTCATTACATGCATGTTATCAGGCCCCCCCATACTGCACAGTGTAATAGCCCCCCTCCCCCACACATCACCTCATTACATGCATGTTATCAGGCCCCCCCCACACTGCACAGTGTAATAGCCCCCCTCCCCCACACATCCCTTCATTACATACATGTTATGAGACCCCCACACTAGATAGTGTAATAGCCCTCCTCCCCACACACATCACCATATTACATACATTATAGCCCCCACTCTGCACAGTAATGAACACTCTGCCGCCTGTCTCCTCAGTACCTTACTTCCCTCCCTCTCTGCATCTTACCACCAGCCCGGGTGGAGCTCCCTGTACTGCAGGAGGGAATCACTGAGACAGCAGTGGGAGGCGGAGCCGGCACTGAGCACCGCAGGTCCTGGAGGAACAGCCGGGAATCCTCTGCAGACAGGTGATAGGACCTGGCGACGCGCAATGTGCTGCTCGGGCGGGTCCTGTGCATCGTGATGCGACTAAGCCACTGCAGTGCCACTCATATAATTAATATTATTGTAGCTGCGGGTAGGCCCCCTCAGAGCTCAGATATCGGGGCCGGGGCAACCGCACCCTCTCTCCCAGCCACTAGTTACGCTATTGACTGGAATACATTCTACTGATATAAACCCCAAAATGGCCACCATCACCATAGCAACCAGCACTTTGCATCTCATTTATCAAAACTATTTAACTGTAACACTGGTCTATCAGTCAGCAGCCTATCACAGTGCAGTTTTCATTTAGCCACAGCAGTTTGAGAAAGAGAGCTGAGCTCTGATTGGCTGCTGTTAGACAGTGTTGATGAATGAGGCCTCGCTCTTCTCATATAAGCCATAGTGGGTCAGTGTTATACTTTTGGCTGTTTTCTAAGAGACATTTATATCAGTAATTTTCGGCAAACGCTAAAATTGAAAATGTAATGTGTTTTTATTGATAAAAACCTCCATGTGCTGCCAGTGATTTGCATGGAGCCATAGACTTGCATTAGTGAGTTTGGTCCATGACTCCAATCAAAAGTAGACGTGACCATGGACATGTGAGCAGCGCCATAGACTATAATGTGTGCGTGTACTATCAGGGAAAAACACAGACAGACGCCATACCTGAACAATGGATATCTTACAGATATAAGAAGAAGCTGCTTTGATCCGATGTCCCAGAAGAACACAGCAGAGATGGCTTCTGCAGGAGGTGGAGGATGATCCTCTGGGAAATGTTTCGCCCTGTCCTCTCCTGGATGTGTAACGTGGGGTCAGGCTGCAGCCAGTGGTGGATAAGACGCTGCATCTGTCTGTGGCTCCAGGATGATGACGTCAGCAAGAGCAGTGTGACATCACCGTCTTCTAGAATATGGCCAGCAGCCAATCAGGGAAGAGCTTATTACTTCCAAGGGCAGACGTAATAATAAAGCAGTGATCTGATTGGATACATGTCCACTTATAGAATGATGAAGGCTCTAGCCAATCAGCAGACAAGGAAATTTACTTTGTGTACTTTATACAAAAATGTTTTTATATGTATAATATGTATGTGTGTGTGTATATACACCGCGTGCACAATTATTACACAATTTCTATTTTTGATGATTAATTTTGTTATTGAACAACTACAGTGTAGTCGGTCAATCCAAACAGCTCCCCTACACACCGTATGATGGGACCACAGCTCCCCTACACACCGTATGATAGGACCACAGCTCCCTTGCACATCGTTTCGTGGGAACACAGCTCCCCTACACACCGTATTATAGGACCACAGCTCCCCTACACACCGTATGATGGGACCACAGCTTCCCTACACACTGTTTCATGGGACCACAGCTCCCCTACACACTGTTTTGTGGGACCACAGCTCCCCAACACACTGTTTCGTGGGACTACAGTTCCCCTACATACTGTTTCGTGGGACCACAGCTCCCCATGCACCGTTTCATGGGACCACAGCTCCCCTACACACTATTTTGTGGGACCACAGCTCCCCTACACACTGTTTCGTGGGACCACAGTTCCCCTATACACAGTATGATGGGACCACAGATCCACTATAAACAGAATGATGGGACCACAGATCCACGATACACCGTATGATGGGACCACAGATCCCCTACACACCGTATGATGGGACCACAGATCCCCCACACCCAGTATGATGGGATCACATGCAGTGTGATGGGACCACAGATCAACTATACGCAGTATGATGGGACCACAGATCCCCTATACACAGTATGATGGAACCACAGATCCACTATACACTGTATGATGGGACCACAGATCCCCTACAGCCAGTATGATGGGACCACAGCTCCCCTACACGCAGTGTGATGGGACCACAGATCCACTATACGCAGTATGATGAGACCACAGATCCCCTATACACAGTATGATGGTGTGACGCCCTGGACTAGCCAGGTAGTCACAGACATAACACCATACACACCCCCTCCACTGGATAGTCACACCAGTCAGGCAAAAACCCTTGTTGCCTCCCTCCAGGGTCTGATGTCCACACCAGGTGGGGCGGAGCCAGGCGGTTGGCCCCACCCACCGAGGAGTTCACAGGTCTGGAGGCGGGAAAAGCAGTGAGTTCAGAGAGTTTAGTTGGAAGTAGAGTTGAGAAGTGACAGCAGAAAAACTGTAAGTGTCTGGGTCGGAGCTCAGGCACTGACAGCAAGGTTGGCAGACGGTGGTGGCCGTCTGCAGGAGTTAGTGGATCTTCGCAGAACCGTAGGACCGGGGTCGGGTGGTGGCCCCCCAGTACCGAACCGGGGAGTGGAGTGAAGCTAAGCACACAGGCAGGGCCATCGGACCCCGACCAGGCTTGGAACCGCCGACATCGGTCAAATCCGAGTGTGACCGGAACCCCAGGGGTTCCCCAACAACCAAGACCCAACAGAAGGCAACAGTCCACACCGTGAGGATATACAGCCACCGCCATAGGCTAGAGATCCAAGGGCCAGGGACTGCGGGCAAAACGGGCTCCTTCGGTACCTATACGCCGGGGAGCGGACTACCGGTGGGCAACCACAGGAGTCAGAACATCCTAACAAGGTGCAGGAAAAGACAGCCACCATCACACTGTCCGGGGAGAGCACAAACACAGCAGCCGGCTACGGGACCCGTCCATCCAGCCGTTTAGTTTACCAGAGACTCTGTTATTGACTGCCTGAGTGAGTACACTAGTGCCATCCGGCACCGCGCCGCGCTGCCCCTGCAACCCAGCCATCCAGCCTCCCCGTTACACCACCGGGCCACGGGATCACCAGCCCCTACCCACGGAGGGGACAACATCCTAGCTGCTCCCTGCCATCGCTCCCGAGATCCCCGTCACCAGCAGTGGTGGTGCCCTTTATCACCACGACCCGTGGGTGGCGTCACGAACTATCTCCCTAAACAAACCACCCCCTTTTCACTCGTGGACGAGGAGTGCTGCTCGAGTCTCCGGGTCCGGACCACCACTCGAGCCACCGAGCAGCTGCAGAAGCCCCGGACCCGAGCGTGGCAAGCGCGTCCCCTCCGCCCGTGACAATGGGATCATGGATCCACTATACACAGTACGATGGGCCCACAGCTCCCCTATACACAGTATAATGAGCCCATAACTCCCCTACATCTATACAGAGTATGACAGTATAATGGGCCCACAGGAAACTGATGCTGGACCTCTCAGATTGCAGGGGTGGTCCAAAACCAAATTTTTCTTTCATATTTAATGTAGATCTCTTTAATTTAATATTTAAATAGCTTTTCTAAATGTACTTTAATTAAAAATCCCCTCCCTGACAGGAAAACACCCACCAGCAGCACAAAGTATACAGTGCAACACACAGTACAGACCATAATACTGTACAATGTAATAGCCCCACTCCCCCACACATATCACCTCATTACATGCATGTTATCAGGCCCCCCCACACTGCACAGTGTAATAGCCCCCGTCCTCCACACATCCCTTCATTACATACATGTTATCTATGTTTAGGAATGGGATGGTGGGCCCTAGTTCTTTGAACTCTGGAACGACCCCGGTCCGACAAACTCCCATTAATTCTGATGTAGGGGGATTACAAACCAAAAGATCTTCTATTGAACCCCCTGGGGGAAATCTAAATATGGCACCTAAGGAAGTGGTTTCGAGTGAACCATCCAATAAGATACAGATAGACATTCCTAAGAGTGATGGGAATGTGAGAGATTTTGAAAGCACTAAGAGACAACTCGAAGCTCTAAGGATTCAGATCGAAAGAATCCGCAAGGACAGAGACATAGCCTTGGAAAAAGAGTTCAATAAATTGATCCCTTTAGATGAACCTGACAAGGATTTCATAGATCTCCTTGAATTATCGACACATGAGGAGTTTATTCCCCTACCTGAGATACCTAATGATAATGAACCGATGACTATCCTATCTCCTAGGGCCTCTCCCAACATTAGCCCCAAAACCAGTACGATTACCATTGATAATTCCCAAAAAGGCAACACATGTGTTCCTTTTTTAGCCCTGGCCAGAAAGTCACAGAGCCATATAACCAATTTTCTGACACCAAGAATAGGAAAGAGAAAAAGCACTACAGAGGATCCAGGGCTGGAATTAGGGTCAAACAAAAAAGAGAGAAGAGATCTATTACACGAGACATTAATTTAGGTATATTCAATCTATCAGATTACCCCCTATCCAAAGGGGAGCTTAAAATTCTGAGGAAAGGCTTGTCTTTCTGTCCTGCTACCAGTGCTAATGACTTCGAGTTGTATTTGGACTTTCAGAAATTTGTGAGAAAGCTCACTTTAACTAGACATTTTGAGATACATAAGACCCATCCCAATATATATATAGAGAGCCCTGATATTTTTCATCATACGGACTTAAAATCAAAATCCAACTTTTACCCTGTACGGAGTAAGGGTCACCATCTAGAGACGTTCAGTGATTTAGTTTTGGAAGATTTCAAAAATCTCTCAGGCTATAGGAATTCAGTAAAAACCAATTTAAATATGGATGAGAGAAGAGCTTTACTCTCATTAAGAAATAACCCTGACCTAGTGATCAGATGCGCTGACAAAGGAGGTGGGATTGTATTACAAAATAAAAAGACTTACATACAGGAGGCGCTTAGGAACCTGTCTAACCCTCTCCATTATGAGACTGTGGATATGGCCATTTATAACCAGGCTATTCTTGATTACCATGTATTGGTTAATAAAGCGGTCAGAGAAGGAATATTAAATAAGGATGAGACTAAGTTTCTCAGTATTAAAAACCCTAAACTAGCCTTTTATTATCACCTACCGAAGATCCATAAGGATCTTGAGAATCCACCTGGGAGACCTATCATTTCAGGTATTGATTCCTTGACTGCAAATCTAGCAGCTTACTTTGACCGCATTATGAGAAGATATGTCACCAATCTGAGAAGCTATCTCCGTGACTCCACAGAGCTCATCAATATAATTAAGAGTATTGAGTGGAAAGACACGTTTGTTTTTGTAACCCTAGATATCTCAGCCCTGTATACCAACATCTCCCACCAACTAGGATTAGAGTGCTTTAAGCAATTCTTATTAGTGGATGAACGTCTGCCGGAAGGGCAAAAAAACTTCCTCCTCGAAGGAATGAGGTTTATACTGTTTAATAACTACTTCACTTTCCAAAATACACTATATCACCAATGCTGTGGGACTGCGATGGGGTCCAAAGTCGCACCTACGTACGCAAATCTGTTCATGGGTATGTTTGAGTCATTATACATTTTTGGGTCGGTACTATTCAAGCATGTGATTGTCTATAAAAGGTATATCGACGACCTGTTCCTGATCTGGGACAATTCACAAGATAATGTGAATGAATTCTTGGGACAAATATGCAATAACAATTGGGGTCTTATTTTCTCCCCTATTATAAATAAGGATAATATTGACTTCCTAGACCTGACCATCTCACACAATGAAGGAGTAATCCATACGAAAACTTTTTTCAAAAAAGTAGATAGCAATGGCTATATTCATTTTACTAGTAACCATTATAATAAATGGTTACAAAATATCCCAAAGAATCAGTTCCAAAGAATCCGAAAGAATTGTTCATTAGATAGGGACTTTGAGCTACAAGCCAATATCCTGAGAGAAAGGTTTTTGGAGAAAGACTATCCCGTCCCATTAATTAAGAAAGCATATCATGTCAACAAAAAACTAACACAGACAGATCTAGTAAGATCAAACAATCACAATATTAAGGACACGAGTGTGAATTTTTCGTCAAATTTTGTGATGACTTATAGTAATGATGGGGATATAATCAAGAGTATTATCCGTAAACACTGGGGTATTCTTCGGAACGACCCCTTTCTGAAGAAAGCTATCCCAGAGGTTCCTGGGATCACCTATCGGAGGGCCTCGACATTAAAAAATCAGTTAGCTCCTAGCCGACTCAGAGAGAAAAAACCCATGGAAGCCATGGATAATATTAAGGGATCCTTTAAATGTTTCTCTAAGAACTGTCTATGCTGCAGGTCAATTCAACATCAAAGGGTCAATTTTTGCTCAAAAACGGGGGGGGAAGTTTTTTCCATCAAATCACGTTTAAATTGTCAATCAGATTATGTCATATATTTGATTGAATGTGAATGCGATAGACAATATATTGGGAGAACAACACAGGCCCTGCATAATAGGTTAAACTCGCATAGACACAACATAAAAATAGGATTCATGTTACATGGTCTGTCGAGACACATTACTATGGATCACAATGGGGATTCAAAGATCAGAATCACTCCGATCGAACAGATAACCCCTTTCTCACATAATCACATTGAGGCTCTAAAAAGGAAAGAGACCTATTGGATCTATAAACTTAACACACTTAAACCCTTTGGGCTCAATGAAGTAACGGATCTGTTTTATTAGATCGCTATTGTCCCCTAAAGTAGTCCCTTTGTTGTGTTTGTGCCTGTGTTGTAATAGAAATGACCACAATATCCCCAATAATAATAATAATTATAATAATAAGATTGTTTATATGGACGCCGTCTAATGAGCAACGGATTTTCCCTGACTAGAGAACATTAGGGACTACTTTTCTTATGTTTTTAACGTAATCTTTGTAACATTATGATTTTATGATGTGTTGTGATGATTTTAGTGTTTTTTATCTTAGAGAGGATTTTTACATCCTCTTAGGTGATCACTCCAAATTATTTAATTTAATTGCTGTAATAATAATAATATCAGGTCATAGCCTTATGTTTTTAGAACTAATTTATACACATGTATATATCATATATATATATATATATATATATTTTTATAACTGTTAGAGACAAAACAATTGCAGTGTTCTAGTACACACTATACACCACACATAGCTCCATACAAACACATTCCTCGAGAGAGATCTCCTTGACATGCGCACTTGATTTGTTCCCACGGGTTTGAACTCTATTCACCCTCACGGCATAGTTCATTCTTATACTAGCTCCATATCCTTACTAAGCAGATGTCTGTACACATTCCTCGAGAGAGATCTCCTTGACATGCGCACTTGATTTGTTCCCACGGGTTTGAACTCTATTCACCCTCACGGCATAGTTCATTCTTATACTAGCTCCATATCCTTACTAAGCAGATGTCTGTACACATTCCTCGAGAGAGATTTTCTTGACATGCGCACTTGATTTGTTCCCACGGTTTTGAACTCTATTCACCCTCACGGCACATTTTTATACTAGCTCCATATCCTTACTAAACAGATGTCTGTATTTTTTTCCCATGCCTTTAACTGGGTATAATTTCTACTTTTTTACTGGTCCCCAGATTATCATTCCTAAATAAATGGTGGTATGATGTTGGTGATTTCCGACTAAAACAACATTAAATGTTTTTTCCCATAGAATGATCCGCACTAGCCTGTCGGTCGGGGAAATTAACAATTATATGGACATTCATCTATTTTCTTCCCTATACTGATATATAGGGAACTATAGCGCCTTGTGTTTGCACAATTCCCCTCCACAAAGCTCAGGGTCCACTTAGTTTTTGGTTCTAAGACCATGACACCGTCGCCTAAGGATTAAATTTTTGATCCTTTTTCTTTTTCCTTTTCTTCCTTTTTAATACCATGTATTTTTTAATACCATGTATATTTTTTACTCACTGGATAATTGATCCTTTTAAACACGCTTTCATTCAATAGGTTTCTATTTAGTACACTTTGTAATAAATCCATGTTTTGAACACATCCCGACGATCACTTCCAGGATGGCGCTGGCTGAATTTACGATCACAACCCAGCCGCTTTGATCAATTGACACTTTCCTAAAGACGTTCTAGGCAATGTGGTGATTGTCTAGTTGCACATTTGCATGGGTTCCCTACAATCATTTTGACACTATATATATATAAAAGAGAGGGACACATATAGATTTTGCACAAACACATGTTTTTAATTTCTTTTTAATCCATTTTTAATTTATACTTCTTAGTCGTCAGGACAGATATAATAATGGTGAATTGATTTACTATAAGAAAGGCTGAATGTAATAGATGATGACACACATTTTTTTCTATGTATGGATTCCCGCCGATTTTTTTAGAAGTGGGTGGATCTTGACGTCATCAGTAAGGTATATACTGCTGGAAGGATTCCTTGTACAGCAGATTTGTTTTGCTTGCCAGTCTGTCCTGATGAAGGGAGCTGTGACTCCTGAAACGCGTTGACTTGATCTGTGTAATGAATAAAAGCAACATCAATCCTTAATCTCCTGGATCGGCTGAGTCAGTGGCGCGGTTTGACATCCCTATCTACCACTCTCTGTTATTACATACATGTTATGAGACCCCCACACTAGATAGTGTAATAGCCCTCCTCCCCACACACATCACCATATTACATACATTATAGCCCCCACTCTGCACAGTAATGAACACTCTGCCGCCTGTCTCCTCAGTACCTTACTTCCCTCCCTCTCTGCATCTTACCACCAGCCCGGGTGGAGCTCCCTGTACTGCAGGAGGGAATCACTGAGACAGCAGTGGGAGGCAGAGCCGGCACTGAGCACCGCAGGTCCTGGAGGAACAGACGGGAATCCTCTGGAGACAGGTGCAGTGTGATAGGACCTGGTGACGTGCACTGTGCTGCTCAGGCGCGTCCTGTGCATCGTGATGCGACTAAGCCACTGCAGTGCCACTCATATAATTAACATTATTGTAGCTGCGGGTAGGCCCCCTCAGAGCTCAGATATCGGGGCCGGGGCCATCGCACCCTCTGCCCAGCCACTAGTTACGCTATTGACTGGAATACATTCTACTGATATAAACCCCAAAATGGCCACCATCACCATAGCAACCAGCACTTTGCATCTCATTTATCAAAACTATTTAAGTGTAAAGGCCCCTTTACACACTGCAACATCGCAAACGACATCGCTGTAACGTCACCGGTTTTGTGACGTAATAGCGACCTCCTCAACGACATTGCCGTGTGTGACACGCATCAGCGACCTGACCCCCGCTGTGAAGTTGCTGATCACTACACATCTCTCAGGACCATTCTTTGGTCCTTTGTTTCCCGCTGTGCAGCAAGCATCATTGTGTTTGACACCGTTACAGCGACTTCGTTAGCGACTTCCCTTTCAAAAAGCCGCTTTACAACGTCCCCAATGACTAGCTAAGTCGTTCTGCAGGTCCGTATCGCTGTTGCGTCGTTGTGACGGGGTATGCGACAGAGCAGTGAGGGACGCCAGGCCAAGGAACAATCCAAAGGGCTTTATTGGAACCACAAAGATAAAGCAGCAAACATAAATATAAATCCTTCAAATCTGCATGGAGTCCACAACAAAAAAACAAAAGATCCAGGGGCACCGCCTGGTATTCCGATGCCAGGGAAATTAGGGCAATGGTCCTTATATGAGTTCCTTGAGTCCAACAGGGTGAACAACAAAACACAATCCCACGTGGCCGCGGATCTCCAGTCTGTAACAGTCCACACACACAGACCCCAGGATCCAGCCTCAGCTATAGATCCTAGTACGTCTCCAGCCGAGATCCAACTAACTGAACTAACATGTTCTTCTCTCCTGGAATCAGCCCTTTAGGTGGGCACACCTCCCCCTGGCCATTTGATGCATGAATGGACTTTAGACTGCTGGCTCTGTTCTGTTTACCAAGTTGTAGATTGGAGAAGTCCCATGCTGAGAAGAACAATATATATATGCAACCCCCACCAAATCAATGACAATAGCTACTGCTGAAGCCTGATTGCAATATGATACAGGCTGGGGGGAAGGTATGGTCACTTACATCCCAAGACATTTCAAAGTGTTCAGTAAGTACAACCAAAGGAAAGTTGCATCACATCCTGACATAGTATTACAGCAAATACAGTGAGAAGGTAAAATACATCACATGGCATCTTATACAAAAATATGGGATGGAGAAAACTACATACATCATGACAATTCCTTCCCCTCCCAACTTGTGTACGTACTAGGGACCTCTACAGGTCGCTGGTTAAGTACACGCAGGCATGGCTGACAGGACTCAAGGCTCCTCTTGCCTGGACAGTCCATCTGCATTTTGGGTGTTGGCTCCAGGTTCTTTAGTGTATGATAAAGATGTAGGGTTGAATGTTCGGGTCCAGTTTATATCCTCCTTCACTTAAACTCTGCTTCCTGCACCCACAAATCGGCATTGTATATCTCCCACATCATTGCCTAGGAGTATGTCTGCAGGAAGGCCGCTCATCACACCGATTATGCATTGTTTTGCCCCAAAGCCATAATCCAGGGTCACACTCGCTCTTGGAATGTATCTTTGAGTACCTCCAGCCAATTCAATGGCAATTCCTGGTCCCTTTTGAATTGCTTCTGGTTGAATTACTCGGGGATCTGCGATGGTGAGAAAAGCCCCAGTGTCACGAAAGCCAACAACTTTTTGGCCATCCAGCACGACCTCCTGTAGATGTTTATGCTGAAGATCATAAGAACGCGTGGCTGTGGCTCGCACTCCATAGACTCCTGGTAGGGTAGTCAAGATATCAGGGTCACTTGGCAAATCATCAGGGCCTGAATCCAGCTCTTCTCCTGCTGAAGATGTCTGTAGATAATTGACAGGCAAAGGTGGTCTGCAGCTGTTCTGCCTCTGAACACCTGGACAGTGAGCTTGCAGATGACCAGGCTGCCCACATTGATAACATCTGCGCTGCGTCTCACTCCGTCCAGTTTGCCTTCTGGAGAAGTAGGTAGGAGATCTTGGTGACTGATAGGGAGGTGCAGGTGCTGGAGGTGGTTGTCGATTTGGAGGATGACTCCACTGGATAGATGGGCATGTGGCCCGCAGATGTCCGGGATGCCCACAGCTATAACATCTCCGCTCTTCTACTTTCTCTCCTCGTCGTATTCCAAAAAATGTGGTAGAAACAACTGGAGGCACGTACACACGGGTATCCACATGAGGTGGTGATCTAGGTCGAGGAACATTGGACACTGAAGGACAAGGAACCTCTGGTGTTGGGGAGCTGGTCATTTTTGCTCCCTCTGCTAGCAGCTTCTTCCATTGAGGCTTGATAGTGAGCACCTCATCAGCTAGAGCAGCAGCTTGTTCCATTGTCTCTGGTCTCCTCTCACGCACCCATTCCCGAATCTCAGTAGGGCACTTGGCATAAAACTGTTCTTTTAGGATGACCTGGATGAACGTCTCCCAAGTTAAGGCCCCTCTCCCTCCAGCCAGCGATGGCATACTTGTTTCAGTCTGTGGGCAAACATCTTGAAAGACACTTCTCCATCACAGGCTAATGTACGGAACTTAGTCCTATAAGTATCTGGGGTCACGGCATAATGTTCCAGAATGGTCTGTTTTATCTCCCCATACTCACAATTCCACTGAGGGTCCATAGCTCTATAGGCGTCGGCAGCTCCACCCTCCAAGAGGCCCACCAGGTGTCTGACTCGCTCTCTTTCTGGGACTTCCATTAATCGGCACTGATGCTCAAAATCCTGAAAGAAGCCCTCAATGTCACCTGCAGCTTCATTAAATGGCTTAAAGTCCTTGCGGGACACTCTGGAGAATTCCCTCATAGTTGGTGCTGTGGTTAAAGTTTGTCTGGAGCCTCTAGCTGCTTCCACAGCAAATCTCCTCTCCAGCAATGCTGCCCTCTCTTGAGCTCTGCGAATGGCCTCCCTCTTATCTTCTATGGTGGCCTCATCTCCAAGCAGTGCCATCTCCTCCTCATACCACACAATCCATTGACTTTTTTGGGTATTTACCTCCAGCTCCCGTCTTTCCTCCCTTTGCTGTGGAAATTGTTCCTCGGTGCCATCTTGCAGGCAAGCGTTTTCCAATGCCTCAATTAGTTGCTCCTTAGAGAGTCCTTTGTAACCGACTCCTAATTCACGGGCCATTGTTTGTAGGCTCACCACAGTCCAGTTCTTGTACTCTGAGGTTCTGATTCCAGATGTTAATGGGCCGTTGTCCTCCATTCTTTCTGCTCTGATCCCGCTGCTGCCACCAGTTTGTGACGGGGTATGCGACAGAGCAGTGAGGGACGCCAGGCCAAGGAACAATCCAAAGGGCTTTATTGGAACCACAAAGATAAAGCAGCAAACATAAATATAAATCCTTCAAATCTGCAAGGAGTCCACAACAAAAAAACAAAAGATCCAGGGGCACCGCCTGGTATTCCGATGCCAGGGAAATTAGGGCAATGGTCCTTATATGAGTTCCTTGAGTCCAACAGGGTGAACAACAAAACACAATCCCACGTGGCCGCGGATCTCCAGTCTGTAACAGTCCACACACACAGACCCCAGGATCCAGCCTCAGCTATAGATCCTAATACGTCTCCAGCCGAGATCCAACTAACTGAACTAACATGTTATTCTCTCCTGGGATCAGCCCCTTAGGTGGGCACACCTCCCCCTGGCCATTTGATGCATGAATGGACTTTAGACTGCTGGCTCTGTTCTGTTTACCAAGTTGTAGATTGGAGAAGTCCCATGCTGAGAAGAACAATATATATATGCAACCCCCACCAAATCAATGACAATAGCTACTGCTGAAGCCTGATTGCAATATGATACAGGCTGGGGGGAAGGTATGGTCACTTACATCCCAAGACATTTCAAAGTGTTCAGTAAGTACAACCAAAGGAAAGTTGCATCACATCCTGACATAGTATTACAGCAAATACAGTGAGAAGGTAAAATACATCACATGGCATCTTATACAAAAATATGGGATGGAGAAAACTACATACATCATGACAGTCGTTTTCCAGGTATGCCTGTTTGACAGCTCACCAGAGATTTTTTTTAGCGATCCCGGCCAGGTTGGGATCGCTGGTGGGATCGCTAGAAAGTCTCAGTGTGTAAAGGGGCCTTAACACTGGTCTATCAGCCAGCAGCCTATCACAGTGCAGTTTTCATTTAGCCACAGCAGGTTGAGAAAGAGAGCTGAGTTCTGATTGGCTGCTGTTAGACAGTGTTGATGAATGAGGCCTTGCTCTTCTCATATAAGCTATAGCGGGTCAGTGTTATACTTTTGGTTGTTTTCTATGAGACATTTATATCAGTAATTTTCAGCAAACGCTAAAATTGACAATGTAATGTGTTTTTATTGATAAAAACCTCCATGTGCTGCCAGTGATTTGCATGGAGCCATAGACTTGCATTAGTGAGTTTGGTCCATGACTCCAATCAAAAGTAGATGTGACCACGGACATGTGAGCAGCGCCATAGACTATAATGTGTGTACTATCAGGGAAAAACACAGACAGACGCCATACCTGAACAATGGATATCTTACAGATATAAGAAGCTGCTTTGATCCAATGTCCCAGAAGAACACAGCAGAGATGGCTTCTGCAGGAGGTGGAGGATGATCCTCTGGGAAATGTTTCGTCCTGTCCTCTCCTGGATGTGTAACGTGGGGTCAGGCTGCAGCCAGTGGTGGATAAGACGCTGCATCTGTCTGTGGCTCCAGGATTATGACGTCAGCAAGAGCAGTGTGACATCACCGACTTCTAGAATACGGCCAGTAGCCAATCAGGGAAGAGCTTATTACTTCCTAGGGCAGATGTAATAATAAAGCAGTGATCTGATTGGATACACGTCTTCTAATAGAATGATGAAGGCTGCAGCCAATCACCAGACAAGGTAATTTACTTTGTGTATTTTATACAAAAATGTTTTTATATGTATAATATGTATGTGTGCGTGTATATACACCGCGTGCACAATTATTACACAATTTCTATTTTTGATGATTAATTTTGTTATTGAACAACTACAGTGTAGTCGGCCAATCCAAACGGTTAATTAATCTGACGCCTGAATATTTAAGAAACTAAAAATGAGGTTTTGTCTTTCTTAGGAAAATTTCTATGCCTGCAGAGTTGTCGAGCAATTATTATTCTGCAGAATTAATATGCAACTAAGTGAAAAACGTGAATTTTCCTCAATTGTTTATTGTTATCTTTTAACTGTTTTTAATGCCTACTGTATGTACCCACCACTATAGGACTGGTTCTGCACCATGAGAATAGTAGATCAAATAAGAAAATGTGCATCTGACCCAGTAATCGGATTAATACAAAATGTTCCAGAATGTGATGACTGATTATATGTGAATAAATGTTAATCTTTATTGTTCAAGAATTGTCATGTCACAGATTAAAGGGAACCTGTCACCAGATTTGGCGACTATAAGCTGCGGCCACCACCAGTGGGCTCTTATATACAGCATTCTAACATGCTGTATATAAGAGCCCAGGCCGCTGTGTAGAACGTAAAAAACACTTGATAATACTCACCTAAGGGGCGGTGCGGTGCAGACTGGTTAGATGAGTGTATCCATTCTCCGGTACCGGTGACTCCTCTTTCAGCTACCTTTGCCCTCTTTCTTCTGAAGCCTGAGTGCATGACGAATCTTATGTCATTCACACAAGCTGACACTGGGGTCCTGCGCAGGTGCACTTTGATCTGCCCTGAGCATGGCAGATCAAAGTATTGTAGTGCGCCTGCGCGGGACTGGCGAGTGTGTATGACATAGGACGCGTCATGCAGACAGGCTTCAGAAGGAGGACGAAGACGAAAGAGGAGGCACTAGTACCAGAGAACGGAGACACCCATCCGACCGGTCTGCCCCGCAACACCTCTTAGGTATTATAAAGTGTTTTTTTTTACGTTGTGCATAGCGGCCTGGGCTCTTATATATAGCATGTTAGAATGGTGGTGGCCGCAGCTTATAGTCACCAAATCTAGTGACAGGTTCCCTTTAAGGGAAAATCCGTCGTGAGGTAAAACACACAACAGACAGGGGTTTTACCAAGACAAACAAGGGGTACAATGGGGACACAATAAGAACTGTGGGCCCTGATACTAGTGAGAGGGAAGATGGATACCTCCTCCCCTTACCTGCCGCTGTACCCTGCACTGCTAGCCAGTCCCTTTAGAGTCTCCTCACCTGTCACTGAGCAGGAACCTGAAGCTCTGAGGGACCCTACAGTAAGCCCTGGCTAGTGAGTGGGACGGTAAAGATCACTAGTCCCACCACTGCAGTAAAACAACACACCAAAAAAAGGTAAGATAGACGGGGGAAAACAACAACAGAGTAACTCCAACAACTAGGCTGTAGTCAGGCACCAGTACTGCAGCCTACACCACAAGCAACAGCAAGAACTCCAGCAGCTCCTTCCACCTCCAGGCCCAGAATCCAAATAGCAAAGAGAATAATCGGCGTGGGAGTGGTCTCAAACCAAAAACACCTGACCAGGAATCAAAAGCTTCTGGCAAGGAAAACTGACATTAACCCAAGCCACACACAAAGAAAGAAAACACATTTAATATGTAGAGTCTCAGATGACAATGAAATACTCTAGTCCTGATCCTGTCACTAGTCTCAAGAAACAGAGAGATGGCAGTGACAAGAATAAAAGTGGATTGTTGCTCATGGGAAAATATGACATGCCCTGAAAAAGAGCCTTGTATTTAGATAATATACAGTAAGTATAATATAATATAAGTCCCTGTCTTATTTTCAGGGAAATACGGTTTTTAGACACGCACATCTGAAAAGATCCCCTGTATCTCTATCAAACATTCCCCTAAAATGCAATTCATTTTTCTTACGCTGTAAGAGCAAAGTCTTCTTCCCTAAATCATTCAATGGAAAACATCTGATACATTTGATGCAGAGTATGAAAACATAAGACAAGAATGAAAGACATCTAAATAGCGGAAGATGTGATAAGTAAAACATTGTTATCCAGGTTTATCACCTCGCCCCATTCTTTGGGAAGTTCAGTCCCTGCGGGTTATTTGTTCTGTTCCATCAGTTTGTATTTAGGGTTTTTACTTTACATTACACAGGGGGGTATGAAAATTGTGAACGACATTTCTTCAGTGTCAGATGCTATCGGCGAATTAATCCGAGGCCAGAAGTATAGTCTAAACTATTCTCAAGAGGACACGGATGTTACCTGTGGCAGCATTTCACTGGAATCACGACATTAGAAATGTAAGTAGTTGGACACCTTCCAATTGAAAATTAAAAGTTAGTTTTCAGAATATAGCAATTTCCTAATTTATTATTAAAGGGGTTGTCCAGTACTTGTCCATAAGATGTTCAAGATGATCAATGTCTAATCACCTGGCACCACCGCCCATCAGCGGCTCTTGGTGCCAGTGGGGACAGCAGGCAATGCTCAGTTCCGGAGCTGCTCCTCTTCTGATAGTGGCCGCGGCCAGGTACTCCACATCCGTCTCCTATTCAGATCAATAGGAGGCGGATGTGCAGTACCCGGACGCAGACGCTATCAGAAGACAAAGCAGCTTCGGAACTAAGCATTCTGGCCGCCTGCTGCCATCACCGGGACCGAAAACAGCTGATCGGCTGGGGTTCTGGAAGTCAAACCCTAACCGATCAGACATTAGTGACCTATCCTACGGATAGGTCATCAATGAAAAAGATGGGGACAACCTCTTTAAGAGAATTGCTCCAACTTTATGGCTTTTCTTGAATTTCTCAGAACCTTATAAGAAAAGTGTAAGGAAAAGCAATGTTCTACTGGAAACATTTACAGATCCTGTCCACAGTCGTATTCCGCCCTTCAAGTCAAATATTATTCTGCTGTAGCTCTATCATGCCTACAAGCTTATTGTTTTAAGACGTCAGTACCTATAAGCTATGGAAACAAACATTTCCTTTTAGCCTCAAATTCCTCTTTTTGCAGGACAGAACGCTTTAAAGAAAAGTCAGATATTATCGTTGAGCAAGAAGGAATGTAAAATTATTCAACATATGGAGAACAGCTGACGAGGACTCAAGTGATTTACTCAGCTGGATATGTATCTGTGGAGTTTTTGTGGCCAGGAGCGATAAATGATTAAGTCTTGTAAGATCTTGGCTTATACATGGAGAGCTCCACCTGCTGGAATGTGGCGACTTCAAAGTAAAAATGGGTTCTAGGCCAAAAATACCAACCGCACCTAAAAATAACTAATGGAGGCCAATCTGATCAGCGGAATACAGTGGACACAACCTAACAAGTGAAAAAGCATTTATACAGTGTTATAGAGGACTTGTCACCAGGTCACAAGTGGTCAGTTTTTGCCCTTATTTTATTCCCACTGCTGTGTAAAATATCCTGGTTTTTTTGTTGTTAATATGTGTGATGGTGGAATATTGTGGATCATGTAGCATTTTGTGTGGTTTCATGTTTGGGGCGTGGTAGGCTGTCTAATCAATGTATTGTTTATCCTATCTGCAGGGTTATAGCTTCTTGAAGTGCTTCTGCCCTAGGTGTGGGGGAGGGGACCTAGGATCCACCGAAGCTCTCCGCTTACCTGGGGAATTTGTCACTCTGGGTGAGACTTACAAGAGAGAAGAAGCAGGATTGAACCTCTGAGGGAAAAGCTGCGGCTCCTCAGAGAGACCTGGACATTTATCCCATTACTGGACTATATTCGTGTTTCTTTACTATTTTTACCCTCTGTATGGTGGATTATCTTATGGACCATTTGATTTGTTTGGAATAAATGCTCTTTGGATGTACAGCCATCTCTTGCTCTGTTGATTGTGTGATATGGGAGAAGGACCCCGTCACAATGTGCCATACGGTTCCGAGATATGGGCCTCATTATTTAGTGCTGATTTTTATGGTCATTCCTAACAAGATGTGGCTCACAGGATCCTCTGGGGCTTATCTTTTGGCTGTTTTGCATAATTACCATGTAAGACATGCCACCTTATTAAATGCAATAAAAATTAAGTAATTAAAAGGCCATATCTCTGGAACCGTATGGTGGTTCTAAAAAAAATAAAAAGAAAAGCAAAAAAAAACAACAAAACATAACACTCGAGAGCAGCAGGAATGAAATAAAAGCAAAAACTGGTCATTTAGGATTAAAATTTAACTTGGTCCACCCCTTTAAGTCTCCTTTATAAGGAGTGGAGATGAGTGGATCTGACAAGATTCAAATTAGCCTGTCTGCAAATTTTCTGGGAAACTTGATTAACGGCAAAGTTATTTTCTACAAATCGAAAACAAATTTTCAGACTGGGCTTCTGGAACCTTCTGCATACTTTGACTTATATGTAATAAATGTTTAAAAGGGTGGGTTGTGATGACCTCTCCTAAACCAGGGGGCTAATCCCAGGAGAGGTGGAGGAGTGAGCAACATGTTTAGTTAGTGAGTTGGTGCTGTGGAGGGGCGAGTTGCTGTTGCTACATCCAGGTCCTGGTGCCCATGAATGGACTATAGAGATTGGAACCATCCAAAGGATATTTGTTGCCGGCTAGAGCTGGATACACGCCCTACGTTTATGGTATTCGTCATCTGCAGGAGCATTGGCTATGACTGCAGACTATACCAATGGGGGTCAAAGAAGTTGTGGACAAACCAAAAGTTGGGAAACCGTGGGTATCACCTGGTATGGGGGCAGTAGTACTACCAAATCCAGTTAGAAATCTTGTGGATTGGGGGCATCTCATTTTGGCTGTGTATGGAAGAAATCAAAATTGTGGCATTGTTAACCTGCCTAAGTCATTAAAGGGGACCTGTCAGATGCAATATGCACCCTAAACCATGAGCAGTTCTGGGTGTATATTGCTAATCCTTGCCTAACAGTCCCTGCATCTAGTAGCATAGATAAAGAGATCTTTAGAAAAAATATTTCTAAAGATCTTTTATCATATGCTAATGACATCAGGGACTAGTCGCAAGGGCGTTACTTCTCTTGGCTAGTTGGCCCCCTTAGCATGTTAGCACACCCCTGTGGGTGTACTAACATGCTAATGAATGCGCAGCATCAGAGGTATGGTCACGCTCACCTCTGGGCTGCCACCGCTGGTTTTTGGCTCACTGCACATGATCAGAAGCCCTGGACTTCCAGTCATGCGAACTATGAAGCCAGGTGTACGCATACTGGCTTCAAGCTGGTGTAGTGCGCATGACCGGAAGTCCAGGGACGTTCTGAGCCAAAAATCAGTGTGGCAGCTGAGGTGAGAGCAACTATGCCTCTGACGCTGCACACTCATTACATGTTAGCACGCCTACAGGGGAGTACTTACATGCTAAGGGGGCCAACTAGCCAAGGGAAGTAACGCCCTTGCGACTAGTCCCTGGACTCATTAGCATCTGATAAAAGGTTTTTAGAAATATTTTTTCTAAAGATCTCTTTATCTACAGTATACTACTAGATACAGTGACAGTTAGGCAGGGATTGGCAATATACACCCAGAACTGCTCATGGTTCTGAGTGCATATTGCACCTGACAGGTTCCCTTTAAGGCTAAGTTCACATTTCCGCTAAAATGTATCAGTCACAATCCAGTGCTCTTGTAAACAACGGAATCCGTTTAGCGGATTCCGTTGCTCCCATAGACTTGTATGAGCAGCGGATTGTGACTGATGATGCTGCGTTGCACCCTCCGCCCGACTGATCAGTCGTGGAACGACTGACCGCCGGGCGGGAGGAACGCAGCATGTAACGTTTTTTGAGCAGTGCGATCCGTCGGATTTCGCTGCGCATGCTCTCTGGCTCCCTGCACACGTCACCAGCTTTGGTTGGTTACCCGATATTTACCCTGGTTACGGTGCAAGGAGCCAGCGCTAAGCGGTGTAGGCCCGTAACCAAGGTAAATATCGGGTAACCAAGGTAAACATCGGGTGCTTTGCTACCCGATATTTAGTCTGGTTACGTGTGCAGGGAGGCCGACACTTCCCCACTCAGCCGCGCCCCCTCCCGCACTCCGCACATGTATGTACACACACACACCTGTCCCCAGCCATGCAGACAAGCACTGCCACTGACACCCTCGTCTGGCCCTGCCTCCGCTCGGCTCCGCCCCCTCCCGCACTCCGCATGTGCACGCACACACACACTCACTCACTCACACATACACTCACCTGTCCCCAGCCATGCAGACCGCAGCACTGCCACTGACATCCTCAGCGCCTGGCCCCACCCCCCGCTCGGCTCCGCCCCCTCCCGCATTCAGCATGTGTATACACACACACACACACACACACACTCACACACTCACACACACACTCACCTGTCCTGCAGTCCCTGCGGCACTGACGTCCTCAGTGCCACGGCCCCGCTCGGCTCCCCCCCCGAACTCCGCCCCCCGCACACAACGGAATCCGACAAAGAATTATGTTCTTTGTCATCCGTTGTACAGTGTTGAACAGCGCATCAGTCACATGCGTCAAGCGACGCATGTGACTGATACAAAACAACGGAAATGTGAACTTAGCCTAATACAACCCACCACCTTAGATCTTCACAGCCAAGAAGAACATCTTTGCAAGTTGGACTCAAGAACATAGTTGCGGAAAGTTTAGTTGACCCCACTAAAGTTTTCCTGCCACTACTCCACATTAAGCTCGGACTGATGAAGCAGTTTGTGAAAGCTCTACCGAAAGGAGACTTGTAAGTTCCTGTGTACCAAGTTTCAGGGACTGTCTGAAGCAAAACTGAAGGAAGGAATTTTTTTGAAAGCTATTGAGAAACTAACTGCGGATTCTTTTAAGAAGTAATGAAAAAATTTCTAGGTAACAAGAAAGATCCAAAATTTACAGTGGGGAAAATAAGTATTTGATACACTGCCAATTTTTCAAGTTTTCTCACCTACAAAGAATGGAGAGTTCTGTAATTTTTATTGTTGACACAAGAAAAGGTTTTAATTTTAGAGGTTAGGACATCCCAATTGGGGTACACTTTGTTGCGATGGGATGGCTTTTATGTTTTTGGTTTTTTTTTAATAAAAAAACAGTGTTTTCTAAGTGCCCTATGTTATTTTTATGTAATATTTCTATTTACAGTATATCACAAAAGTGAGTACACCCCTCACATTTTTGTACATACTTTATTATATCTTTTCATGGGGCAACACTGAAGATCTGACACTTTGATACACTGTACAGTAGTCAGTGTACAGATTGTATAACAGTGTAAATGTTCTGCCCACTAAATAACTCAACACACAGCCATCTAAACCACTGGCAACAAAAGGGAGTAGACTCCTAAGTGAAAATGGTCAAATTGTGCCCAATTTTCTCTTCCCAGTGTCATGTGACTCATTAGTGATACAAGGTGTGAATTGGGTGCTGGGGTGTTACATCTGGGATTATCGCTCACACACTCTCTCATACTGGTCGCTGGAAGTTCAGCATGACTCCTCATGGCAAAGAATTCTTTGAGGATCTGAAAAAAAAAATAGAATTGTTGCTCTACATAAAGATGGCTATAAGAAAATTGCAAACACCCTGAAACTGAGCTGTAGCATGGTGGCCAAGACCATACAGAGGTTTAACAAGACAGGTTCCATTTAGAACAGACCTCGCCATAGTTGACCAAAGAAATTGAATGCATGTGCTCAGCATCATATCCAGAGGTTGTCTTTTCAAAATAGACATATGAGTGCTGCAGAGGTTCAGTGGTGGGGGGTTCTGCCTGTCAGTGCTCAGACTTTACTCCGCACACTTCATCAAATTTGTCTGCATGGTTATCATCCCATAAGGAAGCGTTTTCAGAAGATAATGTGAAAGAAAGTCCATAAATAGTTTGTTAAAGACAAGCAGACTAAGGACATGGATTACTGCAACCATGTCCTGTGGCCTAATGAAACCAAGATAAACTTATTTGGTTCAGATGGTGTCAAGTGTGCGTGGTGGCAACCAGGTGAGGAGTACAAAGACAAGTGTGTCCTGCCTACAGTCAAGCATGGTGGTGGCAGTGTCATGGTTTGGGGCTGTATGAGTGCTGCCGCTGTGGGGAGCTGCAGTTCATTGAGGGAACCATGAATACCAACATCTACTTTGACATACTGAAGCAGAGCATGATCCCCTCCCTTCAGATAGTGGGCCACAGGGCAGTATTCTAACATGATAATTATTTCAAACTCTCGTACAAGACGACACTGTCTTGCTAAAGAAACTGAGGATAGGGTTGTCTAATAAAATAGTATACAAGCTATGTAAGATGAATGCTGAGCCTTGCGTTTATGACCATCCTCTAGGAGGACCCCACTCTTGTTGTCAAGATCAAGAGGCTCAGTTTCAATTGTCAGGACAAGCGTGGTCAGTCTCTCTCCATATACTTGAATGGGGGAATTAGAAAGTGCATGTTCAATTTTTTACAACATCTCTCATTCATATCTATAAATGAGAATGCATGCTTACTAGTGATGAGCGAGCACTACCATGCTTGAGTGCTTGGTACACATAATGAGCAGTCAGATGCTCGGACTGGCTCAACTTGTCAATAGGGTACAACAGAAGTCAATGGGGACCTCAAGCATTTTTCCAGAAGATCTTCCAGAAAAATGCTTGCGTTCCCCATTGACTTCCATTATACTCGGGTACTCGACTCATGCCCATCCGAGTATCCAACTACTCTTAACAAGTTCTGAGCATCCTAGTGCTCACTCATCACTAGTTACGAGTATTGAGCATCCGAGCATGGTAGTGCTCGCTGTAGCGTCCGTTCCCGGTGCGCTACCCCCGCATGCTCCCGCCCCCATGTCTTGGCGGGAGCACCGTTCTTCTCAACTGTCCAGTGGGCCCATGTGCCCAGTTGCTGTCCCAGGGCATACTGCAGCCTCCTCCTGCTTCTGGGCCACACAGGCCTTCCGGGAGTGCCCAAAGGATGCACGTGCAGCCACGCCCCCTTTCTTAAAGGGCTGGTGTCCTATTACCCGGAAGTGACTCTTGAAGTCAGCAATCACCCTGAAGGTATTTAATGCACTTTTCCCCTAGGTGAGGTGCCTGAGAAACATTGCCTATCTGTAGTGCGTTGCTGGTTCTCAGGTACCATACCTGTTTCTGTGTCTAGTTCTGCATCTTGTGTTTTAGTACCAGTTATCTGTGTCTCTTCCAAGAGCCTGCTGTTACCACCACCTCCGTGCTTCCATGTCTGAGTTACCACCTCTGTGCTACCACATGAGAGCCACCACTTCCATATCAGTTACCACCTTCGTGATGCCATGTCTGAGCCGCCACCTCTGTGCTGCCACATCCAGGATACCACATCCTGTTGCCACATCTGTTTTTCCTCATCTGTGCACATCCGTAGTAGACTTTAGAGACTCTCCTGTCCATAAGAACCGATACCACTGGTCCCGGCAGTCGTGCATTTAGGCCCCCTGGGACTGCGCCTCATAGCCCCTGAATAGAGGTTAGCTCAAGGTGAGCTGCTCCAAGGGAGTCCGGTGTATGGTCCAGTGGGACCACTTCCAGATGCTCACCGCTACTCGGCAACCATAACACTCGCTCATCAGTAATACTTATCAATAGTACGGGTCCGAAAAGTCAGACCCGCAGTCAAAGTAACCCAATTGATGAGCAGGTTTAGAAAAGTAAAAGTTGTTCTGGTGGAACAATCACTAAGTATAGAAAGTCTAATATATGAAACACCAGCAATATAACAATCATAACAATACTAATAATAATAATAAAATAAAACAACCATTGTGCCGTGTGACATTTCTTGTCCAAAGTTACTACAGAAGTCAATAGTAGAAATCAATAGTGGGAAAAGTCAATAAAAAACGACCACTGACCTTCCCTTCTACTAAACCCTACCGAGCGCTGAAATAATACATTTCACCTACAAGTTACACAGTAAAATTATTGATTAGAAAGTCGAGGAACAAAACTTGCTGTAAATTAGCTGCTGCGAAAGTAGAAAAATGAACATATTCCAAGAAGCATCGGAATAGGGGTTTTAGGCTATTTATTTCCATTCAATGTGATTTTTTTTGTATTCTCTGTTCAATCAGGGTGAATTCTAAAGTACCAGTCTTGATTTTCGGTGCGGATGATCTGCAAGGCTGTGAATGAGATCTCTAATTACAATCATTTTCTGGCAGATCACAATAGGAGAAATAACAAGATCTAATAACTCTTGATATCTATCTTTATACAAGTCGGGATGGGGTGACTCAGCTCAGTGAATCCATTCTCATGTACACAGTGTGCACAATTATTAGGCAGGTGAGCATTGTATCCATTTCATCATTTTTATGCAGATTTTCCAATGCAACCTGTTTACACTTGAACAAACCTGGCAGTGGAGGCGACTCGTACGCTTCATAATAGTGAGATCACAGATGTCCATACAAGCAACATGCAATGCACATTACACAAATCTCAAATGGTGGCCCGAAAAAATGTGAAGAAGCCTTGACTTCAATATCGTCATAAGAAGCATTGGCTGGCTCGACTTTGCATAAAAGTACAAAAAGTAGACAGTAGAAGATTGGAAACGGGTGATTTAGAGACAAAAGTCAATAGACTAGGCTCTGATGGGTGCAAATGGGTCTGGAACAAGCAAGGGAAAAAGGGGCTAATGGATCAAAAAATTAAAGGAACTGTCAAATGTGGTGCAGAAAGCCTAATGATATGGGGGGGGGTCACAGCCAAAGGGATTGGATACTTGACCAGGTCAATGATGGTCTCAATTCTAGGCTATATGTGAGTATCCTACAAGATGAGTTGCATTGTACAGTTGAGTATTTTGGGTATAAAAAGGACGACATAGTGTTCCCAGCAGGAGAACCACCTGAAGCATATGTCAAGATTAGCAAATAAATGGTTCAATGACAATGAAGTAGAGGTGCTGGATTGTCCGCACAGTCCCCAGACCTCAACCCAATTGGTCACTTGCCATCAGTATGTTTTGCAACACTAATGTTGTGAAGGTATTGAGACAGCTCTTTTAACAGCATGAAATCAGGTTGTGTAAATACAACCTATATGTTTTGTGTGATGGTACAACATGTTAGCATTTGGGACCCGACTTTTAACTTTTGCCCAGAGCCACACTAGTCCACGTTCTCGCTCACATGAGCATATAACACATACGACAAGCTCTATCCGATGTTTTATTGAATAACCCTTGGACCAATTTTATACTAGGGGGCCGGGCAGACCAGCGCTTTTTTTCTCATGTGATTCGCAGCATATGTCGGACGCTTCACACCTAGTAAAATCAATGGGTGCGTACAAAATGTTTTTGCCGTAAATTGGACTGATCAGTTTGTGCCGAGTGTTATTGGCATAATCGAGACAATTATTTTGCATGAGAAAACATACACTCGTGAAAGCTATCATAGTGCAGAGCAATACTATAATAGGGGTCTATTATCTTCGGCGATGAGCCTCGAGCCTAATTTTTGCATTAGATACCATGAATAGCTGGAGATTGGTTTCGAGATCATGTGGGCATCGCCATGAAGACTTAACAAATGTCACACACTGGTCCTATTCCCAGGATTATGGGGTGGGGTGGCACAGTGTACGGTAGGTTGACCCCTCTACTATTCATTTGTGAGGTAAGACACTGAAGCACAAAACACAACTCAGACTAGTACAAGGGGAGAGAGGACCCTGCCAGTGATGGTTCACAGTCTACAGGGAATGGGTAAGAATACAGTAGATGGGGCAGAACTGGCCGGACAGCGGTATAGTGGACTGAGGGTTTCTGCAAGTTTTAGGCTTATTAGAAGAGGTGGATCTTCAGGTTCCTTTTGAAACTTTCCACGTTAGGCGAGCGTCTGATATGCTGTGGTAGAGGTTTTTCAACTGGAGTCTTTGGGCAATGGTAAGCCAGTGAAGGGATTGGCAGAAGAGTTGACGGGAAATACAGTTAGGTCCAAAAATATTTGGACAGTGACACAAGTTTTGTTATTTTAGCTGTTTACAAAAACATGTTCAGAAATACAATTTTATATATATAATATGGGCTGAAAGTGCACACTCCCAGCTGCAATATGAGAGTTTTCACATCCAAATCGGAGAAAGGGTTTAGGAATCATAGCTCTGTAATGCATAGCTTCCTCTTTTTAAAGGGACCAAAAGTAATTGGACAAGGGACTCTAAGGGCTGCAATTAACTCTGAAGGCGTCTCCCTCGTTAACCTGTAATCAATGAAGTAGTTAAAAGGTCTGGGGTTGATTACAGGTGTGTGGTTTTGCATTTGGAAGCTGTTGGTGTGACCAGACAACATGCGGTCTAAGGAACTCTCAATTGAGGTGAAGCAGAACATCCTGAGGCTGAAAAAAAAGAAAAAATCCATCAGAGAGATAGCAGACATGCTTGGAGTAGCAAAATCAACAGTCGGGTACATTCTGAGAAAAAAGGAATTGACTGGTGAGCTTGGGAACTCAAAAAGGCCTGGGCGTCCACGGATGACAACAGTGGTGGATGATCGCCGCATACTTTCTTTGGTGAAGAAGAACCCGTTCACAACATCAAATGAAGTCCAGAACACTCTCAGTGAAGTCGGTGTATCTGTCTCTAAGTCAACAGTAAAGAGAAGACTCCATGAAAGTAAATACAAAGGGTTCACATCTAGATGCAAACCATTCATCAATTCCAAAAATAGACAGGCCAGAGTTAAATTTGCTGAAAAACACCTCATGAAGCCAGCTCAGTTCTGGAAAAGTATTCTATGGACAGATGAGACAAAGATCAACCTGTACCAGAATGATGGGAAGAAAAAAGTTTGGAGAAGAAAGGGAACGGCACATGATCCAAGGCACACCACATCCTCTGTAAAACATGGTGGAGGCAACGTGATGGCATGGGCATGCATGGCTTTCAATGGCACTGGGTCACTTGTGTTTATTGATGACATAACAGCAGACAAGAGTAGCCGGATGAATTCTGAAGTGTACCGGGATATACTTTCAGCCCAGATTCAGCCAAATGCCGCAAAGTTGATCGGACGGCGCTTCATAGTACAGATGGACAATGACCCCAAGCATATAGCCAAAGCTACCCAGGAGTTCATGAGTGCAAAAAAGTGGAACATTCTGCAATGGCCAAGTCAATCACCAGATCTTAACCCAATTGAGCATGCATTTCACTTGCTCAAATCCAGACTTAAGACGGAAAGACCCACAAACAAGCAAGACCTGAAGGCTGCGACTGTAAAGGCCTGGCAAAGCATTAAGAAGGAGGAAACCCAGCGTTTGGTGATGTCCATGGGTTCCAGACTTAAGGCAGTGATTGCCTCCAAAGGATTCGCAACAAAATATTGAAAATAAAAATATTTTGTTTGGGTTTGGTTTATTTGTCCAATTACTTTTGACCTCCTAAAATGTGGAGTGTTTGTAAAGAAATGTGTACAATTCCTACAATTTCTATCAGATATTTTTGATCAAACCTTCAAATTAAACATTACAATCTGCACTTGAATTCTGTTGTAGAGGTTTCATTTCAAATCCAATGTGGTGGCATGCAGAGCCCAACTCGCGAAAATTGTGTCACTGTCCAAATATTTCTGGACCTAACTGTATCGAGGGGAGAGGTGGATTAATCGGGGGGAGGAGTTTAGGATAGGTTGGACGGGTGCAAGAGTGTTAGAAAGGGAGGCCACAGAGCCTTGTAGTAATCAAGGTTATAGGTTGTAGTAATCAAGGCAGGAGATGATGAGGGCGCGCGGTAGTGTTTTGGAGAATATTGGTTAAGGAACGTTCTTATCCGGGAAATAGTTTTAAGTTGGATTCGGCAGGCAGTAGAAAGGGCTTGGACATGAAGCTTGAAGGAGAGAGCAGAGTCAAGGGTTATCCCGAGGCAGCGAGCACGCAGGACTGGGGAGATCGAGCAGCCATTGACTCTGATGGATAGGTCTGTTGGAGGGCGTTGAACGAGGTCAGGGAAAGATGATGAATTCTGCTTTGTCCATGTTAAGTTTTAGTAATCAACAGGAGAAAAAGGATGAAATGCCAGACAAACATTGTGGGATTCTGGTGATATCGGGTACAGAGAGGTAGATCTGGGTAACATCAACAGAGATGATACTCAAAGCCATAGAACTCTATGAGATGTCCCAGGCTGAAGGTGTAGATGGAGAAGAACAGGGGTCCAAGAACTGAACCTTGGGGGACGCCGACAGATTGGGGGCAAGATGAGGAGGTGTGTGTGGCGGTGTGTCTCTCCTCCCCCTGGCCTGTATTCATGTACTCTATGCCATGGTCATGTAGGTTGCTTTGCTGTTTTTGTTCTTCTCAGCTGGGGGTAACTCCAATAGACAGGCCTGTGGCAGACAATGGAGCCATGAGTTTCTCTAGACTTCTCCATAGATAGCCACATACTCAAAAGTGGGTGAGATCCTTTCCCTCCAGGGTGGATCCACGGGCACCGGAGAAAATACTCTTGGTGGATCAGTTAGTTGAGTGTGTGCTGAGCTTCAAGCAGCTGGGATCTTTGCTGAAGCAAGACCCTGGCGCCCATGTGTGGATTTATGGAAGCTGTCACATGGGATTGGGTTGTGTCCCTCATCTATTGGATCCATTAACTTCTTCCAAGGATTACGTCTATAGAAAAAAACTGTGGAAAGAGAAGCGCAATAGGGTCTTACCCCGGTAGAATAGGGGGGTATAAAGAGGGGTGGTGGTACTCACCTATAGGGGTTGTGACAGTCACAACGCCTATAATCGCATGTATGTAACTCCACAGTCACGGCAGCGGTCCCCGGGTTTGGCAGATAAAGGAGAGTAATAGAATCGGGTATCCAAGCCACGCCAATGACTAGCCGATCATGAAATTAGGAGATTAATGTTGCTTTAATTATGCATAGGTCAACGCGTTTCGGAAGACACAGCTTCCTTCCTCAGGACAAGATGGCAAAGGACAAATCGATCACTCTCGGCTTCCACCCACGGACGCTGGAGTGAAGCTGAGGGAACGGTCTCCAGCCCCAGATCCACAATGATTGCCTTTTTTTTTTTTTTGCATCTAAAATAGCGCTATCAACTCTGACAACATAGCCCGAGGTACAAGAACATATAAGAAGTGTTCGGAGTAAAATAGTGAATGTTTGAAAAAGGATAAAGAAGGGAATTTTGTTACTTACCGTAAATTCCTTTTCTTCTAGCTCTTATTGGGAGACCCAGACGATTGGGGTATAGCTACTGCCCTCTGGAGGCCACACAAAGCACTACATTAAAAGTGCAAGGCCCCTCCCCCTCTGGCTATACCCCCCCGTGGTATCACGGGTTCTCCAGTTTTAGTGCCAAAGCAAGAAGGAGGAAGCCAATAACTGGTTTAAACAAATTAACTCCGAATAACATCGGAGAACTGAAAAACCGTTCAACATGAACAACATGTGTACCCGCAAACAACAAAAAAACATCCCGAAGGACAACAGGGCGGGTGCTGGGTCTCCCAATAAGAGCTAGAAGAAAAGGAATTTACGGTAAGTAACAAAATTCCCTTCTTCTTCAGCGCTCTATTGGGAGACCCAGACGATTGGGACGTCCAAAAGCTGTCCCTGGGTGGGTAAATAAATACCTCATGTTAGAGCTGCAAAACAGCCCTCCCCTACGGGGGTGGCACTGCCGCCTGCAGGACTCTTCTACCTAAGCTGGCATCCGCCGAAGCATAGGTATGCACCTGATAATGCTTGGTGAAAGTGTGCAGACTGGACCAGGTAGCTGCCTGGCACACCTGTTGAGCCGAAGCCTGGTGACGTAATGCCCAGGACGCACCCACGGCTCTGGTAGAGTGGGCTTTTAGCCCTGAAGGAACCGGAAGCCCCGCAGAACGGTAGGCCTCTAGAATTGGTTCTTTGATCCATCGAGCCAGGGTGGCTTTAGAAGCCTGCAACCCCTTGCGCGGACCAGCGACAAGGACGAAAAGTGCATCGGCACGGCGTATGGGCGCCGTGCGGGAAATGTAGATTCTGAGTGCTCTCACCAGATCTAGCAAACGTAAGGCCTTTTCATACCGGTGAACCGGATGAGGACAAAAAGAAGGCAAGGAAATATCCTGATTAAGATGAAAAGAGGATACGACCTTAGGAAGAAACTCCGGAATGGGGCGCAGCACAACCTTGTCCTGGTGGAACACCAGGAAGGGAGCCTTAGATGACAGAGCTGCCAGCTCAGACACTCGCCGAAGCGATGTGATCGCAACAAGAAACGCCACTTTCTGCGACAGCCGAGAAAAGGAAACTTCCTTCAGAGGCTCGAAGGGCGGCTTCTGGAGAGCAACTAGTACCCTGTTCAGATCCCATGGATCTAACGGTCGCTTGTACGGGGGCACAATATGACAGACCCCCTGCAGGAACGTGCGCACCTTAGGAAGACGTGCTAGACGCTTCTGAAAAAACACGGATAGTGCCGAAACTTGCCCTTTAAGGGAGCTGAGCGACAAGCCCTTTTCTAACCCCGATTGCAGGAAGGAAAGAAACTTGGGCAATGCAAATGGCCAGGGAGACACTCCCTGAGCAGAGCACCAGGACAAGAAAATCCTCCACGTTCTGTGGTAGATCTTAGCCGAATTCGACTTTCTAGCTTGTCTCATTGTGGCAACGACTCCCTGAGATAATCCAGCAGATGCTAGGATCCAGGACTCAATGGCCACACAGTCAGGTTCAGGGCCGCAGAATTCTGATGGAAAAACGGCCCTTGAGACAGTAAGTCTGGTCGGTCTGGCAGTGACCACGGTCGACCGATCGTGAGATGCCACAGATCCGGATACCACGACCTCCTCGGCCAGTCTGGAGCGACGAGTATGACGCGGCTGCACTCGGAACTGATCTTGCGTAGCACTCTGGGCAAGAGCGCCAGAGGCGGAAACACGTATGGGAGCTGAAACTGCGACCAATCTTGAACCAAGGCGTCTGCCGCCAGAGCTCTTTGATCGCGCGACCTCGCCATGAATGCCGGGACCTTGTTGTTGTGCCGGGATGCCATTAGGTCGACGTCCGGCACTCCCCAGCGGCGACAGATTTCCTGAAACACGTCCGGGTGAAGGGACCATTCCCCTGCGTCCATGCCCTGGCGACTGAGGAAGTCTGCTTCCCAGTTTTCTACGCCTGGGATGTGAACCGCGGATATGGTGGATGCTCTGTCCTCCACCCACATTAGAATGCGCCGGACTTCTTGGAAGGCTTGCCGACTGCGCGTCCCTCCTTGGTGGTTGATGTATGCCACCGCTGTGGAGTTGTCCGATTGGATTCGGATCTGCTTTCCTTCCAGCCACTGTTGGAAGGCCAGGAGAGCAAGATACACTGCTCTGATCTCCAGAACATTGATCTGAAGGGTGGACTCCTGCGGAGTCCACGTCCCCTGAGCCCTGTGGTGGAGAAATACTGCTCCCCACCCTGACAGACTCGCATCTGTCGTGACTACTGCCCAGGATGGGGGCAGGAAGGATCTTCCCTGAGACAATGAGGTGGGAAGGAGCCACCATTGTAGAGAGTCCTTGGCCGTCTGGGAAAGCGAGACTTTCCTGTCCAGGGACGTTGACCTCCCGTCCCATTGACGGAGAATGTCCCATTGAAGTGGGCGCAGATGAAACTGCGCAAAGGGAACTGCTTCCATGGCTGCCACCATCTTCCCTAGGAAATGCATGAGGCGCCGCAAGGGATGCAACTGGCCCTGCAGAAGAGATTGCACCCCTGTCTGCAGTGACCGCTGCTTGTCCAGCGGAAGCTTCACTATCGCTGCTAGAGTATGAAACTCCATGCCAAGATACGTTAGTGACTGAGTCGGTGATAGGATCGACTTTGGAAAGTTGATGATCCAACCGAAAGACTGTAGAGTCTCCAGCGTAGCATTCAGGCTGTGCTGACATGCCTCCTGAGAGGGAGCTTTGACCAATAAGTCGTCTAGGTAAGGGATCACCGAGTGTCCCTGAGAGTGCAAGACTGCTACCACCGCCGCCATGACCTTGGTGAAGACCCGTGGGGCTGTCGCCAGACCAAATGGAAGAGCTACGAACTGAAAATGGTCGTCTCCTATCACAAAACGTAGAAAACGTTGATGTTCTGTAGCAATTGGCACGTGGAGATAAGCATCTTTGATGTCTATTGAGGCAAGGAAATCTCCTCTGGACATTGAGGCAATGACAGAGCGGAGGGTTTCCATCCGGAACCTCCTGGCATGCACATGTTTGTTGAGCCGTTTTAGGTCCAGAACAGGACGGAACGAGCCGTCCTTTTTTGGAACCACAAAGAGATTGGAGTAAAACCCTTGCCCTTGTTCCTGAGGAGGGACTGGGATAACCACTCCTTCCGCTTTTAGGGAATCCACCGCCTGCAGCAGAGCATCTGCTCGGTCTGGACGTGGGGAGGTTCTGAAGAACCGAGCTGGAGGACGAGAATTGAACTCGATTCTGTACCCGCGAGACAAAATGTCCGTCACCCACCGGTCTTTGACCTGTGACATCCAAATGCCGGAAAAGCGGGAGAGCCTGCCCCCGACCGGCGATGCGGAGGGGGGGGGCTGGGAGTCATGAGGTAGCCGCTTTGGAAGCGGTACCTCCATTTGCTTTCTTGGGGCGTGTGTGAGTCCGCCACGAATCTGAGTTTCTTTGCGTCCTCTGAGTCCCTTTGGACGAGGTAAATGGTGTCTTGCCCGAACCTCGAAAGGACTGAAACCTCTGCTGCCACTTTTTCTGCTGAGGTTTGGATGTTCTGGGTTGTGGTAAAGAGGAGTCTTTACCCTTGGACTGCTTAATGATGTCAGCCAATGGCTCGCCAAACAGTCTATCTCTAGACAAAGGCAAACTGGTTAAACATTTTTTGGAACCAGCATCTGCTTTCCAGTCCTTTAACCACAAGGCTCTGCGCAAAACTACCGAATTGGCGGACGCCATTGAGGTGCGACTGGTAGATTCTAGGACCGCATTGATAGCGTAAGACGCAAACGCTGACATCTGCGTGGTAAGGTGCGCCACTTGCGGCACTGCTGGATGCATGATAGCATCCACTTTTGCTAAGCCAGCTGAAATAGCCTGGAGTGCCCATACGGCTGCGAATGCCGGAGCAAACGACGCGCCGATGGCTTCATAGACAGATTTTAACCAAAGGTCCATCTGTCTGTCATTGGCATCTTTAAGTGAAGCGCCATCCTCCACTGCAACTATGGATCTAGCTGCAAGATTGGAAATCGGGGGGTCTACCTTTGGACACTGTGTCCAGCGCTTGACCACCTCAGGGGGGAAAGGGAAACGCGTATCTTTAGATCGTTTAGAGAAACGCCTTTCTGGGTGAGCGTCGTGCTTCTGGATTGATTCTCTGAAGTCAGAATGATCTAACAAAGCACTCAATTTACGCTTGGGATAAAGGAAACGAAACTTTTCCTGCTCCGCAGCCGCCTCTTCTGCTGAAGAGGCTGGGGGAGAAATATCCAACAGCCTATTGATGGCTGAGATAAGGTCGTTTACCATGGCATCCCCATCCGGGGTATCCAGGTTGAGAGGGGTTCCAGGAATGGACTCCTGATCACTCTCATCAGACGCATCACAGGGATACTGATTGCGCTGAGACCCTGAGCAGTGTGAAGACGTCGAGGGTCTTTCCCAGCGAGCCCGCTTAGGGTGGCTGGGGCCATCATCTGAGTCATAATCCTCGGCCTGTGAAGCCGGGGACCCCCCTGTAGGCTGGATACATTCCAAGTAAGGGGGACCTGAGGACAGAGGCCTCGCCGTGTCCAGAGACTGAGACCCATGCATAGATTGCAAGGTCTCAAGGATTTTAGCCATAGATACAGACATATTATCTGCAAAAACTGCAAAGTCCGTCCCTGTCACCGGGGCAGAACTTACAAGCGTCTCAGCCTGGGTGACTACCTCTCCTGACTCCGGCTGGCGAAGCAGCACCGGGTCGGAGCATTGCACACAATGGGGGTCATCGGAGCCTGCTGGTAGATTAGCCCCACATGCAGCACACGCAGTATACACAGCCCTTTTTGCCTTGGCCGCCTTGCGTTTTGAGGATGACATGTTGCTGCTTCCACAGAGCGATCTGGGATATGCAGCCAGAAGCGCACCTCACAGTGCAAGAAATACAATATCTATATATCTGTACCCAGTACACTGATACACAGTGAGGCACTAGAGGGACCAGCACAGAAAAATCGCTTACCGCCCGCTTAAAAAGCGGGTGTGTGGTCGCCAGATAGCCCCTAGTCCAGGTCTCCCAGAGCCTTGCGTCCTTCCTCCAGCCAGGCATGCATGTAATGGCTGCCGGCGTCTCGAGAGAGGAAGGGGGGCGGGCCCTGGGCGTTCCTGGCCAAGAGCGGGAAGCCTGCTTCCCTCTGTGCCAAGTGAGAGGGCTGGAGCATGTAAATCAGGCTCCAGCCCTCGTCGCTGCTAGCGAACATCGTCTCTCCCCTACCCTGAATGACAGGGTGGGGGCGGGAACGAAACGGAGCTGCCGGCGTCCTAGGCCCAAAAAGCCGGGGACTAAATTTATAACCGCCGCCGCCGTAAAAGCGCGGCCGGCGGATCCCCGGCGCACCACAAGTCACAGCAGCGCCGCCCGGTCCAGAGGGGGTCGGCGCTGCGTTCCCAAACACAAACAATCCCCCAGTAATCTGTAGGGACACCAACTCCACGTTGCGGTCCCCGGCGCACTACAACACCCAGCCAGCCCGGAGTGTGTCTGTGCCTGCCGGGGACACAGAGTACCTGTATGATGCAGGGCCCGGTCCCTGATCGTACTCCTGCTCCGAATCCATCAGGTTCTAATGGGTCTGTGGATGGAGCCCGGCATCAGAGCTGAGAGGCCGGCAGGATCCCACTTCCACAGAGCCCTACCAGGGGATGTGGAAGGAAAACAGCATGTCAGGCTCCAGCCCTGTACCAGCAATAGGTACCTCAACCTTACAACACCATCCAGGGGTGAGAAGGGAGCATGCTGGGGACACTATATGTGTCCTCTTTTCTTCCATCCGAAACAGTCAGCAGCTACTGCTGACTAAAATCTGTGGAGCTATGCATGGAATGTCTGACCTCCTTCGCACACAAAGCTAAAACTGGAGAACCCGTGATACCACGGGGGGGTATAGCCAGAGGGGGAGGGGCCTTGCACTTTTAATGTAGTGCTTTGTGTGGCCTCCAGAGGGCAGTAGCTATACCCCAATCGTCTGGGTCTCCCAATAGAGCGCTGAAGAAAACACAAATGAATATGTGAATAATAACGTGGCTACATATTGTTAAACGAAAAAATGGAATACTCAGGTAAAATTAGGTCAGGAGCGTGGGAATAAAAACCAACGCGCATGCTCAATAAGGAATATGGAGCTAGTGCAGAAGTGAAGTAAATTGAGGTCAAAGGAGTTCAGGAGCGCGTGGGAAAAAAAACCTGTGCGCATGCCTAGGAGTGTATTGGGAGTGAAAGGGCTAAAAAAAAGGAAAGGGGGGGGGAATTTTCGTTAATTATTAAAAATATTTAATTAAGGGGCTAGGAAGAAAATGAATGGGGATAAGCGCTGCCATAGTGAGAAATCCTAAAAATTAAAATATGATAAAAAACGCGTTCAAGAACTAGTTTTTTTTTGTCTATTTAGTATAAAACATTTTTTTCTCCATGTGATTAAAACTTAATATTATATTTTTATGAAATTAAAATGTGTGATTGTATCTATAAAAGAAATGAGGTAAAAATTATATATATATATGGATTACTTCTACGTGTTCTCTGGCGTCGGATTGCCGGGTGGCGCCCCAGAACTTTTAGGACTCTAAAGAACAATATTGATATTGGATGTTCTATGCTCCCTGCCTCAATAAAACATGTTGGATTGTTCATTGGCCTGGTGTCCTTGTCTGCTCTGTCACATACCCCGTCACAGTGTGTGAGTGGGAGACGCTGCCAGGTTGGTTAGGTATGAAGAGATCCAAGATAGGGCCAAGTCTGTGATTATATAGTGTTTCCACCGCCACTAACTTGAGAGCAGCGGCAGCTATAGGCATAGAAGTGGTGTCTATGTATAGTAAAGTATCCATGCGCTACGCAATGAAACCACCTAGAGCACCACCTGCTGGAAAACAACGGAGCTAGCATTTTTATCTCGAAAACGGAACAAGGTAGAGAAAAAAAGTGAATTACAAAGTTGTAGGGCATCATTAATTCAATATGAATCGACACCTTGCATACAGAAATGCTATGATTAGAATGTGTAAAACTCACAAGGCTGCGGACGTGAAGCGATACCTCATGTAGACCTTCCTACAAGTCACTGGGTATGGTGGCTGTGTGGAGTGGCCTCCACGCTCACCTGACCTGACCCCATTGGACTTCTTTCTGTGAGGTCACATAAAACAGCAGGTGTATGCGACCCCTCCACCAACATTGCAGGACCTACGACGACGTATCACAGATGCTTGTGCAAACGGGTCACCTACCATATTACACAACGTGCAGCAAGATACAGTATGCTGTCCAGAGGCCAGATGTGCATTGCAGCTGACGGGGGCCACTTTGAGCATCAAAGTTAAATGAGCGCCATATGCGTGACCAGCATTTAATGTTTTTTTTGGGGGAGTCATGGGTCTCATATCATAGCATTTCTGTATGCAAGGTGTCGATTTGTATTGAATTGATGATGCCCTACAATTTCTTAATTCACTTTTTTTCTCTATCTCATTCTGTTTTCGAGATAAAAATGCTAACTCCGTTGTTTTCCACCAGGTGGCGCTATAGGTGGTTTCATTGCGTAGCGCATGGCTACTTTACTATACCTAGACACCACTTCTATGCCTATAGCTGCTGCCGTTCTCAAGTTAATGGCGGTGAACAGGGTATGGATGGACACTGTATATATGGACAACCCTTCTGCTGTTGGCAGCCTCTATATTTGGCAACAAAATAAATGTTATAAGACCTAGAATCATTATATGAGGCTCATTGAGCTCCAGTGGTCCACAATGGGCGAGATCGATCACCATTGAATCTGCCAAAAAAAGAAAGGATTGTTTCAATAAGTCATACTTGTTTGATAACTTTCAGAACTTATTTGATCGACAGTTACCTTAGTAAAACAATAACCAGGCTGCCTGTTGCTGTGAGGTTAATGCATTTTATTAAACTGTGTTACATGGGACTGCCTGGGACGCTCAGCATGGTGCTGCCACTTCATTTAAAACCTGCATATCGGTTTCGGCTGCTGCCTCTTTCCCCTCCCGAGCACAATACTGATTAGAGGAACCATTCTCTTTTCTATTTTTATTGCTTTGTTCGTGGTAATAACATCTTTCTCAGCATGGAAAGATCCCGACTTCTTCATCACGGACGACGGCAGAATATGGACTGTGGGACCTTCCGAATCAGCACAAAGGGCTTATCGGCTAATGTTCCACCACCGTACCCGGGACATGAGGGTAAAATCTGATCTCTGCTCATATTAATATCTTGCGTGTTCATCGCCTTATGTGCGGTGTCTGCTCTTCATGAAGAATGATTGCCGCCTGGATGGAAAGTTCTGCTGCCGAGAGCAGCACCAACCCGTATGTTATACTATTGATGAAGGAGTATTATAGTCATTTACTAAGAGCGATGTGTTTAACCTTTTCGCTGCCATTGTTTTACGTTTGCTGCAGCTTGGAAAGTCCTTGAATTAGACCTTGTGATTAAAAGCAAGAATCACAAATGTCACTCATCACCAGGCTCAGTATTCTATTGGGAAGTGAGGAAACAACCTAAAAAATAAGTCTTACTTCCACGTTCTATCAGTCGTGGCCCAAAGTTTTGAACCTGACAAAGTTTGATTTCACAAAAGGTTATTGATCGTTTAGTTAGAGGTTTATTTGGTTACTGAAGGATAATTATCAGCATTTCATAAATATTTTACACTTTTATTGAGTTCTAAAGGGAAAAACCATGCTCCTTGTGGAGACTGACACACCAATCCAGCATACCAGTGGTGAGTAGACTTTAAGCCACAATGCTCCTCTGGGAAACATGCAAGTTGTCTCTGCAGGGAGGAAGAAGACGAACTCTAGTGCCACCTAGTGTTGGTAGAATCCACAAAGTCAAAAGAGACCCTTTAATGACCCCATGTCATATGAGTTAGGATTTATGCAAGATCAGAACTTCAATTTTCAGACACGGTGTTTCAGGATGATTGTCCCTCGTCAGTGCAAAGTATGAGATCTGATCTGGCTGTCTGAGAGGCTAAGGCTATGTGCGCTGCCTGCAAATCGCTGCAGAAGCACTGCTTAATGGATGCAGTGTGTTTGCAGCATAGATGCCGATTTCATGCGCTATGGATGCTGCCTCTCCCATAGACAGAGTGGGAGCAGCATCCAAAGCACACAAAAGAAGTGACGTGCTGCATTTTTAAACGCAGTGTTGTCAAATTTTTGACACTCAAATTGCTGCATTCAAAAAAGCAAAGTGCGCACGGATTATGCACAATCTTCATAGATTATGCCGGGGACGCAGGACGCATGCATTTACGCTGCGTAAACATATGAAATTACACTACGTGCGCACATAGCTTAAGACTAGGTCTAAAGGGAATACTATTCACCTTGCGGAGAATTTCTACAGTTAATCTTCTTCCTCACTGAACAGACAATTTGCATATTTCCAAGAGGAGCATTGCAGATTAAAGTCTCCTCACCACTGGCATGCTGGAATGGGGTGACAGTCTCGGCCAGGGATAAAGAATCTAAACCTCCTCCAAGAGCAATGTCTCCTATCCACCCAGGAGCTATTTGGTGATGAACAATGCATTTTTCAGCATGATGGAGACCATGTCACAAGGCGGACATGATAACTAATGGTGATGAGCAAGCACCAAAATGCTTGAGTGTTCGAATCGAGATCAGATGCTTGGAGGGGCTCAACTCGAATACCAAGTATAATGGAAGTCAATGGGAAACTCGAGCATTTTTAAGGAAGACTTCAGGAATAATGCTTGAGTTTCCCATTGACTTCCATTATACTCGGGACTAGAGCCGATCCCTCCATCATTATACTCGGTACTGGAGTCAAGCCTGTCCGAACACAGGAGCATCTTGATGCTCGCTCATCTCTAATACCCAAGTGGCTCGAGGAACAAAACATTGACATTTTTGATCCCTGGCCAGGAAACTCCAAGATCTCAATTCTATTCACAACTTGTCATCAATTCTCAAAAAACAAGAGGACAAATAAAAAACACAGAAATCATGATAATCTCTGAGCACATGAATGGGTCATCAGTCAGGATTTGGCCCAGAGTTGATGTCCACCTCCCAGGGCGAAGGGCAGAAGTCTAGAAAACTAAGGAGGGAGCAGCACTCTAATGAGTGTTTACATAAACTTGATGTATTTGTCAATAAAAATATTTAAACTTCTGATATAATAAGGCCCTTTTCACACTGTGTTGTCATTTCCAATTAGTGGTCCCGTCAAAACTTCGGTCTGAACCCCCCCCCCGAGTTTTGGACGCATGTGTTGACAGGGCCATTGACTATAATGGTGCAGGAGTCACCGTGAGCTCTGTCTACTACGTCTGGGTGTCCGCCTGCAGAAAGCTTATACTCCTGAAAATGGTGCAAGACAGAGCACACGGTGACTCCGTCTACACCATTATAGTCAATCGCTCTGTCGGCGCATGCGTCGGAAACCCGTTTCGAGGGGGATTTGGATGGAAGCCCCGACGGGACCACTGAACAGAGATGACAACGCAGTATGAAAGCGGCCTAACGATCGTACTTCAGTAACTACATAGTTACATAGTTACTTAGGTTGAAGAAAAGACCTAGGTCCATCCAGTTCACCCTTCCTCCACCAGTTCTACATTTTGTCATTAAATTACTTATAACCAACAATGTTGTGTGTAGTGAGGAAATCATCCAGCCCTTTTTTAAAAGCTGTTATAGTATCTGCCATTACTACCTCTTGTGGTAGGGCATTCCACAGGATGACCGCTCTAACTGTAAAGAACCCTTTCCTATTTAGCTGTTGGAATCGCTTTTCTTCCACTCGCAGTGAGTGTCCCCTGGTCCTTAGTACTGTCTTTGGAAGAAATAAGTCATGTGCCAGTCCTTTATATTGACCACACATGTATTTATACATATAAATGAGATCTCCTCTGAGACGTCTTTTTTCGAAGATAAACATATCTAACTTTTTCAACCTGTCATCATATGGGAGGCCTCCATTCCTTGTAATAATCTAGTTGCCTGCCTTTGAACTAACTTCTGAATGTCCTTTTTAAAATGTGGAGCCCAAAACTGGATCCCATATTCCAGATGTGGCCTTACAAGTGATTTATAGAGGGGTAATAACACGTTGGGATCGCGGGATCTAATCTCTCTTTTTATACACCCTAGAATCTTGTTTGCTTTAGCAGCTGCTGCCTGACATTGAGAGCTGCTGCTCAGCTTACAGAAACATCCAACTAAAAGATCCAAAAACACTGAAGCCGCAAACTGTGTGGAAACCAGAACTTGTCAGGCTCAAAATTTTGGGCCACGACTGCACGTGAAAAATGGACGTCTGAATGAGGTCTAAGGTGCACGCGGAATTACAGGACAGAAGCAAGCTTTTTGACGACAGTTTATTCTGTACCTCCATGTTTAGTCCGCTGAGGACGGTACACATACAGCAATCGTGGCCAACACAACATACCCCAGATTGTACGACAGCTTCTGGTATTTTGGCATCTTAATGAGGATTTCTCCCACCAGCCTGTTCTCTGGAGATAGAGAATACGCTATTGATTGATATTAATACATTTCTGCTCGCTCAAAGAAAACCAGACGAGCGCTGGAAATGGAGAAGTGACCCGATTGTAATAGAAACATGTAATACTATGGAAGATTTGGCCTCCTCGGTTGAAGATGGCCTTCACATGTCGCGCACAGTGTACAGATTGGCTTGTGCAGTCTACAGACTATCAGAACTTCAAGTGAAATCCAACAATGAATGCCATTGTGGTTTGTTTTTTTTAATCTAAAAAGGGTAGAAAATCTGTCCTGAATATATTCTTAATTAAGCGGTCAGAGCTCTGTTTTCTCCAAATCCCTTGCACAGAGAAAAAAAATCTAAAAATGCCTGTAACTGCCACTAGAGGGCGCTGACTCAATAAAGGGAACCTGTCAAGTGGAAAAATGCTATTAACCTGCAAATATGGGGTTAATCTGTAGGATAACAGGGTTTGAAATCTGCCCGACGCCTGCAGATTAAACAGTGCTGCCAGGAGGAAAACAACTTTAATCCTCCCAGCAGCATTTCGATTTCAGTCCCAGGGGCGGTGCCGCGGTTCAGTCACTGCTCTGTGTATGGACAGCTGCATCCACATCCCACGCTGATTGACAGTCACACAGCATTAGAGGAAGCTGTCAGTCAGTGCGGGGGGCATGGTAAGCCGCCGCTTTCTATACACAGAAGTGACTGAACTCACGGAGGAGCGCCGCCCCCGTGACTGAATCCCAAATGCTGCTGGAAGGAATAAAGTTAATTTCCTCCTGGCAGCAAGTCTCAGTGCCAACGCCGGGCAGCTTCAGAAAGCTATTAACCTGCAGACTAACCCCATATCTGCAGGTTAATAGCATTTTTCCACATGATGGGTTCCCTTTAACCCCACCTAGTTTTTTTGTACTTTTGTTTCACCTCTTCCTCCAACAAACATAAAACTTTTTTATTTTCCGTCAACGCAGCAGTATCAGGGCTGATTTGTACTGAAAGTGGGGGAAAAAACATTTCCAAGAGTGGAAAAAAGAAAAACAATTTCGGAATTATTTTTAGCTTTTTATACGTTCATGGTACGGTAAGAACGACCTGGCACCGTAATTCTTCAGGCAGGCTGTGTGGGGGCTTTTTTTGGGGCATGTACCATGCTTTCATTACTTTTTATAGCCTTTTTCTGTAGACGTGCACTGACAAACATTTCTTGCACTTTTAGTTACATTTTTTTTTTTTTTTTGCATGGTTTATTTTTTTAATTTTCAAATGGAGATAAAAGGTGAGTGAAGCAAACATTTTTTTTAATATTTTATACTTTTTTTTATTATTAATTTTCATTTTATTTTTTAGTTCCCTTAAGGGACTGCAATTGTTTGTACAATACTTCGGCATTATAGTATATAGTAAAAATAATGTTCTCATATGAAAGCATCAGAGAACCAGGATACGACAAAAGCGACTTTCAGCACGGACGAATGGGTGGGGAAAAAAAAAAAAGGATAATGCGACTGGATTTAGAACAGTTCCCTAATTTGGATTGCGCCATTTAAATGCTGCTTTCAGCAATTGACAGGGGTATTAAATGGTTAAACTGCAGCAATCAGCCAGCTTCAGTCACTAGAAGTAGAGGCAGGTGCCAGCTGTATAACACAACTGACACCTGCCCTGTATATGGAGTTGGCCCTGCTTCATATTCCAGAATGGCAACATCTTAGTAAGTGCAGATAGGATTTAAAGGGAACCTGTCACCAGATTTGTCCCTTATAAGCTGCGGCCACCACCAGTGAGCTCTTATATACAGCATTCTAGGATACTGTATATAAGAGACCAGGACGCTCTATAGAACGTAAAAAACAGCTTTCATTATACTCACCTGCAGGGTGGTCCGGTCCAATGAGTGTTGCTGGTCTCGGTCCGGCGCCTGCTCTCTTCTTGCTCTGTATGGATGATGCGTCCTACGTCATACAGTGTCCTCCATTGCACTCCTGCGCGCGCACGCACACTTCTTTGACCTGCTGTGGGCAAAGTATTGTAATGCGCAGGCGCTGGGAAACGTGAAAAGCCACCCGCGTATGCACACTACAATGCCTTGATCTGCCTTCAGTAGGGCAGAGAGAAGTGCGCAAGCGCAGGAGTGCACTGGAGGACACCGTGTGGATGACGTAGGACGCATTATCCATATGGCACTGGGAAGGAGGATGATGATAGAAGGAAGAGATGAGGAACTGGACCGAGACCAGGGACGCCTATAGGAATGGACCACCCCGCAGGAGAGTATAATAAAATATGTTTTTTAGGTTATACAGAGCGGCCTGGGCTGTTATATACAGCATTCTAGAATACTGTATATAAGAGCTCACTGGTGGTGGCCGCAGGTAATAAGGGACACATCTGGTGACAGGTTCCCTTTAACACTAGAAGTCCCAGGAATTTCGAGCTCCAAAGGGTTCCAATGGTGGAAATGTTAAATGACCCCTCTCTGGGAATTCTAGTGTTAAAAGCAAACACAGGCGTATGTGTTGTGAGCGCCCTCCAGTGGTGACTGCAGGGACTCCCCATGTTAATTTTTATACCTCTCTATACCGGGGATTTGGAGTTTTGTACCAGATCTACGATCGATATAAAGATATATTAAGAAAAATCAGAACAGAATTTTGCACCTAACAATATGAAGTGGCGAGTAACGTGGTGTGAGGTGGAGGCTCTTGTGTTATGTGCTCTGCATTACATTTATCTTCTATGCAATATTAAAAGGCAAAAAGGCAATGACACAGAAGTGGTGTGGGCTGCAGTCTAGATATATAGCAACAGGTCATGGCAGCATAATCTAGCTGGTCCCTAAAAAAAAAAAAAAAAAAAAGATCAAACAAACAAAAACACAAAAACAATTTACATAGCATGTGAAAATTCCAAGAAAAAAAAAATCAATAAAATCAATGGTAAGATCACACTATACGGTAAAATAAATGCCACGGGAAGCGTCAGCGGGAATCGAAGCCGGCAACAGGCAGAAAGAAATGTCAAAGAGCAGCGCATCATGTGCCGGTCAGAGAGCGAAGCGATCGTCTCCGCCGTGCAGCCTGGTGATGGCGCCCGCTGCCGGCCGGGATGGAAACCTACTGCCAGGGGTTAATCATGACAGTAGGATCCAGGGTCAGAAGGGCAAGAAAAGGTGAATGGTTTGGGAATTCACAGTCACTTGGGATCCTGAGCTCCCAGGAGTCGCCGTCTGCTGATGACCAGTCCGTCCTCCTTCATGACCTGTGAAATGATGAACCGTAGTATGTAGAGATTATCATCACCAGGTTCACCCCCGGACCGGTACTATAGTTAGCCTTCAATCCTAAAGTTACTTCTTTCCAACTCCATTGGTGACTTTTCCCCTTCGATGCTTTCTCCTGGACGTCGTAGTAGGGCCTTCATTGTGTTTCACTGGAACGGCTGTGAAAAAGTTATTACATTGTGGGTATTAACAAAATGGAAGGAAACACGTCAAAGGTCAACGGCATCAACCAAACCTGGCAGAAAATGACAAATCACCATAACAAGAATAAAATCTGCAATTATTATAATATATATATATATATATATATATATATATATATATATATATATATATATATATATATATATATATATATATATATATATATATATATATATACATATATATATATACATACACACACACACACACACACACACACACACACACACACACATATACACACACACACATATATATATATATATATATATATATATATATATATATATATACACAGTGGAACCTTGGAACTTCCGGTTCCGTCCTTTCACCGCGCTGTGACCCGCTCCAGAGGTAACTTTCTGTACATATGTGCTGTATACAGTATACCATTGTACAGTACAGTATATACTATATAACATGTCTATTTGCATTTGTGGATACAGTATTGTACTTTCTTTCTGCTAACCAGTACAGCACATGGCTTGTGCTGTAATCTAATTGCCTGTGCAGTATTCCTACCCCACATTTGGCTTACTTCTGCCCTTATTTTGGGGAGAATAGATTTGAGATGCGTTTTTTTTGTGTACTGTACTAGAATAAAGGTTGACATATTTATACTACCTTTTTTCTCTATAGACTGCACCTCCCAGACACCAACAATTCTATTGTACGCTAACGTGCAGTTTATTTTATTTTATATGCTTTTTACGGCACAGTAATAACTTTATATAAATATAGGACATTATATTGTATTACTGTAATACATTTGTATAAATACAGTAAATATTTTTGGGTTGTGGAATGAATTGTCTCTGTTTCAATTATTTCCTATGGGAAAATTCGCTTTGATATTAGAGTAACTTGGTTTAAGAGCAAATTCCCGGAACCAATTATGCTCGTAATCCAAGGTTCCACTGTATGTACACACATTATATATATATATACATATATATATATATTTACTGTATATACAGTATGTCTGGTCTTTGGCTATGTCTAGGGCACCATCTAGTGGCCAGCAAAGAAACAGCACGAGAAAGTGTGAGAAGGACACACTGGCACATGCGGTGCAAACCACTCATCACTGGCATTTAATAACCAATAACGATAATTTAACAATCAATCTGGAGAAAGAAGGGAATTTTGTTACTTACCGTAAATTCCTTTTCTTCTAGCTCCTATTGGGAGACCCAGACGATTGGGTGTATAGCTACTGCCTCCGGAGGCCACACAAAGCATTACACTAAAAAGTGTAAGGCCCCTCCCCTTCTGGCTATACACCCCCCGTGGGATCACGGGATGCTCAGTTTTAGTGCTAAAGCAAGAAGGAGGAAAGCCAATAACTGGTTTAAACAAATTCACTCCGAAGTAACATCGGAGAACTGAAAACCGTTCAACATGAACAACATGTGTATCCAAAAAAACCCAAAAATCCCGAAGGACAACAGGGCGGGTGCTGGGTCTCCCAATAGGAGCTAGAAGAAAAGGAATTTACGGTAAGTAACAAAATTCCCTTCTTCTTCGGCGCTCCATTGGGAGACCCAGACGATTGGGACGTCCAAAAGCAGTCCCTGGGTGGGTAAAGAAATACCTCATGTTAGAGCTGCCAGACAGCCCTCTCCTATGGGGAGGCAACTGCCGCCTGCAGGACTCTTCTACCTAGGCTGGCGTCCGCCGAAGCATAGGTATGCACCTGATAATGTTTGGTGAAAGTGTGCAGACTCGACCAGGTAGCTGCCTGGCACACCTGTTGAGCCGTAGCCTGGTGTCGTAATGCCCAGGACGCACCCACGGCTCTGGTTGAGTGGGCTTTTAGCCCTGAAGGAACCGGAAGCCCAGCAGAACGGTAGGCTTCAAGGATTGGTTCTTTGATCCATCGAGCCAGGGTGGCTTTGGAAGCCTGCGACCCTTTGCGCTTACCAGCGACAAGGACAAAGAGTGCATCCGAGCGGCGCAGGGGCGCCGTGCGGGAAATGTAGATTCTGAGTGCTCTCACCAGATCCAACAAATGTAAATCCTTTTCATACCGATGAACTGCATGAGGACAAAAGGAAGGCAAGGAGATATCCTGATTTAGATGAAAAGAGGATACTACCTTAGGGAGAAACTCCTGAATGGGGCGCAGCACTACCTTGTCCTGGTGGAAGACCAGGAAAGGAGCCTTGGATGACAGCGCTGCTAGCTCAGACACTCTCCGAAGAGAGGTGATCGCTACAGAAAAGCCACTTTCTGTGATAGTCGAGAAAGTGAAACATCCCTCAGAGGCTCGAAGGGCGGCTTCTGGAGGGCAACTAGTACCCTGTTCAGATCCCATGGATCCAACGGCCGCTTGTACGGGGGTACGATATGACAAACCCCCTGCAGGAACGTGCGCACCTTAGAAAGTCGTGCTAGACGCTTCTGAAAAAAGACGGATAGCGCCGAGACTTGCCCTTTAAGGGAGCCGAGCGACAAACCTTTTTCTAACGCAGATTGCAGGAAAGAAAGAAAAGTAGGCAATGCAAATGGCCAGGGAGACACTCCCTGAGCAGAGCACCAGGATAAGAATATCTTCCACGTTCTGTGGTAGATCTTAGCAGACGTGGGCTTTCTAGCCTGTCTCATGGTGGCAATGACCCCTAGGGATAATCCTGAAGACGCTAGGATCCAGGACTCAATGACCACACAGTCAGGTTCAGGGCCGCAGAATTCCGATGGAAAAACGGCCCTTGGGACAGTAAGTCTGGTCGGTCTGGTAGTGCCCACGGTTGGCCGACCGTGAGATGCCACAGATCCGGGTACCACGACCTCCTCGGCCAGTCTGGGGCGACGAGTATGACGCAACCGCAATCGGATCTGATCTTGCGTAGCACTCTGGGCAAGAGTGCCAGAGGTGGAAACACATAAGGGAGCCGGAACTGCGACCAATCTTGCACTAAGGCGTCTGCCGCCAGAGCTCTTTGATCGCGAGACCGCGCTATGAAGGTCGGGACCTTGTTGTTGTGCCGAGACGCCATTAGGTCGACGTCCGGCACCCCCCAGCGACGGCAGATTTCCTGAAACACGTCCGGGTGAAGGGACCATTCCCCTGCGTCCATGCCCTGGCGACTGAGGAAGTCTGCTTCCCAGTTTTCTACGCCCGGGATGTGAACTGCTGATATGGTGGAAGCTCTGTCCTCCACCCACATCAGAATCCGCCGGACTTCTTGGAAGGCTTGCCGACTGCGTGTCCCTCCTTGGTGGTTGATGTATGCCACCGCTGTGGAGTTGTCCGACTGAATTCGGATCTGCTTTCCTGCCAGCCACTGCTGGAAGGCTAGTAGGGCCAGATACACTGCCCTGATTTCCAGAACATTGATCTGAAGAGTGGACTCCTGCTGAGTCCACGTACCCTGAGCCCTGTGGTGGAGAAAAACTGCTCCCCACCCTGACAGACTCGCGTCTGTCGTGACTACTGCCCAGGATGGGGGTAGAAAGGATCTTCCCTGTGATAATGAGGTGGGAAGAAGCCACCATTGCAGAGAGACCTTGGCCGTCTGGGACAGGGAAACTCTCTTGTCCAGGGACGTTGTCTTCCCGTCCCATTGGCGGAGAATGTCCCACTGAAGTGGGCGCAGATGAAACTGCGCAAACGGGACTGCCTCCATTGCTGCCACCATCTTCCCTAGGAAGTGCATGAGGCGCCTTAAGGGGTGCGACTGACCATGAAGGAGAGACTGCACCCCTGTCTGTAGTGACCGCTGCTTGTCCAGCGGAAGCTTCACTATCGCTGAGAGAGTATGAAACTCCATGCCAAGATACGTTAGTGATTGGGTCGGTGACAGATTGGACTTGGAAAAGTTGATGATCCACCCGAAAGTCTGGAGAGTCTCCAGCGCAACATTCAGGCTGAGTTGGCATGCCTCTTGAGAGGGTGCTTTTACAAGCAGATCGTCTAAATAAGGGATCACCGAGTGTCCCTGAGAGTGCAAGATTGCCACTACTGCCGCCATGACCTTGGTGAAAACCCGTGGGGCTGTCGCCAGACCAAATGGCAGAGCTACGAATTGAAGATGGTCGTCTCCTATCACGAAACGCAGAAAGCGTTGGTGCTCTGGAGCAATCGGCACGTGGAGATAAGCATCTTTGATGTCTATCGATGCAAGGAAATCTCCTTGAGACATTGAGGCAATGACGGAGCGAAGGGATTCCATCCGGAACCGTCTGGCGTTTACGTGCTTGTTGAGCAGTTTTAGGTCCAGAACAGGACGGAATGAGCCGTCCTTTTTTGGCACCACAAAGAGATTGGAGTAAAAACCTTGCCCTTGTTCCTGAAGAGGAACAGGGATCACCACTCCTTCTGCTCTTAGAGAGCCCACCGCCTGCAGAAGGGCGTCTGCTCGGTCGGGATGTGGGGAGGTTCTGAAGAACCGAGGCGGAGGACGAGAAGTGAACTCTATCCTGTACCCGTGAGACAAAATGTCTGTTACCCACCGGTCCTTGACCTGTGGCAGCCAAATGTCGCAAAAGCGGGAGAGCCTGCCACCGACCGAGGATGCGGAGAGAGGAGGCCGAAAGTCATGAAGCAGCCGGCTTGGAAGCGGTTCCTCCGGTTGCTTTCTTGGGGCGTGAGTGAGCCCGCCAGGCATCTGAGCTCCTTTGCTCTTTCTGAGTCCCTTTGGACGAGGAGAATTGGGGCTTGCCCGAGCCTCGAAAGGACCGAAACCTCGACTGCCACTTCCTCTGTTGAGGTTTGCTTGATCTGGGCTGGGGTAAGGAGGAGTCCTTACCCTTGGACTGTTTAATGATTTCAGCCAATTGCTCACCAAACAGTCTGTCTCCAGATAGTGGCAAGCTGGTTAAACATTTCTTGGAAGCAGAATCTGCCTTCCATTCCTTTAACCACAAGGCTCTGCGCAAAACTACAGAGTTGGCAGACGCCATTGCGGTACGGCTCGTAGAGTCCAGTACCGCATTAATAGTGTAGGTCGCAAACGCAGACATTTGCGTAGTTAAGGACGCTACTCGCGGCACTGCTGGACGTATGATAGAGTCCACCTGTGCCAGACCAGCTGAAATAGCTTGGAGTGCCCACACGGCCGCGAATGCTGGAGCAAACGACGCGCCGATAGCTTCATAGACAGATTTCAACCACAGGTCCATCTGTCTGTCATTGGCATCTTTAAGTGAAGCCCCATCCTCCACTGCAACTATGGATCTAGCCGCAAGCCTGGATATTGGGGGATCCACCTTTGGACACTGGGTCCAGCGTTTGACCACGTCAGGGGGAAAGGGATAACGTGTATCCTTAAAACGTTTGGAGAAACGCTTGTCTGGAGAAGCATGGTGTTTCTGGACTGATTCTCTGAAGTCAGAGTGGTCCAGAAAAGTACTCAATTTACGCTTGGGATACCGGAAATAGAACTTCTCCTGCTGTGCAGCTGCCTCCTCTGCTGAAGGGGCTGGGGGAGAAATATCCAACAGTCTATTGATGGCCGCTATAAGGTCATTTACCATAGCGTCACCATCAGGGGTATCTAGATTGAGAGCGGTGTCAGGATTAGATTCCTGATCATCCATCTCTGTCTCTTCTTCTCGCTGAGACCCTGACCAGTGAGATGACGTCGAGGGTCTTTCCCAGCGAGCCCGCTTAGGCTGCCTGGGACTGTCATCCGAGTCAGAGTCTTCAGCCTGTGAAGCCTGGGACCCCCTTGAATTACGGATTAGTTCCAACTGGGGGGGACCGGGGAGCATAGACACACCAGTGTCCATGGTCTGAGTAACTGGCCTGGACTGCAAGGTCTCCAGGATTTTTGTCATAGTCACAGACATCTTATCAGCAAAAACTGCAAATTCTGTCCCCGTCACAGGGGCAGGGTTCACAGGCGTCTCTGCCTGGGCCACTACTACCATAGACTCTGGCTGCCGAAGTGGCACAGGGATTGAACATTGCACACAATGGGGGTCACTGGAACCTGCCGGTAGATTAGCCCCACATGCGGCACAAGCAGTGCATACCGCCTTTGCCTTGGCACCCTTGCGTTTTGCGGATGACATGTTGTTGTCTCCTCAGAGCAATATAGGGTATAAGCCAAGAAGCGACTGTACAGTGCAATATAAAATGTAAATGGTACAGGGAAAAAGTGCACCAAATAACACTGTGGCACTAGTGGGGCCAGCACTTATGTGCAGCTTACCGCCCGCAAAAACGCGGGTGTGTGGTCGCCAGAGCCCCTTGTCTGAGTCCCCCAGAGCCTGCGTCCGTTCTCCAGCCAGACTGCATGCAGGAATGGCTGCCGGCGTCCTGTGGAGATGGGCGGGCCCTGGGCGTGTTGAGACCAAGAGCGGGAAACATGCGTCCCCACTGTGCCCAGTGAGAGGGCTGGAGTATGTAAATAAGACTCCAGCCCTCGGCGCTGCTATAGAACAGCGTCTCTCCCTTTCCCTGAGTGACAGGGTGGGGGCGGGAACGAAGCAGAGCTAGGCCGCAAAAGCCGGGGACTAGATTTATGAGCGCTGCCGCCGTAAAAGCGCGGTCAGCGCGAGTCCCCGGCGCACAACAAGTCCCAGCCGCGCCGCCGCTCCCGGAGCGGCCGGCGCAGTAGTTCCCAACACATAAAGTCACTCAGCTAAGCTGTAGTGACTCTAACCCCAGCGCGCAGCGCTACTGTCCCCGGCGCACTAACACACCCAGCAAGTCTGGAGTGTGCGTGCCTGTCTGTGCGGGGACACAGAGTACCTGACTGTTGCAGGGCCATGTCCCTGACGGTACTCAGCTCCTCCAGCAGGTTCTCTGGGTCTGTGGATGGAGACCGGCCTCAGGGTTTGGGGGCCGGTAAGATCCCACTTCCACAGAGCCCCTCAGGGGGATGGGGAAGGAAAACAGCATGTGGGCTCCAGCCTCCGTACCCGCAATGGGTACCTCAACCTTACAAACCGCAAGTGGGGTGAGAAGGGAGCATGCTGGGGGCCCTATATGGGCCCTCTTTTCTTCCATCCGATATAGTCAGCAGCTACTGCTGACTAAACAGTGGAGCTGTGCATGGATGTGTGCCTCCTTCGCACAAAGCTTGAAAACTGAGCATCCCGTGATCCCGCGGGGGGTGTATAGCCAGAAGGGGAGGGGCCTTACACTTTTTAGTGTAATGCTTTGTGTGGCCTCCGGAGGCAGTAGCTATACACCCAATCGTCTGGGTCTCCCAATGGAGCGCCGAAGAAAATTACATAAAAAGGCACAAATCTGTTATTAAACCCTCGACGCCCTGTATTAATATTCAATCCATGTATTATCTTCAGACTTCTTACTAAAAACACTGGATTGTATCCTATTTGTAAAAAAGGTAAAAAAGTAAAAAAAAAAAGAAAAAAAAAGGAAGTTTTTTCATTCTCATAATAAGATTTCGCCAAAATATGTCTCCAATAAATGATCTGATGCTTTGTTCCTACTACTGTACTTATTAATATACTGTGATTTCTATTTTGCCGCCCCATTTTCTCCCCTGCCTGCAGCTGATGGAGGGGCTTGTGACTAGACCCATTCATTGGCGACCCCCAGTAACACTGCACAGGGCAGCACCGAGCCCCCTTTACGATTGCGCACAATTTTTGCCCACTTTATTTACTGCTTTTTGTTCACCTTCCTTGTCCAAAAAGACACAGACGCCCGGTTTATCATCACCTCAGATAGTTACCGAAAGATCTGGTTTCAGAATACCCCTCTTCTCCTTTTTTTTTTTTACAACTGTGCTGTACTTACCCTCCCTGGGTCCACAGCTACTCCAGGTTTCTGCTATGATCTGCAGTGTTGACAGCGCTGCAGCCATTCAGTGAGCTCAGTGGCTCTCAGCAGCAGATGCCATGAACTCAGGCCTTTGCTTTGCTGTAGCGCTATCAACGTGATACCAGCGCTACAGACAATAAGACACTGGGACCAGCAGAAGACACTCAGTACTGGACCCGGGGATGGTAAGTAAAGTACAGTTTTGATTTTTTTTTTTCTTTTTCTAAACACATGGGAGGCAAAGTCTGAAACCAAACCCCAATCACCAAATAATTTTTAGATCTATTTTAAAGCTAGCAGTTTTATATATTCTGGAAAGATAGGACTTACCCGCCTTCTCTGTGTGATACCAGGGTACATCAGTGTTATAGGTGCTGTCCTCACACTCAGAGAAGCTCTGGAAAGAGTCAGGAACAAAGAGGAAGTGTCAGGGACAGAAACCATTAGATATTATAAGACATCGGGGACGTCCACAAAACGCAGCCACGTCCTCTGCTCCCCCCCCCCCCACAACAAACCAAAAAGTAACAGCAGCAACACAGGACGCTCCCAAAGCTCTTTACTGTCACCATTCCAGTGATATTGGCGCCAAGTCTCAATGCTTGTGAGACATTATTATGCCGTCCTAGCACTGCAGCCAATCAGCACCCGTTAAGGGGCTTTAACGCTCACATTTCCTTCCACCGATATTGGAATGTCCGATGGACGTGTGGATGAATCAGCCCACCTTTGACCGCCGATTGGCTGCAGTGCTTACATGGAATAACATTGTCATGCATGTGGAAGACCAAGGTTTTTGTTTTTTTTTTTCATTTTACACAGTGGATTACTTGGACAACCCCTTTAAGTCTTAAAGGGAACCGGTCACCAGTTTTTCAGTGTATGAGCTAGTTCCACCACCTTCCTTAGCACCTAAGCTGCATTCCAAAAAGTGGTATATTATGCTCTGACCCCCCTGTGTATTCCTAAAAAAACCTTTTGAATACTTCCCACGCTGTATACAAATGCAACAGATCCAACCCGATGGGTGTCTTTGCAGCAGCTCCTGTCCCTCTTCTCCGCTGGTAATCGCCGTCCTCCCGATATGAATGATGCGTCCTGCGTCATCCACATAGCTGGACATAATCTCACGCCTGCGCAGGGTGATCGCGGTTGGCACAGGCGCAATTTGCCCTGCACTGCTGCCAGCGCGTGCGCAGTTAGGTTTCAGGCTCTGCCTGCAGCAGGGCAAAGCAAAGTGCACCTGCGCCAACTGCGATCTCCATGCGCGAGATTTTGTCCGGCTATGTGGATGATGCAGGAGTCGTCCACATCAATCACATCGGGAAGATGGCGATTATCAGCAGACAAGAGGGACAGGAACTGCTACAATGACACCTACCGGACTGGTCACATTTGCATACAGCACGGGAGGTATTCAAAACGTTTTGGTTTTTTTTGGGGGGGGGGGGGGGATGATATGTAGGTGGGTCAGGGCATAATATACCTCTCTTTAAAATGCAGCGTAGCTACTAAGGAAGGTGGTGGTATTAACTAACACAACAGAGATCGGAGCTAGAACTGATTGCTGCTGTTCGGAGGTTCAGCTGTGGCCGAAAGTGTTGGCATCCTTGAAATTATTCCAGAAAATGAAGTACTTCTTGGAGAAAATTATAGGAATTACACATGTTTTGCCATATAATGGTTTAGTTCATTTGTGTGTACTGGAACAACACGCGAAAAAAAAAAAAAAATTGAAAAAAAAGGCAAGTTGGACATAAGGATACTAAAAATTCCAAAAATTGGTCAGATAAAATTGTTGGCACCTTTCCAAAATTGTGGGTAAACAACTTTATTTCAAGCATGTGATGCCCGTCCAAACTGACCTCTGGCAAGTAACAGGTGTGGGCAATATGGAAATCACACCTGAAACCAGATAAAAAGGGGAGAAGTTGACTCAATCTTTGCATTGTGTGTCTGGGTGTGCGATACTAAGCATGTAGAACAGAAAGAGGAGAAGAGAACTGACTGAGAACTTGAGAACCAAAACTGTTGAAAAATATTAATCTCCAGAGATCTTGATGCGTCTTTGTCCATGGTGCACAACATAATCAAGAAGTTTACAACCCATGACCTGTAGCTAATCTTTCAGGATGTGGATGGCAGAGAAAATTTGATGAAAAGTTGCAACACAACCATATTGTGATAAGCAGCCCCAATCAAGCTCCAAAGAAATTCATGCTGTCCTGCTGCCTCAGGATGTATCAGTGCCAGCGCGAATTATCAGTCCACATTTAAATGAAATGAAATGAAATGAAATATTATAGCAGGAGACCCAGGAGGACCCCACTGCCGACACAGACATAAAATTAGACTGCAGTTTACCAAAATGTATGTGAGTAAGCCACAATCCTTCTGGGAAAGTGTCTTGTGAGGAGATGAGACCAAGACAGAGCTATTTGGTAAAACACAATGTGAGGGTAACCTGTGCTATAGGTTGTTTGTTCAGATGTAATAAGATTATCTGTTTGTGCAAATAATCAAAATATAGAGGTCGTTGCATAATTATCTGTGTCTATATGACAATCGCACAGAAGCCATAATATGATTCTAAGCTGTATGTTCAAGAAAGGGTTAACCAAAAATGATGAGGCCAGAATGAACAATGAAAAGTGAAGGCCTTCATAATGATAAGTGAAAGTCTTATCAGTGGTTTCACACAAAGAAGGAATGTGATATCTGTGGGATAAAATGTGTGTTTCTATGTTCCTACGCACCTCCCAAACCTCCCTATATGGCTTCGATGTATGAGAAAAGACAGATTTTGATACTTTATACATATCTGAAGGCTGAAATGTTATACGAATATCTGAACTATTCATTACACGAGTCAGTTGCCTATACTGGCTCAAAGAGTGAACACAGTCTCTGTGGTCATTGTTTTCCGAGTCATTTATTATATCTGTACAGATAGCTAATTTGGTCCCGTGCCTCTGGTGCCCTGAACAAAGACTCCATTAGCAGTCTTACCTAAATTTCTCCCTTGACAATAATTCTACTGTTTATCGAAAATTGAATGAGGCCTACAAAGAAAAGAACACAGTACCTACAGTCAATTATAGTGGAGGTTCAAATATGTTTTCAGGTTGTTTTTCTGCCTTGCTTTTGACTGTGTGCAAGACATCATGAAATCTGAAGATTACCAAAGGATTTTGGGTGGCAATGTAGTGCCCAAAGTTAGAAAGCTGGGGGTACTTCTAGGTCATGGGTCTTCCAGCAGCACAATAACCCCAAACATACTTTAAGAAGCCCCCAGAAATGGATGGAAACAAAGCACTGGAGAGTTCTGAAGAGGCAGCAATGAGTCCGGATCTAAATTTCATTGAAAACCTGTGGAGAAATCTTGAAATTGCTGTTGCGAGAAGGCACCAGAACAGTCCAAAATTCCAGCTGAGAAGAGGAAGAATCTTGTGGACGGTTACAGGTAGTCATTGATTGCAGTTTATGCCAATTGGTGTACAATCAAATATTAAGCTAAGCGCGCCAACAATTTGGTCTGGACTATTTTGGACTTTTGTGTGAAATTATGCACAATGTGTCTTTTTTTCCCACTTTGTGTTGTTCCAATACACACAAGGGAAATAAATGTGTACGACAAATTGCAATCATTTTCTGGGAGAAACACTTCACTTTTAGGAACAATTTGAAGGGTGTCAATACTTTTGGCCATGACTCTAGGTGCTGGCTGCATAGTACAACCTGCATCAACCCTGAATAGAGGGCGTTCCATACGTTATCACACTTTATGTTATCAGGTACAAAGGCGTTATAGGGGATCTCTGCAGCTAATATGTTGTGCCATGATATCGCACCTTCTGTCTTTGTCCACAGTGATCTGCGTACCACACCATCCCATAGAGGCAGAGGAAAGTTGTAATCGCCTGCAACGGACATTGAGAAAATACATTTAGTATCATAGTGACGTGACAATAGCAATGTCATTCATTCACCAAGGACAACATGACTGATTAAGTGAAATCCATTGTATATGGAGACTGGAAGAAGAGAAGTGGGAAATGACGGTTAATACGACGTTAGACCCCTGGCATGTTCAGCAGATGTGATAGAGAAGGGGACTGGCTTAGATACTATAATGAGCCACAAAGCCAGCCCCTTCACACTGCGCTGGTCACCTTCTCACTTCCTTTGCAAAGCCAACACTGGAGTGAAGCTGCCAGGACCACCAGAGGGGCACCGTACACAGGACATCGGGGCACATCTGAGCAGTAAAGTATATTGCATAGTATGATTATATGCCATTTCATACATAATAACAACCTACCACACACAGGAGCCACAGCACCACGTACAGCAGATGGGTCTTGGAGAACAGGTCCTGCCCAAACTTAATACACACGATTGCTTCTAGGAAGGCAATGGCTCTGTAACAGAAATGAACGCTGATGAGGAGGACATCTAACATGTTAGGATTGCAGTCTGTTCATTAATAGATATGGTCCCGATTTATATACTAACCAACGTCTCGGGACAGTTCTCCACATTTAAGATCCAGAAGGCAGAGGTGGTTATTAACCAGTTCTGCGCCCCGATTCCCAATAACTAGGTTACAATAAGTATCTGGAGGTCATCACAGAGTGACTATCCGTTTCATGTGAGTGCCTGCTCCTAAACCCCAAATAAACGAGTTCCAGTCAAATAATTAATTTTCAATATCTGCTAGTTATATTTCCATTTACATAAATATCCAGCTATATAATCAATGTGCAACACGAGAGCACTGTCTCTGATGAGACTACAACTCCCAGCGTGCCCTGAGCTTGTGGTAGGAAAGGCGTCTCTAAGCTCTACCTCATAACAACATGGGGTCTCAGAATGTAGACCCTCTCTTCTTGAGGTCCACGTGCCCTAAAAGGTTATACACAATGGCCGGTTTTTCTGTCCCAGGTGAAGTCCAGGGATTCATTTGATCATGAAAATTTCGAGTTCCCAAAGCAGCAGAACAAAGTCACTGGTCGGAAGGTGTGATGTCCCTATTGCAGGGGTGGGGAACCTCCGGACCGCGGGCCGCATGCGGCCCGCCATGACCTTTTATGTGGCCCCCGGGCAGATTCCCGGGGGAGGCAGTGCTGGTGCTGTCACCGCGGTCTTGCTGCCGCCGGCCCTTTAAATCCACACATTGCTGTTTGTGCTGCAATGTGTTCTCCCGTCGGCCAGTGCCAATTGTGGGCGGGTCCACAGCAGCCTCACAGCTTCCAGCGTTGTGTGCACGCCCCCTGCCCTCCGGAGATCAGTGCCTGCCTTCTCCTTCTGATGCAGTGTGTCCGGCTCCTGCACTCCGGTGATGTGAATGCGATGCTGCTGTGAGTCCAGCGCCGACCCTCTGCTGCTATGTGCCCTGCCCAATGCTTTGTGCCTCCCCACACCAGTTCTGTAAACCCTCTCCCCCAGAGTTGCATGAAACTCTCAGCGCAGTGCCCCCCAATGTCCTGTGTGCACCCCTCCCCCAGTCCTGTGTGCACCCCTCCCCCAGTCCTGTGTGCAGCCCATCACCCAGTAGTCCTGTTTGCACCCCCCCAATCCTGTTTGCACCCCCCCCCCAGTCCTGTGTGCACCCCCACACAATCCTATGTGCAGCCCATCACCCAGTCCTGTGTGCACTCCCCCAGTCCCGTGTGCAGCCCCCCCCCGTGTCCCGTGTGCAGCCCCCCCCCCCGTGTCCCGTGTGCAGCCCCCCCCCCGTGTCCCGTGTGCAGCCCCCCCCCGTGTCCCGTGTGCAGCCCCCCCCCCGTGTCCCGTGTGCAGACCCCCCCCCCGTGTCCCGTGTGCAGCCCCCCCCCCCCGTGTCCCGTGTGCAGCCCCCCCCAGCCCCGCGTGTGGTGTCTGTGCCGCCCCCCAGCCCCGCGTGTGGTGTCTGTGCCGCCCCCCAGCCCCGCGTGTGGTGCCTGTGCCGCCCCCCAGCCCCGCGTGTGGTGCCTGTGCCGCCCCCCAGCCCCGCGTGTGGTGCCTGTGCCGCCCCCCAGCCCCGCGTGTGGTGCCTGTGCCGCCCCCCAGCCCCGCGTGTGGTGCCTGTGCCGCCCCCCAGCCCCGCGTGTGGTGCCTGTGCCGCCCCCCAGCCCCGCGTGTGGTGCCTGTGCCGCCCCCCAGCCCCGCGTGTGGTGCCTGTGCCGCCCCCCAGCCCCGCGTGTGGTGCCTGTGCCGCCCCCCAGCCCCGCGTGTGGTGCCTGTGCCGCCCCCCAGCCCCGCGTGTGGTGCCTGTGCCGCCCCCCAGCCCCGCGTGTGGTGCCTGTGCCGCCCCCCAGCCCCGCGTGTGGTGCCTGTGCCGCCCCCCAGCCCCGCGTGTGGTGCCTGTGCCGCCCCCCAGCCCCGCGTGTGGTGCCTGTGCCGCCCCCCAGCCCCGCGTGTGGTGCCTGTGCCGCCCCCCAGCCCCGCGTGTGGTGCCTGTGCCGCCCCCCAGCCCCGCGTGTGGTGCCTGTGCCGCCCCCCAGCCCCGCGTGTGGTGCCTGTGCCGCCCCCCAGCCCCGCGTGTGGTGCCTGTGCCGCCCCCCAGCCCCGCGTGTGGTGCCTGTGCCGCCCCCCAGCCCCGCGTGTGGTGCCTGTGCCGCCCCCCAGCCCCGCGTGTGGTGCCTGTGCCGCCCCCCAGCCCCGCGTGTGGTGCCTGTGCCGCCCCCCAGCCCCGCGTGTGGTGCCTGTGCCGCCCCCCAGCCCCGCGTGTGGTGCCTGTGCCGCCCCCCAGCCCCGCGTGTGGTGCCTGTGCCGCCCCCCAGCCCCGCGTGTGGTGCCTGTGCCGCCCCCCAGCCCCGCGTGTGGTGCCTGTGCCGCCCCCCAGCCCCGCGTGTGGTGCCTGTGCCGCCCCCCAGCCCCGCGTGTGGTGCCTGTGCCGCCCCCCAGCCCCGCGTGTGGTGCCTGTGCCGCCCCCCAGCCCCGCGTGTGGTGCCTGTGCCGCCCCCCAGCCCCGCGTGTGGTGCCTGTGCCGCCCCCCAGCCCCGCGTGTGGTGCCTGTGCCGCCCCACAGCCCCGCGTGTGGTGCCTGTGCCGCCCCACAGCCCCGCGTGTGGTGCCTGTGCCGCCCCACAGCCCCGCGTGTGGTGCCTGTGCCGCCCCACAGCCCCGCGTGTGGTGCCTGTGCCGCCCCACAGCCCCGCGTGTGGTGCCTGTGCCGCCCCACAGCCCCGCGTGTGGTGCCTGTGCCGCCCCACAGCCCCGCGTGTGGTGCCTGTGCCGCCCCACAGCCCCGCGTGTGGTGCCTGTGCCGCCCCCCAGCCCCGCGTGTGGTGTCTGTGCCCCCCAGCCCCGCGTGTGGTGTCTGTGCCCCCCAGCCCCGCGTGTGGTGTCTGTGCCCCCCAGCCCCGCGTGTGGTGCCTGTGCCGCCCAGCCCCGCGTGTGGTGCCTGTGCCGCCCCGCGTGTGGTGTCTGTGCCCCCCAGCCCCGCGTGTGGTGTCTGTGCCCCCAGCCCCGCGTGTGGTGTCTGTGCCCCCAGCCCCGCGTGTGGTGTCTGTGCCCCCAGCCCCGCGTGTGGTGTTTGTGCCCCCAGCCCCGCGTGTGGTGTCTGTACCCCCAGCCCCGCGTGTGGTGTCTGTGCCCCCAGCCCCGCGTGTGGTGTCTGTGCCCCAAGCCCCCAGTTAATTAATTGCTTCACCCAATATAGCAGGGTCATTTAAACTAAGATAATTTTGTGCGGCCCCCGAAGGTTGGTAGAAATTTCCAAATGGCCCCCGACAGAAAAAAGGTTCCCCACCCCTGCCCTATTGGGTTGTCCCAAAGTCACTTTTGGATCATGATCACCACTTTGCGGCTCTTGCGTTTGACTCTCCGTAGATTTTTCCCTTCCCGAAGCTTTGAGTGTTGGTCGATAATGGCTCTTACTGTTCGTCGATGTTGCAACCTTGGCTGGGATCGCACTGGTGTCACAGCTTCTGTACTAACAGGCAAATCTGGGCAGAACCCCTTGACTCCAGGTGTCGGTCCCCCACCAATCTGATCACTTGCCCTAAAGATAGCCCATCAAAAACAGTAGCTGACCACCTCTTTAGTAAGGTCCATCTTGGTTTGGGTATAACTGGCGACTGTATTATCCGCGTTATCAAAAAAGCTAAAAAGTTTTTTGATGACAAAAACAGAACAAGCATCTTTAGACATTTCGATCTAAGAAAACAACGGGTCAGCTTTCCGGTCCAGATGAAAAGTAGCAGGTTTGCCTAACCCGAATACTTACGGGGGCCCTTTGTGGGTCATAATTCAGGGTAAGCAATACATCATATAATTGAATGTATTGATCCCATTGACAACATGTCTAGGATGCAACATTTATGGTCATGGCCAAGCTATCCCCCTCCTCCTGCCACCATTTATTAATGGCCTTCATTGCTATTTGCATTCGCCTCGATCAGGGGATTGTGTTCCTACCCACAGATGCTGGCTGTAGGTACAAACCCAATTAAGAAGAGGAATTGCAACACCTGGTTGCGGCCTCATTCATGCATTGCCAGGAGGAATAAGAGAGGGACAGCACAATGCAAAGTTCTGATAAAAGATTCATGTACTCACCCAAACACCCAGCACTGTGTACCGACTCTTTTGCACTGTGTATCTGTAAGATATGCGTAGTACTGCCTGTAAAATGTAGAAGAATGGACGGTTAGTGCGACTCATAGCGTTGGATATATAGAAAGGGAGGTACAAGAGGAGTGGGGAAAAAAAAAAGTGAATAAATCTCCAACACAAGACCCATGGAAATTCACTGCTTGAAACACATGAACATAACTACTAAGATGTGGATGACCAGAAGATCGGATCTCAAAGGACACTGGAACACGAGGCGGGAGATAGAGACATCTCCAAGTGAAGACTCTACAGACATGACTCGGGCAAAGATGTGTAATGTCGCTTGTGTGTCCCTTTCTTGTCAGTTTAAGCTACACAATTAGAAGGGGGAAGGGGTTATAACAGTGTGTCATCCTAGTTGGCCTCCATAGACTCTAATGTTATCAGGCATGCAGTAGTATTCATTGTCCTGCTGGTGGTGGGTTGTGCGTCTATCATTCACCTCTGCAGGGGGGGCTCTTGATACCCCAGCCTGCAAACTGGCCAGAGACTGCTCTTCTCCATACTTGGAATTACATGAAAAAAAATGTATAAGGGGTGGGTGTGCTGAGGACTTCTGCCCATCCAAGGGGCTGATCCCAGTAGAGGGAGAACAATAAGCCACATGTTTGGTCAGTGATTTGGTGCTGGGAAGTGAAGGGGTGAGGATCTGTTGCGGTGGCCAGGTCTTGGTGCCCGTGAATGGACTACAGCGCTTGGAGCTGGATACATGTGCTACAGTTATGATAATCGTCGCCTGCATTTGAGGAACTATCTTAAAGGGAATCTATCATCAGTTTTGGGCCTTATAAGCTGCAGCCACCACCAGTGGGCTCTTATATACAGCATTCAAATTCATAAGAGCCCAGGCCGCTGTGTACAACATAAAAAATGAGAATGTTGTTTACTTACCGTAAATTCTTTTTCTTATAGTTCCGTATTGGGAGACCCAGACATTGGGTGTATAGCTTCTGCCTCCGGAGGACACACAAAGTACTACACTAAAAAGTGTAGCTCCTCCCTCTGAGCATATACACCCCCTGGAGAACTAGATCTAGCCAGTTTAGTGCAAAAGCTGAAGGAGAATAGCCACCCACAAGTAAAGACAGAGCAAGAACCAGAACAACCGGAGACTCTGTCCACGACAACAGCCGGTGATAACACGCGGAACAAGAAACTGCCAACAGGCAACAGGGAGGGTGCTGGGTCTCCCAATACGGAACTATAAGAAAAAGAATTTACGGTAAGTAAACAAAATTCTCTTTTTCTTTATCGTTCCTATGGGAGACCCAGACATTGGGACGTCTCAAAGCAGTCCATGGGTGGGAATAAACAGAAAAACTGAGAAGTAGGCAGAGCCTAACTTCACAAATGGGTGACAGCCGCCTGAAGGATGCGTCTGCCCAAGCTCGCATCTGCCGAAGCATGAGCATGCACTTGGTAGTGCTTTGAAAAGGTATGCAGGCTAGTCCAAGTGGCAGCCTGACAGACTTGCTGAGCCGTAGCCTGGTGCCTGAAAGCCCAAGAGGCACCGACCGCTCTGGTCGAGTGTGCCTTGATCCCCGGCGGGGGAGGCACCTGAGTACACTGGTAGGCATCGGAAATGGCCGACCTAATCCAACGAGCTAAGGTCGGCTTAGAAGCCGAGAGGCCCTTACGTCGACCTGTGGTTAACACAAAAAGAGAGGTGCACCGCCTAAGAACAGCGGTGCGAGACACATAGATCCAGAGCGCCCGCACCAGATCCAGAGTATGCAACGCTTTTTCAAAGCGATGAACAGGAGCCGGACAAAAGGAAGGCAGGGAAATGTCATGGTTAAGGTGGAAAGGAGAAACCACCTTAGGGAGAAAGTCCGGAGTCGGACGGAGAACCACCTTGTCTTGATGAAAAACCAAAAAAAGGTGACTCCGAAGAGAGCGCAGCCAAATCAGAGACTCTCCTGAGGGAAGTTATGGCCACTAGAAAGACCACTTTCTGTGAAAGACGAAACAAAGAAACCTCTAAGAGGCTCAAAGGGGGGTTTCTGCAAGGCCGTGAGGACCAAATTGAGGTCCCAGGGATCCAAGGGCCACCGGTAAGGCGGAATGATGTGAGACGCGCCCTGCATGAAGGTGTGGACCTGAGCCAGCCGGGCGATACGCCGCTGGAACAGCACTGACAGAGCCGAGACTTGTCCCTTGAGGGAATTGAGGGATAGTCCTAGCTGCAGACCGGACTGTAGAAAGGACAGAAGGGTCGGCAAGGAAAAAGGCCAAGGAGCATGGCCGGAAGAGCGACACCAGGACAGGAAAATTCTCCAAGTCCTGTGATAGATTTTGGCCGAGGAAGACTTCCGAGCCCGAGTCATAGTGGAGATGACTTCAGGAGGAATACCAGAAGCCGTCAAGATCCAGGACTCAAGAGCCACGCCGTCAATCTGAGAGCCGCAGAATTCTGGCGGAAAAACGGACCTTGTGAGAGAAGGTCTGGACGGTCCGGAAGATGCCACGGCACCTGTATGGACAGATGGAGCAGGTCTGGGTACCAAGCTCGCCTGGGCCAGTCCGGAGCAATGAGGATGACCCGACGGCCCTCCATTCTGATCTTGCGCAGAACTCTGGGCAAGAGAGCTAGAGGGGGAAACACGTAGGACAGACGAAACTGGGACCAATCTTGAACCAGAGCGTCCGCTGCAAAGGCCTGAGGATCATGGGAGTGAGCCACGTAAACTGGAACCTTGTTGTTGTGACGGGATGCCATTAGGTCCACTTCCGGAGTGCCCCACTTGCGGCAGATTGACTGAAACACTGCCGGATGCAGGGACCACTCGCCACTGTCCACGGTTTGACGGCTGAGATAATCTGCTTCCCAGTTTTCCACGCCTGGGATGTGGACTGCGGATATGGTGGACTTGGAGTCCTCCGTCCATTGAAGGATGCGTTGAACCTCCAACATTGCCAGGCGGCTGCGTGTCCCGCCTTGGTGATTGATGTAGGCAACCGCTGTAGCGTTGTCTGACTGGACTCGGAAGTGCTTGCCTGCCAACAGGTGGTGAAAGGCTAGGAGAGCTAGAAGCACAGCTCTGGTTTCCAGCACATTGATCGAGAGGGCTGACTCAGACGGAGTCCAAGTGCCCTGCGCTCGGTGGTGGAGACATACCGCTCCCCAGCCGGATAGACTGGCATCCGTGGTGAGGATCACCCAGGACGGGGCCAGGAAGGAGCGCCCCTGAGACAGAGAGAGGGGCCGAAGCCACCACTGAAGAGAGCTCCTGGTCTGTGGCGACAGAGCCACTAACCTGTGCAAGGAGGAAGTCCGCTTGTCCCAACAGCGGAGAATGTCCAGCTGCAGAGGACGCAGATGGAACTGGGCAAAGGGAACAGCCTCCATTGACGCCACCATCTGACCCAGCACCTGCATTAGGTGCCTGATGGAATGACGGCGGGGCCTCAGCAGAGAGCGCACCGCCAGATGGAGGGACTGCTGTTTGACTAAGGGCAGCTTCACAAGTGCCAGCAGAGTCTCGAACTGCATCCCTAGGTACGTGAGCCTCTGGGTCGGAGTCAGAGTGGATTTGGGCAGATTGACAAGCCACCCGAATTGGGCTAGAGTGGCGAGAGTGAGCGAGACACTCCGCTGACAGTCTGCGCTGGATGAAGCCTTGACTAGAAGGTCGTCCAGGTAAGGAATCACTGCCAACCCCTGGAGGTGCAGAACCGCAACCACTGCTGCCATGACCTTGGTGAATACTCGAGGGGCCGTGGCTAACCCGAAGGGGAGAGCCACGAATTGGAAATGTTCCTCTCCGATTGCAAAACGTAGCCAACGCTGGTGTGAAACTGCAATTGGCACATGCAGATAGGCATCTCTGATGTCGATGGATGCCAGGAAATCCCCTTGGGTCATTGAGGCAATGACTGATCGCAGAGACTCCATGCGAAAATGCCGCACCTGAACATGCTTGTTGAGAAGCTTGAGATCCAGGATGAGCCGGAAGGAACCGTCCTTTTTGGGGACTAGGAAGAGATTTGAGTAGAAACCTCTGAACCGTTCCCGGGCGGGAACCGGTACAATTACTCCGTTGGCCTGCAAGGATGCCACGGCCTGAGAGAAGGCGGCGGCCTTGGAGCAGGGGGGAGTTGACAGAAAAAATCTGTTTGGCGGGCTGGAAGAGAATTCTATCCTGTAGCCGTGGGAGATGATATCCCGCACCCACTGATCGGAGACGTGTTGAAACCACACGTCGCCAAAGTGGGAGAGCCTGCCACCGACTAAGGACGTTGCTGGCGTGGCCAGATAGTCAAGAGGAGGCTGCCTTAGTGGCAGCAGCTCCTGCGATCTTGTGTGGACGCGCCTTTGTGCGCCAGTTGGATTTTTGGTCCTTGGCTGAGTTAGTGGACGAGGCCGAGGGCTTAGAGGATGACCAGTTGGAGGAACGAAAGGAACGAAACCTCGACTGGTTCCTACCCTGGACATGTTTCCTGGTTTTAGTTTGTGGCATGGAAGTACTCTTCCCGCCAGTAGCTTCCTTAATAATTTCATCCAGTTGTTCACCGAATAGCCTGGACCCAGCAAAAGGGAGCCCAGCAAGGTACTTCTTTGAAGAAGCATCTGCCTTCCACTCTCGAAGCTACAAGATCCTGCGGATAGCGAGGGAATTAGCCGAAGCCACCGCAGTGCGGTGAGAAGCCTCCAGCATGGCAGACATGGCATAGGATGAAAAGGCTGAAGCCTGGGAAGTTAAGGCAACCATTCCGGGCATAGAGTCCCTGGTGAGGGAATGCATCTCCTCTAGAGAAGCAGAGATGGCTTTGAGAGCCCACACTGCTGCAAAAGATGGGGAGAACGAGGCCCCTGCCGCCTCATATACAGATTTGGCCAGAAGGTCGACCTGGCGGTCAGTGGAATCCTTAAGAGAGGTGCCATCAGCCACTGATACAACGGTCCGGGCTGAGAGTCTAGACACCGGGGGGTCTACCTTTGGTGAATGAGCCCACTCCTTGACCACCTCAGGTGGAAAGGGAAAACGGTCATCAGAACCACGCTTTGGGAAGCGTTTGTCAGGACAGGCCCTAGGCTTGGTCACAGTGGCCTGAAAACTGGAGTGGTTAAAGAACACACTCCTTGTCCTCTTAGGCAAGGTAAACTGGTGCTTTTCTGCCAGAGAGGGTTGCTCCTCTGATACTGGCGGATTGAGGTCCAGTACAGAATTAATGGACGCAATCAAATCACTAACATCTGAGACACTTTCGGACAGATCAATGGGGCACATGGAGGTAGCCTCCGAGCCCCCAGTAAAGGCATCTTCCTTGCCCGGCGAGTCAGCTTCTGAAACAGAGCCGCGGGACGAGGAAGGAGAGGGAGCCCTGCGTCTCCTTTTAGGAGGACGGGGTCTGGGACCAGATGATGAATCCTCTGTGAGCTCCGCTGAGAGAGCCCTAGCAGCAGAGGCTCCCTGTGAAGGGGGCTGATGCATGTTCAGCAAAGTCCGGGACAGCTGTCCCATGGAGTCGGCAAAAGACTGGGAGATTGACCTAGAGAAGGATTCTACCCAAGCCGGGGGTTCAGCCACAGGAGCCGGAGCGACCACTGGGGGGGCGATTCCAGGCTGAGGCATTGTCAGGTTAGAGCAGGCATCACAATGTGGATAGGTTCTCGGTTCAGGCAGCACGAGCTTACATGCAGTGCATACTGAATATAGCTTTGGAGCCTTGCTCCTCGTGTGAGACATGCTGCTGAAGTGGGGGCTCTTGCCAGAGTGACCCCCAGAGAGTATATACAGAGGCCCACAACCAGAGGTTGTGGCTTACCAGACCGCTGGAGCGGTGTTGTGTGCCCTCCAGATCCCAAAGCCCGGACCCCCAAGCACCTCAGCAGGGATGCTGCAGCCAGTGCTGATTGCAGAGAAAACGCTGATAAAATGGCGCCGGAGCGAGGAGAGGGGGCGGGGCCAACCCTGAGAGCGGGATCTGGAGGGCCAAAGAGACTTACAGGGGAGGAGACATGTACTCAGTGAGGAGTGTCTCTCCCCTGTGCAGAACGGCCGCTGGGCGGAGCCACACTGTCCCTCTGCATGAATGACATGCGAGGGCAGTGAAACCGAAAGTAGGCCTCCGGCGAAGCCGGGGCCTAAATTTGAGCGGTGCGGCCGACGCGCAGGCACCATCGGCGCGGTTCTCAGGCGACAGCCAGAGAACCCGCCGGAAATGTCAAAAAAAACACTCAGCACACTCTCCCCACATAATAAAGTACAGGGACCCCCAGAACATAAACGTCTCAGGTACTTAGCTTGCTGAGACGCAGGGCCATGTCCCTGGGGATGAGTGCTCCGTCCAGCAGGATCCTGAAGGGCTGCGGATGGAGACCGGTCTCCTGCAAAGCATGGAGAACCGTGCTGGCTCCCACTTCAAGCCAGAGCCCGAGGGATGGTGAAGGAGCGCGGCATGTAAGGCTCCAGCCTTGGAATCAACCTTAACAACACCGCCGACACAGTGGGGTGAGAAGGGACATGCCGGGGGTCCAGACTTGGACCCGCTTTTTTTCAAAATCTTTCCAAAAATGAAAAATCAGATGAGAATGCATGTGTGGATGTATGCCTCCTGAACACAAAGCAATGAACTGGCTAGATCTAGTTCTCCAGGGGGTGTATATGCTCAGAGGGAGGAGCTACACTTTTTAGTGTAGTACTTTGTGTGTCCTCCGGAGGCAGAAGCTATACACCCAATGTCTGGGTCTCCCTTAGGAACGATAAAGAAACACTTTATAATACTCACCTAGGAGGTCACTCCGGTGCAGACCGATCGGATAGGTGTCTCCGTTCTCCGAGACCGGCGCCTCCTCTTTCGGCCATCTTTGTTGTTTTTCTTCTGAAGGTGGCGTGTATGACGCATCCTACGTCATACACACTTGCAGACACTGAGATCCTGCGCAGGCGCACTTTGGTCTGCCCTGAGCAGGGTAGATCAAAGTACTGTAGTGCGCGGGACCGGCAAGAGTATACGATGTAGGACGCGTCATGCACACAGGCTTCAGAAGGAGGACGAAGATGGCCGAAAGAGGTGGCGCCGGCACCGGAGACGCCTCTCTGACTCAACTCCACCGCAGCGACCAGTTTAGATAAGTATTATAAAGTGATTTTTACGTCCTACACAGCAGCCTGGGCTCTTATATACAGTATTCTAGAATGCTGTATACAAGGGTTCACTGGTGGTGGCCGCAGCTTATAGGCCCCAAAACTGGTGACAGGTTGCCTGTAAAGACCATTGTTAAGATCATCTGGATTTGAGGAACTATCCTAAGGACCATCATGGATATCTATCATCTGGAGGAGTAGAAGAACTATTGTTGCATCACTAAACTGCTTAGGCAATTAACACAGTCCACAACCTCAGATCTTCACAGGTTTCATTAAAGGTTTTGCACAATTTGGCCTGTATATCTGCTAGACAGGGGCTTCCAGCCTTATTATCATTAATGACATATCCATAAGAGTAAATGTCAGATCAATGGGGCCAAACTACCAGTACCCCACTGATCAATGGATGGGTGAGAGTATCACCTAAAGTCCCAGAAACCCCTTTAGATTCTCTTCTATTGCTCACTGGCCCCTTTCATTCTGGGGGTCTGGTCATATGATACGGATGTCCTATCTTTTGGATAGGTCCTCAATATCAGATCTGTGGGGGTCCATCCCAACATACCCATTGACTATATCTGGATGTAAATACTTAACATGTGTAGTCGCTGCCGCCGGGTGCTGCAGAACAGCCCCTTTTCTTGCTCGAAACGGATTGGTGGTTGATGTCGGATTCCCACCAATCAGATATTGTTCTGAGGGTAAGGGATCAATATCTTATTCCTGGACAAATCCTTTAATAAATCACCATACGTCTATCAGAAAAAGCGACGCCTGCAAGCTGCAATAAAATAATCATCTAGACAGATCCACCCATATGAGTTTCATTTTTCATGGAATATTTATATCATATAAAATGATGGCCTATTCTTGTCACGGATTCTCCGAATATCTCCAGAAAGGTCACCACTTCAATAACCGGAAACGATCTGGACCTTTTAGGACCTCTAGGTTGGCATGTGTGGGTCGGGAAGGAGAAGCCATACTCTGGGCATTTCATTTACGATCCATCTTATCCATTACCTGACGGTCGGAGCTGTAATGATCCCAATAAAAAGAATCCGGCACCAGCTCAACGGATGACTGGCTTGGAATACGAAGATATGCTTCAAGAAGAAAGTATTCAGCTCCGTTAGCTGGAAGGAAATAAAAGGAACATATTTTATCGAATGTGATCCTGGACTAAAGCAGTGAAAACACAGAAAAAAAGAGAATTTTGTTACTTACCGTAAATTCTTTTTCTTATAGTTCCGTATTGGGAGACCCTGACCATGGGTGTTTAGCTTCTGCCTCCGGAGGACACACAAAGTACTACACTTAAAAGTGTAGCTCCTCCCTCTGAGCTTATACACCCCCTGGTAGCCAGTCCTAGCCAGTTTAGTGCAAAAGCTGAAGGAGAATAGCCACCCAAAAGTAGAACCGAGTAAGAACCGGAACAACCGGAGACTCTATCCACGACAACAGCCGGTGATAACACACGGAACAAGAAAATTGCCAACAGGCAACAGGGAGGGAGCTGGGTCTCCCAATACGGAACTATAAGAAAAAGAATTTACGGTAAGTAACAAAATTCTCTTTTTCTTTATCGTTCCTTTGGGAGACCCTGGGACGTTCCAAAGCTGTCCCTGGGTGGGAATAAACAGAAAAAACTAAGAAGTAGGCGGAGCCTAACTTCACAAGTGGGCGACAGCCGCCTGAAGGATGCGTCTGCCCAAGCTCGCATCTGCCGAAGCATGAGCATGCACTTGGTAGTGCTTCGAAAAGGTATGCAGGCTAGTCCAAGTGGCAGCCTGACAGACTTGTTGAGCCGTAGCCTGGTGCCTAAAAGCCCAAGAGGCACCGACAGCTCTGGTCGAGTGTGCTTTGATCCCCGGCGGGGGAGGCACCTGAGTACTCTGGTAGGCGTCCGAAATGGTCGATCTAATCCAACGGGCCAAGGTCGGCTTAGAAGCAGAGAGACCCTTGCGCCGCCCTGTGGTTAGCACAAAAAGAGAGGTGCACCGCCTAAGCGCAGCGGTGCGAGACACATAGATCCGGAGAGCACGCACCAGATCTAGAATATGCAGCGCTTTCTCAAAGCGATGAACAGGGGCCGGACAGAAGGAAGGCAAGGAAATATCCTGGTTAAGGTGGAAGGGAGAGACCACCTTAGGAAGAAAGTCCGGGGTCGGACGGAGAACTACCTTGTCTTGGTGAAAAACCAAAAAAGGTGACTCCGAGGAGAGCGCAGCCAAATCAGAGACTCTCCTGAGAGAAGTTATGGCAACTAGAAAGGCCACCTTTTGAGAAAGACGATACAAAGAAACCTCCCTAAGGGGCTCGAAAGGGGGTTTCTGCAATACCGTGAGGACCAAGTTAAAATCCCAGGGATCCAGGCCGCCGATAAGGCGGAATGATGTGAGACGCACCTTGCATGAAGGTGCGGACCTGAGCCAGCCGGGCGAGACGCCGCTGGAACAGCACTGATAGAGCTGAGACTTGTCCCTTGAGAGAGTTGAGGGACAGTCCTAGCTGCAGACCGGACTGTAAAAAAGACAGAAGGGTCGGCAACGAGAATGACCAAGGAGAATGGCCGGAAGAGCGACACCAGGACAGGAAAATTTTCCAAGTCCTGTGATAGATCTTGACGGAGGAAGACTTACGGGCCCGAGTCATAGTGGAGATGACTTCAGGAGGAATACCAGAAGCCGTCAAAATCCAGGACTCAAGAGCCACGCCGTCAATTTGAGTGCCGCAGAATTCGGGCGGAAAAACGGACCTTGCGAGAGCAGGTCTGGACGGTCCGGAAGATGCCACGGCATCTCCACGGACAGTTGGAGCAGGTCCGGATACCAAGCTCGCCTGGGCCAGTCCGGTGCAATGAGGATGACTCGACGGACCCTCCATTCTGATCTTGCGTAGGACTATGGGCAAGAGAGCTAGAGGGGGAAACACGTAGGACAGACGAAACTGGGACCAGTCTTGAACCAGAGCGTCCGCGGCGAAGGCCTGAGGATCGTGGGAGCGAGCCACGTAAACCGGAACCTTGTTGTTGTGACGGGATGCCATTAGGTCCACGTCCGGAGTGCCCCACTTGCGGCAGATTGACTGAAACACTGCCGGGTGCAGGGACCACTCGCCACCGTCCACAGATTGACGGCTGAGATAATCTGCCTCCCAGTTTTCTACGCCAGGGATGTGGACTGCGGATATGGTGGACTTTGAGTCCTCCGCCCATTGAAGAATGCGTTGGACCTCCAACATTGCCAGGCGGCTGCGTGTCCCGCCTTGGTAATTGATGTAGGCAACCGCTGTCGCGTTGTCTGACTGGACTCGAATGTGCCTGCCCGCCAACAGGTGGTGAAAGGCTAGGAGAGCTAGAAGCATAGCTCTGGTTTCCAGCACATTGATTGAAAGGGCTGACTCGGACGGAGTCCAAGTGCCCTGTGCTCTGTGGTGGAGATGTACCGCTCCCCAGCCGGATAGGCTGGCATCCGTGGTGAGAATCACCCAGGACGGAGTCAGGAAGGAGCGCCCTTGGGACAGGGAGAGGGGTCAAAGCCACCACTGAAGAGAGCTCCTGGTCCGTGGCGACAGAGCCACTAACCTCTGTAAGGAGGAAGGCCGCTTGTCCCAACAGCGGAGAATGTCCAGCTGCAGAGGACGCAGATGGAACTGGGCAAAGGGAACCGCCTCCATGGAGGCCACCATTTGACCCAGCACCTGCATCAGACGCCTGAGGATATAACGGCGGGGCCTCAGGAGAGAGCGCACCGCCAACCGGAGTGACAGCTGTTTGTCTAAGGGCAACTTCACAAGTGCCGGCAAAGTCTCAAACTGCATCCCTAGGTACGTGAGACTCTGGGTCGGAGTCAAGAGTGGATTTGGGAAGATTGACAATCCACCCGAATTGGGCTAGGGTGGTGAGAGTGACCGAAACACTCCGCTGACAGTCTGCGCTGGATGTACCCTTGACCAGAAGGTCGTCCAGATAAGGAAGCACTGCTAACCCCTGGAGGTGCAGGACCGCAATCACTGCCGCCATGACCTTGGTGAATACCCGAGGGGCCGTGGCTAACCCGAAGGGGAGAGCCACGAATTGGAAATGATCCTCTCCTATCGCAAAACGTAACCAACGCTGATGTGACACTGCGATTGGCACATGTAGATAGGCATCTCTGATGTCGATGGACGCCAGGAACTCCCCTTGGGTCATAGAGGTAATGACTGATCGCAGAGACTCCATGCGAAAATGCCGCACCCGGACATGCTTGTTGAGAAGCTTGAGATCCAGGATGGGCCGGAAGGTACCGTCCTTTTTTTTTGGAACTAGGAAGAGATTTGAGTAAATACCTCTGAACCGTTCCTTAGCGGGAACTGGGACAATCACTCCGTTTGCCTGCAAGGACGCCACGGCCTGCGAGAAGGCGGCGGCCTTGGAGCAGGGGGGAGTTGAGAGAAAAAATCTGTTTGGAGGGCTGGAAGAGAATTCTATCCTGTAGCTGTGAGATATGATGTCTCTCACCCACTGATCGGAGACTTGCTTTAACCAAGCGTCGCCAAAGTGGGAGAGCCTGCCACCGACTAAGGACGTGGCTGGAGCGGGCCGAGAGTCATGAGGAAGCTGCCTTAGTGGCAGAACCTCCTGCGGTCTTCTGCGGACGCGCTTTTGGGCGCCAGTTGGATTTTTGATCCTTGGCTGAGTTAGCGGACGAGGCGGAAGGCTTAGAGGATGACCAGTTGGAGGAACGAAAGGAACGAAACCTCGATTGATTCCTACCCTGGGGCGGGTTTCCTGGTCTTGGTTTTGTCGCATGGAAAGTACTCTTCCCGCCAGTAGCTTCTTTGAATGATTTTCATCCAACTGTTCACCAAACAGCCGTGAACCGAGCAAAAGGGAGCCCAGCAAGAAACTTCTTGGAAGAAGCATCTGCCTTCCACTCTCGAAGCCACAACAAATCCTGCGGATAACAAGAGAATTAGCTGAAGCCACCGCAGTGCGGTGAGCAGCCTCTAGCATGGCAGACATGGCATAGGATGAAAAAGCTGAAGCCTGAGCAGTTAAGGTAACCATCTCAGGCATAGATTCCTTGGTGAGGGAATGCACCTCCTCTAGAGAAGCAGAGATGGCTTTGAGAGCCCACACTGCTGCAAAAGTCGGGGAAAACGCGGCCCCCGCAGCTTCATACACAGATTTGGCAGAAGGTCAATCTGACGGTCAGTGGAATCCTTAAGTGAGGTGCCGTCAGCCACCGACACAACGGTCCGGGCTGATAGCCTAGACACCGGAGGGTCTACCTTTGGGGAGTGAGACCCACCCTTGACCACTTCAGGTGGAAATGGAAACCGGTCATCAGAACCACGCTTTGGAAAGCGTTTGTCAGGGCAGGCCCTGGGTTTGGTCACAGCGGTCTGAAAACTGGAGTGGTTAAAGAACACACTCTTCACTCTCTTAGGCGAGGTAAACTGATGTTTTCTGCCAAAGAGAGTTGCTCCTCTGACACTGGCGGATTGAGATCCAGCACAGAATTAATAGAAGCAATCAAATCACTAAGATCTGAGTCACCCTCAGAGAAATCGATGGGATACATAGCCTCCGAGCCCCAGTGAGGGCATCCTCCTCATCTTGACAGTCAGCTCTTGAGACAGAGCCGTGGGATGGGGAGGGGGAGGAAACCCTGCGCCTTCTCTTAGAAGGACGGGGTCTGGGATCAGATGATGAATCCTCCGTGAGCTCCGATGGACGGAGGTCAGAGGATAGGAGTCCTCTGTCAAGAGTATTAGAGGCACCCTGTGAGGGGGGCTGATGCATATTCATCAAAGTCCTGGACAAAAACCCCATGGACTCAGCAAATGACTGGGATATGGACCTAGAAAAGGACTCTACCCAGGCCGGGGGTTCAATCACAGGTGCAGCAGCAGCCTGAGAGACCACTGGGGGTGAGACTCCGGGCTGTGGCACCGCCAAGTTAGAGCAGACATCACAATGTGGATAGGTGCTCGGCTCAGGCAGCAGAGCTTACATGCAGTGCATGCAGAATAAAGCTTTGGAGCCTTGCTCCTTGTGTGAGACATGCTGCTGGAGTGGGGGCTTTGCAGAGAATGAACCCCAGGGAGAATATACAGAGGTCCACAACTGGAGACCGGCTGTGGCTTACCAGACCGCTGAGCGCGGGTGTTGTGTGCCCTCCAGATCCCGAAGCCCGGTCCCCCCAGTCGCAGCACCTCAGCAGAGATGCAGAGTTGCAGGATGTCCCAGAGCAGAGTGAACTCTGCCTGAGAAGAGGGCGTTCCTATAAAAGAGCGGGAACTGGAGGGCTATAGAGACCTGCAGGGAAGGAGGGACACCCCAGCAGTGGGGAGTGTCCCTCCCCTGGTGTAGAACGGCCGCCGGGAGGAGCCGAACCTGTCCCTCTGCATGAGTGACATCGCGAGGGCAGGAAAATGAAAACTAGGCCTCCGGCGAAGCCGGTGCCTAAATTTAAGCGGCGAGGCCGACAAGCAGGCACCATCGGCGCGGTTCTCAGGCAGAAAAGCTAGAGAACCCGCCGGAAAAGTAAAACAATCACATACAGCATACTCTCCCCTTACAATAAAGAACCGGGGAGCCCCAACATAAACGTCTCAGGTACTTAGCTGCTGAGACGCAGGGCCATGTCCCTGGGGATGAGTGCGTCCGGTCCAACAGAATCCTCAAGGGGCTGCGGATGGAGACCGGACTCCTGTCAGGCATGGAGACCGTGCTGGCTCCCACTTCAAGCCAGAGCCCAGAAGGGATGGTGAAGGAGCGCTGGCATGTAAGGCTGCAGCCTTGTAAATCAACCTTAACAACACCGCCGACACAGTGGGGTGAGAAGGGACATGCCGGGAGTCCAGACATGGACCCGCTTTTCTTCAAACTCTTTCCAAAAGTCAAACAAATCAGAGATGAGAATGCATGTGTGGATGTATGTTTCCTGACACAAAAGCGATAAACTGGCTAGGACTGGCTACCAGGGAGGTGTATATAGCTCAGAGGGAGGAGCTACACTTTTAAGTGTAGTACTTTGTGTGTCCTCCGGAGGCAGAAGCTAAACACCCATGGTCCCAAAGGAACGATAAAGAAATCTTATAATCCAGATTACTAAAACCCTACAGGCCGTGTCACACCTCGGCCTCTGCAGTGCTTAGTTCCTATGGGTTTTCGATCTGTCTGTACCCATTTCTCTCCTCACATTGTGTGGCACCAGTCTCTTAAAGGAAATCTGTGATCAAGATGTGGCTCTAACTGCAATTCACACATTTCGTTCAGCCCTCACCTCCGCTAAACAGGAATACTTCAGAAACCTCATCCTCTTTAACAGCACAACCCCAAACAGTTATTCAATACTTTCAACTCCCTCCTTTGCCACCACCCTCCAACCTCCCTCATTTCTGCAGAAGACTTTGCCACTTATTTCAAAGAAGAAAAAAAAAAAAAAAATTATCGACCAAACAAGGCATGTCTTCTCTGCTCAGTCACCACAACCACTTCACATAACAGACCACTGCCCCTCCCCCATAAACTTCCTCCCACCATCACCGAAGAAGAGCTGGCACGTCTTCTCTCAAAAGCGCACCTCACTACCTGTGCATTTGACCCCATCCCATCCCACCTCCTTCCCAACCTCACTACTATCCTTATTCCAGCCTTAACCCATCTTTTCAACCTATCTTTAACAACTGGTACCTTCCCTTCTGCCTTTAAACATGCAACAGTCACACCTAATCCTAAAGAAACCTTCCCTCGACCCAACCTCTACTAACAGCTACCGCCCCATATCACTACTCCCGTTCACCTCAAAACTCCTGGAACAGCACGTCCATGCTGAACTTTCCTCCCACCTATCATCTAACTCTCTCTTTGACAACCTACAGTCTGGCTTCCGTCCTCATCATTCTACCGAAACTGCCCTGACTAAAATCACAAATGACTTGCTGCCAAAGCTAACAAGCACTTCTCCATACTCCTACTTCTAGACCTGTCCTCAGCCTTCGATACTGTTGACCACGCCCTCCTATTACAGATCCTCTCTTCCCTTGGTGTCAGAGATCTTGCCCTTCTTGAATCTCTTCATACCTTTCCAACCGCACTTTTAGTGTCTCCCACTCCCACACAACCTCTTCATCCCGCCATCTCTCTGTTGGCGTCCCTCAAGGCTCTGTCCTGGGACCCTTACTTTTTTCTATCTACACATTTGGCCTGGGACAAGTCATAAAGTCCCATGGCTTCCAATACCACCTATATGCCGATGATACTCAGATCTACCTCTCTGGCCCAGATGTCACATCTCTGCTGTCCAGAATCCCGAAGTGTCTATCTGCTATATCCTCCTTTTTCTCCTCTCGCTTCCTAAAGCTCAATGTGGCCAAAACTGAACTGATCATATTTCCTCCATCTCACATACACTCTCCACCTGATCTATCTATTACAATAAATAACATCACGCTCTCCCCAGCACCCAAAGTTCGCTGCCTCGGAGTGACCCTCGACTCTGCCTTGTCTTTCATACCACACATCCAATCCCTCACCACCTCCTGCCGTCTTCAACTCAAAAATATTTCCAGAATCCATCCTTTCCGCAACTCGCAATCTACAAAAATGCTAGTGCATGCCCTCAATCTCCCGTCTCGATTACTTTAACATCCTCCTCTGTGGTTTCCCTGCTAACACGCTCGCCTCTCTCCAGTCCATCCTTAACTCTGATGCCTGACTGATCCACCTCTCTCCTCAATACCACCCCGCTTCTCCCCTCTGCAAGTCCCTCCATTGTCTCCCAATCTTCCACCGTATCCAATTCAAACTACTAACACTGATCTACAAAGCTGTCCATAATCTGTCTCCTCCGTATATCTCTGAACTAATCTCCCACTACACTCCAACACGTCACCTCCGGTCCTCCCAAGATCTCCTTCTCTCCTCCTCTCTCATTCGCTCCTCACGCAACCGACTCCAAGACTTCTCCCGAGGATCCCCAGTCTTCTGGAACTCGCTACCTCAACACATCAGACTATGTGCTACCCTTGCAAGCTTCAAACTGAACCTGAAAACCCATCTGTTCAGAAATGCCTATAATCTACAATGACCTCACTGCTTCGCTGCCACCCGACCACCACGCGGCGCTGCCGCCCAATCTACACCCCACCTACTGTCTCCTCCCCAAAATCCTATAGAATGTAAGCCCGCAAGAATGTCCTCTTCCCTCTCTCTGTCTGTCTACTGTAACTTGTATATGTATTCTGTATGTAACCCCATTCTCATGTACAGCACCATGGAATTAATGGTGCTCTATAAATAATAATAATAATAATAATAATAATAATAATAATAATAAAAAAAAACTTCTGCCCTTGATCCTTCTCATCTGGACTATTGTAACTCCAGTCATCAGTTTCCTCAAACCAAACTTTCTCCTCTCCAACCTGTCCTGAATGCGGCAGCCAAAGTCATATTTTTGTCCAGCAGCTTCACTGATGCCTCTACCTTGTGCCAGTCATTGCACTGGTTACCCATTCACTGCAGAATAGGACACAAACTTATCTCTCTCAGCCACAAAGCTCTTCACAGTTCTGCCCCACCCTATATCTCTCTCCTCATCTCTGTCTATCACCCTACCTGCGCTCTCCATTCTGAAACTGATCCAATACAAACATCCTCCATAACTGAACCTCGCACCTCTGTCTTCTTTCATGCTGCGCCAGTTTTCTGGAATGTGCTACCCTAAATGATCCAACTAATACGTAACCCTCACGTTTTAAAGTGTGCTTTAAAAACAACTCTGTAGACAGGTCTAGCACCTCAACTCACTAACCTACCTCTCCCCTGTTCCTGCTCTCAAACTTTTTATCAGAATCTGCTCCCTCCTATTTATCTGTCTCCACATGCTCCATGCACCCAATAGCACATGATAACTGCACCTAGACAGATCCTGGCTGATGATGGATTACGCAGCTTTATATCATAACTCCTATTTATTAAAATAATGGCCGGACCATATGAGACAAGCACGTTCTACCTATTGTGTCCCCCTATTTCCTCATAGATTGTAAGCTTGCGAGCCGGACCCTCACTCCTTCTGTAACTATTGAAATGTGTTACCTTGTATTGTCTTCATTGTCTGTACGTGTCCCCGCTTAAAGAGGTTGTCCACTACTTTGACATTGATGACCTTTCCTTACGATAGGACATCAATGTCTGATCGGCCGGGGTCAGACACCCCGCATCCCCGCCGAACAGCTGTTCCTAATTCCAGCAGCGAAAGCAGGCAACCGGAAATGCGCAGTTCTGGAGCTGCTCAGTCTTCTGATAGTGGCTTACACATGTCTGATAGAGGTAAATCCCACATCTGCGAGATGTACCTAGAAGAAGAGGACCAGATCTCTCTTCACAGGGAATGGAGCTGGGGCTGCTTGTTTGTGCCCCTCTATTCACTTGTATGCCAATTCCACATATTGCAGAGCGAGGGAGCGGCCGATCAGTGCGTGTGCGGGACCAAATTGGGAATTTACAGGTAAATGCCACCTGCTGATTTGATGGGCAGTCCGGACTGTCTGCAGCATTGTATATGGTTTTCTGCGACTACGGAGTAGGAATAATCCTTGTATGTGGATAATACTGCACTCACTGGTGATGGTCACAGATATCGGCACGGACGGGCGCCCTTACCTGCCAGATGATCATGAACAGATAGACTCCAGCCACTCTCTGAAATGAGGATTTAGGGTCAAACCAGCGCACATAGATCCAGCTGGCCGGGGTAAACTGTAACACGGCCCTCTTTATTTTCCCGGTGGTCGTGTGGATGTCCCTGAATGAGAAAGAGCAGACAAATAATGGTGGTCGCTGAGCGTTCCTGGTCTCAGATATAACCGAAGAACAACTAAATAGAACTGGGGAAAAGAAAAATCCCATACTCCCTGCCTGGAGCACCGCTCTTCTGCACTCAATATACAAGTCATAAAAGTGTGTCGTGTGACCGCTGCAGCCAATCTACTACTGCTGATCGTGGTCATGTGACACCACCTCTGTAACACTGGCGGGGGACACTGTAGTGAATGTAGAGGAGCGACACTGGTGCAGGAGGTGCGGTATAAGGTTTTTTTTTTTCTCCACTTGGAGCCTATATTTGATAACTTTTTAAGAGCCCATGGAGCGAAGCTTTAATATAAAGTTCTCAAAGTAGATTAGTGCAAGTATAGTAAGAATTAAAGTGTACCCCCACTTTTAGCAGTCCTCGGACATAAGCTGCATAGGGTTTAATGACCACAGGGTAGAAAAACCTTGGGGCCACATGTTCCTTATTTTTCCATAAAGATTTACTGCTGGTTACATGAAGATATGATATAGAGCTCTCCAAACATGAGGAGCATGAAGCTCCGTGGATGACGGCCACCACCTTCTTCTGGTCGTCCAATTTCTAATCCACCCTAGTAATATGGATATGTTTCGGTGAGGGTACACTTTAATAACAGCAGACTTGTAAACGTGCAGACAAAAAGGCTGCCCCGAGGTTGGACCTACTTGAAACTTGCCCAGTGGTAAGTTCTCATCTCCAAAAAGCGGCAGACCACCATGCCCAGAAGGATGCCACCTCCGTTACATAAGAGGATGTCCAGAATAACTTGGTCCCACCAACACTCAGCAAAATTAGGAAGAAGGTGCATAAAAAACAGCTGAAGGGACGGAAAGGAAGGAACAGGTTATAAGAGCAAAGCCCCAGAACAGATCCTCAGTGTATCAGATAAGTCTATGAACGACACTTTGTAATCCAAGTATCTGCCACACTAGATCCAGACTAGTGCCCCAGAGGTTGTACCGTATGACCACATCCACCCCATGGAGTAAAACTCCAAAGTCTCTGGATGAATAGACATCCCAACTGCTGCATCCCCAAAACAGACATGTCCTAGAAACAATTACCTTGGTTATTCGCCTTGAAAAAGGCACTGAAACGCATAGGTATAATAAAAACTCATGTTATACCAGAGGATTCTTCATTCCTGTAAGCACAGCTAGAGTATCGTGACCTCAACACTTAGGCTATGTGCGCACTGGGAAATGAAATTTCCTTGCGTAAATTCTGCAGGCTCACAAAGATGTTATCACCTGCGGAAAAAATCCGCACCAAATTCCGCACCAAAATCCGCATGCGGATTGTCGCGTTTTGTTGCGGATTTGGTGCGGAATTGGTGCGGATTTGGTGCGGTTTTTTCCGCAAGCTGTTCCCTGCGTGATTTTTACATTACATTAGGGAAAACCCGCAGCTACCTGCGGAAAAGAAGTGACATGCACTTGTTTTTGCTGCGGGATTTCCGCAGCAAAACATGCAGCTGTCAAATTCCGCCCAGTGCGCACAGGATTTTTTTTTCTCCATAGGATTTGCTGGTGATTCACTGCAGAGATGTTATGAACATTTTCTGCAGCGAAACATGCAGCAAATCCGCGGAAAATCCGCGGCAAAAAAGAGAATTTTGTTTACTTACCGTAAATTCTTTTTCTTATAGTTCCGACATGGGAGACCCAAACCATGGGTGTATAGCTTCTGCCTCCGGAGGACACACAAAGTACTACACTAAAAGTGTAGCTCCTCCCTCCGAGCATATACACTCCCCGGATGACAAATCCAACCAGTTTAGTGCCAAAGCTGAAGGAGGACATCCACCCATAAGTAGAGATAGAGTAAAACCCGGAACAACCGGAACTTCTGTCTACAACAACAGCCGGTGAAAACACACGGAACAAGAAAGCTGCCAACAGGCAACAGGGAGGGTGCTGGGTCTCCCATGTCGGAACTATAAGAAAAAGAATTTACGGTAAGTAAACAAAATTCTCTTTTTCTTTATTGTTCCTTATGGGAGACCCAAACCATGGGACGTCTCAAAGCAGTCCATGGGTGGGAAATAAACAGAAACTGAGAAGTAGGCGAAACCTAACTTCACAAATGGGCGACAGCCGTCCGAAAGATGCGTGTGCCCAAGCTCGCATCTGCCGAAGCATGAGCATGCACTTGGTAGTGCTTCGAAAGAGTGTGCAGACTAGACCAAGTGGCAGCCTGACAGACCTGCTGAGCCGTAGCCCAAGAGGCACCGACGGCTCTGGTCGAGTGCGCCTTAATCCCCGGCGGGGGAGGCATCTGAGAACATTGGTAGGCATCGGATATGGCCGACCTATTCAATGAGCTAGGGTCGGTTTAGAAGCCGAGAGACCCTTGCGCTGACGTGTGGTCAGCACACAAAGAGAGGTGCACCGCCTAAGAAACAGCGGTGCGTGACACATAGATCCGGAGCGTCCGCACCAAATCTAAAGCATGCGACGCTTTCTCAAAGCGATGCACAGGGGCCGAACAAAGGGAAGACAATGAAATGTCCTGGTTAAGGTGGAAAGGAGACACCACCTTAGGGAGAAGGCCCGGAGTTGTACGGGGAACCACCTTGTATTGGTGAAAAAAACCAAAAAGGGTGACTCCGAAGAGAGCACAGTCAAATAAGAGACTCTCCTGAGAGAAATTATGGCCACCAGAAAGACCACTTTCTGTGAAAGACTAAACAACGAAACCTACCTAAGAGGCTCAAAGGGGGGTTTCTGTAAGGCCATGAGGACCAGAGTAAGGTCTCAGGGATCCAGAGACCGCCGGTAAGGCGGAATGATGTGAGATGCGCCCTGCATGAAGGTGCGCACCTGGGCCAGTCGGGCGATATGCCGCTGGAACAATGCTGACAGAGCCGAGACCTGTCCCTTGAGGAAATGAGGGACAGACCTAGCTGCAGGCCGGACTGTAGAAAAGGACAGGATGGTCGGCAAGGAAAAAACGGCCAAGGAGCATGGCCGGAAGAACGACACCAGGACAGGAAAATTCTCCAAGTCCTGAGGTAAATCCTGGCCGAGGAAGACTTCCGAGCCTGAGTCATAGTGAAGATGACCTCGGAAGGAATGCCTGAAGCCGTAAGGATTCAGGGCTCAAGATCCACGCCGTCAATCTGAGAGCCGCAGAATTGTTGTGGAAAACGGACCCTCTGAGAGAACGTCTGGCCGGTCCGGGAGATGCCACAGCACCTCTACGAACAGACGGAGCAGGTCTGGGGACCAAGCTCGCCTGGGCCTGGGGCGATGAGTACGACCCGACGGCCCTCCATTTTGATCTTGCGCAGGACTCTGGGCAAGAGAGCTAGAGGGGGAAACACGTAGGCCAGACGGAACTGGGACCAATCTGGAACCAGCGCGTCCGCTGCCAAGGCCTGAGGATCGTGGGAGCGAGCCACGTAAACCGGGACCTTGTTGTTGTGCCGGGATGCCATTAGATCCACTTCCGGAGTGCCCCGCCTGCTAAATTGACCGGAACACTGCCGGATGCAGGGCTCACCCGCCGCTGTCCACGGTTTGACGGCTGAGATAATCTGCCTCCCAGTTTTCTGCGCCTGGGATGTGGACTGCGGATATGGTGGACTCGGAGTCCTCCGTCCACTGAAGGATATGTTGAACTTCCAACATTGCTAGGCGGCTGCGAGTCCAAGGACTACAGCCCTGATTTCTAGCACATTGATCGAGAGGGCTGATTCGGACGGAGTCCAAGTGCCCTGTGCTCGGTGGTGGAGAAACTGCTCCCCAGCCGGATAGACTGGCATCCGTGGTGAGAATCACCCAGGACGGGGCCAGAAAGGAGCGTCCCTGGTACAGAGAGAGGGGCCGAAGCCACCACTTAAAGAGAGCTCCTGGTCTGTGGCGACAGAGCCACCAGCCTGTGCAAGGAAGAAGTCCCTTGTCCCAACAGCGGAAAATGTCCAGCTGCAGGGGACGCAGATGGAACTGGCAAGGGGAACCGCTTCTATTGACGCCACCATCTGACCCAGCACCTGCATGAGGTGCCTGATGGAATGACGGCGGAGCCTCAGCAGAGAGCGAACCGCCAGATGAAGAGACTGCTGTTTGACTAAGGGCAGCTTCACAAGTGCCAGCAGAGTCTCGAATTGCATCCCTAGGTACGTAAGTTCCTGGGTCGGGGTCAGAGTGGACTTGCAAGCGTGGCGAGAGTGAGCGAGACACTCCGCTGACAGTCTGCACTGGATGAAGCCCTGACTAGAAGGGCGTCCAGGTAAGGAATCACTACCAACCCCTGGAGGAGCAGCACCGCAACTGGTGAATACACGAGGGGCCGTGGCTAACCCAAGGGGAGAGCCACGATTGGAAATGTTCCTCTCTGATTACAAAACGTAGCCAACGCTGGTGGGAAACTGCGAATGGCACATGCAGAGAGACATCTCTGATGTCGATGGATGCTAAGAAATCTCCTTGGGTCATTGACTGATCGCAGAGATTTCTGCAAAGTTGCCGCACCTGAACATGCTTGTTGAGAAGCTTGAGATCCAGGTCGGAAAGCACCGTCCTTTTCGGGGACTAGGAAGAGATTTGAGTAGAAATCTCAGAACCGTTCCCAGTCGGGAACTGGTACAATTACTCCATTGGCCTGCAAGAATGCCATGGCCTGTGAGAAGGCGGCGGCCTTGGAGCAGGGGGGAGTTGTCAGAAAAAAATCTGTTTTGTAGCCGTGGGAGAGGGTAACCCACACCCACTGATCGAAGACGTGTTGCAACCACACGTCGCCCAAGAGGGAGAGCCTGCCACCGACCAAGGACGTTACTGGCGCGGCCAGATAATCAAGAGGAGGCTGCCCTGGTGGCAGCAGCTCCTGCCGACTTAGGACACGGCTTCATACGCCAGTTGGTTTACGGACCTTGGCTGAGTTAGTGGACGAGGCCGAGGGCTTAGAGGACGACCAGTTAGAGGAAACGAAAGGAACGAAACCTCGACTGGTTCCTTCCCTGGAAGGTTTCCTGGGTTGTGGCATGGAAGTACTCTTCCTGCCAAAAGCTTCCTTAATAATTTCATCCAGTGGTTCACCGAATAGACTGGTCCCAGCAAAAGGGAGTCCAGCAAGGAACTTTTTAAGAAGCATCTGCCTTCCACTCTCGAAGCCACAGGAACCTGCGGATAGCGAGGGAAGTAGCCGAGGCCACCGCAGTGCGGTGACAGTCTCCAGCTATAGGATGAAAAGACTGAAGCCTGGAAGTTAAGGCAACCAATTCGGGCATAAAGGCCCTGGTGAGGGAATGCATCTCCTCCCGAGAAGCAGAGATGGCTTTGAGAGCCCGCACTGCTGCAAAGATGGGGAGAACGAGGCCCCTGCCGCCTCATATATAGATTTGGCCAGAAGGACAACCTGGCGGACAGTGGGATCCTCAGAGAGGAGCCGTCAGCCACTGATACAACTGTCCGGGCTGAAAGTCTAGACCCCGGAGGGTCCACCCTTGGTGAATGAGCCCACTCCTTGACCACCATTGGTGGAAGGGGGAAACAGTCATCAGAACCACGCTCTGGGAAGCGTCTGTCAGGACAAGCTCTGGGCTTGGTCACAGTGACCTGAATGCTGGAGTGGATAAGGAACACACTCCTTGTTCTCTTAGGCAAGGTATACTGATGCTTTTCTGCCAAAGAGGGGTGCTCCCCTGATACAGGCGGATTGAGGTCCAGTACAAATATAATGGACGCAATCAAATCATTAGCATCTGCGTCACTTTCGGACAGATCAATAGGGTACATGGAGAGCGTCCGAGCCCCCAGTAAGTCAGAAGTACGCTTAAGAAAGCGTTTGTCAGGACAGGCCCTGGGAATAGTCACAGTGGCCTGCTCTCTTAGGTGAGATAAACTGGTGTTTTTCTACCCAAGAGGCCTGTTCTTCTGACACTGGAGGGTTAAGGTCCAGAACGGAGTTAATGGACGCTATCAAATCGCTAACATCTGCATCACCATCGGTATCAATGGGGTACATAGACGAAGCGTCTGAGCCCACAGTAAGGGCATCCTCCTCGCCTTGTGACTCGGCCCGTGAGGCAAAGCCGTGGGACGAGGAAGGAGAGGAGTCCCTGCGTCTCCGTTTAGGAGGACGGGGTCTGGGATTAGGTGAAACAGACTCTGTTAGCTCTGCAGAGCGAGCTGGAGCAGCAGAGGCACCCTGAGAAGGGGGCTGATGCATGCTTAGCAGCGTCCGAGACAACTGTCCAATGGAGTCTGCAAAGGACTGGGAAATAGCATTGGAAAAAAAAATGCTACCCAAGCCGGGGGTTCAGCCTGGGGAGACTCCAGGCTGAGGCACCACCACATTAGAACAGGCATTACAGTGTGGGTCTGTGCCCGGTTCAGGCAATACGAGCTTGCATGCAGAGCATGTAGTGTACAGCCTTGGAGCCCTGCTCCTAGTGTGAGACATGCTGCTGAGGAGGAGGTTCTATAATAAAGAATTAACTCCTTCAGAATGCCCTGAGAGTGTATAAAAGTGCACAACCAGAGGTTGTGACTTATCAGACCGCTATTATGTGTACCCTCCGGATTCCAAGCCTGGACCCCCAGCCAGATATTCACTCCTTCTGCAGAGCAGCCAGCGCTGACCAGTGTACTAAGAACGCTGAGAAAATGGCGCCAGAGTGAGGGGGGGGGGGGGGGGGCGGGGGTTAACCCAGGAGCGGGAATCGGAGGGCTAAGGAGATGTACAGGGGAGGGAATCATCTCCTCAGAGAGGAGTGTCCTCCCCTGTGCAGAGCGGCCGGCGGGCGGCGCTGCAGTGTCCCCCTGCATGACTGACATGCAGGGGAACGAAACGAAACTAGGCCGCGGCTGAAGCCGGGGCCTAGAGTTATGCATGCGGCCGACAATCAGGCATCATCGGCGCGGTTCTCAGTAAAAACCGTGGAACCGGCCGGAAACACAGTAAAAAGCAGCATTATTAAAGTAAATCACTGTCCCCCCCAATAAAAGTGCCCCACATTGCAGAAGGACCCTCTGAATAACGTCTCTATACTTAGCTTTGAGACGCAGGGCCCAGTCCCTGGGTGGGGTGGGGGTTCAGTGCTCCGTCCAGCAGGGTCCTGCAAAAGGGCTGCGGATGGAGGCCGGTCTCCTGCAAGGCAGTGAGAACCGTGTTGGCTCTAACTTCAAGCCAGAGCCCCTAAGGGATGGTGAAGGAGCGTGGCATGAAGGGCTCCTGCCCTGAAGTCAACCTTAACAGCACCGCCGCCAAGGGGGTGAGAAGGGACATGCCGGGAGTCCAGTGGACCCGCTTTTCTTCCAAATCTTTAGAAAAAATGAAAAATCAAAAGAGGATGCATGTGTGTGTGACCTCCTGAACACAAAGCATGAAACTGGTTGGATTTGTCATCCGGGGAGTGTATATGCTCGGAGGGAGGAGCTACACTTTTAGTGTAGTACTTTGTGTGTCCTCCGGAGGCAGTAGCTATACACCCATGGTTTGGGTCTCCCATAAGGAACGATAAAGAAATCCGGTAAGTGCGCACATAGCCTTAAAGAGATGGTCCACCACTCAGCATTAGTGGCCACTTCGAGGTAAAGCTCATAGGGAAGGCTTTTCTCAAATACATTGTGTTACCAATTCAGCCTCTGAGCGGCGCTATTGCAGTCAACCCATCCCCATGACATGACCCTTGGGCTCCGTGATCTCTGAGATCTGGTGACGTCACGTCAACTTCCAGTTGACCCGACATTACTGAAGCGGGTCCCAGGCTTGCTGAGTGACTGGGCTGTGGGTGGCGTGTCACCGCTCGTCACAGCCCAGCATTGCTCCTGCTTGTGGCGCTCTAAGGCGAAAGAGAGAGCAAGCTGTGACAAGCGGAGAAACTCTGCACAAAGCTCAGACACTCACAGAGACTGCGGCCCATCTCAGTGATGTCAGGTCAACTGGAAGGTGACGGGACATCACCGGATCTCAGAGGTCACGGAGCCCGGAGGTCATACAATGTGGATGAGTGGAGTACAATAGCACCGCTCAGAGGCAGAATGTACTACACAAGGCATTTGAGAAAAGCTTTCCCTATGAGTTTTACAGTGATTTGGCCACTAATGCTGAACAGTGAACCACCCCTTTAAGTGAATTGCTATCTGGAAGAACTGCAAGATTGGTGAGCACTACCATGTAAGCAGTACCATCACTTTCACCCCCTCTAATTTCTCTTGCGGTATATGCCCAATACTGTCCTACTGTCGAAATCAGACAAACAACTTTTAAGGATAAAGTGACAGGGAAATTGTTCGGTGATTAAGTCTGCAAAAACCTTCTTAAAGAAGCTGAAAAAAAACTATAGATTTCATGAGTGATTTTCATCCTACAGAGATAAGTGCAGGTCACTTATTTGAAGAAGCTCCTGTAGGAATATCCTCCACCCTAGGCACTGTCCAATGAAAAGGCTACAAAAAAACCCAAAACAAAAACAAAAAAAACACACTTCCAAAAACTCATCAATGCTGAGTGCTTTTACTGAGTTTTCAGAGCAGAAACTCAAAGTTTCTGAAAAGTTTTCACTCAGTTTCTACTCCAAAAGCTCCTTGAAAAACTGTGTGCACATAAGGCAAAAACTGCACAGGAGCGTCCCTAAGGCCGGCTTCTCACTTGCGAAATTCTCGCATTGCACTCGGACACATGTTAATCAATGAGGCAGCTCCCATCTACTATTTTTTTCTCAGTCCAAATCGGACTGAGGAAAAAAAAAGAAAAAAAAAAAAAATCGCAGCATGCTGCATTTTGGAGTTTCTCGCGCGAGTCTCTCCAATGCAGGTCTATGGGAGCGGGTAAATAAACGGATGTCACACGGACCAGCACTCACACCATACTAGTGACATTCGTTTTTCTAAATACATTTATCGCATGTTTCACAAAACACTGGAAATGAGTGAGGTCTCACAATGTCGGTCAATCTCTACCTCTGTCAGTCGGTCTCTCCCTCTCGGTCTCTAGTCTCTCTCTGTCGGTCTCTCTCTCCCTCTGTCCATGTCGGTCTATTCCTTTCCCCCCTCTCTCATACTCACCGATCACCAGCGCGGCACTGCACGGCCTTCACACTGCTCCGGCGGCTTCTCCTCTTTTGAAAAAGCCGGCCGCTCATTATTCAATCTCGTATTCCCTGCTTTACCCGCCCACCGGCGCCTATGATTGGTTGCAGTCAGACACGCCCCCACGATGAGTGACAGCTGTCTCACTGCAACCAATCACACAATCACAGCTGCCGGTAGGCAGGTCTATATGTGCAGTAAAATAAATAAATAAATTTAAAAAAAAACAGCGTGCGGTTCCCCCAATTTTAATACCAGCCAGGGTAATGCCACACGGCTGAAGGCTAGTATTGTCAGGATGGGGAGCCCCACGTTATGGGGAGCCAACCACCCTAACAATATCAGCCAGCAGCCGACCCGGAATAGCCGCATCCATTAGATGTGACAGACCCGGGACTGTAGCCGGCCATCCCGAATTGCCCTGGTGCGGTGGCAATCGAGGTAATAAAGGAGTTAATGGCAGCAGCCCATAGCTGCCACTAAGTCCTAGATTAATCATGGCAGGTGTCTCCCCGAGATACCTTCCATGATTAACCTGTAAGTTTAAGAAAATGAAGACATACACCCAAAAATCCTTTATTTGAAATAAATAAAAAAAAACAACCCTCTTTCACCACTTTATTCAAGTCCACAAATACCCTTCCATGTCAGACGTAATCCACAGAGGTCCCTCGACGCTGTCAGCTCTGCTACACCGGAAGCTGACACAGAGCAGTCACAGACCATGACCGCTCTCTGTGAGCTCCGCGCAGCGACTGAAGTGAGTTGCGCTATCAGTGATGCCGTCACTCAGGTTACCCGCGTCCACAGATCTCAGCGGGAGGACTTCTACTGTGGCCAGTGACAGCACCGCTTATCGCGCGGCTCACTGCGGTCACCAGCGAGACCTTCACCGGTGACTGAAAATCAGGGGCCATGCCACACAGACAGAGCCGCGGGATGACAATGAAGTCGGGTGAAGTTCATCAGACTTCATTCTGATCGTGCGGCTCTGTGTGTGTCTGCTGTCAGCGGCCATTCAGCTCTGCTACATGGCTCAGTCTGTGTCTGCTGTCAGCGGCCATGTAGCAGAGCTGAATGGCATATGACATAGTAAAAACGGATCCCATACGCATCAAAACAAGCATTGCACACGCACTGCAATCATGAGAAAAATCCCAGGATCGCAGTGCAGTTGCATTGCACATGATCATAAAGTGAACTGAAATCGTCCGACTTTTTATCCTGCAACTTGGACCGATTTTACACGCATAGGTGTGTTTCCAGCCTTAAAGAAGCTTTCTCCTGAAGTGTTTTCTCCTTAAAAACAGATTTTGAACTCAAATTCAGAATGAACAAAGTCCCAACTCCTAAATGTTACTATGTGGAATAGAAAAGGCAATAAATGGTGAACACTCGATAAATTCCTCCATCTATGAGCATCTATGGATCCATTTCTCATATACAATGGAGAATTTTCCAAGTACATAAGAGTAAAAGTAAAAGACCCCAACAAACGGGACAAACCCGGCACTATCTGCATCTAATCTGCAATGCTCAATAAATAAACACAGCCGTCAATACAGAGAAGATTCCGGGAAGATACAGATCTTCTCACCGGCCGCTCCATGTCAGTGTCCAACGATTGATTAACCCATTTTTTAATAAAGTGTAAAGACCCTGCAGCCAACAGGAAAGACAGAAGATGGGAAGACAAGGGCGATGGAGCACTCACCTCCGTCAGCTCCCACGTGATGCTGATGGTCCAGCAGAGGCCATAGCTGCGGATCAGTAAGGCCTTCATGGACCAGCCCCAGAAGTGGCCGAAAGCAAAGATATCAAAGTGACTAAGTATCCGTTCCCAGGTGATTACGTGGCAATTAATTGCATATTCCTGGATAAAGTGACAAAAAGACACTGTTAGAATTTATTACAAAAATTTTTTAATGGAAACATTTCTGCAAAATAAATGATTGTTTGTAAAGTCCTTTAAAGGGTATTCCAGTTTTAGAATATTGGATCCCAAATATTGCCCAAAATCAGAAAATCCTCACCGTCCCTGGATCCAGCAGAGTTGATGTCCTGCTGCACCAATCTTTCTGTTTTGGCAGCAGCGGTGACATCACATCAACAGCACACATCACCGCTGCAGTCAATCACTGAGCTCACCTTCTTGGCTAAGGTAGATGGCTGAGCTTAGTGATTGGCTGCAGCGGTGATGTGTGCTGACGACGTGATTGCATTGCTGCAGCCAAAACACTGAGACCAGAGCAGCAGCTTAGATTGTACGGATATTAACCAAATAAATAAATTAAAATTAAAAATGGTGGGAACCCAACGTTGTTTTATGACCAGTAAATGTAAAGCAGACAGCTGAGATCTGACATTATCAGGCAGGGAAGGCCCATGGTGATTGGGACCTTCCCAGCTTAAAAATACCAGCCGCAGCCACCCTAGAAGTGACGCATCACAAGTGTCCAAAAACAGCTTGAAACCAGCTGACATCAACCCCCAAGTTTCATTACCCTGATTGCCACTGCATCAGGCATAGCCGAGCAAAGCGCCAGAATTGGAGCAACTCGTGATGCGCCACTTCTAGGGTGGCTGCTGTTTTTAGGCTGGCAAGGGCCCAATAACCATGGATCTTCCCAGCCTGATATCAGCCCCCAGCTGTCTGCTTTACCTTGGCTGGATATCAAAGTTGTGGGGGGCACACATTGTTTTTTTTATTTAATTATTTGGTTAATAGCTGTACAATCTATCTATCCATCTATCAATACAGTTATATATTTATCTATCATCTTTCTTAATTCTGGTACGTGTCGTACGGATGTTACACGAATGTAACCAGTCAGCTGTACATGTTTTTCACAGACTCATTAACTTGTTTGGGTCCGTGTGATCCAGGCTGCCGGGAAAAAAAAAACCGGACATGTCTCTGTGTGGATCAAATGGTCCATATGAAAAACCAAAGAAGTGAGTATGAGAGTGAACGTGTCTCCGGTATGTGTGCACATGGACGCCACATGTGCAGGAAACACGGACATGTGAAGGGGGCCTAAATTTGTTATATTACATAACTGGATCCCAAACACTGCCTCTTTTCTAAACGTGGAAAATCCCTTTTAAAGTAGATGTGCCACTGAATTTTACAAAACAAACTGCGCACGCTGGTAAATCAATCACTTGAACCTGATGAGGCTGACGTGTTCACCTTATAAAACCCTCTTTGGCAATCAGGCCTGATCCGCAGCTCCTCAATGTCTCCCCTCCGTGAGTAGGTTGAATACACTTGTATTTCTGAACTCTGAGTCTATAATGCTCATCTGAATATCAAGATTTTACAACCATTCTAACACAGATTTTCACAGTAAGTACACCAGTCCCACTAGCGCTAACAGATACATTTATTAAGTCATGCACTTTGTACTATAAAATCTGGTGACAGATCCACTTTCACCCCCTCAACCCAGTAATTCCTACATGTAGGAAATATTTTTCTCGATTGCTTCATTAGGGAACATGGGATCCAGGGGTTAATTTGCTGCCAAGTAGATGCTAATACCAAGAATACATATTAGAAAAAAAAAAACTTACTCCTCGAATGTTTTAACGAACAAAGATGTGTTTAATGACATGCTGGGAGAAACTGGGAGGTGGAACACTCCCTTAAATTCTGTGTTCTGGCCACAAGGTTATTCATGCATACTGTATAATTGGATCTATTGAATACACGAGTTCAGTTGGTGATGCTGGCTCAAGGAGAACATGTCTCATGTATTCATTGTCTGATACATTAATATCGGCTCTGATATATATATATACCCAATACGGCACCGACTCTGATTCCCTGTATGCAGACTCCATTAGCAGTCTTTACCCAAATTCCTCCCTTGACACTCCCACCGGACTACTCCTCTACAGCCAACACCAAGCTATTCAATGTAGCTTAGGGTCTCCAAAGTTGTGTCTGTAAGTGTATTAGGAAGCGAAGATGCACTTACAGTTTCTCAGCCTCACGCTGCATTTCCTACCTAGTAGCACCCTACCCTGGATGATTGACAGGCCATTTAGCAACTCATCTGTCAATCATCCAGGGCAGCACGGTGGCTCAGTGGTTAGCACTGCAGTCTTGCAGCGCTGGGGTCCTGGGTTCAAATCCCACCAAGGACACCATCTGCAAGGAGTTTGTGTGTTCTCCCCGTGTTTGCGTGGGTTTCCTCAGGGTACTCCGGTTTCCTCCCACACTCCAAAAACATACAGTTAGGGACCTTAGATTGTGAGCCCCAATGGGGATAGTGTTGCCAATGAATGTAAAGTGCTATGGAATTAATAGCGCTATATAAATGAATAAATTATTATTAATTATTATTATGCCAAAGCCATACAAGTAGAACTATGGTGGAATCTGCATAGACAAAATCATCATATAACATGTGGCATACAGGAAACCACCCATAAACAATCCCATAAATCTAGTAATGGAGGATTACTCAAAGAACACAATAATGGCATGGCAAAATGTATGACACAGGGACAGATGGGGCACCATATCACCTGATCCACCCAACGCGTGTCGCTAGGATAGCTTCATCAGAGGTAGAGGCCCCTAACCCCTGATGAAGCTATCCTAGCGACATGTGTTCAGCACCCTCTGATATTAATTGCATAGCTAATAGGCTTTCCTTGTTTTGTGATATATAAAGTTCCTGGCAGAGACACCCTATAGGCATCATTCTCAGACCCTACACACGACACACATCATGAATGTGACGATGGCCCACCATAATATCGGCTTCTCTGGTCGCATAGCGCAGGTTTGGGTCCAGCCAGTACATGACCGATTTCACCTGCTCAAAGTTCAGGAAGAGCAGAAATACTAAAAATAGGAAATAAAGGACGCTGAGGCCTAGAAGACAAAACATGCAAAAACGATTAATAACAACATCATTACAAAAGGCAGGAAAGAAGGGAATTTTGTTTACTTACCGTAAATTCCTTTTCTTCTAGCTCTAATTGGGAGACCCAGACAATTGGGTGTATAGCTACTGCCTCCGGAGGCCACACAAAGTATTACACTTAAAAGTGTAAGGCCCCTCCCCTACTGCCTATACACCCCCCGTGGGATCACGGGCTCCTCAGTTTTAGTGCAAAAGCAAGAAGGAGGAAAGCCAATAAACTGGTTTAAGCAAATTCAATCCGAAGGAATATCGGAGAACTGAAACCATTCAACCTGAACAACATGTGTATACAAAAAAACAGGGGCGGGTGCTGGGTCTCCCAATTAGAGCTAGAAGAAAAGGAATTTACGGTAAGTAAACAAAATTCCCTTCTTCTTTGTCGCTCTATTGGGAGACCCAGACAATTGGGATGTCCAAAAGCAATCCCTGGGTGGGTAAAATAATACCTCATGATAGGGCCGTAAAAACGACCCTTTTCTACAGGTGGGCAATCGCCGCCTGAAGGACTTGTCTACCTAGGCTGGCGTCCGCCGAAGCATAGGTATGCACCTGATAATGCTTGGTAAAAGTGTGCAGACTCGACCAGGTAGCCGCCTGGCACACCTGCTGAGCCGTAGCCTGGTGCCGTAATGCCCAGGACGCACCCACGGCTCTGGTAGAATGGGCTCTCAGCCCTGAGGGAACCGGAAGCCCCGCAGAACGGTAGGCTTCAAGAATTGGTTCCTTGATCCACCGAGCCAAGGTTGACTTGGAAGCCTGCGACCCTTTACGCTGGCCAGCGACAAGGACAAAGAGTGCATCCGAGCGGCGCAGAGGAGCCGTGCGGGAAATGTAGATTCTGAGTGCTCTCACCAGATCCAACAAATGCAAATCCTTTTCACATTGATGAACTGGACGAGGACACAAAGAGGGTAAGGAGATATCCTGATTGAGATGAAAGGGGGATACCACCTTAGGGAGAAACTCCGGAATCGGGCGCAGAACCACCTTGTCCTGGTGAAACACCAGGAAGGGAGATTTGCATGACAGCGCTGCTAGCTCGGACACTCTCCGAAGAGACGTGACCGCTACTAGAAAGGCCACTTTCTGAGAAAGGCGAGACAGGGAAACATCCCTCATAGGCTCGAAAGGCGGCTTCTGAAGAGCAATTAGAACCCTGTTCAGATCCCAGGGCTCTAACGGTCGCTTGTAAGGAGGGACGATATGACAAACCCCTTGCAGGAACGTGCGTACCTGAGGAAGTCGTGCTAGGCGCTTCTGAAAAAATACAGAAAGCGCCGAAACTTGTCCCTTAAGGGAGCCGAGCGACAGACCTTTTTCCAACCCGGATTGCAGGAAGGAAAGAAAAGTAGGCAATGCAAATGGCCAGGGAGAAACTCCCTGAGCAGAACACCAAGCTAAGAATATCTTCCACGTCCTGTGGTAGATCTTGGCAGAGGTTAGTTTCCTAGCCTGTCTCATGGTGGCAATGACCTCTTGAGATAAACCTGAAGACGCTAGGATCCAGGACTCAATGGCCACACAGTCAGGCTCAGGGCCGTAGAATTCTGATGGAAAAACGGCCCTTGAGACAGCAAGTCTGGCCGGTCTGGTAGTGCCCACGGTTGTCCTACCGTGAGATGCCACAGATCCGGGTACCACGACCTCCTTGGCCAGTCTGGAGCGACGAGGATGGCGCGGCGGCAGTCGGACCTGATCTTAAGTAGCACTCTGGGCAACAGCGCCAGAGGTGGGAACACATAAGGCAGCCGAAACTGCGACCAATCTTGAACTAAGGCGTCCGCCGCCAGAGCTCTGAGATCGTGAGACCGTGCCATGAAGGCCGGGACCTTGTTGTTGTGCCGGGACGCCATTAGGTCGACGTCCGGCATCCCCCAACGGCGACAGATTTCCTGAAACACGTCCGGGTGAAGAGACCATTCCCCTGCGTCCATACCCTGGCGACTGAGGAAGTCTGCTTCCCAGTTTTCTACGCCCGGGATGTGAACTGCGGATATGGTGGATGCCGTGTCTTCCACCCACGTCAGAATCCGCCGGACTTCCTGGAAGGCTTGCCGACTGCGTGTCCCTCCTTGGTGGTTGATGTATGCCACCGCTGTGGAGTTGTCCGACTGAATTCGGATCTGCTTGCCTTCCAGCCACTGCTGGAAGGCTTGTAGGGCAAGATACACTGCTCTGATTTCCAGAACATTGATCTGAAGGGTGGACTCTTGCTGAGTCCACGTACCTTGAGCCCTGTGGTGGAGAAAAACTGCTCCCCACCCTGATAGACTCGCGTCCGTTGTGACCACCGCCCAGGATGGGGGTAGGAAAGACTTTCCTATTGACAATGAGGTGGGAAGAAGCCACCACTGAAGAGAATCCTTGGCCGCCTGAGAAAGGGAGACGTTCCTGTCTAGGGACGTCGGCTTCCCGTCCCATTGGCGGAGAATGCCCCATTGTAGTGGACGCAGATGAAACTGCGCGAAAGGGACTGCCTCCATTGCTGCTACCATCTTCCCCAAGAAGTGCATGAGGCGTCTCAAGGGGTGCGACTGGCCCTGAAGGAGAGATTGCACCCCTGTCTGTAGTGAACGCTGTTTGTCCAGCGGAAGCATCACTATCGCTGAGAGAGTATGAAACTCCATGCCAAGGTATGTTATCGATTGGGTCGGGGTGAGATTTGACTTTGAAAAGTTGATGATCCACCCGAAACTCTGGAGTGTCTCCAGCGCAACGTTCAGGCTGTGTTGGCATGCCTCTTGAGAGGGTGCCTTGACAAGTAGATCGTCCAAGTAAGGGATCACGGAGTGACCCTGAGAGTGCAGGACTGCTACTACTGCTGCCATGACCTTGGTGAAGACCCTTGGGGCTGTCGCCAGACCGAAAGGCAGGGCTACGAACTGAAGGTGTTCGTCTCCTATAACGAAGCGTAGAAAACGCTGGTGCTCTGGAGCAATCGGCACGTGGAGATAAGCATCTTTGATGTCTATTGATGCTAGGAAATCTCCTTGAGACATTGAGGCGATGACGGAACGGAGGGATTCCATCCGGAACCGCCTGGTTTTCACATGCTTGTTGAGCAGTTTTAGGTCCAGAACAGGACGGAAAGACCCGTCCTTTTTTGGCACCACAAACAAATTGGAGTAAAAACCGTGACCTTGCTCCTGAAGAGGAACAGGGATCACCACTCCTTCTGCCTTTAAAGAGCACACCGCCTGCAGAAGAGCATCGGCTCGGTCGGGAGGCGGAGAAGTTCTGAAGAATCGAGTTGGAGGACGAGAACTGAACTCTATCCTGTACCCGTGAGACAGAATGTCTCTCACCCAACGGTCTTTGACCTGTGGCAGCCAAATGTCGCCAAAGCGGGAGAGCCTGCCACCGACCGAGGATGCGGAGAGAGGAGGCCGAAAGTCATGAGGAAGCCGCCTTGGTAGCGGTTCCTCCGGCTGCTTTCTTCGGGCGTGACTGAGCCCGCCAAGAATCTGAGGTCCTCTGATCCTTCTGAGTCCTTTTGGACGAGGAGAATTGGGACCTGCCCGAGCCTCGAAAGGACCGAAACCTCGACTGTCCCCTCCTCTGTTGGGGTTTATTTGGTCTGGGCTGAGGTAAGGATGAATCCTTACCCTTGGACTGTTTAATGATTTCATCCAATCTCTCACCAAACAGTCTGTCACCAGAAAATGGCAAACTGGTTAAGCACTTCTTGGAAGCAGAATCTGCCTTCCATTCCCTTAACCACAAGGCTCTGCGTAAAACCACAGAGTTGGCGGACGCCACTGCCGTACGGCTCGTAGAGTCCAGGACAGCATTAATAGCGTAAGACGCAAATGCAGACATTTGAGAGGTTAAGGACGCCACTTGCGGAACAGATGTACGTGTGACAGTGTCAACCTGCGCAAGACCAGCTGAAATAGCTTGGAGTGCCCATACAGCTGCGAATGCTGGAGCAAACGACGCGCCGATAGCTTCATAGATGGATTTCAACCAGAGTTCCATCTGTCTGTCAGTGGCATCTTTAAGTGAAGCCCCATCTTCCACTGCAACTATGGATCTAGCCGCAAGCCTGGAGATTGGGGGATCCACCTTTGGACACTGGGTCCAGCTCTTGACCACATCAGGGGGAAAGGGATAACGTGTATCCTTAAGACGTTTGGAGAAACGCTTATCCGGATAAGCGTGGTGTTTCTGGACTGCCTCTCTAAAGTCAGAGTGGCCCAGAAAAGTACTCAATTTACGCTTGGGATACCTGAAATGGAATTTCTCCTGCTGTGAAGCTGACTCCTCCACTGGAGGAGCTGGGGGAGAAATATCCAACATTTTATTGATGGACGCTATGAGATCATTCACTATTGCGTCCCCATCAGGTGTATCCAGATTAAGAGCGGTCTCAGGATCAGAATCCTGATCAGTTACCTCTGCCTCATCATATAGAGAGTCCTCTTGCTGGGACCCTGACCAGTGTGATGAAGCCGAGGGTCGCTCCCAGCGAGCTCGCTTAGGCTGTCTGGGACTGTCGTCCGTGTCAGAGCCTTCACCCCGGGATGCCTGGGACCCCCCCGGAGCACGGATTTGTTCCAAATGAGGGGGGCCAGGGAGCATTGAATCAACAGTGCCCATGGTCTGAGGTACCGGTCTGGACTGCAAAGTCTCAAGGATTTTAGTCATAGTCACAGACAATCTATCAGCAAAAACTGCAAACTCCGTCCCTGTCACCTGGACAGTGTTCACAGGTGGTTCTCCTTGGGCCACCTCTAGCAGAGGCCCCGGCTGAGCAAGTGCCACAGGGGCCGAACATTGCACACAATGGGGGTCAGTGGCACCAGCCGGTAGAACAGCCGCACATGCGGTACAGGTAGCATAGAAAGCCTGTGCCTTGGCCCCCTTGCTTTTTGCGGACGACATGTTGTCTAGCAATCTAGGAGGGTATATAGCCAAGAATAGCGACCGTACAGTGCAATGTATAGAATACAAGCATAAAGTACAAATGAACACTTCGGCACTATTGGGGTCAGCACCCGAGGTGCCGCTTACCGCCCGCTCCAAGCGGGTGTGTGGTCGCCAGAATCCCGTGTCTGGGTCTCCCAGAGCTTGTCTCCCTTCTCCACTGAGACTGCAAACAGGAATGGCTGCCAGCGTCCTGTGAAGAGGGGCGGGCCGTGGGCGTGCCCCAGACAAAGTGCGGGAAACTGGCGTCCCACTGTGCCCAGTGAGGGGGGTTGGAGTATGCTAAGCAGACTCCAGCCCTCGGCGCTGACGTTCTGAACAGCGTCCCGCCCTTCCCCTGACTGGCAGGCCTGGGGGCGGGAACGAAACGGAACTAGGCCGCAAAAGCCGGGGACTCGATTTATAAGCGCGGCCGCCGTATAAGCGCGGCCAGCGCGGAAGTCCCCGGCGCACCACAAGTCCCAGCCGCGCCGCCGCCGTAAAAACCGCCATCAGCGGCCGGCGCGGCAGTTCCTAATACATAAACTCACTCAGCAAAGCTGCAGTGAGTAATAGCACAAGCGCGCCGCGCTGCTGCCCCCGGCGCACTAACACACCCAGCAATGCTGGTGTGTGTGTGCGCGATTTGTACGGGGACACAGAGTACCTTAATGTAGCAGGGCCCTGTCCCTGACGATACTCAGCTCCATGTCCAGCAGATTCCCAGGGCTGTGGACGGAGCACGGTCTCCTGTGCCTGGAGACCGATAGGATCCCACTTCACCCAGAGCCCTAAGGGGATGGGGAAGGAAAGCAGCATGTGGGCTCCAGCCTCCGTACCCGCAATGGGTACCTCAACCTTAACAAACACCGCCAACAAAAGTGGGGTGAGAAGGGAGCATGCTGGGGGCCCTAGTATGGGCCCTCTTTTCTTCCATCCGACAAAGTCAGCAGCTGCTGCTGACTAAACAGTGGAGCTATGCGTGGATGTCAGCCTCCTTCGCACAAAGCATGAAAACTGAGGAGCCCGTGATCCCACGGGGGGTGTATAGGCAGTAGGGGAGGGGCCTTACACTTTTAAGTGTAATACTTTGTGTGGCCTCCGGAGGCAGTAGCTATACACCCAATTGTCTGGGTCTCCCAATAGAGCGACAAAGAAAAAGTAATACACTATATAAGGGAAACACGGGCACAGCCATCCCATAGACACCACCACTCTAACATTGTGCTGCCAAGGCAGCGTTGACTCGTTAGGCACAAGATCTCTGGAGAGGTTACCTTGTTCCTTAATTTATTCTACACTAGCTTTTCTGTGCGAGAGGATCAGGCTCAGATGATCCATCCACCACTCACCATGTGTATTGATCCTTGGACAGCTGTAACCCTATCAGCGTTCCACAGATTGTGGATCATTGGGCGGTACTAACCATGGCATAGCAAGACCTAACATTTTGAAAATGGTATGACGGTATAGTGTAGCAATCACATTTTGGCCAGTGTAGTCATTCTTCTTACTTGTCACATATTATACCACCACTGCAGGATTTTTTTTGTAATTGCACTGCCAAATTGGTGCTGTAAATCAAAGTCCCTGCCCTCTTTCTTATACTCACCCTCCGGTGGCTTCATCTTCTATCAGCACCGCTCTGGACAGTCTCCAGCGATTTGTGACCTACCGGCTACTCCAGTGTTTCATAGAGACGGAGGCCACAAGTCTATGGGAGCCTCATTCTGGTTCTCAGAGTTGCATTGGGAGCTTGTGATTTCTGACTTACAGACACTACTGTGGGATCGGAGCGGTGCTGAAAAAGCATGAACACACCAGAGGGCGGGTATAACTTGGGGCAGGGAACGTAGATTTAATGCACCACTCCAGAGCTGGAAAAAAATAAATAAAAAAATGCTGGAGTGGCGCTTTAAAGGAAGTTGTCCACTTTCAGATATTTTTGCTATAAGTACCGATAGTTCTAAAAAACAAAAAATAGTGAGTGCAGCGGCTCAGCCTATGTAGATGAGCTCACCGTAATGTCAGTGCTGTAACAGACATAACAGAGACCGGGGCAGTGTGCCTAAAAGGTGCTTCACACATAGCGAGATCGCTACCGAAATCGCTGCTACGTCACGGTTTTGGTGACGCAACAGTGACCTCATTAGCGATCTCGCTGTGTGTGACACTGAGCAGCGACCTGGCCCCTGCTGCGAGATCGCTGCTCGTTACACACAGCCCTGGTTCGTTTTCTTCAAAGGCGCTCTCCCGCTGATAAGCACACATCGCTGTGTGTGACAGCGAGAGAGCGACGAAATGAAGCGAGCAGAGAGCAGGAGCCGGCGTCTGGCAGCTGCGGTAAGCTGCAACCAAGATAAACATCGGGTAACCAAGGGAAGCCTTTCCCCTGGTTACCCGATATTTACCTTCGTTACCTGCATCCGCCGCTCTCGCTGCCAGCGCCGGCTCCTGCTCTCTGCACATGTAGCGACGTTATGATCGCTGCTGCGTCGCTGTGTTTGACAACTAAGCAGCGATCATAACAGCGACTTACAAGGTCGCTGTTACGTCACAGAAAATGGTGACGTAACAGCGACGTCGTTGTCGCTGTCGCTATGTGTGAACCCAGCTTAAGGATTGCAAGTAAATTGGCTTCCAGTAGCATCGTTATGCTGAAGACACAGCTATACACCTCATCCCCAGACCTCACCCCCACTGTACTAAAGACCACCAGTGACTGTTTTTCCGCAGTCTCCAACATCATATCCGTTCTCTATCTGAAACGCAACCTTTCCAAAACTGAATATCTTCTCCTCCCACCATCTACTAACCACCCAAAACCTGACATCTCCCTCTCTGTGTGCGGCACCACAATATCGCCTAGGCCGCAGGCTCGCTGTCTGGGTGTTATACTTATCACCGATCTTTCCTTCACCTCCTATATACAATCTCTCGCCTGCACCTGAAGAACATCTCTAGAATCCGCCCCTTTCTCACTATGGAAACAAAAACCCTCACCGTGGCCCTGATCCATTCCCACCTTGCCTACTGTAATTCTATATTAATTGGCCTCCCCCTCAATAGACTCCCCTCTACAGTCCATCCTTAATGCAGTAGCCAGAGTCACCTATCTGGCTAACCGCTACTCGGACGCTTCCGCTCTGTGCCAGTCATTGCACTGGCTGCCCATATGTCATACGATCCAATTTAAAGTGCTTGTTCTCACCCACAAAGCTCTCCACAGTGCGGCACCCCCCTACATATCCACCCTCATCTGTCTATCACCCTATCAATTCTCTACACTCCGCAAATGACTTTTGACTGACATCCACCTAATCCGAACCTCCCACTCCCAGTTCCAAGACTTCTCCTGAGCTGCACCAATACTCTGGAATGCTCTACCCCAAGAAACTAGGACAATCCACAACGTACAGAGCTTCAGATGCTCCCTAAAAGCACATATTTTTAGGGCGGCCTATCACCTTCCCTAATCAAAGTCAATTCATATATATCCCCACCACTATTTCTTTGAACATTATTCTCCCTCAAACTCCAACACACTACAAAGATTGGCTGGTGTCTGGCTCATGCAGCCTTTTATCTATCCCCCATTTCTTCAAGATGGTTGGACCCTCGATGTAAATAAGCATCTTGTGTCACCTCCCCCCATTGTAGATTGTAAGCTCTTACGAGCAGGGTTGTCTTTATTTTTGCTTGAATTATTATAACTGTTACTTTCGACTGTTTGTATATGATCCTCTGAATTGTAAAGCGCTGGGGCATATGTTGGCGCTATAGAAATAAAGATCATTATAATATTTAGCTTCTTGTTTTTAGCATAAGGTATTCTGAAAGGCGACAACTCCTTTATCTTCAAGAACCATCTAGGTGCTTGTGATTGTCCTGATGGAGTTTCACTCCGAAATGCGTTGAATAAATCGCATTTCCATGGCAGCGTGGGAGGGGGGGGGTGTTAACCCTCATCTTCCATTGTCGGCTGTCTATATCCATGTCCACGCTCTTCCAGTGGTTCTCCTCACCAGGAGAGAAAACCCTTGTCTGCAACATCATCCTCATCCCACAGATAAGACCCCATTGCGCCATTGTCTCTCCTTATTCAAAAATTCACCCAAAACGGCTGCCCTAAACATCCATAGAACGTCAGGGACTGCGCGGTCATTTCTGATCAGTGACACTTACCAAACACCATCCTCCACAGCGCAGGGTGCGGCCTCGTGAAGGGACCTGAAGAAGGGCAAGAGAGACTCGTGAGAAAAACTCACCCTGGAGAGCGGCGCAGAATTCAAGGGTCTCCAACGGCTCAAAGCAGAAGAGAATTTAGAGATAAGGATATGGGGGGTACAGGGAGATTGTGACGGGAAAGCCCCTCACTGCATGCACATTACCGAACAAGATTATATTTATATAAAGGGAAGAAAAAAGGGTTATATATGCAAATTGCTCAGGGTTTTTCCATCATGTCACGGATGATAAACATTTCAGTATAATGTACTTTCTATATCCCTATCTCTCTATATACACACATATACAGTTGAAGCCATTAGTTTACATCCACTCTCTATAAAGACACATCTGCAGGTTTTTCTCACTATCTGACATGAGATCAGAATAAACCTTTCCTGTTTTAGGTGAATTAGGAACAAAAATTATTGACATTTGCCAAATACCAGAATAATGAGAGAGAGAATGTTTTAAGATATTTTTATTACTTTTTGCAAAGTCAAAAGTTTCCATACATTTCATTAGTATTTGGTCCATTGCCCTTACACTGTATGACATGGGTGAAATGTTTTGGATTTCCTTCCACAAGCTTCTCACAATAGTTGGTAGGAATTTGGGCCCATTCCTCCTGACAGAACTGGCTTATCTGAGCCATCTTTGTAGGTCGCCTTGCTCGCATCGGCCTTTTCAGATTTGCCTATAAATTTTCAATAGGATTGAGATCAGGGATTTGTGATGGCCACTCCAAAACATTGACTTTATTATATTTAAGCCACTTTGTAACCAGTTTGGCAATATGCCTCAGGTCATTGTCCATTTGGAAGACCCATTTCCGCCCAAGCTTTAAGTTCCTGGCTGAGGTCTTGAGATGTTGCTTCAGTATTACCACATAATCATCTTTCCTCATGATGCCATCTATTTTGTGAAGTGCACCAGTGCCTCCTGCAGAAAAACAACTCCACAACATGATGCTGCCACCCCCGTGTTTCACAGTTGGGATGGTGTTCTAGGGCTTCAAAGCTTCTCAATTTTTCCTCCAAATGTAATGACGGTCATTATGGCCAAACAGTTCTATTTTAGTTTTGTCAGACCACAGGACGTCTCCAACAAATTAAGGTCTTTGTTCCTGTGTGCATTTGCAAACATTAATCTGGTTTTTTTTAAAGTTTCTTCTGGAGTAAGGTCTTCTTCCTGGCAGAGTGGCCTTTCAGCCCATGTTGATATAGTACTCGTTTCACTGTGGATAATGACACAATCTTACCAGCTTCCGCCAGCATCTTCACAAAGTCTTTTGCTTTGTTCTTGGGTTCATATACAGATGTCTCACCAAAGCATGTTCATCTCTAGTATACAGAACCCGTCTTCTTCCTGAGCGGTATGATGGCTGAACATTCCCATCTTATTTGTACTTTGCATATAATTGTTTGTAAAGATGAACGAGGCACCTTCAGGTATCTGGAAATTTACCCAAGGATGAACAAGACTTGTGCAAGTCTACAATTCTCTTCCTGAGATCTTGGCTGATTTCTTTTCACTTTCCCATGATGCTACACAAAGCAGCAGTGTGTTTCAGGTGTGTAAAATAAAATACATCCACAGGTGTGCCTCTAATTAACTCAGATGTTGCCAATAAACCTATTAGAAGCTTCCAAAGACATGACATCATCATATGGGGTCTCCCATACTGGTTAAAGGCAAAGTACTCAGTGTTTGTAAACTTTTGACTTTGCAGAAAGTAATAAAAATGCCCTAAAACATTATCTCCCATTCTGGCATTTGGCAAATTTTCAAGAGGGATAGTGAGAAAAACCTGCAGATGTGTGTTTTTAGTTAGTGTATGTAAAATTCTGGTTTACATACATGGGGCCAACAGATGATGAGGTCGTGGGCATTGGACTGGGTGCATGGCGCTCGCACTATACTGCTGTTAGGTATTGGAATTTACAATGCTTGAACAGCAGAAATTGACGCTACTGGCACCAGACATGTGATTTAGTATTATGTCACATGTTGAGAAGGGGTACAAAGGGTTTAACTGAGCACTACCATGCTCAGGTCTCGTAACTAGTGATGAGTGAGCACTACCATGCTCGGGTGATCGGTACTCGTAACTACTGATGAGCGGGCACTACCATGCTCGGGTGATCGGTACTCATAACTACTGATGAGTGAGCACTACCATGCTCGGGTGATCGGTACTCGTAACTAGTGATGAGCGGGCACTACCATGCTCGAGTGCTCGGTACATGTAAGCAGCAGTTGGACGCTCGGCCGGGCTCGACTCGAGTACCAAGTATAATGGAGGCTAATGGGGGACTTGAGCATTTTTCCAGTAGACTTCCATTACACTCGGTACTCGAGTTGCACCCATCCGAGCGTCCGACTGCTCATTACGAGAATGGAGCACCCGGGCATTGTAGTGCTTGCTCCCCACTAGTAGCAACTCATCCTCAATACGAAAGATAAGTGATAAGTTACTGATCTACAGTACTACAGCCATGATGAGGTTGGGGGTCCAAGTCTCAATCAAGCACAAACACACACATATATGCGAATCTTTCTTTCTTACCATTGGGGAAGGCTAGAACACTGATTATGAGGAAGAAGAAGATGACGGACAGGATCCCTCTCCATATATTGTCTTCTGGGCTTGTGTCTTCCCTAAAACACAGAGAAAGTTTGGAGGAACAGGTAAACGCCATCTCATCTCAATGGACTTGTCTGCACATCTAATATTGATGACTTGACGGGAGTCTGAGATCCATCACCGACCAGCTGTTATTAGATCTGGCAGCGGCTGCACACACTGAGCGTACCTGTGCCGTTACCTCTCTTTGGATAGATGAATATTAGATACCTTCGCATTATAAAAAATCTCCAGAGGATACCATCCAGATAAAAGAAGCCATATTCACCTTAGGAATCTGCATCCGCTCTAATGACGCCGCTCTGAAGGTCTCCACCGCTACGGAGGAAATGACATCACGAGAGCCAGAGATCTCATCAGTGACTGACTACAGGGTCAAGTGCCCGGCCGTAGCGGCGTCATCCCTTCAGAGCGGCGGTGCTGTTCTGGAGGGTGGATTTTTGGGGTTACAGTGACTTCTTTTATGAGGATGACATTCCACTGATAACTTTTAAAGGGAATCTGCCAGCAGGCTTTTATTATATAATCTGAACACTGTATGCTGTAGGGGTTAAAAAAGAGAATTTTGTTACTTACCGTAAATTCTTTTTCTTATAGTTCCGTCATGGGAGACCCAAACCATGGGTGTATAGCTACTGCCCCCGGAGGACACACAAAGTTACTACACTCAAAAACGTGTAGCTCCTCCCTCCTAGCATATACACCCCCTGCTAGCCAGATCTAGCCAGTTTAGTGCAAAAGCTGAAGGAGGACATCCACCCACAAGAAGAGACAGAGTAAAATCCGGAAGAACCGGAACCTCTGTCTACAACAATAACAGCCGGTGAAGACACACGGAACAAGAAACCTGCCAACAGGCAATAGGGAGGGTGCTGGGTCTCCCATGACGGAACTATAAGAAAAAGAATTTACGGTAAGTAACAAAATTCTCTTTTTCTTTATCGTTCCTATGGGAGACCCAAACCATGGGACGTTCAAAAGCAGTCCATGGGTGGGAATAAACAGACAACTGAGAAGCAGGCAAACCTAACTTCACAAATGGGCGACAGACGCCGGAAAAATGCGTCTGCCCAAACCCACGTCTGCCAAAGCATGAGCATGCCTTGGGTAGTGCTTCGAAAAAGTATGCAGACTAATTCGAGCTGCAGTCTGACAGACCTACTGAGCCGTAACCTGGTGCCTGAAAGCCCAAAAAAAGGCGCCGACAGGTCTGACCAAATGTGCTCTGATCCCCGGCGGGGAAGGCACTTGAGTACACTCGTAGGTCTCGGAAATGGCCGACCTAAGCCAACATCAGGGTCGGCTTAGATGCCGAGAGACCGCTACGATGACGAACAGTCAGCACCAGAGAGGTGCACCGCCTAATAACGGCGGTGCGAGACACATAGATCCGGAGCGCCCGCACCAGATCCAGGATATGCAACGCTTCCTCAAGCGATGAACAGGAGCCGGACAAAAGGAAGGCAGGAAAATTGCCTCGGATAAGGTGGAAGCAGAAACCACCTTAGGGAAAAAAGTCCGGAGTCGGACGAAGACCACCTTGTCTTGATGCAAAAGACCAAAAAAAGGGGGCGACTCCGAGAGAGTGCAGCCAGAACTCTCTGGCGGGAAATTAAAGCCACTAGAAAGAGTACTTTCTGTGAAAGATGAAACAAAGAAACCTCCCCAAGAGACGCAAAGGGGGGTTTCCGGGAACCGGGAGGACCGGATCAAGGTCCCAGGTCTCCATAGGCCGCCGGAAAGGCGGAATGATGGGAGATGCGCCCTTAAAGGAGCGCACCGGAGCCAGCCGGACGATACGCCGCTGGCACATGCTGACAGAGCCGAGACCTGTCCCTTAATGAGGGATAGTCCTAGCTGTAGACCGGACTGTGGAAGGGACAGGAGGGTCGGCAAGGCCAAAAAGGTCAAAGGACACTTTGGAGCTCGAGTCATAGCAGAGATGACTTCAGGAAGGATATCAGAAGTCGCCAAGATCCAGGACTCAAGAGCTACGCCGTCAATCTGAGAATCCAGAATTCTGACGGGAAAAACGGACCTCTTGAGAAAAGGTCTGAACGGTCCGGAAGATGCCATGGCAACCAGGGCTGTGGAGTCGGTAAGCCAAACCTTCGACTCCGACTCCGACTCCTCAAATTCTCTTGCACCGACTCCGACTCCGACTCCAGCTCCGGCTCCGACTCCGGCTCCTACATATATTGCTTATAGTTAGGTGAAAAATTTATTGTAGTACATGAATATGTGTATGTGAACATCAGACATTTAATAATTTTTATGATACAATAATCAAGATATTTGGATAGAACATAAAATATATTTATTGGAATACAACTTTAGAACACAAAAAACTGTAATAAATTGTAAATATGTAATACACTATGTAATATACAGTAGATTACATATATATCTTGTGTGTGTATATACACTGTATATATATAATATATATATATATATATATATATATATATATATATATATATATATATATATATTTTACATATTTACAGTTTATTAGTTTTTTGTGTTCTAAAGTTGTATTCCAATAAATATTTTATGTTCTATCCAAATATCTTGATTATTGTATCATAAAAACAATTAAATGTCTGATGTTCACATTGTACTACAATAAATTTTTCACTTAAATATAAGCATTATACTAAATGTTATTATTTAGTAAAATATTCAGCACATTCTGCATTGCACTCCTGTCCCCAATTTATTATATATTTTAGGAGTCGGAGTCGGTGCATTTTATACCGACTCCGACTCCACCAAAATGAGCTCCGACTCCGACTCCGACTCCACGACTCCGACTCCGACTCCACAGCCCTGATGGCAACCCAACGGACAGAAGGAGCAGGTCAGAGTACCAAGCCTGCTTGGGTCAGTCTTGAAGAATGACTCGACGGCCCCCTTTACCGATCTTGCGCAGGACTCTGGACAAGAGGTAGAGGATGAAATTCGAAAAGAGACAAAGCTGGGATCAAACATGAACCAGTGTGTCTACCGCAAAACCTGAGGATTGTGGACCACGGTTGGACAGCTGAAATAGCCTGCCTCGTAGTTTTCACATCTAGGATGTGGACTGCGGATACGGTGGACTAGGAGTCCCTTGTCCACTGAAGAATGTTGAGCCGCCAAGATTGCCAGGCGGCTGAGTGTCCCGCCCTGGAAGCTGATGTAGGAAAACGCTGTCACGTTGTCCGACTGGACTGGAATGTGCCTAGCCGCCCACAGATGGTGAAGGCTTAGAGAGCCAGAAATACAGCTCTGATTTCCAGCACATTGATCCAGAGGGCTGATTCGGACAGAGTCCAAGCGCCCTGCGCTCCACGGTGGAGATATACTGCTCCCAAGGCGGATATGCTAGCATCCTGGTGAGGATCACCCGGGACGGGCCAGAAAGGAGCGCCCCTGAGACAGAGTGGCCGAAGCCACCACTGAAACGAGCCCCTGGTCAGTGGCGAAGCCACCACCCCGTGGGAGGATTGAGTTCGCTTGTACAGCGGAAAACATCCAGTCTCAGAGGACGCAGGAGAAACTGGGCAAGGAACCGCTTCCATTGACGCCCTGAGAACCTCTGGTTCGAAGTCAGAGTGGACTTGGACAGAAAGACAAGCCACCCGAATAGGTCAGAGTGGCGAGAGTGAGCGAAGCACTCTGCTAAGAGTCAGCACTGGATGAAGCCCCGACAAGAAGGCCGTCCAGGGCAAAAGATCACTGCCAAACCCTAGGGGGGCAGGACCCTAATCACAGCTTCCCCAATGAGAATACTCGAGGGGCCTTGGCTAACCCCAAGGGAAGAGCCACGAATTGGACCACTCCGATTGTCAAAACGTAGTCAACGCTGGTGTGAAACTGCGATTGACTCCTGCCGATAGGCATCTCTGATGCCGATGGCTGCTAGGGAATCTCCTTGGGTTCTTGATTGATCCGGTGAAAAAAAAACACACGGAACAAAACCGAGACTCCATGTGAAAACGCCCCACCTGGCTATGCTTGAAAAGCTAAAGATCCAGGTCGGAAGGCACCGCCCTCTTCGGGGACTAGGAATAGATTTAAGCAAAAATCTCAGAACCGTTCCCAGTCGGGAACCGGTACAATTACTCCATTGGCCAGCAAGAAATGCCACGGCCTGTGAGAAGGCGGCGGCCTTGGAGCCGGGAGGAGTTGACAGAAAAAATCTGTTTGGCGGGTGGACAGAAGTCCATCCTGTAGCCAAGGGAGATATAATCTCGCCCCCACTGAACGGAGACGTGTTAGAACCCTACGTCGCCAAGTGGAGAGAGCCTGCCACCGACCAAGGAGGTTGTTGGCGTGGCTAAATAGCTCGTAGGAAGCTGACTCAGTGACAGCATCTCCTGCGGTCTTCTGAAGACGCAGCTTCGAGCCATTTGGTTCTATGAACCTAGGCCGAGCTAGAGGACGATCAGATGGAGGAACGGAAACCACCGAAACCTCAACTGATTCCTGCCCTGGACAGGTTCCCTGGTTTAGGTTTGTGGCAAGGAAGAACACTCCCCGCCAAGAGCTTCCTTAATTTCACCCAGTTGGTTCCGAGGAAACTGGTCCCACCAAGGGGGAGCCCAGCAAGGAACCTCCATAGAGGCATCTGCCTTCCAATTCCGAAGCCACAGGAGCCTGCGGATAGCGAGGAAGGTAGCCCAGACCACCGCCGTGCGGCGTCCAGCATGGCAGACCTGGCAGAGGATGAAAAGACTGAAGTCTGGAAGTTCAGGCAACCGTTTTGGGCATAGAGTCCCTGTGAGAGAATGCATCTCCTCCAGAGAAGCAGAGAAGGTACAAAAAAACCGCACTGCTGTAAAGCTGAGGAGAACGAAGCTCCTGCCGTCCCCATACCGACTTGGCCCAAAGGACAACCGGGCGGACCGCAGAACCTTAAGTGAGGAGCCATCAGCCACTGACATAACGGTCCGGGCTGAGCCACCTGAGGTGAATGAGCCCACTCCTTGACCACCATTGGTGGACAGGGGAAACACAGTCCTCAGAATCACGCTTCATGGGAAGCGACTGTCAGAGCGGACCCTGGGCTAGTCACAGGGGCCTGAAAACTGGAGTGGTTAAGGAACACGCGTTGTGTTCACCTAGATAAGGTAACACCGGCGGATTGAGGTCCAGTACAAAATTAATGTACCGTAGAATCCATATAGAGGTGCCGTCAGCCACTGATACAACTAACCGGGCTGAAAGTCTAGACACCGGAGTGGCTACCCTTGGCGAATGAGTACACTCCTTGACCACCTCTGATGGGAGGGGGAGACAGGCAGCAGAACCCCGCTGTGGGGTCTGCAGGATAGGCTGTGGGCTTGGACGCAGCGGGCTGAAAACTGGAGTGGTTAAGGAACACACTCCTCGTCCTGTTAAAGGTATACTGATGCCTTTCTGCCAGCGGGGAATACTCCCCTGATCAGGCGGATGGAGGTCCAGTACAAGAATAATGGACGCAATCCAATCATTCGCATCTGCGTCACCTACGGACGGATCAATGTACATAAAGTAGCGTCCGTGCCCGTGGTAGAGACATCCTCCTCGCCCAGTGAGTCAGCTCGTACTCGGAGCTGCGGGACGGGGAGGACAGGGGACCCTGCGTCTCCCTGTCAGGAGGACGGGGTCTGAGCCCAGAAGGAGAGTCCCTTGTGAGCTTTGCTGAGCGAAGCAGAAAACGCCATGAGAAGGGGGCTGCATGCTCAGCAGATGCCGGGACAGCCGACCCCTGGAAATAGGATTCCCACGGGGGTCAGCCACCGAAACCGGAGCAGCTGGAGGGACCATTAATGAGCCCCCATGCTGAGGGGCCACAGTGGTTATGAGCTCGGTATAGCCGTACGAGACTACCTGCAGTGGATAATAAAAAACAGCCTGCAGCCTCGCTCTGTGAGACATGCTGCAGAGGTGGGGGCTCTGTCTAGAATGTCTAGAATACCCAAGGCAGGGGTTCAGCCTGGGGAGACTCCCGGCTGAGGCATCTTGACCACCATCCACCACATAAGAACCATTACAGTGTGCCGATTCAGGCAATATGAGGTTACATGCAGAGCATGTAGTGTACAGCCTTGGAGCTTTGCTGCTAGAGTGAGACATGCTGCTGAGGAGGAGGTTCTATGATAAAGAATTAACTCCTTCAGAATGCCCTGAAAGTGTATAAAAGTGCACAACCAGAGGTTGTGACTTATCAGGCCACTATTATGTATGCCATCCGAATTCCAAGCCTGGACCCCCAGCCAGTATTCACTCCCTCTGCTGCAGAGCAGCCAGCGCCGACCAGTGTACTAAGAACGCTGAGAAAATGGCGCCAGAGTGAGGGGGGGGGCGGGGGTTAACCCAGGAGCGGGAATCGGAGGGCGAAGGAGATGTACAGGGGAGGGAATCATCTCCTCAAAAAGGAGCGTCCTCCCCTGTGCAGAGCGGCCGGCGGGCGGCTCTGCAGTGTCCCCCTGCATGACTGACATGCAGGGGAACGAAACGAAACTAGGCCGCGGCTGAAGCCGGGGCCTAGAGTTATGCATGCGGCCGAGATTCAGGCATCCTCGGCGCGGTTCTCAGTAAAAACCGTGGAACCGGCCGGAAACACAGTAAAAAAGCAGCATTATCAAGCAATCACTGTCCCCCCCAATAAAAGTGCCCCACATTGCAGAAGGACCCTCTGAATAAACGTCTCTATACTTAGCTTTGAGACGCAGGGCCCAGTCCCTGTGGGGTGGGGGTCAGTGCTCCGTCCAGCAGGGTCCTGCAAAAGGGCTGCGGATGGAAGCCGGTCTCCTGCAAGGCAGTGAGAACCGTGCTGGCTCCAACTTCAAGCCAGAGCCCCTAAGGGATGGTGAAGGAGCGCGGCATGAAGGGCTCCTGCCCTGAATCAACCTTAACAGCACCGCCGCCAGGGGGGTGAGAAGGGACATGCCGGGGGTCCAGTGGACCCGCTTTTCTTCCAAATCTTTAGAAAAATGAAAAATCAAAAAAGGATGCATGTGTGTGTGTGATCCTCCTGACACAAAAGCAAGAAACTGGCTAGATCTGGCTAGCAGGGGGTGTATATGCTAGGAGGGAGGAGCTACACGTTTTTGAGTGTAGTAACTTTGTGTGTCCTCCGGGGGCAGTAGCTATACACCCATGGTTTGGGTCTCCCATAGGAACGATAAAGAAACAAAGATTTCAGTGATGCTTCTCTTATCAAGGACCTGGTGTTTGCTTGCATTGTTTTAGCAACAAGAAAATAACATTGCTGGTTTAAATGGCACGGGAGCCCTGGTCCAACACAGCCCCTGCTGTGATAAGCAGCTCACCGTCTATGGATAATACACGCAGAGCCTGGTGTGAGCAGCTTTTTGAGTTCTGCTACATCTAAAAACTTTCAAGCCAGAAGTACTGCACTCAGTAATCTAAGTGATACATGGTTGGATTCAGTGGCTCTGCCCCTACATCATGGTGCTGTCATATGAGGTAGCAAAAATTTGCTGACAGATTCCCTTTCATAAAGCGTGGAAAAACTAT